>NC_054848.1:104277979-104882488 GCF_018345385.1 Vulpes lagopus
TACATGAAAATCAATATTTGGTTTATGCAATAAAATTTATGATTCTAAAATATTAGAAAAAGGGCTCACTTACAGTATGAACTTTATTTTTTCTCAAAGGCAATTATTTACCTTGTTTGTGTTTTTTACAAACATGGATTTTTTTCCTTTTATCTTCATTAGTATTACCTGTATTGCCCAATTTAGTTCAATATTGAATTTTTGTATTGTTTCTTATTCATTTCTTCAAGATATTAAATTCAATAAATTATTTTTAAAAAGAGGCATTCTCCTTAAATAGACATTGTTTTCTTCAATTGATTTGTTCTGATCAGGTCTCCCTGTGTCCTGCAGAAATTTCATTGTCTGTTCCATTTCTCTGCTGAGAGATGAGAGGAAGTACATAGAGTTGCTCTGGTCACTAGGATTTCCTCCCAAATGGAAGAAGTATTAACAGAGGTGCCATTAGAGACAGATTACAGCTTGGGTCACCTCGGGGGGAGAAATCTGAAGCCCCCTTTTTGACTAACAACACGGTAAATTAATCCTTGAATCTTTCTCCTTAGCAGTGGGCCTGAGACCAGGTTTAGGAGGCCCCCTTTCAACGTGATTTTTGTTGGTTTCACCTTTGTGGAAAGGAAGGGTTCAAACGGATCCAATTCTGGCTCCTCATCTTTGTAACCACTCCCTGAGTCCTTCTAAGACAGTTTGGTTTATTTATTTATTTATGTTTTAAGATTTTATTTATTTAATGGAGAGAGAGAGAAAGAGCATGAGTGGGGAGGCAGAGGCAGAGGGAGCCGGAGAAGCAGACTCCCCACTGAGCAAGGAGCCGAATACAATGGGGGTTCCAGATCAGGACCTGAGCTGAAGGCAGGTGCTTAACCTTCTGAGCCCCCCAGGCACTCCTAAAACAGTTTGGTTTAAATGTGTTTTCATGAATAACCCCTTGAAGTGGATGTGTGGCCACAGTGGCCACAGTGGACGCCACAGGGGAATGGGAGGGTTTGTGTTAAGTCTGCTTGGGTCAATGTCAGGCATTAATGAAACGCTTGGGGAGTGCTACTAAATTTTATTGGTGTACTGGGCACCAGACAGGCCAGCGGAGACAGGAGAAGACGCGGAGCCTGCCCTCTAAGAGCTCTCTGTGCTGTTGGGAGGATGGAATGGTTGTAGAAAAAACCTAGTATCCAGGATGCCTGGGTGGCTCAGTTGGTGAAGCGTCTGCCTTTGGCTCAGGTCATGGTTCAGGGGTTCTGGAATTGAGCCCCGTGTCGGGCTCCCTGCTCATCGGGGAGCCTGCTTCTCCCTCCCTCTGCCTCTGCCTCCCCACTCATGCTCTCTCTCTCTAATAAATAAAATCTTAAAAAAAACCCTGGTATCGAAGTTAGAAGGGGATGAGCGAGGAGCACCCCAGGAGAGGCACAAACCAAGCGCTATGGCAACTTGGAGCGAGGGGGAGAGTGTGTTGAAGGTCATGAGAGGGGGGTCCTTGGGGAGGCCTGATCCACAGCCCTTTGCTGCTCAGCCTGTAAGTGGAGAACACTGTTATCACTACTAGGGTCCTACCGCTTCTCAAGCGAACGAAGATGTATAATGTGACTTTCACATATTCACGTGCTCAAAAGCATGGCATGTTTGCTGTCCTAGACCTTTCTCTGAAGAAATGTTGCCGTGGAACCCAAGTAGATCTCTCATGCTTTCGCACTACCTCTTTATGTCCACCCTTCCACGCTCCAGCCATCTGTCTGTGTCTCCTGCCTTTATTGTTTGGTGACCCGAAGTGTTCAGGAAAGGATCCTGAGCTTTGGTCCTTGTTTCTGGCTGGCAGGGAGTCCAAGTCAGTCACCTGGGGCCTGAGGGGCAGAGGGCATTGGGTGCAGGCCATGCCCCCTTACCTGCAAGGTCACCGTCGCGGTGCTGGGGACGTGGCGAGGTGCAGTTGCTCATCAAATGAAACCCTAAATCCTTTCAAACACTCGGAAATTTTTCTCCTTTCTCAGCTTGTGAGGCTCTGAAGGTTTCCCTCTGTACATTTTTCCAGCATGATGTGAGATGCCGGTTAGTCGGGTGAGATTTAGGAGAATGTCTTTTAAAGGTGGACTCCTTTAAAACGGAGTTCCTTTTCCTCGGGGGTTTTTGCCATTAACTATCTGTCAGTTTATTTGCACATTTTATGAACGGCAGGGTGAATGTATTCCCACTTAAAAAAAGACAGACAGACTTCGATGGGTTACTTGGCCAGTCCCGAGAATTGAAATGAACACAGTCAAGAGCCAGACAGAGATAGTCAAAGAGGTCAGATGCCATGAGATAAGAAAGTGACAAATCCTATGTTTCGGATTCTCATTCCTGCTTAAAGAAAGATATAAGAATTTACTTTGACAATGTCGGACAGGTCTGACTGAGGAAGAAAAGACACTCCTTCCCAAAGAGTTTTTGACTGAGGGACACTACAGTGCTAGCCATGATCACTTTTCAACTCCCCCACCCTCCCATCGCCTATTTTAAAATCCACTCACCTTGGGTGAGAAACATGTCCAGTCCTGGTACTGTAGTTATGGGAAGGTTTCATCTAGTAGCTTGGTAAACAGAGGCTATCAGCTTGAATTACTGAAATTAGCAAGGCTAATGCCATGTCACTATTCAAAACTGTGCCAATTTGGAATTTCTTAATGGCCTCAGGAGAGGGAGTCTTTCTACATCCTACAATCTCTCTCCATTCTTACCTAAATTCCTTCTCATAGATGTTATGAATGGCCTGTTTTGTAGCCAACACAAACTTTGTCCAGTAAAATAATGTAAGGAACTCAGAATGAAAAGAGATTAGCCGTTCCTGGCTCCTGTGATTTTAAGGCAGAAATAACTTTGGCTTCTACTGATTCATAGACAAAGCTTGAAATGCAAAGCATGCTCAACTCTAGATTCAGCATGAAAAGGACCTTAAAATATGCCCAAGTGCAAGTAATGGACTTATTAAAGGGAAGAAAAGAGCTACTTTCACACACTCCCAAGCTCTTTCATTTTGTTATATCAGTAATCTTGCTTAAGAATTTCATTCTATTTACATTTCTTCTCCCTTGAAATATTCTCGGGACTCATATGGCATCAAATATTGAAGCTTGTAAGACATTAATTTCTTTATGTTAATTAAGGGGAAGGCATGCAAAGTGGACCAGGGCTAGAACTCGGAGCCCCTCCGACGATTTCAATAGGAATTAAAAATCAGTTCTGTGGTTTTAATTGAACACCTAATCATTTATCATCACAGACATTTGAGCAAACCAAGTTTAAGTATCTTCTTTGGACTATTTTTGGCAGTGTTCCAGAACAAGTGCATTTCCCATTAGGGAGTTCAGTTTATATTTGATGACAGGATTCATATGGCATCAAACACTGAAGCCTGTTAAGACCTTAGTGCGGAAGGCTTTCAAGCCACAGTTCAGACAGCACAGAGCTCTAAAATATACACAGGCACATACACACCAAGGCTTTCTGTTTCAACTTTAAGAGAACTCAAAAAGAACGAAAATCATGCCTGAGAAACTTTGAGGCATCTTGGGATATTTATGGGAAATCAAACAGGCAAAGGAGTCATGAGAACCTTTCCAAGCAGCATTTAAGTGAGGAGGCAGCCTGGTTCAGTTCCCCCGCAGAGGTAGTAGGTTCTGGTCTCGATTTTCCCAAGATCAAGAATAAATTCACTCACGTCTATGCCTCAGTCTCCACCTGCGACATAGTGAACATAGTGAAGTAGGACTTAGATGGAATTTGCATGGGCAGGTCTGTTTTGATTAGACACCAGTTTGTTTTCACCAGATTAGTTTGAACCCCAGAAACACTGTGGGGATGTTAGGATTCTGAAAAAGCAGCGTGAGCCACTGAGTGTCTTAGGTTACTAACTCTCTATCTCCCATCTCCATCACCTGCCAGCTATGTGACCACAGCCCTTTATTTTTTTTTAAATAATTTTTTTATTTATTTATGATAGGCACACAGTGAGAGAGAAAGGCAGAGACATAGGCAGAGGGAGAAGCAGGCTCCATGCACCGGGAGCCCGACGTGGGATTCGATCCTGGGTCTCCAGGATCGCGCCCTGGGCCAAAGGCAGGTGCTAAACCGCTGCGCCACCGAGGGATCCCGACCACAGCCCTTTAAATCTGAGCTTTTGTTTGCTAATCTGCAAAATGGGTACAATACTACAGCCCTTGGAATTGAGAGATACTGCACACATCCCCATGGGGGAGAAGGGAGACGGAGGAGAGGGAAATGGTCAGGAAGAGGCAGAGAATAGAAGGACAACTGAAGTCTGTCTGTCTCTGTCTCTGACAAGGAGTGGGGAAGAATTCTGTAAGGCTGAGTTTGGGTGTATTTAAACTTTACTTAGGAACCAATAAATGAAGCTGGGCTATGAGATTCCAAAACCCTTGGTGGGGGGTGGAGGAGGTAAGCTGGTGATCCAATGCTATAAACACAAGACAAAAGAGCTGTTTTGTTGAATTCAACTTTCTTTTTCAGAAAGTCAGTCCAACTGATTTGCGTCCAGATAGACCAAGTTTCAATATGCACAGTTGCTTGTACTTAGCATGAAAGACATTAAAAGCATTCTTGCGGGCAGCCCGGGTGGCTCAGCGGTTTGGTGCCGCCTTAGGCCCCAGGGCGTGATCCTGGAGACCCAGATAGAGTCCCTCATCGGGCTCCCTGCATGGAGCTTGCTTCTCCCTCTGCCTGTGTCTCTGCCTCTCTCTCTCTCTCTCTCTCTCTCTCTCTCTGTATGTGTGTGTCTCTCATGAATGAATAAATTTTTAAAAATCTTGAAAAAAAATAAAAACATTCTTGCAGGGGTGCCTGGATGGCACAGTCGGTTGAGCATCTGACTCTTGGTTTGGCTCAGGTTGTGATCTCGGGGTTGTGAGGTCCAGCCCCATGTTAGGCTCTGCAGTGTGGAGTCTGCTTGAGTTTCTCTCTCTCCCTCCCTCTGCTCCTTTCCTCTATGCTTCCTCACTCTGTCTCTCTCTGGAATAAATAAATAAATCTTTAAAAAAAAGTCTTACAAATTCTGCTCAAATTAGAAAATAAAGAGCCAGTTAAAAGTCATAATTAAAACCAGAGATATGAAATTTTTAAAAAAGATTTTATTTATTTATTCATGAGAGACACAGAGTGAGAGGCAGAGACACAGGCAGAGGGAGAAGCAGGCTCCTCGAGGGGAGCCCGATGTGGGACTTGATCCTGGGACTCCAGGACCATGCCCTGAGCCAAAGGCAGACACTCAACCACTGAACCACCCAGGTGTCCCTCAAACTTATGACCCCAAGATCAAGAGTCACATGCTCTACTGGCTGAGCCAGCCTGGTACGTACCCCAAATTGAAATATTTTCTTATATAAAGTTCCAGCAAGTATTTTCAAATGCCATATCCTACATTTTCAGATATAAATCAAGTTTATATAGTCTTTATAGCTTCATTACTGATAAAAAATGACAACTAGCACATTAGGCATTTTTGAAATAAAGTTCGAATGCTTATGTTTTCCTTTTGAGGTGGTTTGGTCTATTTGGCTCTTCATTTTCATTTTCTTTTTTTTAAAGATTTATTTATTTACTTATTCATGAGAGACACAGAAAGAGAGTCAGAGACATAGGCAGAGGGAGAAGCAGGTTCCCTACAGAGAGCCCAATGTGGAACTCGACTCTAGGATCCAGGATCACACCCTGAGCCAAAGGTAGACACTCAACCACTGAGCCACCCAGGTATCCCAGCTCTTCATTTTCTGACAGTGTCCCTAAATTTGATTCCTCCATAGCCAGGACCCAGGTCCAGGCATTGGTGAGTCTTTTATTTAGCCATACTCAACTCAACTTATTATTTCCACTGTGCATACCCAGACTATTTCTAAAGATGAGGTGCTCCTCTGCCCTCTGTTGGAGGCAGGGGTAGGACTTTGGCCAACCATTCCCCACTGCCAGGCTGCTTCTAGAAGTACTCTGGAGAAGAGTGTGCTAGAGAGGTTAGGTCAACTCCAAACTATGAATGTATAGCTTTAGTAGAGAAGTTAAGGAGATGAGAGGGATTGCAGCATCAGGTCCAGGATTTGGGCCCACCCAACAATGACCTGCCATGGTTAGTTTGGTTTGGGTCCTTTTATCAACCTTGAACTCTGCTATCTGCTCATCAGCTTCTTAGGAGAGATGGGTCCACAGAAGTGACTGGGATCTGTACGCACCAAGAAATTTGATAGCCTCATTCGCATTAATGCTTCTACCTGGGACAAGATTGAGAAGACAAATATATCTTTACTCCCCTCTTTATCTTATGTGCCCTGTAGTCCTTCCTTATCCTTTGAAGCAATTTGTTGACTTCATGCTACCTCCTAGCTGATCGGGGTAAACTTCCTAGGCTGGCACTGCCCAATCAGTACCCACTTCAGTATCTCAACATGTCTCTCTCGGTCATCAAAGAGTAACAGTCTCAAGCCCCATTTCTGCAGAGCCCTGTGTTTTGTTTAAGTGGCAATAGATGGTCAGGAGCAAATCAGAGAATCTCATCCCTTTCTGGTGATTCATACCATGCACACTCTGGGAGTATAAAGTAGACCTGAGAGGTAAGTAGTGTGTTTAGTGGTAAAAGTCCTAGACGGGGAGATGGAAAACATAGCTGTCAATACTGGCTCTGCTATGTTATCGACTCTGATTTTGGTCAAGTTACATAACTTTTCTGAGCCCTAGTTCAGAGTTATATGCCTCATAAATTTAAACATTCCATGAAAAGGTGGACAGGGATGGGAGAGTCCCAGTCTCCCTAGGCCCTCAAGGTGCAAAAGGCCTTTCGAAATCATAGGTACTTAATTATGCATGTCAGTGGTCTCAAGCTACAGGGAACTTTAACTCTGGTATCAATTTTAAACTTTCTAAAGTAACAATTTACAGGTTCTTTTTTCTCTCAATGCTTTGTTTCACAAATCCAGCACAAATATGCTAGTAACACAAACCACAAGAAGAATGGAGGATGAACAATCAATAAAACCACTATGAAAATATCAGGCAGATGCTCTTCTTTCAACTGGTTCAAAGTTGCTAAGTCTTCATGCTGGTGTCTCCTTTTTAAACAAATATGTTGCTGCAGATGGTTTATATCCTTTCCATTAAACTGTGGGATTTCACATGTATGGGAGGTGCTAGGCAAAGATGCAGAAACTGTCACATCTTTAATACCCCAGGATAGTATAGTCAGGCTTGCCAACACCTACTGCCCCATGTTTTTCCCAGCTAGACCCCATTTTCTGCTCCTGACTCCCCACAGTAGCGTTGTAGGGGACAAATAAAAACATACCTTGGGAGTTGTCACATCTCTGCTCTAAAGTCCCCAGGGCCTCACAGCTGTTCATAGGATTAAATCCAAACTCTTTGATTCCTTTGTATCTTTCTTCCCCCTAAAGAGCAGGGGCTGCCACATCTAGCCTCCTGATCCTCATCGTGTCTAGCACGGTGCTAGGCACAAAGGAGGGGCTCAGTAAAAATCTGTGAGTTGAGCTGAAATACCTGGCTGAACTGAATTCCCTCTCTGAGCACCTTCTCTTCATGCCTTGTGCCTTTCCAAGTTAGTGGAGATGAGGAAAGCTTCCTGAGCCACCAGTAAGGCCTTGGCACTCACTCAATTAACCAGGGAGAAATTTGGGAAGCTTTGAAGGTCACTACTACCGCTGGTTAAATGGCCCATCCCCAAGAGACTTGTAACTCTGGTGCTCTGAACAGATTTATGCTTTTTGGTAGAGCTGAACCATGAAATGATTTGAAGTAAGAAGGAAAAAGAATTCCTGAGAGTTTCAGGAAGACAGTGACCTGAATGCAAATCCAAGCTCTACCCCTTCCCAACAGGAAGACATTGGGAAAGTCACTTTACTTCTCTTAGCCCTGGTTTTGTCATCTCTGAAGTGGGCATAATTACCTGCCCCTTAACGCTGCTGAGGGCATTAAATGACAGCATTGATGTAAAGTCCCCCACATGAGACCTGGTATCAGTGATGTCTCAGTAAATACCTGTTGATCAAAATTGGAAGAGTGACTGTGTGCTTTTTCCAAAAAAGCAGGCCCAGAACTGGACTAAGCCATAAATTTTTTTTTTAATTTTTATTTATTTATGATAGTCACAGAGAGAAAGAGAGGCAGAGACACAGGCAGAGGGCGAAGCAGGCTCCATGCACCGGGAGCCCGACGTGGGATTCGATCCCGGGTCTCCAGGATCGTGCCCTGGGCCAAAGGCAGGCGCCAAACCGCTGCGCCACCCAGGGATCCCTGGATTAAGCCATAAAGCTTCCTTTTAACCACAATTGAGCTTTACATGTAGAGCTTGCCAGACTCCATCCTAACCACCCCCTACCACCCAAAGTGTGCACTGTTGGCTGGCCCAGTAGATTCTTCTGAAGGCTACCATTGTTTTGGATGACACTATGTCTTCTAGAAAGAGGGATGGGCCATTTGTCTAGAGTGCCGATGCCGGAAGAGGGAGTGATGGATTCAGGTGTATAGCTCAGGAACTGTCACCTACTTCCAGACCCCAGCAAAATGGCTCCTCCTAAGGAGAGGACACATGAGCCCTGACCTATACACAGGCACTTCTGTTTACAGCATGTGGCACCAGGGCTTGTTTTGGCTTTTCAATTTTTTAATGATGATGATAATAATAATAAACTCCCAACATGGTGGTGATATAGAAGTTATACATGTACTGGTACCACCACTTGTCTCCCCGTCCTTCTAAAATCTTCAGCTATGCCACAACTAACCTAAGAAACCTACTAAGACCACATGGCATATCAAATTAAACGTAACATATGTGTATGGCTGCAGGTGCCCCATGCAAGTAGAATATTCACCAACTGGCTTATGTTGGTGAAGGTGAGCACAGTCTAGGCCAAAACATGGTCTCAGTTCTCTGCCTCCTACAGAGTGGGCCGTATCTCCTCAATTTCACCTCCCCCCTTACAATCAGACACACAGAGCCCAAGGAGGCAATACCACTGTACCCTATGATTTAGCTCAATTCTGGCATCTAGGCCAGAAAAAGAGATTTGTTCAAGCCAATGAATGAGTAACAAAAACAAAAACCTTACAGTATGACCAGATGCCAGTTGCTCCCAAGTAGAGACAGGTAAGATAGAATAAAATATAAAAGGGAATCTTTCCCTTTTACTTCCTTTCCAACTTCAGTGACTCCTGAGCAGGAATTGTCTTTGAGTCAGAAAGGCAGAGGAAGGTCAATGAGTATTTACCCAACATTTCTCCTACACTGATGTCAACAGAAACTGTAAGAAAAGCATTCTTGAAAAAAAAAAAAAAGCATTCTTGTCAGGCAAGTATGTTCCATTTGGTCAAATACTTTGTGAATGTCTATTGTGCATCAGGCCATGGATGGAACGCTGAATTTCCCAGGCGAACCCTGTCTCTCCTGTCCCAGTGTGATCATGAGAAGAGGATGGGTATGTCACCATGGCACAGTGTTGCATATCCAGTCTGTCTCACCCACCAGGCCTTTCCCATGGCTCCAAGAAAAGAGAAATGACATATACTAAATACTACGAACACTTAAAAATTGTGGTCAAATGTCTGGGTGTGGTCAAATCACAACACACCGGGACAGCATCTTGCAATTCTGAGAACACAGTGAAGAGTTGAGCATTTTGCCACGGGAAGGACCAAACTCACATTTGCCTTGGCAGTCAGACCAGTGGTCCATAGCAGAGCCCTTCCAGTTAGTTGCTTTTCTTATAGTTGAGTTCCCTGACTTATGTTTGGATTGATCCTTGCCTTTGTCTCCTGAAAATGTGGTCAAAGGTACTGACCAGTGTCCCTGGCACTGGGGATTCTTTCCGCTTTCCCCTAGGAGAATTTAAGGAAATAATGAAATGCAGCTTAACTTAAAGTCTGCTTAGAATTCAACACACTCCAAGTATCTGCCAAAAAGGGATTGCAGAGAGGCCCAAATCCAACAAATGAAAACTAGGACCCTTTTATAACACATGTTTTCCTCTTGACTTTACGGGGCACTTGGGAAAAACCAAAGTATTTCCTATTTATTTACACATAAAACAATTCATGATCTTTTGAATGTACACAAAACTTTATGGAATCTTTCAAAGAGATTGTGAGAGAAGAGGAAGTCATACTAGCCAATGATAAACAAACTACCAAACCAGTTGAAATTGGTTCAAAGTGTAAGAATGCAAAACTCTGAATGAATTCAGTCCTTAGGCAAAGGATGAGCTCCAAGCCCTACACAGAAGAACAAATGCTCAGACAATAACCAGAAGGCTAAAATGAGGCACTCAGTATCCCATTTTCATTGCTCAGCCTGATCCCCAACTTAGGAAGATAGAAAGCTGCTATAGTCCACAAAGGGCAGCTCCCTTTTATAGCCTAACAAGGAAGCCACTGGAAGGCAAGTGACAGACATAACGGATCACCTCCCAGATGGCTGGAAAGCCTGTCCTCCATCTCTGCCACATTTCCATCACTAAATGGGTGCCTATTCACTGCACAAACATTCAAAGTACCCACTCTGAGCCAGGCACAACACTCAGTGCCGAGAGTACAAAGTTGAACAAGACGTGTTCCCTGTCCTTGAGGATAGCTACAATTGACAGAGCATCTACTGTGTGGGTTCTTAGATACACAGTATCATTTAATCCTTCTAAGAATCGTTTTTTTAAATTAAAGATTATTGGGCAGCCCTGGTGGCGCAGCGGTTTGGAGCTGCCTGCAGCCTGGGGTGTGATCCTGGAGAACAGGGATCGAGTCCCACATTGGGCTCCCTGTGTGGAGCCTGCTTCTCCCTCTGTCTGTGTCTCTGCCACTCTCTCTGTGTCTATGAATAAATAAATAAAAAATCTTTTAAATAAATAAATAAAAGAGGATTTATTTATTTATTTATTTATTTGAGAGAGAGAGCATGCCAGTGAGAAAGTATGAACAGGGGTGTGTGGGGGGAAGGGGAGGGGGAGAAGGAGAAGCAGACCCTCTGCTGAGCAGGGAACTCAACTTGGAGCTCAATCCCAGGACCCTAGGAACATGACCTGAACAGAAGGTATCCACTGAGCCACTCAGGTACCCCAATAATCCTTCTAAGAATCTTATGAGCCAGGTAATATTATGTACACTTTATATATTTATAAAGGACCTGAAATTCAGAGAATATTCTTATCCAAAGCTACAAAATTCATAAGTGGCTATGTATGGTCTTATCTACTGTCACGCTGCCTCACTCAGGTGAGAAACAAAGTTTTGAGGAGGGAGTGATCACGTTCACATTGGGTAGGAGTGTTTTAAGACCATGGAAAACTCTCAGGCTCCCTGCTCAGCGGGAAGTCTGCTTTTCCTTCTGCCCCTCTACCCTTCTCATGCTCTCTTTCTTTCTCAAATAAATACATTAAAAAAAAGATCATGGAAGACTTCATAGAGGAAGAAGCATTTAAATTGGGGCTGGAAAGGATGAGTAGGTTTGGATATATGGAGGCTAAGGGGAAGGAGTAAGTGGAAGGAGAGACCTAAGTATTCCAGATAGAGAAGAAAAATGGCATATATATGAGCATGGAGGCATGAAATATGGAAAACACTTAGGAAACAATTTGGCTGGACTGTGTGAGAAGCAAGGGATGAGACTGAAAAGACTGAGTGGGTGAAATTGCAAAAGGCATGAAAAAATGATTAACAGATGAAGAAATGAATGAACAAGCTAAAGCAGCTGTTAGGTATAGATGAGTTTTTAACCTCGGAACCACAATCCTTTCAAAGCTGCCATGTCTCTGCTTTTTTTTCCATCTCCAGACAATAAGGAAGATTTCAGAGCCAACAATGAGATGCTGGTGAGTGTGTGTGTGTACGTGTGTGTGTGTGTGTGTCTGATATTCGGAAACCATGATCCCAGTAGTTCCTGGAAGCTGAGGACAAGAGCTGCCTTTCCATATAGGACAGTCCATGGCCATGCACCTTGTTCATCATCATCACATCACCATTGATGGGAGCTTTAATTGAACTAAAGATATAACTTTAATTACAATAGCCTTGAAACACCATTCCATAAATTCTTCTTCAACCAGAAAAGTTTTATTTTTCTGAGCAAAACTATCATTTGGGAATTAAATGTTGTATTTCAAATCACTCTGTGCTGGATGGATCTTGGTATCCATTTTATGGTTAAATGTGAGACACATGTGGCCATAAACACCTATCCATGTAGTATCCCTAAAGATATAGACAGTAAGCTCTTAAAAGCCATCTCCATATTGCATAATAAGTATTAGCAGATGGAAGTTATTTCTAGATTACATAAATTTTGGTTATGCTAGATACATCATTTGTACAAAAAAGAGAACATATTAAAACAGAGGTATTAATGAATATAATATGAAATGGGCACATCTGCAAACGACTCAGAATGAGTCGAACAAAACAATTCTCTTAAAGGCATTCATTCTCCAAACTGCCAGGAGAATTAGGCCCCATTGAGTTTTGGATTCCATCTTTTCTCAGCATGAGATAGATTCCTTGCCTTTACTAGTTTGATTTACTGAAAGATAATTAGATGTACAGTCTAGGTCCGAGAGCCTGGTCTTTGGCCCCATGACCAAATGCCTAAAGTGATTCACCATTCTATGTTGGTCCTTGGCCATCTTTATATTGTTGTAGCCAGTGTACCCAATTTTATTACTTAGAGACAGGATATTCCATGGCTGGATTTTAAGAGCATTCATATAAGAACTGAAAAAAAATCTCATAAGAAATGGTTCTCCTGTGTTTCAATCTTAAAGTTACCTACTGTGAAAGTCTGTGATTTTATTATTGCATAGCTTTATAAACTTATACATATGTGTATGGCATAAGCACGAGAATTAGAATCATGAAAAGAGATCACATTTTTTTTTCTTTTTGTCTTGAAACCCACATCCTGGTTGATCATAATATTTTTATTTCTTTGATGTTTATTTGCATTACCTTATAAATCTACAAGTGAGAATGGTTTCACTGACAAAAGGCAATATTGAACACCATTTAACATAGGAAATTAGTTCCAGAACTTATATTTTGAAGAATAGCCAGCTTTAAAAAAAATGACATATATGGTACCAATGGACAATTTAAGCATCATATTTGACTTTATCCAGCTACTCATACTCATTTACTCTATGCATTTTACTCTATGCATTTAGATTGGCTACTTTTTTCAGGTATTCTGATAGCTATTTTTTATAGCTGATCTGATTTGATCATCAAGGAGGCTTAAAACTGAGTAAAGTGTAGGTCTCATACTTACTGAGTCCCTATGGTTTCAGTAACAGGCTAACAAACCACCATGTTCAGATATTCAAAATTCCCTTTCTTTGGTCCTGGCTGACATCAGTAGCCTCAGCCTGGAAGGGATGGCAGAAGGCCAGAAAGCTAGAGACTATTTCGGATAGACCACAAAATGAAAAATCTCCTTGTAGATAATTAAGTGCTGCCTCTACAGTTCTGTTTTTTTTTTTTTTTTTGCCACTATAATTTTTTAAAAGATTTTATTTATTCATGAGAGACACACAGAGAGAGGCAGAGATATAGACAGAGGGAGAAGCAGGCTCCACGTGGAAAGCCTGACGCAGAACTCGATCCCAGGACCTTTGGTTCATGACCTGAGTCAAAGGCAGATGCGCAGCTACTGAGCCACCCAGGTACCCTGGCTCTTCGTTCTAAAAGGCAGAAGAATTGAAGTGGAAAGAAGACTGCCTGTAGGTATGTTTTCAATCCTAAAATCAAACGGTAATTGTGAATCACATGCCCTCTTCAGAAGGACATGAAGGAAGGATCATTGATTGAATCTTGTTCTAAACCATGAACTTCGGATGCCTTGGTGGCTCAGAGGTTGAGCATCTGTCTTTGGCTCAGGGCATGATCCTGGAGTCCCGGGATCAAGTCCCACATCAGGCTCCCCGTGAAGAGCCTGCCTCTTCCTCTGCCTATGTCTCTGCCTCTCTCTGTCTCTCATGAATAAATTAATAAAATGTTAAAAAAAACCCATGAAGTTGAAGCTAAGAAGATACTTTATATCTTCATAACAGCCCTGCAGATAAAATGGACCAGTTCACAGCAGAATATACAATCTTTTAAAGTGTATATGGGAGATTCTCCAGTATAGACTATATACTAGGCTGTAAACTAAGCTCCGGTAAATTTAAAAGGATGGAATACCAGCAGCCCGGGTGGCTTAGAGGTTTAGCGCCGCCTTCAGCCCAGGGTGTGATCCTGGAGACCCAGGATCGAGTACCACGTCGGGCTCCCTCTGCCTGTGTTTCTGCCTCTCTCTCTCTCTGTCTCTCATGAATAAATAAATAAAATCTTAAAAAATAAAAAGGATGGAATCCATGCAAAGTATGTTCGCCAATCACAATGGAGTGAAATTAGACATCAATAGCAGAAAGTTATTTGGGAAATTCACCAATATGTTGAAATTACACAACACATTCCTAACAAATCTGGATCAAAAAAGAAATCACAAGGAAAATTAGAAAATACTTTGAGATAAATGAGTATGAAGATACAACATGCTGAAACTTATGATATTCAGGGAAAGTAGTGCTTAAAAGGAAATTTATGGCCATAATCACCTACATTAAATAAGAAAAAAGGTTTCAAATCAATAACCCAGTTTTCCACTTTAAGACCTAGGAAAAGGAGGAGTAAATTAAATACAAAGTAACCCAAGGGAAGGAAACAATAAAGATTAGAGGTAAAATTAATGAAAAAGAGAACAGAAAAATAACAGAGAAAATCAACAAAACCAAAAGTTGGTTCTTTGAAAAGATAAAAAACACTGATCACTATTTAGCCAGACTGAACAAGGGAAACAGAGAAGATTCAAATTACTAAAATCAGGAATAAAGAAAGGACATAACAACTGACCTTACAGAAGTAATTTTTTTTTAAAAGATTACAAAGGGGGCAGCCCTGGTGGCTCAGTGGTTTAGCGCTGCCTTCAGCCCAGGGCCTGATCCTGGAGACCCAGGATTGAGTCCTGCGTTGGGCTCCCTGTGTGGAGCCTGCTTCTCCCTCTGCCTGTGTCTCTGCCTCTCTCCCTCTGTCTCTCATGAATAAATAAATAAAATCTTTAAAAATAAATAAATAAAAATAAAATATTACAAAGGGAATATTAAGAACAATCATAAATCAACAAAGTAGATGACCTAGATGAAATGGACAAATAACTAGAAATATACAAACTATCAAAACTGACTTAAGAAATAGAAAATTTGAATAGACAAAGCCCAGGTCCAGATGGCTTCATTCTACCAAATGATGAAATAAGAATTAACAGCAATACTTCACAACTCTTTCAAAAATGAGATGAGGAGGAAACACTTCCAACTTATTCTAAGAGACCTGCATTACCATGGTACCAAAGCTAGGCAAAGATATCACAAAACAAAAAACCACTACAGACCAATATCCTTTATAAATACTAATGTAAAAGTTAGCAACAAAATAGAAGCAAAACAAATCCAGCAACATGTATAAGGGACTATACACCATGACTAAGTGGAATTTACCCCAAGAATGCAAGATTGGTTTACCATAAAAAATACAGACAATATAAAATCCCTGTTAATAGAATAAAGAAAAACCCCATATGATTATTTCAATACATAAAGAAAAAACATTTGACAAGATTCAACATTATTTCATGATAAAAACACTTAATGATCTAGAAATA
Source organism: Vulpes lagopus (assembly GCF_018345385.1). Lineage (NCBI taxonomy): Eukaryota > Metazoa > Chordata > Mammalia > Carnivora > Canidae > Vulpes > Vulpes lagopus. Next base: position 104,293,698 of record NC_054848.1, read on the forward strand.
GAGGGGAACTTCCTCAAACTGATAAAGGGCATCCACAACAAACCCAGAGCAAACATTATACTTAAAGTGAATGCATGAAAGCTTTCCCTATAAGATCAGAAAAAAAGAAGGATGCCAGCTATTGCTTCTTCTATTCAACATTGAGCTAGAGGTTATAGCCCGTGTAATCAGGCCAGAAAAATAAAAGGCATCCAGGTTGAAAAGGAAGACGTGAAATTGTCTTTATTTATAGATGACATAATCCAGTGTGTATAAAATTATGAGGCAATCATTAAAAAACTATTAGAACGGGCAGTCTGGGTGGCTCAGCCGTTTAGCGCCACCTTCAGCCCAGGGCGTGATCCTGGGGACCCGGAATCGGGTCCCACGTCAGGCTCTCTGTGTGGAGCCTGCTTCTCCCTCTGCCTGTGTCTCTGTCTCTCTCTCTTTCTGGTCTCTCATGAATAAATAAATAAAATCTTTAAAAAAAAACTATTAAAACTGTGATGCCTGGGTGGCTCAGTGGTTGAGCATCTGCCTTTGGCTCAGGTCGTGATCCCAGGGTCCTGGGATGGAGTCCCACATCAGGCTCCCCACAGGGAGCCTGTTTCTCCCTCTGCCTATCTCTCTGCCTCTCTCTGTGTGTCCCTTATGAATAAATAAATAAATCTTATAAAACACTATTAGAACTAATAAATGAGTTTGACAAGGAAGCAGAAATTAAAAAATCAATTGTATCTCTATTCAAAAGCTTACAAAGCACAATCTGAAAATAATTCCATCTATAATTCTATCAAAAAGAATCAAATAAAAAAAAAGAATCAAATACATGAAAATAAATTTAGTACTAGAATTATAAAACCTATACTTTGAATACTATAAAACACTGTGGAAAGAAATTAAAGAAGACCTAAATAAATGGAAACTTACCCTACTGGACTGGAAGATTTAATATTGTTAAGATGTCAACAACCCCAAATTGAACTACAATTTGCAGGAATTGACAACCTGATCTTAAAATTCATGTGGAAATTCAAAAGTCCCATAATAGTTAAAGCAGTCTTGAAGAAGGAGAACAGAGTTGAAGGCCTCACACTTCCCCATTTAAAAACCTAGTACAAAAAAAAAAAATAAATAAAATAAAAAAATAAAAAAAAAAAATAAAAAATAAAAACCTAGTACATACCTACACTAATCAAGACCGTGTGGAAATCGCATAAGTATATACAAATAGAATAGAATCATGAGTCTCGAAATAAACTCTCACATTTGTAATCAATTGGTTTTTGACAGAGTACAAAGACCATTCAATAGAGAAAAAATAGTCCTTTCAACAAATGGTGGTGGCATAACTGGGGAATGCAGAGAAATGAATTTGGACCCCTACCTTAACCATATGCAAAAATTAACTAAAATGGATCAAAGATGTAAATATCAGAACCAAAACTATAAACTCCTAGAATAAGACATAGATGTAAAACTTCCTGACCTTGGATTAGGCAATGATTTCTTAGATATGACACCAAAAAGTACAAATAACAAAAGAAAAATAGATAAATTGGACATTATGAAAATTAAAAACTTTTGTGCTTCCAAGAATACCGTCAAAAAAGTGAAAACATAACTCATGAACGGGAGAAAACACTTGCAAGTTATATATCTTATAAAGGTATTGTACCTAGAATATAAAAAACACTTTAACAGTGAAAAGAAAAAGAACAACTAAAAATGGCAAAGGAACCAAACAGATAGTTCTCCAAAGAAATATACCAATGGCCAATAAACACATGAAAAGATGTTCAACATCATTAGTTATCAGGGAAATGCAAATCCAAACCACAAGATAGACACCATGTCACACCCACTAGGTCGCTATAGTCAAAATAGGTAATGACAAATGTTTTTTTTTTTTTAAGATTTTACTTATTCATTTATGAAAGACACAGAGAGAGGTAAAGACATAAGCAGAGGGAGAAGCAGGTTCCCTGTGGGGAGCCTGATGTGGGACTCGATCCTAGGACCCCGGGACCACAACCTGAGCCAAAGGCAGACGCTCAGCCCGTGAGCCACCCAGGCACCCCAGGTAATGACAAATGTTGAAGAGGTTGTGGATGTGGACAAACTAGAATACTCACTGCTGGTAATAATGTAAAATAGTGTAGCCACTTTGTAAAAAAGTCTGGCAGTTCTCAAAATATTGAACAGAGTTATGTCGGGATGCAGCAGTGCCATTCCTACCTACATCCAGGAGCAAGGAAAACATGTCCACACAAAATCTTATTCATAGCAGTATTATTAGTGCTTACCTAGAGTTAGGGGGCGGTCAGGGGTAGGGACACATGGCTAAGGAATATGGGTTTCTTTTAAAAGTGTAGACATGGGGCAGCCCAGGTGGCTCAGCGGTTTGGCACCATCTTTAGGCCAGGGTGTGATCCTGGAGTCCTGGGATCGAGTCCCACGTCGGGCTCCCTGCATGGAGCCTGCTTCTCCCTCTGCCTGTGTCTCTGCCTCTCACTCTCCCTGTGTCCCTCATGAATAAATAAATAAAATCTTAAAAAAAAAAGTGTAGACATGTTTCTGTAATTGACTGTGGTATAGTTGCACAATTCTGTGAATACACTAAAACCCACAGAAATCTACACTTAAAATGGTTGAAATGTATAGTTATGTGAATTATATATATTTTGAAAAGATTTTGTTTATTTGAAAGAGATTTAAAAAAAAAAAAAGAAAGAGATAGCAAGCCAGTGAGCACAAGTGGGGGGAGGGACAAAGGGAGAGCAGGCTCTCTGCTGAGCAGTGAGCCCGATGTGGGGCTTGATCCCAAGATACTGGGATCATGACCTGAGCACAAGGCAGACGCTTAACTGACTGAACCACCCAGGTGCCTGTGAATTATATTTTAATAAAGCCGTTACTAAATGAAAGGACCAGTTCATCAGCTCATATTTAAAATGAGGTTCCAGGGGCACCTGGCTGGCTCAGTCACAAGAGCGTGCAACTCTTGATCTTGGGGTCACGAGACTGAGCCCCATGTTGAGTGTAGAGATTACTAAAACAATAAATTTATCAATTAAAATAAATAAAATGAGATTCCATAGAGACCTGTATTGATAAAACATTCTTTATACAGAGGAAATTATCAATTCTCACTGGCCACATTATATGAACCAAAGATAACCGCTGGTGCAAGTTGGTTAGACCTGTTGGTCATTTCTTACTGGATTTTTCTGTGAACAAATTTATACTTTTTAAGCTAAGGTTGTAGATTTTTTAAAACCGACCTCTTCTTTATGGAATGTCTCCAATCTTTGGCTTGCCAGCAAAGCTGACTATGAGTTTTGTATGTCTTGGTCTAAGGAAAGAGGAGTAAATACTAGAACAGATCTGTTTTATGTTTTTACAAAAGTCCAGGATGATCAAATTAATTTAGTCATATCACCCCACGCACTCCGTTTGCCTTCTTATCTTTACCTTCTCTGTGGGGAGAATGAGAGTAATGAGGCTCCAGGGTTGGCCAGCAGAGCATAGCATGGTTAGAACGACCAGTTTTAGGCCCTTAGTGCTGAATGCTGGTCATTACCCTTTTGTTGACCTCAGCACTGGCTGAAGCAGAGTCTGTGGGTCTCTGTGGGCTGCTGAATGAAAGGCTTCCATGGCACAGATAAGGCTTTCTTCCATGAGATAGAAAGAGAGGTGGCACAGCAGAGGCTACTATTGATAGTTTTGTGGCTTTTGGAGCCAAAAAGGCATGAGTTTGACTCAGCTCAACCACTTATTAGTTGTGTGACCTTGAGACATTTACTTAATCTCTCTGAACTTCATTTTCCCCATCTGTAAAATGGGGGTTATGGTATCACAAACCTTTCCTAGGGTGCTGTAGAGATAAATGTGGTAATACTTAGGCCAATATTAGCATGGAGAGATGTTCTGTTTCTGACTACTACTATTATTGTTGTTACTATTGCTGCCAGAATAAGATTCACTCCCACATTCATTGGGAATCTCTGTAACATGCAATTCTCGAGCATACCAAAGACCTACAAGAAGCCAGGCTCACTCACAAGCACACAATTTAAAATTTAGAGTTGGTCTTCAGGGATAATGAATAATTCTAAATGTATTATTTTAGCTGGGGCACTGGGACCAAGAAGAGAGCATGGGCCCTTTACCCTGGCTGCCTGCTCAGTCTCCCAGAACCAAGATTATGCAGGTTTCCAAAGCTACCTTCAGGATAAGCTGTCCAAACCAACTGCCGCCCCAGCAAATGATAGACTAGGATGTACTTAGGCCAGATGGTCATGGAGCGCAAGAATGCACTGCGGATCAATAATTATAGCTCTCAAGTGGAGCAGAGGAGTGAATTACTTGAACACCATGTGCTCTTCAGCCCCTCCTTTTTGGGCTCAGGCTCAGGCACCCAGAGGAATTATGATTCATGAGAAAGATATGGGGAATCTATATGTACACACAGAGAGGGAGGAAAGGGGTGCCTGGCTGGCTCAGTTGGTACAGCGTGTGACTCTTGATCTCAGGGTCATGAGTTTGAGCCCCATGTTGGGCAAAGAGCTTACATTAAAACATAAAAGGATTGGAGAGGGAGGGAGGGAGGAGGGAGGGAGAGAGAGAGAGAGAGAGAGAAAATTATCCCGGTATTTCAACTTAACTGGGTTGAGCATTGTTATTTTAGCCCTTCTGCATGCCACTTCACCCCCAAAAGGCTGGAGAGGCTCTAATCTATCGTTGCTGAGGTTATTCTGATTCTGAGCATCAATTCCATGGGAAAAGTTAAAGGTCATCAACAAATGTTTGTCAGCTATATGTGTTGGCCCATTGAACAAGGCGATCGTGGAAGTGCGCTTTGTTATCAGAAAGATCTGGGCTCCGATTCTAGCTCTGACTATCTGTTGACCTTGGGCAAGTTACATAACCCTCTGAGCCTCAGTTTTCTCTTCTATAAGAGCTGACATCAAAGCTGACCTTGTAGGATTATAAGAAGGATTTAATCAGATCATGAATTTGAAACCTATTTGTAAATCACAATCAGCTAGTTGGTGGTGGTGATGGTTGCTGTATACAGAATAGTGGATATAAGTGTTCAGGGAAAGAGAGTAATGGAAGGCTGAGGTCATCAAGAATGACCTTTGTAGAGGAGGTGGGTCTTGGAGTATTGGGAGGCATTAGGGCTGGAGAACAGAGGACACTGCCGGCAGATGTAATGGTCTGAGCAAAAGTAAAGAGGTGGTAATGAGACTGACGTGTTCAGGCAAAAGATGCACATTTATAGCTCATTTATAGCTATGAAAATTTCCAGAGGACACTGTGGGATCATTAGCAAATCCATGGTCTCGTGGTCTGAGTTCAGGGTTAATAGGCAGCATGGCCTGGGGGGCCTGAAATCCCAGGCAGCATAGTCCTTACTGTGACTTGACTCCAATGCTGAGCTGCATGCACAGGCTGCAGGGCATGGACATTTGTGACTTCCTGGCTAAGGTGTCTAACTCCTGGGAGTGCCTGCCACTGTGACCCTGACATGGCCCAGAGAGCAAGAGAGAAGATGTAAAGCTAACAAGAAAATAGGAACTCATCCTTTAGCCACTGAAATAGCATGTTCCTTAAAGCAACTGGATTCCTGATTGAAACACTCCAACGGGGGATGAAGAAGTGCTTTGGAAAGTACAAAGTGATTAAATGAAGCAAATCTATACATTCACAGACACACACAGACATAATTAGCATAATTACCAAAATAAGAAAAGGTTCATCGTTGGAAAAGAACAGCACAATGTGACGTATTCTCTTAAAATTCAATACTCCTCTAACCTTGCCCTTTTAATTTTACAAATGCTGGATGTGTTTTATGTTTGAAAATTCATTTGGAAACCATTGAGGTCATCATTTGGATAGGCTTGTTTTAATTCATATTCCCCCTGATGTTTGCCCTTGTGAGCAGAACAGACATGGTGAAGGCAGGATGGATTTATACACATTGTGGTGGGCCTTTTCCAAGAATAATAAATCCTTTGGTTTCCAAAACATTTAAGATGAACTGATATACCCTACATGGGGACCTGGTGACCTGGTTGGCTCTATCCATATTCATCCAAATGACTCAGTGATGTTTTCAGCTTTTCTTGCCCTCATGTTGTCTCTCAGTGCCCTTGATTTTGTTAGCTTTTCAATATTTTATGCCTCTCTGTGCAGTTTATTTATCTGCAAAACAGAAATAATAATGGTACCTACCTCCCAGTGTTGTTGGGAGGATAACATTAATTGCTCCATGTCAAATGCTTAAAACAGTGCTGGTACAGAGTAAGCACTCAAAAAGTGAGCCATTATTATCCTGCTAAACCTATCACGCTCTCTCTCTGAATGGCATTCTGGCATCTGCCCATTTGCCCAAGGTGGAAACACCAACCTTGCCCTTGACTACTCTTACTTCCTCATCCTGCCACATCTGAATGATCAGGCTGTTGATTCTTCTTTTTAAGATTTATTTATTTATTTATTTATTTATTTATTTATTTATTTGACACACACACACAGAGAATCAGAGATGTAGGCAGAGGGAGAAGCAGGCTCCCCACAGAGAGCCTGATGTGGGACTTGATCCCAGAATCTGGGATCACGCCCTGAGCTGAAGGCAGATGCTTAACCACTGAACCAGCCAGGCATCCCTGTTGATTCTTCTTAAAGATTTCTTCCTCATGAAGATTTCCAAAATGCAATTCTGACCAAGTAATAATTCTCCCATAACTTGTACTCTCTCATACTCCCAACTTACACACACACACACACACACACAGACACACACACACACACACACACACACAGAGTAGCCAACCAGAGTGCCACCTTCCATGTCTTGTCAGCATTCCCTGCAGTGTTATGTTGAGAAGAATTACGAGGTCACATCTGGGCCCTGTGCAGTGGGGTGCCATGATTGATGATCAATGTCTGCCATAGGAGGAGTGGTGGCTGGGGAGGCCGATGAGCCATATGTTGTCAATTTATAGACCCTGCCACAGGATCAAGGCCAGGCTCTTTAACGAGGCATAGAAGGCTCTCATAATCTGACCCCTCACCAATCTTCCAGCCTTACTTCTTGTCCCTGTCTGCTCTGGCCACACCGAACTGTATACTGTTCCCAGAACCCTCATGTTCTTTCTCACCTCCACGTCTTATCACATACTATCCTCTTAGTATGCAATGCTCCCCTCTTTCCACCTGACTCCTACACACTGTTTAAGACTCAGCTTACTTTCTCACCACCCCAGTCTGGGTGTGAAGCTTTTCCTTTGTCCTTCCACAGCTCCTGGTGCACGTTGCAATCAGTGTTTAACCACATCACATTATAATTATCTGGTTAGGTGTCTATCGTCCCCGCCTCCCTTCACTGCTCCCCAACCAGCCCAGGAACGTCCATGGGCAGGTGCTGTGCTTGTTCATTTTTGTATGGCCAGAGTCACACAACCAAAACTTACCAAACACCAGTCATGTGTCAGTTCTGGGAACTGCCTGACTTCAAACTGATAAATGCTAGAATGGGTATTAACACAGCAGTCTGTCTGGGGCAAGACTTCACTGAGGAGGAAGCTATATCTGAACTAAGTTTTATTTTTATTTTTATTTTTATTTTTTTTTGAACTAAGTTTTAAAGGTACAGAAAGGGAAACAATTACAGGCTAATGGACCAGTGTGTGGAGTATTAACAACAGCCACCAGTTATTGGAACCCACTAATGGTGTAGGCTGTGGGCTGAGTGCTTTATGGATACTACGAAGACAAAGACTTCTAAAGGCCCAGGTAAGCTTAAAGAGCAGAATGGAAAGTTCAGGAACAGTGAGAATTTCAAGGTTGTTGGAACACAGGATGGGGCAAGGGTTAGTGGGAGCCAAGTTTAAAGAAATGAATTGGGGCTAGATTAAGAAAGGCTGGGCTGACAGATCTGGCTTCATTACCCCTCATTCATGCTCGGAATCCAGGGAGAGCCAGGAGAATGCCCGTCAGATTGCAAGATGGCTAGTAGTCAGTGGGAAGGCTACCACCTCTCTTTGAAGGCAAGCAGACTAATTTTCATTCCTTAAGCCAAACTTGGTTCTAAATCCCTGTGGGGTGCTAAAAGTACTGGTTGAGGCTAAAGTATGACTTGTGTAATCAGGGTCAGGGAATCCTAGAACAGAAATGCACATGATTTCCACGGATGCTGTCTAAATCATTACCACTGACCCAAACAAATCCATCCGTCCTGCTCTACCGTTCCACATGAAGTGGCGTGTGGGGAGAAGGAAAGCTAGAAAAAAAAAAAAACTAAATGGAGAGAAAAATTCATGGTTCCACGCTCCAAACAGCCTAAGTCAGAAAGATATTAGTGCAGAAAGGTGCAATCTCTGGATGCTGAAACGAGGAAGAACTCATGGGCCTGCAGACACAAAGTCCCCAAGTTCTTTGTCATTACTGACTCAGCCTTTCAAGGCTGTGTGTCATAGACCGGTTCAGAACCCTACAGAAGCAGAGCGTGGACACTCCTAAGTGCCACTGCATACTTGTATAGAAAATCTCTGGAGTGTCTGGGGGACTCGGTTGAGCGTTTGCCTTCAGCTCAGGTCATGATCCCGGGGTCTTGGGATTGAGCCCCAGGTCAGGTTCCTTGCTTAGGTGGGATTCTGCTTCTCCCTCTGCCTCTGCCCCTTCCCCAACTTGTGTACTCACTCTCTCTCCTCTCTCAAATGAATAAATAAAATCTTAAAAAAGAAAAAAAAAAGAAAGAAAACCTCTGATTCCCTGATCGAACCACATTTTGGGAGAACCTCATTCCTTGGACCTCTAGCAATTGGTGCTATATGTGAGTATGAGTAATATGTTGCCTCCCCACACAAACAAGAAAGAAATGTTGAAAAGGAGAGTGGGGGTGTGTTCCAAATTTAGCTTTCCTTCCAACCTCTGCCCATATGGTCGGTGGTTAAAAAAGTGATTACCAAGCCAACAAAATGTAACCTGATATTAGGAGTTCCAGTCTAACTCTGAGAAACCAGGGTTAATACCAGCATGTGGTATTCATTGGTCATAATGCTGCCTGATATGGGGAGACTGGACGCTGAAAGCAGTCCTCACCCCAGGGCTCCACAACCTGGCCTATAAGACTCCCATCTTGTGCAATGGGACTGATGAGATTTCCAGGGGTTAAGTAGAGAGATTTCAGTGAGAGCCCATCAACCTCAACAGGGAATGAGGGGTTTTGAGAAAAAAGTTTATGGATCTGGTTAACAGCTTCCAAGTTAGGAAGTTTCCAAGTCATCCTAGATTTCAGAGTAACTGAAAATGAGGGGCTTTTGCATTTTCTAGCATAACTTAGGAAGAGAGAAACTTTCCCTCACTCGTAGGTGGATAAAGCTATCGACGTAAGCCTAGATAAGGATGATGAAGGAAGGAAAACAAATCTTCCAAAGTACCCCCTTCAAGCTATACTGGTAAATGTTTCACAAATGGCTCTACACGAAAATCATGCATGTCAGATCAATTTTTGATGGAATATAGGATGTGGAACACACAATGTCCAAATAATAAAAAATAGACAATACTCATTATAAATTCTGTATAGCCAATTGATTCTCACAGAATCCTTCCATCAATTTTTGCCAGGCTCTTATATTGGTAGCCCAACCAGGGTGGTGACTGACAGGTAAGTGTAGTTCCTGCAAGAACACTGGCTGATACAGATTTACATTAAGGAACAAAAATGAATCAACAAAGATATATGTCAGAATCTCATTCCTCCATCAATGATGGCAGTGACTTCTCTGCTAGATTGGATAACAGTTTTTGAATACTGAAGAATGGACTCTCAATGTTTTGTGTCCCTCACAATGTAATGCCTATGGAACAAACACGATTTCAAGTTTAATCCACACTGCTAAAGTCTTCCTATCACTTCCTTAAGTCTAGAGTCTAGACAGTCAAAACAATAAATCAAGCCCTGATTTATAGTTTTTTGCTTTCTGTGGAGTAAATATTTCCAACATAGTCAATATTAAGCTACTGATGTGATGCATCTGGAGACATAGCAGCACACCACTGCCCTCACCCCCCATTTCAACTACTGCTTTTGGGTCTGTTCCACCATTGGCTCCAACAGGAAGGGGAGACAAGGCAGAGACACAGACAGCAGGCTACTCCTCCCTTCTCAGAGTGGAGTCTGCTGCTCTCCTATTTTTTTTTTTTTTGCCAGTCTGTGAGGAGACAAGCACAGAAATTGAAAGTAAGCTTAGTGATATTTTTTTTTAAATTATTTATTTATTTATTTATTCATGAGAGACATAGAGAGAGTCAGAGACATAGGCAGAGGGAGAATCAGGCTCCCTGCGGGAAACCTGATGTGGGACTCAATCCCAGGATCACGACCTGAGCCAAAGGCAGACGCTCAACCATTGAGTCACCCAGGTGCCCCAGCACTTAATGATTTTTATAGCAATTTGACAGAGAGATTTTTTAGGTTCATTGAGTCTCCTAATTAAAAACTGTGGCTTATATTCTGTAGGCCTTTTTGTGATTTCTTTTTTGTAGTAGTTCAATTTTATTACATTTTACAAAACTATCGGTCCATGACAGGTTCAGGAGGAACAAATCTCCCCACCCCCGCCACCTCCCAGTCCTTCAGTCCAGATAACTTAAGATGCACTGGTCTATTCTGTGAAGCCAGGGTCAGAAGGGACAGAGTGTTGTGGGAGAAGGGCATGGCCCAGACAACCTTGGTATTGACCATCCCGCCATTCAGGCTAACCATTCAGAGCTGAAGGAGGGGCTGTAGCCCCGTTTGCTTTTCTAACAAGGGGGCAGGAAGGCTATAAGCCTGTAAATAATTGGGGAGAAATGAGAATTGGGGTTCTAGAGCCTGTGAGTGACAGACAGGATGTTGAAAGGAGCTACTTCCTGGAAAAATCTCTGTCATTCCTAAGGATCCATTTGTGTAGGAAAATAGTTGCAGAAAATCATAATTGGTGATATGTGCTCAAATATGACCAAAGAGAGTAACTTCTCCATTTCTCTTTCCTCCCCCCAGCCAAAAAATTGCCTCACTGGTTTGTTCTACCATCTTGGTTCTCTTTCGCTCTATGTGCGTGATTGAATCATCATAAAACCACAGCATCTCAGAGCCATTCAGGACCATGGAAATCAAGAGCCCTGCTCACTATCTGACATCCTACTCCATCCTCACCCAGCCAATCTTTCTGATAGATGGTTATTTAATCTCTAGTCAAATATCTCCAGAGTCAGAAAGCTGATTGTTCGCTAGAGCAATCCATGCCACTGAGAAATAGCTTGAAGGGTTAGAAAGTTCCCCTTTTGTCAGTGAAAACATATCTCCTGGTACATGCCATGTATTGGTTCCAGAACTGCCTTCATCTTCTACACGCAAGACCTCAAAATATTAGACGACAACATTCACACTCCCTAATTCTTTTCTTGCATAGACTAAACATCACTACTTCTTCTCACTATCTTTCCACTAACCCTGTTTGCAGATTCTTCACCATCCTGCTCACTCTCCTCAAGAGGTACTCTAGGCTCCATGATGTATCACACAGCATGTCCTATCCACTTCACAGGAGCCCCTACTCCTGTATTGACTGGAGCTGGGATCACCTGTATCTTTGCTCACAATTTCAGCTGCTAGAAGTCAAAGGCTACTTTGAGGAAGCTAATTAAAGAAGCAGTGAGGTTAAAACCTACCAAATATTAGGCAAAAGGAAGCAAATGCTGAAAAGTAAACATAGCATATGGATAAACGAAATATTTATTGAACATCTACTAAGTAACAATGACAAGGCAAGGCGGGGGAGGGTTACAGAGGTTGGTGACCAAGAGCTGATTAGGTATATACATACAATGAAAAAGACTTGCTTTCTACCCTCCATGGAGCTCATTGTTAGTCCAGGACAGTACTTTGTTCTGGAACCCATCCCGAAGTTGCTAATGAAATTGCTCCCCACTCTGGCATAGACTCTTCTCCGACACCAGAATTTATAGAATAGCCTCTATTGATTTTTATTTATCCGGTAATTATATTATGGCTTAAGATCACCAAATGAGCTACAAATTAAGAGATTCTGTCTGCAGTGGTCTCCCATTGTCACCTTAAAGGCTTACTTACCCTCACCCATACCCATTAGGATTGTTTAGAAAAAAATCAAAAGGAAGTTTTTAAAAAAATTCCGTAAGTATATTTAGAAATGTTAAGAACCATAAGTGCCATGGATCATCATTACTGGATCATTAAACATTTCATAGCCAGGTATGTACGTAGGCAGATACTATAACAAGCTTTCCTTTCAAAAAAAAACTAACCAAACAGGAAAAAAGGAAAACAACCAAATAAAAACTTGCCAGTAACTTCATTCCTACTGAAGCAAACTGGAGATCTCCTTGCACCTGACCCAGGCAACTAAGGGGGAGAAAAAGATAGTTGGCTACACCTTTTTGCCATATTAACCAAAGTTCAAGGACAGCACGGTCTGAATTGGATACAGAGACCTGAGGATGTGTGTGTGCATATGTGTGTGTATGTGTGTGCACGTGTATGCGTAGTTTCAGGGGTTTCATGGAAGGTCAGCAATCGCAAAGCATCTGGTGGCTTTGAGTCCCTCCTCCTGTCAGGAGAGGACGTCAGGCTGGTTTCCTAACTCATCTCTATGTGTGGCCACTGGGACTGGTGGCACCTGACACCTTTGGTCTCTGTCTTGCTCTGCAGGGTCATGATCCCTTGTTATACTGGGCTCCTCTGATGTGGCTCATGCAAGAGATCATTGCACAAGTTTAAATGTCACATCTTTCTCTCTTTCTGAGATGGTATTTCTCCTTGAAGGGGAACACTTCCCAGTCGATGGTGTACACCTCTGCTTTTCCAGATCCCTTGTGGATGTTATCTTCCAGGAAAGGTTTCAGCTCAGCTAGAGGCTTTGGGCTTGCCACCTTCCTGCTGGTTCTTCTTTCAATTTTCTACCAACTGAGTGTTGAATCTCTCCCTTCCATTCCCTTCTATCACACTAGATTACCACAATTTGGGTGAGGCTGTCACTAAGTTGGCCAACATGGCTTCATCCAGAGAAAATCAATCTCACCATTTAGGCAGATTCATATATTCAACAGTTTCCTTTTAATTTGAAACTGATCATGAGCTGTAATATAATGGCCACAGATTGTTTGCACTCCCCTCTAACACTCCCCTAATTCTTAGAGTTTCGTGGAATGTCCACCAGCAAGTGTAACTATCATAGAGTTACCCTTGATGAAAGCCTCCTAGCCCAATAGCTCAGGCAGGAAAGTATCACAGGGCAGTAGGCCTAGAAAAGTGAACCCCTGAATATCTCACAAATAACAACACACTCCTTAAAGCATCTCAAGTTATGGTAACTTTATGGAAAGTTTTTAACCTTCTCTTACTCTCATCTATCACCGGCTTACCTGTACTCATTCCCTAGGCAATGCTAAAGCATGCAGAAGGGCCTTTTCTGGGTACACTTATTGAACTGGGCATATAATATCACTCACTGTTACAGCTCACATCAAAATCCATCTCTGTGAGCCATGAAAACTGCACAAAGCTCTGAGCTGAGATGGGATTGGCTGTCTTGTCAACGTATTAGTAAGAACCACCTTGTCTGTATCCGTGTGAAGAGTGCTATGATAGTAAGCTTTGCTTCCTTCAGCTTCCCTATGGCATTTGTTCTTGAAAAGATCAAGGCATGAAAGCAGATTTCTTAGAGCTAAGAGCAAGATAGAATGGGGAAGAAAAATCACAGGCCCTTTCTTGACCTTCCCCAACTCATCCACCCTTGCTCTCACTGTCCCACTAACACCAAAGAAAACAAAACATAACTAGCTGTGATTCTTTCAAGATGTAGGTGACTACCACTGTTGTGACTGTGGTTACTTGCACCACTCAGCAGACATATTTGTCATTGTTGAAATGCCTTCTCACTGGTCTGGAAACAAGTTAATGAGTAACTGAAAAGGCCATCTTGGGGATGGAGAAGGAGCATATTATAATGAAAATAGTTGGCCAGAACACTGGGGACTTAATTTCTAATTTTAGCTACAGGCTTTTGGCAACTATAACTTATAACCCAATGGTACTAAACAGTATTAACAATATTACCCTAAATGAGAAACTGCTTTACAGTTTATAAAGTACTTTTATATCCTTTATCACCTGTGTTTCATTCAACAACTTTTGAAGTTGGCAAGTCTGGAAATTTTTTAAAAAGATGTATTTATTTATTTGAGAGAGAGAGAGAGAGAGAAAGCAAGAGGGTGTATGAGTTGGGGGAGGGACAGAGGGAGAGAGAGAATCTCAAGCAGACTCCCCGCTGAGTGCAGAGCCCAATGTGGGGCTCAATCTCAGGACCTGAGATCATGACCTGAGCCAAAATCAAGAGTTGGATATTCAACAGATGGAGCCACTCAGGGGCCCCTGCAGGTCAGGAAATATTTTATCATTTTTTCAGAGGAGGAAACTGAGTCTCAGAGGAGCTGAGTGACTCCGTCCAAGGCCACAAGACTGTGTGTTTGACTCTGTAGAAGAAATGCTCTTCCTTCCTTGAATGTCTCAAGCGTCAGCAGCCTGAAGTAGAAAGGTATCGCGTTCATCCATCACACGGGCTCCACCTCACAGTGAACGGCATGAGGTCCTCTTAACTGGGGTCACATGTTTGAGGGACTGACATCACAAGAAAGAAGGTAGGAGGGAGTCACTACAAGATGCTGCTTGGGAACTCCAGGAGCAGGTTACTTAGCGAGAAGCAAAGGGTGCAGAGGAAGTAAGATTGTCAAACTATAGAATACATTTTGGGAAAACTGCCATAATTTACTCCTAGACTTATGACCAGTATGGTGGTATAAATAGATATATTACTGTGTCCACATGTATTTTGATCTCTGAACAGGACTCAACAACTTTCCCATTAAAAAAAGAATCCAGGACATGTCATTCCTCTACAAACTTTCTACTGATGCTTAGGCCTGCAATGTGATTTGTTCTAAAACGTTCTAATCTTGCAGATGTCACCCGTGAGAAAAGGCCCATTATAAAGTTCCTCCGTTGGTTTTATCCTTCTCACCAAACCAACCCATTAAAGAATTTCATCAGACAATGTGGCTACCGGCCCACGTTATGAAGGTCTGACTCGACAACTCAAAAGAGCTAAGCCGTCCAAGTGTCCTTCCCCTTCCCTATGTGTGCAGGCTTGCAAAGGTCAGAATATAAGGTTACTAAGAAAATGAATGAAAATCACTGGCCTAAAAAAAAATGTTCTAAATGTTATTTTTCTTTTTAGTTGTTCTTTTGCCTCCAGATGATAAAGGAACAGCGAGGAGGAAAGATTGAGTGTGGAGACCCATGGGGCCCACAGCTGTGAGTCCTAATGCCCCCCCTCCAGCACTGCTGGGGCAGAGCAGACAGCTGCTTCTCCTCCTGACACCTGGACTTGACTGCACAGGATGGCAAGAGGGACCTGCCCTGGCCCAACTTCACCTCACCCCTGACTCCCAGCCAGCCAGGGATCCAGCGGCAGCTTTTCTCTTTGTGGTCCCCACACCGACACAGTGAAACTGAAAGTTTCTTGAGGGTGAACAGTACCACAAGAAACATCTGTTTAAACGGGGAAGAAACACCCATTTGGTTTTAATATTGGTACAAGTTGGGGATCCCTGGGTGGCTCAGTGGTTTGGCGCCTGCCTTTGGCCCAGGGCGTGATCCTGGAGTCCTGGGATCGAGTCCCACGTCAGGCTCCTGGCATGGAGCCTGCTTCTCCCTCCTCCTGTGTCTCTGCCTCTCTCTCTCTCTCTCTCTCTCTCTCTCTCTCTCTCTCTCCATTATAAATAAATAAATAAATCTTTTAAAAAATATTGGTTCAAGTTGTAAGCCCAATATGTGCTTCATGAAGCTACCTCCTCAGCTCGCCACCAACCAGCTGGAGCCACTGTCCTCCCATGTGGCAACCAGCAATGTGTTTATCTTCTACAGCCTGTTCCCACTTTCTTCATCCAAGGAACTAGGCTTCCACAGCATCCGTGATCACTTCCCCTTGTCTTTGACCCAGCTTGAGTTAATATTGTCTTTTTTTTTTCTTTTTGGATTTTATTTATTTATTCATGAGAGACACACAGAGAGAGGCAGAGACACAGAGGGAGAAGCAGGCTCCCCATGGGGAGCCCGATGCAGGACTTGATCCTAGGACCTCGGGATCATGACCTGAGCCGAAGGCAGATGCTCAACCCCTGAGCCACCCAGGTGCCCCATATTTTATTTTTCTGACTTGCAGTGATAGAGACCTTAGGCTCACCAGATTATTCAGGCTATACCCACAGAATAGTGCAAGCTGGAGCAAGAACAAGCCCAGGGAGGCAGGGGGTGAGGGAGTGGTAACAGGTATCTCTGAGATGGGTGTTTCTTACTGGGTTGCTTTGTGAGCCTGTTTCAATTGTGTTTCCAAGAGCAGGTGTGTGTGCGTGCGTGTGTGCATGTGCGGGCATGCACCTATATGAGTACAGGCACATGTGTGCGTGGTTTTCCATGTGGGTGAGAGTCAGGACTTGGCGGAGAGGGACAGATGCTTAAGATGCTTAGTCATCATGTCTTGGCTAGGGACACCTGGCCAGAGCTTGCAAAGCTTCTCAGGAATCAGCCACAGCCAAAGTGCCGGGAGTAGCCAGGTTCCCAAACAGCGTACAATAAGAGCTTTGACAAGGCGGGTAACTGAGAACGATGCTGATGGCAGCCGGGCAACAAGACGGTCCATTTATTGCACCAGCTCCACCGCGGATGGTCTGTCTTTGGGAGGGAGTCTGAACACGGTGTTCAGTGCAAAAGCATTTTCTAACTCATGGGCTAAATTCTATCTTTGCAGAAAATATGTGCCGAGCTAGGGATGCTGAGAAAGCCAAAGAGCTTCAGAGGTTTGGGATTAATAATAGCAGTCCCCCAATTGTCATAAATATCTGTAGAACTCAACAGGTTGTAAAGCACTTTTACACTCATTGTCACCTTTGTTTTCCACCACTCATTGAGGTTGGGGAGGATGCGTATCCCCCACATTACAGCTGGAGAAACTGAGGCTCAGAGCACTACATAACCTGCTAAAGGTCTCACTGTGAGTAAATGTGCTAGAACTGGAACCCAAGTGTCTTAATCTATCCTATGGGTGACTGGGCCTCAGGCCTCTTTTGTACTTCCTGCAACACTTGGCTCATTGTGGGCCAGCTTAGTGGCTTCTTAGATGCTTCAAGTTTGAAACCTAAATGCCATAAGTGCTCAATTGGAAGGCGGTAAGGGTTGCAAACACCTAGGGATCTTGTTAACCTGACCTATGATTCAGTAGGTCTCGAGGTGGGCCCTGAGAGTCTGTATTTCTAGCAACTCCCAGATGATACAGACATTACTGGTCCACGGGTCCCACCTGGAGTAGCAAGAGGTACTGAGAATACTGCTGAATGTTGGTTACCTGGTCTTAAACTAATACAACAAGCTAATTCTAAGCTACATCTGCAGGCTTTTTGAGCTTCCAGAGGTCAGCAGTAGCAGTAACAGACCAGTTGGTGTACTAGTAGGTAGCATTTTTTGAGTGCTTACCAGGTGCTAGGCACCTTGCCAAATGCTTTGAATGGATGATTTCACTATTATTATGATGATGTTATTGAATTGCCACAATCTTATGTAACAGAGAAAAACAAAGGGGAACCTACAAGGTCAGAAGAAAACTCTAAAGATGATGTCCCCCAGACTCCAATAAGCACCCTGCCAGGGACTAAAGCCAAATCAATGAACATGATTACAGATTGCCAGCACTAGAATGGCCCATGAGGATTGGGCATTCTCTTGGTTTTGCAGATGGAGACACTGACTTTCCAAAGGAGGAAGGGGCTTGCCCTAGGACACATGGGAGTTAGAAGCAAAGTCAGGAATAGAGGTGTCCTGCAAGAAGTGAGCCAGGGCAGCCAGCCAGTAGGACCACTCATTGGTTATGGTGTAAAAGGTCTGTTCTGGGACAAGAGGGAGATAAAAGAGGGTCTGAACCTCCTCTGAGCCTGGTGTTTTTTTTGTTTTGTTTTGTTTTTTATTTTTTATTCCCAAGTTGTGTTTTGGAGAAAAAAATGTGGAAGTTCTAAGTGAGATGGCAGTAAACGCACATGGTGTTCCAAGTCTGGTTGACTAAGTGGATGTTGATGAATCACTGGGACCAGATGGCATCTACCCAGATTTGGGGTAAAATTGTGTAACAGCTGACCAAAGTATATAGCCTGCCGTTCCAAAGAGCTATTGTGCCGCGAGCCTGGCAGATTGCCAACAAGTCTCCTCTCCATGAGAAGCATTTCAAAGGAGACTGAAGGAGCTCCAGCCCAGTAGGATCACTGAACATGTTACACAAGTGTAACCTATTGGGAGTAAGGCATCATTTTTCCTGTAAATTAAATTACCCACCATTTGTGTAGGTGTTTTACAGTTTACAAAGCACTTAGGGTTAATCATGCCTAACTAATTGACCAGAATTCTTTGAGAGGCTAAATGTGCTAGTGGACAAAGGGAAACCAGTGAATATAATCTATTTAGGTTTTGAAAAGGCCCTTGACAAGGTCCCCTACCAAACACTGCTGAAAAAAGTTAAGTCACCATGGCATCGTGGAGTGGTGTTTTGCAATGGACCAGGAAGTGGCTTATAGGCAGAAAAGTGAGAGGAGGGCTAGGCAGGGACATTTTTGGAGAAGTATGAAAAGTGGTGTGTCCCAAGGATTAATGCTGGAGCCTGTTAATATTTTGGTGAATCATCTGGGCAACCTTTAGATGACTGGAAGCTTTTCTGGATAGCGAAGAGCAGGACAGATTTCAGCCTTTTTACAAAAGTCTAGATGAGCAGAGAAGGAAGAATCAAAATAGTTATTCAAAGAGTAGTCTCTGAAATCTCACTGTGTGGTTCTGAATCCTGACTCTACCCTTAGTGACTGCACAACCTTAAGCAAATTACCTTTTCCAGCATTAGTTTTCTCATCTGTAATGTGGGAATAGTAACAACCCCTTGTTCACAGTGAAAATGATATGAGACAATGCAAGCAAAGTTCCAGCACAGCACTCGTAGTATTGGTTAATGTCCAGTGAACATTGGCTTATATTATTTTTACTGATTATAAGGTGCCAGCCTCTGAGTGATCACATTATTCCCTAGGAATGGAACTTGGGAGCCACTGAAGACTATTTCTTGAAAGCATTGGCAAAATTTGTGGTAGTAATTCAGAGAGGATGGGGATGCGTGTGAAAGATTTCATTCCAGGAAACTAACAATTATGGAGCACTGAATATGTGCTAGTACCAGGCTAGATGCTTTACAAACTTTCCCCCTTAATGTAATCCTGCAATAGTCCTGTGAAGTTGGGGTATTGATCCCCATTTGATGGACAAGGGAGTGAAGACTCAGGAGGAAGAGAGCCAGAATGCAAATGCAAGTTTGCTCTACCCCCAAAGCTATTTTGTTCACTTTATCACACTTAAAACGCAAATTTAACATTTTGATTCCAGGACAGTTAACATACAGTGGAGGGATGGGTGTAATTTAGGAAAGGACAGAAGAGTGGGATCTAATATGGAAATAAATGCGGGCAATGGTATGAAGATAGAAACAAGGGCAGTATGTTTATGCTTCCTTTTAAAGTTACCCCATTGTGAGTTTTCACAAGACTCCCAAGATTGCATTGCTTTTCATAACTGAGAAGAACCAAGGAAATATCCAATGGGAAACAGGGCCACCTGATTTGGTCTGACTGTTTTAGACAATAAAAAATAAAAACAGGAAGTTACCCTTTTAATCTACCTAGGTCCGGAGATGGGAGGAAAAGAGGAGTACCTGAAAACTTTTTTTTCTAGAGTATAGTATTTCTTTGCAAAGTTGATGGCATTGTAGGTTGTGGGGACTTTCAGAAAGTTACAGAGAGCAGAGTCAACCGGTGTTGAGTCCGCAAGCATAGCTATTTTGGCTTGGATGCCAGCTGGCTCACACACACACCTGCAAGGAAGCGGAGCTGGTTCCTCACTTTCATCGTGCCATCCCCGGAGCCCCCGATGCACTCGTCTTCATCGTCGCCACAGTCGCCACTTTCAAGCCCCTCCTCGTCAAGGTTTTTATCCAGAACTCTACCTTTGGGCACAGACATGGTTCTCAGGAGCTGAAAGAAAGGACCAGAAATGTAGCAGTATGTTAAGATTTCTCAGGGAGGTCTGAAACTGTCTTACAAACAGGAGGCATTGAAAACTGCTGAATGAACTGCACAGAAGCTTTTAAAAACCATTTTCAAATGTAGATAAGTATAAACTGCTTATATTCTTTTTAAAAAAATTTATTTATTTGAGGGAAAGCTGGGGGGAGGGGCAGAGGGAGAGAGAGGAGGAAGAGTCCCAAGCAGATTCTGCGCTGAGCATAGAGCCAGATGGGCATCCATCTCATGACCCTGAGATCACTACCTGGCTGAAATCAAGAATTGGTCCCTTAACTGACTGAGCCACCCAGGTGCCCCATATTCTTTTTAAAAAATGTTTATTTGTTTGTTTATTTATTTTAGCAGGGAAGGGCAGAGGGAGTGGGAAAGGGAGAGAACCTCAAACAGACTCTGTGCTAAGCCCGGAGCCCAAAGTGGGGCTGGATCCCATGACACTGAGATCACTATGACCTGAGCTGCAACTAGCCAACTGAGCTACCCAGGTGCCCCAGCTGCTTATATTCTTTAGAATTTTATACTTCTAGAACATTCCATAGCATCTGACATGATTCCCTACTCCTTCATGCTACTCCCACCACCCAGTAGCTAGTGTCTACTACATTAGACCTTCTATACCATGGTATTTAAGTTCCTTAAAGCCTCCATGGTAGGAGAACTCACTGATGAGAAGCTTAAGATGTGACAAAGCATATTTATAGGCTGGGAGGACACCAAGATCAGGAAAGAGCCCTACAGAAGCCTCCTACAATTATATTTCCATTATATTACAACAAATGCTTCCCACCAGATGAAGAGATTACCAATGGCATTTTACACACATTTTATTTTATTTTATTAAAGATTTATTTATTTATTCATGAGGGACACAGAGAGAGGCAGAGGGAGAAGCAGACTCCTCGCAGGGAACCCGATGTGGGACTCGATCCCAGATCCCGGGATCACACCCTGAGCGAAAGGCAGATGCTCAACCGCTGAGCCACCCAGGCGTCCCAAGCCACCCAGGCATCCCTACACACATTTTAAATACATACTTACAATTAATTGCCAATGTACCATGCCTTGGTCACTAGAAAAACTTTAAAAATCTCTCCCTCTTTCACAATTTCCATAAGCTGGTTTGAAATTCATTTTGCTTTATTGTAAATAATATGCCTACCAAGAGGCATGTTTGTTTTACACCTCTGTGTCTGGCTTTTCAGTTATGTAGTCAACTCCTTTTTAAAGATTTTATTTATTTATTCATGAGAGACACAGACAGAGGGGCAGAGATACAGGCAGAGGGAGAAGCAGACTCTCTGCGGGGAGCCTGATGCAGGACTCAATCCCAGGACTCCAGGATCACAACCTAAGCCAAAGGTAGATGCTCAACCACTGAGCCACCCTGTGCCCTAGTCAATGCCTTTATAATTTGATGGTGACTCTCACCTCCTCCAATTTCTCCACTGACCCGGAAGCCCAACCCACAGCACAAATCATCTCTGAGGGCGGCTCTTAGGCCCCATTTTACTTTTCCTTGCATCTCTCACCAAGGCTGTATTCCAGGGTCCTCTATTCCTGCCCCACCACTCATTTTCAGTCATAAAAGTCAGGCCCACCTCATACTTATACAAATATTGGCCAAAAAAGATGCTGGATCTACCAAAAGTGAGATTTTGGTGATTGCATGAGAGGTATCCAGAAAAAATGCATATACAGACATATCCTGGTTTCTGTGGTTTCTATTATCCATGTTCATTGTCACTGCAAAGTATACTTTTATGTTATCCACTTGTGATTTAACTCCTACATCAAGATCTACTTGGAACAAGCTAGATATCATAGAGAAATGGGACTATGGGTTTTTTTTTTTTTTTTTGAGCAAAGAAAGAAAAGTCCAACAACCTCTAATGGTGTGGGAGAAGCCAAGCCACCTACTGTCTCCTACTCTAGAACCATCTCTATCCTCCTGCTCTAATGCATCCCTTGTCTGACCCTCCCTATCCCAACTTATCCTACACATCTAAATGTACAATATAGATGCATAGGCTAGGATAAGCTAGCCTAATGATTCTCAAATTTTTGGTCTCAGGGCCCCTTTACACTCATATTCAAAATCCAAGAGAACTTCTGTTTATACAAGAAGTTGTTTATATCTATTGACATTTACCATCTTAGAAATTATAACTGAGAAATATAAAAAATACTTAATAACTTGTTTACACTTAACCATAATAAAGCCATGATGTGTTAACATAAATAACATTTTCTAATGAAAAAGAAATATATTTTCCCCTGATATAAAATAGTTAGAAGGAAGGGTGGCATTGTTATACATTTTTGCAAATCTCTTTAAAGTCCAGGTTAATATGGTAGCTGGATCATCATATATGCTTCTCCATCCAATCTGTTGTTATATGTTGTTTTGATTTAAATATTTGTACAGAATCTAGTGTCTCACAGATATGTAGTAGGAAAAGAGGGAAGTATCTTAGTAGCCTTTTCAGATAACTGTGGATATTTTTTGGTGACACCTCATAAAAACTCAGTAAGTGGGGAAAGTTAGTTGCAATGTCGAATATGAAACCACATGAATAAACTTTTCATGTTCTGTTACATTAAAATTCATTGGTGTGCTCTGAACTTTGAATGGACCTTTTAGCCATTTTATATCATCATGCATGGTCATCCAAAAATACTGGTTCACTGAGCTATACAGGTCTTCTGAATGTCAATATCTTTCATTATATGATACATTAAAAAATCACATCCATTCATTACATCACCTCCAACCTAATTAGAAAATGTCTAAGTGTTGGGA
The DNA here is from genome assembly GCF_018345385.1 of Vulpes lagopus. Lineage (NCBI taxonomy): Eukaryota > Metazoa > Chordata > Mammalia > Carnivora > Canidae > Vulpes > Vulpes lagopus. The sequence goes on from NC_054848.1 coordinate 104,316,733, forward strand.
AGCTCGCAAGCTCATGGTGGCAGATACAAGTGTTTCAAAATTTTTCTCTTGAAAGTTTAAATTTTAGGGCAGCCCCGGTGGTGCAGCGGTTTAGCGCCGCCTGCAGCCCGGGGTTTGATCCTGGGGACCCTGGATCAAGTCCCACATCAGGCTGCCTGCATGGAGCCTGCTTCTCCCTCTGCCTGTGCCTCTGTCTCTCTCTCTCTCTCTGTGTGTCTCTATGAATAAATAAATAAAATCATTTAAAAAAAAAGAAAGTTTAAATTTTATCACTGGCAACAAATACTATCAGTTTTTCCTTTAACTGATGGGCTCTCTTTATTCCTTTCAAAGAAAATGTCTAGCAAATACTTGAGTCTGAATAACCATAGTTTGTCAGTCATTATGTCAAGTAAAAATGGCATTGCATGAAAATGAGGCCAGTTTAGCTCATAGCTTAAATAATCTTACAAGTGCTTTTCCCTGAGATCTATGTCTGCACGGTTTGCAGCAGAAATACTGTAAGTGTACTTCACATTTCATTACACAGAATATTTTGTAAGATTTATTTATTTATTTTAGATATAGAGGGAGAGAGAGCCCAAGTTGGGGGGGGGGTTGAAGGAGAGGGAGAGAGAATCTCAGGAAGACTTCATGCATAGCACGGAGCCCTATGCAAGGCTTGATCCCAGAACTCTGAGATCATGACCTGAGCCAAAACCAAGAGCCAGACACTTAACTGATGACGCCATCCAGGTGCCCCATACACACAGAATAGTTTTTAAAAGGATGCTCAGGACTTATAGTTTAATAAACTAATCATTATTACTGTTTTGGCCATAACTTTTTAAAAAAGTAATCTCTACACCCAACGTGGGGCTCAAACTCATGACCTCAAGATTAAGAGTTGCATTCTCTACTGCCTGAGCCAGCCAGGAACCCCAGCCATGATAATTCTTTTTTTTTTTTTAATAATTCTTTTTTTTTTAATGGCCAGTCACGATATTCTTAAGTGAAACTTTTATTCTCTTGCAACTATATGGCAGTGAAGAATACAATGACTGCTGGTACAGTTTGCAGTCACTGCTTTGATGTGTTGCTGACAGTCGTACTCACCATTGCTTTTGCACCACTGGTGCAAATATCAACACAGTGAAAAAGGCAAACCAACACCCTGGTACTGTTGTGTAAGTAATTTTGACCTTGTGGGTCATTAGGTTTCATGGATTCCCAGGGTCCATACACCATTCTTCGAACACTGCTAATCTAGGCTATAATATCACTTCAGTTTGACCAAATGTAATTTTCCATTATTTTGTATGAGAAAACTGCTATTGACATAAGCATTTTTAGGTTAATTTTCAAAAGTACATCCTTCATATATGTCATGATTACCTGAATAAGAACTGTTCACATAAGGGGAACTGGCGGTTAGATATAGACAACTTACTATTTCTCAAGCACGTCTCCTATCTGCTCCTGTCATTAGTCTCATCAGCAAATATTAATTGAGCACCCAGTATGAGTTGTTTTCATTGCTGTCTACTGAAAGCACTCCATCCTTTCAAGCCAAGTTTAAACACTGCTTCCTTAATAAAGCCTTCCTGGCTCTCACAGATGGTCACATGGCTCTCCTTTCCCTTCTTCCACCAGCACTTCCTTCATCTGTACCTCCTAAATATCACTTTGTAGATGCAACCTGGTATTATTTATGTGTACATGTGACTTTGCTCTACCACTAGACTGTGAGCTGTCCAGGGGCTGAGTCTTATTTATCTTTGAACCTCACTGCATTTAAGGTAGTGTCTGGCACATGGCAGATACTTAGTAAATGTGCTATTGAGTGGAAGCAAAATATAGTGGCATGGTATCTTTAATTCTTTCTTTTTTTTAAAAAAAGATTTTATTTATTTATTCATGAGAGATACACAGAGAGAGGAAGAGACATAGGCAGAGGGAGAAGCAGGCTCCCTGCAGGGAGCCCAATGCAGGACTCAATCCCAGGATCCTGGGATCACGACCTGAGACAAAGGCAGATGCTCAACCACTGAACCACCCAGGTGCCCCTATTTAATTCTTCCAAAGCTACTTCCACAGCCTCATTAAAATGAGAAAGCCAAAGCACAGATTAACTATAGAAGAACCTGTGAATGAATAGCCAAACCCTTTTGGACAACTGTGACTAAGATCTATGGTTAATCTTTGAGAGACCATTTTCCAAACTCCAGTATGATGCCCCAGTATTCCCTGGTTGTTCAATTTTTTTAAATACAATAAAAAAAACCTTTAAAATTTTGCCAATGAGATTACTTCTTTAGTTTTAAATGGCTCCCATTTTGGAGACAGTTTCAACATTGAAGGATTATAGTGTGTGTTGGAACCATTTTACACTGACATCTGCTGATGAGCCTAACCCACCCACACACCTTGACAATACAAGTCCAAACCCAGAAAACTATTGTTAAGGCAAAAGTCCTAAAGAAGAGTCTGAAGCTCCAGAGTGTTGAAGGAAGGGTCATGTGTTAGAGATGAGGAACTGCCAGTGAGAACTGTGGATTGAGTACAGCCTGGAATTTGGCACAGAAATCCAATTGGCTAATTGCAATTCACAATGTTGACCTCCTTGTTCCCTCTCTCACACTTTACAGTGTCTTCCACACTGAACACTCACTTTATAAAAAGAAAGTTATGAGAACCTTGCACACAAATCAGTTAACTTTAGGTGCCTGAGACTTTTGATTAATTGTTTGCCATTTCAAAGGACACTATTCTCAATTAGCAATGATCGTTCCTTGGATAAACCACATTGGGTATGATACTGCCACTGTGCAAAGGTAAAAGGACACTATTATGTTAGCTTTTTTTTTTTTTTTAAATTGTATTTATTTGATATATATATATAGAGAGAAAGAGAGAATGAGAACAAGTGGTGGTGGTGGGGTTAGAGGGAGATGGAGAAGCAGACTCCCCACTGAGCAGAGAGCCTGATTCAGGACTTGATCCCAGGACCCTGAGATCATGACCTGAGCCAAAGACAGACACTTAACCGACTGAGCCCCCCATGCATCCCTCTGTTAGCTTTTTAAAGGCCAGGGCTCCAAATAATGATTATCAATGTAAACTTATCTTCTTGAAACACAGGTCTGATTATTTTATTTTACTCCACTGCTCCCATAATCATTTCATAAGCCTGACATTTCTGCTACTCATTGCTTGGCAGGCCTTAGCAGGGGGAAGCATACAGGCCTTTTTCATAGCCAGCTTTTTTTTTTTTTACAGCTCCTACCCTCCTTGTAACTCAAGTAGAGTCACATTAGACCATCACATTTGCTTAAATATACAAGCAATTTTGATTTTATGATCTACTATTTTAATTATTTAAGTATCAATATAACATAGAAAGGTGAAAGGAAAGAGAAATAAGGAAAGATTCCCAATTCCCAAACTCTAATAAACAACATTTGTGTTTTCAAAGGTAAGGCTTCTTTGTAATGCCTTTCTTTTTACATAGGTGAATTTGGATTTTAGAATCAGACTGACTTGGGTTAGAATCCTGGTTTTTCCCCTTCGTTGGCTTTTCTCCCCACTTAATAACTTCACTGCTTATTATCCCTAAAACCTCAGTGTATTCATCTGTAAAATGGGGGGAATTATGCCCACCTCAAGGAATTGTTGTGATGCTTTAAAATTGATAAAACATGTACAAGGTGCCTGTAAGGAATCTGCTGAAATTCACTTAACTATGCTCCAATAGTTAATATTGACACCACTTCTCGTTCTTTTGTTCTTATAAATAAAGATGTAGCATCAGGAGCATTCACATTACTCTTTCCATATTCTGGATTATTTCCTTAGTTTCCCATTAGTAGGATTATCAGGTCAAAGGGAATATACATTTTTTAGGGGTGCCTGCCTAGCTCAGTGGGTAGAAGAGGCAACTCTTGATCTCATGGTCATGAGTTTAAGACCTGTGTTGGGAGTAGAGATTACTTTAAAAAATTAAATATTTTCTCTCATCCCATAGGCTGCCTCTAAGCTTTGTTGATTGTTTCCTTCATTGTGCAGAAGCTTTTTATTTTGAGAATATTATGCTGGGTGAAATGGGTCGGCTAGAGAAAGACAAATACTATATGATTTCAGTCATGTGTAGAATTTAAAAAACAAACAAGCAAAGGGAAAAAGAGAGGGGGAGGCAAACCAAGAAACAGACACTTAACTATGGAGAACAGACTGTTATCAGAGGGGATGTGGTTGGGGGTCTGGGTTAAATAGGTGATGGGGATTAAGCAGGGCACTTGTGATGAGCACCAGGTGTGGTATGGAAGTATTGAATCACTATATTGTACACCTGAAACTAATATTATACTGTACATCAACTGACTGGAATGTAAATGAAAACTTAAAAAAAAGTAAAAAAAGTAAACATTAAGAAAATGAGTACATACATTTTTATGCACCATGGGAGTGAGTCTTCAATGTCTGTAAGAATCACCTAGGATGCTTGTTAAAAACTCAGGCTCCCGGGCCCCATCCAAGGAGCTGCTTATCTAGTAGGCCTGAGGTAGAGCACAGATCAGCATTTTTGACTAGATCTGTCCCCCACCATCTTGCCATGAGTGAATCACAGTTCACACATTAAGAGAGGCTGCTCCAAGTGTCCCTCCACTTCCCAGAAACCCTTTGAAATCACATTTGTTAAAGAGTCACCTCAGCCTCATGTGTGTCCAAGTCCTTAATACGTGCTCTTCAAACCATTTTTCTTTAAAAAGCAAATTCAATCTGATGATTTCCTTTTTGCTTAAGTATGGACATCATGACCTTTTGTCTTTGGAGTTAATGAAAATACCCTTGTGTAAAGGTGAGTGACTGTTTGATTAGAAAGTGGAATATTTAAAGTTAGCTTTAGAACAGGTACCCAGGGCTGTGTGATAAGAGGAACCAAAAAGCTTGGAATAATTAGTTAAGAAAATTAGAACCACAGTATAGAGAGAGAGAAAAAAAATGGCTTCCTAGAATATAGTAATTTCGTGTTCTTAAAAACCATAACCAGGATAACAATGAACACCGTGGCATGGGATGATATGATTTGGCCAAAGTTCTTTTCGTGCCTGGTTGGCAGGAGAACTAAGATCAAAGAACATACTTGTTGTTCTTAGGGGGATCAAATATGCTGAAATTAGACCAGTGAAAGCAGCAACTCTTGATCTGTCTATATGGTATAAATAACATGCCTCTTGAAATTATCTTGATTACAAAGATATGAACCTTATCAGCCACACATTGTGTTAGGGCTTAACATATGTTCTCTCACAGAATCCTCGAATCCTCACTGCCAATTTGTGTAACAAGGAAGATTGCTATCCCTATCTTCCATGTCAAGGGAGGACACTGAGCCTCAGAGAGAGGACATGGCTTGACCGAGTTACTGGTCAAGTGACTGGTCAAGTGAGTAGGTGATGGAGGCCTCATTAAAAAGAAGGGCTTCTGGGGTGCCAAGCTGGCTCAGCCAGGGGGGTGTGCAGCACAGTCTCGGGGCTGTGAGTCTGAGCCCCACATTGTGTCATAGAGATTACTTTAAAAACAAACACACACACAAATAAAAATTTTAAATAAATAAAAACAAAGGCTTCTGCTTCCAAGCCCAGAGCTCTTTAAGAAAAAAATGCTGTGCTAGGGAAAGACATCAGCTAAGGGGTCCTTCATTTCACATGTTTGTCATCTCCACTGCCTTTACCTGAGATGGTTTCCAGTTCAATCCCACCTTCTCAGATGCTATAGCCACAAACAAGAGCTTGATGGGAGAGCCCTTTGGTATTGGGTGGGAGACCTGGGGAGAGGAGCAATAATGGCATGGGATGCCTCCCACTTGTTTTTCCCAGCCTTGCCATCTACTGTGCCTTAAATAACCAAACCATCTCATCATAAACAGGTTTGTTTTGAAAAGCTTCAGACAGCTGGTTAGAATAGAATGAAAAATTCCATTACTGTTGTAACATGGTAAGAGTTTTCTTGACTTTAAGCTCTTTAGCTTTTAAAAAATAAAGGATAAGAAACAAAATAGAGAACTGCAACTATGGGGCTTGGTACATAGTTTGAGGCTTTAGCTGGACTTGTCTCCTTGGGCCACTTACATACCTCTCTCTGGGCGGTTTTTCAATATCTGGAATCCAGGTTACATTTTAAAGCTATTAAGCTGGGCTTACAAAACTGTTTTTGAACTATTTGGATGCTCAGCTTTATACAACCTGCAAGGAACGCTTTGGGGGCCCGGCTTTCCATGTCTACAGCAATGTAAACACATGCTTTACTGTTTGCATTTGAGTAGCATAAGCTAATGGGAAACAAATGCAGTGATCCCAATGAATCCCAGCTTTTCTGGAATGCCATTATTATTTATACATTGTGCACATCCACAAGACTTAGGGCACGTGACCCCTGTTTTGCGTGCACACTTTCTTTGAACAAATGCACCAAACCACAGCCACAACTAATTGGAAACAATTGCAACTCCACACATTTGAGATGAAGCCAGAACCCAAACACGGAGGGCTAGAATTAATGGCTATATCTGCACTTCACACATTGGAGAGGCAATAAAGTATAGCAGTTAAAGCGTGTGAGCTTTGGAATCTGACCAGCATGGATTTGAATCTCTACTCGGCCTACTTACTAGCTGTGTTACTTTGGGCAAGTTATTTAATCTCTCAGAGCTTCTGTTTCCTTACCTGTCAAACAGAGGATAATGCTACTCGCTCACCTTTCATAGTCTTGGGTAACCTTCTGTCATAGAACTTGCAACAATTTGTAAGTATTAATTCCCCTGTTGCACCTCCAGTACTCTAACAGAAGGGATAATGGTCTGTTTTGATCACCACTGTGTATAGAGCACAGTGTCTAGTACCAAGTGGGTGCTTGATAAATATTCATTAAATAGATGAATGAACAAATAAATAGATGACTGTGTGTGAGGTGTTTCGCACATTGCTTGGCAAGGTAACAAGTTCTCGAACATGTTAACTCTGCTGCTCAGGATAATGATGATCTTGAAGAGGAAGCAGAGGAGGAGGGGAAGGAGCAGCAGTAGCATCCACAGAAGCAGACATGAACAACTTATTAAAAATGCCTTGGAAGGCAAAACAAGTAACACTCCATGGCCAGACACGGAGGTACCAGAAAGAAGGCTGGGGGGAAGTTTTTTAAGAGTCTGAGGAAACCCTTCTATATGAGCACTGCATGCTACATGATTGTGCCACCAATGAGGAAACCCATCTGGAGGTTCCCTGTAAGATAAGGGTCTGTGCATGAAGGGCGCACGCAGAGATGTTAGCGATGAAGAGCAAGGGGACCTGTTCGAAGCTGTGCTTCCATATGGAATCAGTAAGAAGGCCACCCACACCCAGCTATGCTCTTGTCTGGGCACTGCTTCCACGTCCGCCCCTTACAGCACACCCTTTCTCTACCACTTCCAGCTCCCCCAATTTTTACTTTATGTTTGTTAATGTGGCAGTGAAACTTGTGCAAATAAGTCCTCCCAATTAAATAAATGTCTAGCTAGTAAAACAAATCAGGATGTGAAAGAAGCAAACTTGAGATAGAACAAAAACCATTTTGGTGGGGCTCCCTCTTCATGGTAGAAATAAATGGTTCTTTGCAAGTTTTAGGAAGGTGTCCACAGCTTTAAAATAAAAAATTTAGGATAATATTACCAATACCTTAGACCTGTAGAGAGTTTTTTTTTTCCCAAGAGGAAGTATAGCATGGTGGTTAAAAGCTCATAATTTAGATGCAGAAAACTTGGATTTAAATGCAGACTCTCTCATTTACTAGTTTTGTTGCTATAAACAAGTTGTTCTTTAACTCCTCAAAGCCTTATGTTTTTCATCTATAAAGTGGGTGTAATAATACCTGTACCCATCTCCCACAGTGCTTTGCTGTGGGGATTAAATGAAGTAATCCACGTGAAGCCTTGAGCTAAGCATCTAGCACACAGTAAGTGTTCACACAGTGGGTATATATTGAACCTATATATTTCTAAAATCTGAATCTCTAAAGGGGACGAATTCTGAGTTATTGGTATTAGTTGACATTTAGGTACAGCCTGGGTAGAGTGCGTTCGTGGAACACTGTAGGCCCTCAAAAACTCTTAATGTGTCATTACAATCAGCATTTTATTGTTTTTCTAATTAAAAGGACTTCCATATCTGTTTTCTCAGTTGCTCCATCCAGGACCCCCTGAGGCAGCAAGGCAAGTATTATTAGCTTCATTTTACAAATCAAGGAATTGTTGTGGAGAGAGATGTGAAACAAGGTAGCCATTCTTAGCATGACAGCTGTTTAAGGATAGCTGCTGTGAGGTTCCCAGGGTTTGGAGTGGGGTCAGAGATGAGAGCTTCTGTACTCCATCATTAACTGGGAAGGGGCATGGTCCTGGGCCTCAGTGCCTGAGGGATGGTAGGTACTCAGGAAATGCTTGGTAACTGAAAGAATAAATGAGCCAATGGGTTAACAGAATAAATAAGCAATTGACTCCCCAACTTAGGATCTCTCCCAATCTCCATCTCTGCAACCCTGGTCTGATCTGCCATTGCTATTGCTCTGGTGCAGAAATAGCTGGTTCCTGCCAGGGTCCCTTGGGTACCCTGAGGCTAGACAGATGTATAGATAGACACACTGACTGACTACCAGCATTCACTTTACGAGGGCAACCTTGAAAAGCAGGTCCCACAGTCTGCTCCAGTCGAGGGAGCCTCCTCTTCTGATAGAGCGAGGTGAAGTCAGGGGTGCCCAGCTAGCTCAGTCATGAAACAGAGGATTCTTCATCACAGGGTCATGAATTTGAGCCCCACAGTGGGCATGGAGCCTACTTTTTAAAAAGTGGGGTGAAGTCAAAGAGGAAGGCAGAAAATTGATCTTCTAAGGCAAATGAACCAACTAACCCAAAGGGATATGGCCAACCAAAGCACTAAAGTGGCCAGATGGGGTTCCCAAGGCCACCCAGTGAGCCTCTTCCAATCCTGGGTGGATATTCTGTTTGCTAGATTTGTCAGCTGATGTCCTTCCTCCTTTAAGATCTCTGGCCTTAAGAAACTGAATTTCAGTTTAAGGGGCCCAAAGTCCCGCAAACAACAGTTCCAGTTATAAGGCTGGAGCCAAGGCTGGCCTACCCTGGAGAAGGGGGCCAGCTCAGGCAGCCCTGCCAGTTGTGGCAGCAGAATGCAGATGTAGTAGGGTGTCCCTGCAGGCCACCAAGCCTACCTTGCCTCTGAAAGCATCTGACTGTGGTGACTGCCACTGTTGAAGAAGAATGACTTTTCTTAACGTCAGTTTTAAAATCACTGTGAAAAGCCACAAGGACAAAAGAGAACTGTGTCTGTAAGGAAAACTTACTTGGAAGACACCTATGAACCCCCACAGCACTGCCTGGTTTCCAGAGGAACTGCCTCAGCCAGATGAGGGCCATGACAGAGGGCAAGGGGCCCAGAGTAAGGCTGTACCAAGATATTACGTATTTCCTCAGGGAACTGAGGTTACACAGGCATGGTCAGAGCTTTTACTATTGTCCTAGTGTATGAATCTGATTCATTCAAAATAGACCTCTTGTGGTTATACTTTGGGGAAATGAAAATTCTTGCCTCTAAAAATAACCTCTGTGTATGAACCACAGTTAGCCATGTCATCAGGCACGGTGCTTGAAGAATCAACCTCAATGATGGGAGAATGATGGTTCACTATTCTTCTGAGAGGCCTCTGGCCCACCGAGGATGACTGAGGTTCCTCTAGTTGTCCTGTCAAAGCTTTCTTCCTTTAAAGATGAGGTGTAGATCAGGATTCAAAAATAGATTTTCCATGAAAATGATTTGCCTACTCCAATATACTATTTGAAAAATAGGAGTTTTAAAAGAGGTTTCAGATAATGAAGGCTAACTTGTATTATTCTGAAGTATAATAAATGAACTGGTACATCTGGTATAAATAAATTAGCTGGGACTTGATGAACAACTAGATTCTTAGTTTCTTTTTTTTTTTTTTAAATTTTTTTTTTATTTATTTATGATAGTCACAGAGAGAGAGAGAGAGGCAGAGACACAGGCGGAGGAAGAAGCAGGCTCCATGCACCGGGAGCCCGATGTGGGATTCGATCCCGGGTCTCCAGGATCGCGCCCTGGGCCAAAGGCAGGCGCCAAACCGCTGCGCCACCCAGGGATCCCTAGATTCTTAGTTTCTCATTATTATTTCCTCGGAGGTCAGAGAGCTTCAAACCTTTTCTTTTCCAAGTTTGAGGCTACAGAATCTAAAGAGGGAAATGGATGCCGACAGAAAACATGGGTAAAATTATTATAATATTCATATTTATTTTTATTATTTTTTAAAAGATTTTATTTATTTATTCATGAGAGACCCAGAGAGAAAGAGAGGCAGAGACACAGGCAGAGGGAGAATCAGGCTCCATGCAGGGAGCCTGACGTGGGAATCCATCCCAGGTCTCTAGGATCACGCCCTGGGCTGAAGGCAGGCGCTAAACCGCTGAGCCACCCGGACTGCTCAATATTCATATTTAATTGCATACTTTGAAAGGTTGAAATGGAAGAAGAAGAATGGTGCTCTTGTATACTTTATAGCCTTACTTCTTGAGTGAAGATTAATTTAAGAAATGCTTGGGTAGGGGTCACCTGGATGGCTCAGTGGTTGAGCATCTGACTTTGGCTCAGGTCATGAACCCAGGGTCCTAGGATTGAGTCCTGCATCAGGCTCCCCATGGAGAGCCTACTTCTCCCTCTGCCTATGCCTCTGCCTCTCTCTCTGTGTCTTTCTTAAATAAATAAATAAAATCTTTTAAAAAGGAGAAAGATTTATGCAATCTGAAGAGAAAATCTTAAAAAAAAAAAAAAAAAGAAAAGAAAAGAAAAGAGGGCAGCCCGGGTGGCTCAGCGGTTTAGCGCCACCTTCAACCCAGGCCTGATCCTAGAGACCTGGGATCGAGTCCCATATCAGGCTCCCTGCATAGAGCCTGCTTCTCCCTCCCTCTGCCTGTGTCTCTGCCTCTCTCTCTCTCTCTCTCTCTCTCTCTCTCCCTCGTCTCTTATGAATAAATAAAATCTTAAAAAAAAAAAGAAAAGAAAAAAATGCTTGGGGGGGGTGCCTCTGTGGCTCAGTTGGTTAAGCATTTGCCTTTGGCTCAGGTCATGATCTCAGGGTCTGCTTCTCCCTCTCCCTTTGCCTCCTCCCCCCTACTCATGCTTTCTCTCTGTCTCTCTCAAATAAATAATAAATAAAATCTTTAAAAATAAAAAGAAATGCTTGGGTAATTCTTTCAAATATGAAAATATGGGATGTGTTCGAAAACAGTGCTTCATTGGGTAAACACAGCAGTAGAGATGCCAGAACATGGGGGTGGGGGTGGTGTGCCTGGGTGGCTCATTCGGTTAAGTGTCTGCCTGCAGCTCAGGTCATGATCCCTGGGTCCTGAGATTGAGCCCCATGCAGGGTTCCCTGCATCTCCCTCTGCCTGTAGTTCACCCTGTTTGCACACTCTCTCTTTTTCTCAAATAAATAAATAAAATCTTAAAAAAAAAATAAAGATGCTAGATGCTAGAACAATTGGCTCTTTCTAGATCCACCACGTATAGGTTTTGTAACACTTTGGTTACATAAGATGAGTAAAGCATTGAAATTTATGAGGGCCATGGACAACCCTAGTTCCACAGTGCAGCTACCAAATGATTAAGTACTTCCTTATCGTGGTGTAGTTTTCCTTTTTGTACCTCGAGTAGTTTGAATGGAGTGGTCAAACAGTGGATGAAGAAATGTGAAAATGGAAATAGCAAAAGAATTTAAGCCCTATCTTTTGGTAATCATTTAGAATTCAGTTTGTTTAATTATTTTTAGAGAGAGAGAGAGAGAGAGAGAGAGAGAGAGAGAAGCATGGGCAAGTAGGGGGAGGGGCAGAGAGAGGGAGAGAGAATTGTAAGCTGGCTTTCATGTCTAGCACAGAGCCTGACACAGGGCTCCATCTCATGACTCTGAGACCACAACCTGAGCTGATATCAAGAATTAGACACCCAACCAACTGAGACACCCAGGTACCCCTAGGATATGGCTTTAAAGGAAGTCACTGAACGTTGTAGTTCAACTCAAGCTTGGCCATTAATACTTTGAATATATTCACAACCTTGTTGGAATCCCATAGTTGGTGAAATACTCCTTTAATTTTTTAAAGGTTTTATTTATTTATTCCTGAGAGACACAGAGAGGCAGAGACATAGGCAGAGGGAGAAGCGGGCTCCCTGTGGGACTCCAGGATCATGCCCAGAGCCAAAGGCAAATGCTCAACCACTGAGCCACCTAGGTGTCCCGGTGAGATGCTCTTTTAAGAAAAATCATGGTCATTTTACATTTACTTATTATTGATATTTGTGATCCCACCATCAGTAGTTAAAGATCATTCTCCCAAAGTGAGCTAAGGCAATTCTATATTCAGAAATTCTAGTTACAGAATTTTCACTGGGTTGATTATATACACTTACAAAAAAATTTCTACTTAGCATTTGGCTAAACTACCCTTCAAATTCATCCTTTATCCCAAGTAAAGCACTCACTAATTCAGTGAGTCTGTATACTTGCCATTTAGTAGCATATCTTAATTTCACTAATCTGAAAAAAAAAAAAGCACAAGAGTTGGAGTCTAGCAAAGATACAGTCGTTTCCATTCCCATCTGAGTCTCTCTCATCATTGTTTCTTCTTGAATTCCAAACCCCATCAAGTATTTCTCCTACTGGCTCTGTCCAGGAATCCATTCCTCAGACCTCTTGTTTTTCCTAAGAAGCTTATTAGAATTTAACCACAAGGTCTGGAAAGAGTATCACAGAACCGAGTCCAGCTAATTTGTACTCAGTGTTGGGTAGGGCTTGATCTTGTGCTATTTTGGCAAGGTGTATGTTGGTAAGGATTATGGAAAATTATTTTCTCTGTTGGTTCTCCTTGGTAAATGGGGTACATACATTCTGCTTGCTCCTAGGACTGAAGTGCTTGGCTGGCTGTCTTACCTGGACTCTTTCCCTTTCCCACAAAACTATTGGGTGATGATAGTAGTGACAGAGTTGTAGAAATAGGAGACTATACGTATGGGAGAGAAAATGGACAGCTTATAACAGACTGTTGCCAATATACATTTATGGTTCCATATTTCTTTGTTTCTTTTCACTGAGCTCAGTAGGTAAGAACATCTTGACTGGTTAGCATGGGCTTCTCCATTATCCTCTAGGATTCCTTTTAATCATAGTTGGGTAATATTTTGTTACATCAACAATTGTTTCTCTCTCCTACAATGTCTAACCTCTTTTTATAGACTAGGTAATAGGCATACATTCTGAATGTCATGGTGCTTCAACATACTTCTGGATACAGCCATGGTAATTTTCATCTTTGAAGAGATCAACTTGTATGTCCTAGCTAGATACAACAAGGAAGGAGATGGTTGGGCTGCAGAGAACTTACCTCCTAAAGAATGGTGTCCTGTATGAGAAATGGAGGTATTAGATGTATTGAGGACCTAGAAGTGCTAACCATTATATTCAACAAATTACTAAGGGATTTAGGTCATATACTTGGAATGGTAAGTGAGTTAGAAAGGGTCTGAGAGAAGATATACTCCAATGGCCCCATTTTACAAATGAACACAGCAAGCCCACAGAGGCAGTAGTTGGTAGAACTTTTCAACCACATCAGTGCTGCAAGTAACACTAGCTTTCTGCCTAATCCTTGGGGATATCATAGGAGAATCAGTTGAGGGCAGGTACAATAAGAAAGAGGCAAAAGGACTTGAGAGTTGCAAAATGCCTTTAGGTCCAGGAGGGGGGCAATGCAGTTCTCCCTGGGTCCTTAGCCAGACCCAGTCAAATCACAGGCTAGGAAGAGGACAACATGGTCCCTGGGAGCATGTGGCAGCCAACTTCTAGGCTGGCATGGATAAGTGGTAGTAATAGAACATGGAGCTTGCCTTCAAGAAATATATAGTCCATGGGGCAGCCCGGGTGGCTCAGCAGCCTTTGGCCCAGGGCCTGATCCTGGAGACCTGGGATCGAGTCCCGCATGGGGCTCCCTGCATGGAGCATGCTTCTCCCTCTGCCTGTGTCTCTCTCTCTCTCTCTGTGTCTTTAATGAATAAATAAATAAAAATCTTAAAAAAGGAAAAAAATAGTCCATAAAGGTTCCTTTCTAGAAGGTGTGGGAAAGTAGGGAATAATACCGTCCAAAGTCCTCATCTCATTCAGTTAAAAAAATTTTTTTTAGAGTGAGCATGTGTGTGCAAGCAAGGGGTGGGAAGTGGCAAAGGGAGAGAGATTGAGACTATTAAGCAGGCTCCATGCCCAGTGTGGAACCTGATGTGGGTCTCATGACCCTGAGATCCTGACCTGAGGCAAAGTCAACAGCTGGACACTTAACTGACTGAGCCACCCAGACACCCCATTTTCATCTACTCTTGATTAAGTGGATAAGTTAACCTACCAAACTATAGGTATCTCCTTTTCTCCCATTCATCTCTTCCTGTCTATTCACAAGTAATTCCAGTTGAAAACATCTCAGAGAAACTTAATCATACTGAAATCCTTGCATTTGCATTCAATTAAACATAATTCCATTTTGTTTCCTATTCTTTTATACACATTTAAACATTTGATCGATTTTGTTAAATCAAATGGTGGATTCCTAAGTTATGGTGGCTTTCAACTAAATCAAAACTTCAAATATGTTGCTGTCCCAAAGATTAAATTTGGTGGGCTGGTTATAATTTATACATCTTTAAATAGCAACTATATTTAAGGACTATCCTGACATTTCAGATGGTGGACATCTTGTGTTTTCATGTTTCCAGAAAGAGTCAAGAACATATACAGTGTAACCATTGGTAAAGTTGTATGTAATGATTCCACAAGCTTGAAGTAAATTCCAGCATTACCATCTGTGAGTTGACAGTGCAGAGACCTTCTGCTATAAATGCACCACCCACAATACCAGGGACTAAGTGCCCAACAAATTCACAAACTTAGGTACTCACGTTTATGCAGATACCTTTATTAATGGAAAGCAAATATATAACTGTCTTAATAAGTAATATAAAAACTGGAAGGCTACAGGGGTTTGCAGGGGGCTGCTGTTACTGCTAACCAGTCCTCCTTTACAAAACATGTTCCTGCTCTACCCTATCCCAGCTTGACTTCTGTTTCTTATTCTAGGTATACCAGCCAGAAATGAGACCTACTTCCTCCCATCAACTCAACTGGGAAAGTAGTTACTTCACATTTGTCATTAAGCCAATATCTTCTTTATACAGGCCAAACCTGTACACTTAGAAACATTACTTGCTTTTAGAGAAGCATTCTTTTTAATTGTATTGCTTTGTGAAATTGCGCTTTCCTGCTGTATATTAAATAATTATCCAAGTCTATTATTTCTCACACTTCTGTGTTGAAAGTCAGAGACAATGAGATCCATGAAAGCAGTGAGAAATGTAACTCATCATGTACAAGTAATGCTCAAGAAGATTAACAGCCAATTTCCCAACAGAAACCAAGAAGCCCAGAAGGCCGTGGGATAACACACTCAAAACACTGAAAGAAAAAACTGTCAATGAAGAATTCTATATCTGGCAAAAGTGTCCTTCCAAAAATGAAGGAGAAATTAAGACATTCCCAGATAAACAAAAGCTGAGAGAGCTTGTCACTCTTAGATATGCCCTTCAAGAAATGCTAAAAGGAGTCCTTTAGGCTGAAATGAAACAACACTAGAAAATAACCCAAAGTCACAGGGAAAAAAATAAAGAACAACAGTAAAGATACCTCCATAAATATTATTATGTTTTGTTCAGCAAATACTTTCTCCTATTGGTTTTATTTTATTTTATTTTAAAAAATATTTTATTTATTTATTCATGAGAAACAGAGAGAGAGAGAGGTGGAGACACAGGCAGAGGGAGAGCAGGCTCCATGCCGGGAGCCCGACACGGGACTCGATCCTGGGACTCCAGGATGGCGCCCTGGGCCAAAGGCAGGTGCTAAACCACTGAGCCACCATGGATCCCCCTCCTATTGGTTTTAAAGGACAACTGCATAAAGCAATAATTATAAATATGTGTGGATGAACTTATAACGTATAAGATGTAAACTGTATGACAATAACATCACATAGGGGAAAGAAAACAAAGTTATGTAGTATTGATGTTTTATATACTAATGAAATTAAATTGGTATTAATCCAAACTAGATTGCTATAAATTAAGATGTTAATCATAACTCAGAGGGCAACCACTAAGAAAATTACTTTAAAAACATAAAAAAATGAAAAGGGAATTAAATGATAAACTAGAAATACCTATGTAACAGAAGTAGGTAGTAATGGAGGGAAAAAAGAAACACAGACATATAGAAAACAAATAGCAAAACGACAGATGTAAATCCTATCATATCAGTAATGACATTAAGTGTAAATGGATTAAATTCCCCAATCTAAGGGCAGAGATCTAATTATATGCTGCCTATGAGAGCTATACTTTACATTCAAAGACAAAAATAGGTTCAAAGTAAAAAGATGGAAAATATATACCATGCAAACAGTAGCTGAAAAAGAGCTAGAGTGGCTATACTAATATCAGACAAAATATAGTTTAAGACAAATAAGACCATTTAAAAAATGATTAAGGGTCAAAATACCAATAATTTATAATTATAAATGTATCTTTACAATAATTTACAATTATAAATGTATATTACCTAACAACAAAGCTTGAAAACACATGAAGCAAGATGGATAGAATTGAAAGGAAAAACAGGCAATTTATAAACAATAACTGGAGACTTCAATACCCCAATTTCAATAATAGAACAACTAGACAGAAGATCAACAGGAAATAAAAGACTGGTGCTGGGGAAACTGGATATTCAAATGAAAAATAATCATTTTGGATCCCTACCTCATACCATATACAAAAATCAACTCAAAGTGGACCAAAGGCCAAAATTAAGAGCTAAAAACTATAACACTCCCAGAAGAAAATACAGGAGTAAATCTTTGTGAACCTGAGTGAAGCAAAAACATAAGTGACAAAAGAAAAAAAATGGATAAATTGGTAGTTATTCAATAAATTAAATTACTATATATAACTTAATAAAGTTACATATATAATATACATATACAGATAAAATTACAAACATTATGTGTAGATATAAACGTAAAATTACCATATGACCCTGCAATTCCATTACTAGGTATAGACCAAAAAGAATGGAAACCAAGGACTCTATACTTGTTCACCAATGTTTATAGCAACATTATTCACAATAGCCAAAAGGTAGAAACAACCCAAATGCCCGTCAATGGATGAATGTGGTATATACCCACACAATGGGCTATTATTCAGCCATAAAAAGAAATGAAGTGTTGATGTCTACTACACCATGGACCTGGAAAACATTACACAAAGCTAGTCACAAAGGACCACATTTTATATGACACCATTGATATAAAATTTTCATAATAGAGAAATCCAGGGCCTCTTGGGTGGCACAGTCAGTTAAGTGCCCGACTCTTGGTTTCGGCTCAGGTCATGGTCTCAAGGTTGTGGGGTTGAGCCCCACGTGGGGCTCTCTCTCCCTCTCCCTCCACCCTTCCACCCCTGCCCTTAGGCACCTTCTCTCTCTCTAAAATAAATAAATCTAAAAGAAAAGAAAAGAAAAGAAAAGAAAAGAAAAGAAAAGAAAAGAAAAGAACAGACAAATCCATGGAAACAATGTAGATCTCTGGTTGCCAGGGGCTTGGGGGAAGGGGGATGGGGGAGTTGACTGCTAATGGGTATGGGTTTCTTTTTGAGGTGATGAAAATGTTCTGGAAATAGTGGTGATGGTTGCATGATTTGCTCAATATACTAATAACCACTAAATTATACATGTTAATATGGTGAGTTTTATGGTATGTGTGTTTTATCTCAATAAAAAGAAGTTAAAAAAGAGAACCAACCAATCGGGAAGAATTTGCAACCTCTTAATTAGTTAATTAATGAGAGACACACACACACACACAGAGAAGCAGAGACACAGGCAGAGGGAGAAGCAGGCTCCATGCAGGGAGCCCAATGTGGGACTCGATCCCGGGACTCCAGGATCACACCCTGGGCTGAAGGCAGGCGCTAACCGCTGAGCAATCCAGGGATCCCCATCAACCTCAAATTTAGAACTAAACTTCCCATTGTTGGCATTAAAGTGGTCACTGAAAAATTCTACTCTTTATAGACATGACTTGTTCACTCATGTGTAAAGATATTTTCTTAAGATGATCTAAAGGGAGAACCTTTGTTTTTCTATTTTAACTTGCCTAAAAACTATTATACCAGCATATTAAATATCCTACTACACCAAAGTCTCAGTGGTCTTAATCTTCCAGAAAACCCTCTCATGGATTTGCCTCCAGTACTCATTCAGATGATGAGAAAGTGAGTCAAGTAAGGAAAAATAATGTAGCTAGCTCTGAAATGACAAGAGCCTGTAGAGTTTCAGCACATGAAGAAGTACTGGCAAAAAAGGAGTTCAGTAAATAGTTCTCATTTGGCTAAATTCTTGAGGTAGAAAATCAAAATGATTCCTAAGCCATGAATAATATATTGGAAGGTTATGGTTTCCTGGGGGAGTTAAAATCACTCCTACTGTTAATAGGAATAGGGGCTGTGTCAATGACTCTCTAGATACTGAGTGGGAAACTTGGCATATGAAGTGGCTATATTTCCGAAATTTCCATATTTCCAGCTTCATTTTACAAAAGAAATATTACTATCCAATGCTTTTGGAACACAGCCACACCCTTTCCTTTAAACAGGTTATGCTTGTTCTGTCTGATAAGTACAAATTCAACAGAAGCCTACTTGTAAACAGGGTTAGGTGGGGTACTTGGGTGGCTCAGTGGTTGAGCATCTGCCTTTAGCTCAGGTTATGATCCCAGGGTCCTAGGATCGAGTTCTCTGCCTATGTCTCTGACTCTCTCTGTTTCTCATGAATAAATAAAATATTAAAAAAAATAAACGTGGTTAGATGATTCACAGGTTTATGTGCTCCAATCCACAGGTATCTTAGGACATTACGTGTAATATTTTGGAGCTTATTTAAAAAAAAAAAAAACAGAATAAAGGCAAATTCCAAGCAGATCCCAAATATATAAAGAAGACAAATGATTCTGTGGGCAATCTATGGGAAAATGCAGAATGCCTCTGTGGGCCCTGAGTAAACATGATGCCCTGGAGTACAATGCTTACTGCAAGAACTGCAGTTACCAAGTTAGTCATTCTCTTTATGAAAGAGCCTGCTCTCCTAGGCTTCCTCTTTGCATCGTTGCACCTTTTTGACACTAGTCCATCCATCCAGGAGCCTGGAGTCTAAGACAGAAGGAAAATACAGCTAAACCAGTTTGACTTTTAGTGTTCATGGTTTAGGCATTTTAACAATCTTTAAATCCACCCTTATTTTTGTTATTGTCATTGCTGTTTATAATCTTGCCACTGAGAGGCTGTTGTATAGATAATGTTCAGCTATCCTAAAATAACTAAACTCTATCTCAATATCTGCATCAGTTGATGGCTTCTCCCGAGTGACTGGTGAAAGGAACATGTTCCTATTCTAACTATTCTAATGTACTAAGAACCCCTGAGGATAACTATGAGATAAACTGGAGGGCTGACATCAGAACTGTCACCCTAATTGGTTGATTGGTGGTGGCTTTAAAACTGGTTAATGGCGTATGGCCTTAAATACATAAACACCAATATGCTAATTAGCAAGTAAAAGTGAACATTGCCCTCTTTTTTCTTAAACAACATAGTTATACCTCTGTTACTAGCCAACCTTTCCTAGCAAGTCAACTATTTCCTGCTTTTAATTTAGCTACATGGTCTATGTACCACTTGCAAACAGGATATCTCATACAGAGTTTCTATAAAGCCAGATAATTCACAATAATAATTCCCTTCAGAACTGAAATAAATCTGCTATGGGCATCCACACGAATCAAAGCCACCAAGTAATTCCAGTGGATATATGTGACCTAATTGCTATATGTTTACACATAAAACAAAATGTCACATTATAGTTGACTGTACATTCTTATATGCTGTGAACACTGATTTATTTCAGGTCTTATGTTTCATGCTTAGCCTACAAATTGTATTACCTAAGAGAAATTGCATTCTGGCATTTCAAATAAAACCCCTGTTATTCATTCATCTAATAAATTATAAACAAATCTGACCTGGAGTCAGAGCTATATTGGGCCCCCACAGATCTGTATATTGGAAAGAACACTAGAGAAGCAGTCAAGTGTTCTCAGCTCTGCCACTCTGGTCTTGGGGGAAATCTCTGTTCCTCTTTGGGCCTTGATATCCCCACATATACAAGCAGGGAGTTGGGCTGCATGAGTTCGAAGTCTTTCCTAGCTCTGACAGGTCCATGATTTTTTGAGATTGCTAAGGAGAGGAAAGGGGAAATTATTTTGGAATGATTCTTTGTGCAAGTTGAGTTATTTGGGTTTTTTTTTTTTTTTTGATGGCAGTGTAAGGAAACCTGATCCTAATTTCAGCTTCAGCACAGTAAGGAATAATTGCTAATCAAATGTTAATAAAATGCTTACAGGCTTTAGGTCTGGAAAAGTCATTTTAAACACTTAGAAAAACAATCGGGAATGTCAGCTGTTTTTTCACCTGCTCCTAGAGGAAATTCTTGGCTTTTAACCATGACATCCTCCTTCAACTCAACTATAATACATTTAAATCTACTGGCAACCTCTCGTGTTGAATTACATGTGAAGATATTCAACCCAGAGAATTATCTTTCCCTTGACCTGAATTCTGTCCATCCAAAGTTTCTAGCACTGCATTCAAGTTCCTGATTGGAAATGCCTGCTATCTGTACTGGAATGACGAGATGCCTTAATGAAATCATGAAACTTTATAATCAGATACTGAAGATTATTCCTCCTAAGAACAGTTTCTAAATTTGAGGGACTCCTCTCTCAGTCGTCAAAATGTGGGGCTGGCCTTGCAAGTAGGCAGAATAGTTGGCTGTTGACAAGCAGAGATCTAAGAGGTGCTGGGTGGCTCTGTGCCCCCAACTCTTTTACATCTTAGGCACTTTCAGGGCTTGCCATTCTGTATCTAGTAACACATTCCTTTGGGATAAACACTGATCACCCCTAGTATCTGCTTGAAATAAAATCTCTAGTGGAGAGGTAAGATGGTAAATCACCAAAGGCTTTATAGTAATATTTCCTAAGGTATATTTCTTAATACACTTCCCCAGTTCCATAAAACTTTGGAAAAAGAGATCCATGGTCACATAAGTTGGGAAAACACATTATGTTACTCTCTTCTTGGACAGTCATAATGTACATTAGCATATTAAAGGTTCTGAGAAGTCCTGCTGTAAACAAACTAATTTTGTTTAATCCACGGTTTCCTGACTTAAGCATATGGAATGCTTTTGAAAGAAGTATTAAAACTGTGGTAAAATACACATAACATAAAAATTTACCATCTTAACCATTTTTAAATGAATAGTTCAACAGTGTTACACATATAAACACTGTTGTGCAACCAATCTCCAGAACATTTTCATCTTGCAGAACTGAAACTCTGTCCCCATTAAACAAATTCCCCATTCCTCCTCCCCTCAGCCCTGGCAACCACTCTACTTTCTCTTCTATGAATTTGCCTATTCTAGGTATCTCATGTAAGTAGAATCATACAGTATTTGCCCTTTTGTGACTGGCTTATTTCAATTAGCAGAATGTCAGGAAGGTTTAGCCATGTTGTAGCAAGTGACAGGATTTCATTCTAGGCTGAATAATATTCCATTGCGTGTATAGACCACATTTTGTTTATCCACTCATCCACTGATGAACACATGGGCTGCTTCCACCTTTTGGCTATTATAAATAAATGGGTGTACAAATGTCTCTTTGAGATTCTGCATTCAATGCTTTTGGATGTGTACCCAGAAATGGCATTGCTGTATCATATGTTCATTTTATTTTTAATTTTTTGAAAAACCACCACAGTGTTTTCCACAGTGGTTGCACCATTTTATATCCCTACGAACAGTGCACAAGGATTCCAATTTCTCCATATTCATGCCAACATTTGTTATTTTCTGTGGATTTTTTAATAGTAGCCATACAAATAGGTGTTATATATTATGGTTTTGATTTTCATTTCCCTGATAATCAGTGATTTCAAGTATCTTTTCATATACTTGTTGGAGGAATTCTTTAAAAAAAATCACACCAGGGATGCCTGAGTGGCTCAGTGGTTGAGTGTCTGCCTTCAGCTCAGGGTGTGATCCCAGAGTCCTGGGATCGAATTCCACATCAGGCTCCCTGCAAGAAGCCTGCTTCTCCTTTGGCCTATGTCTCTGCCTTCCTCTCTGTGTCTCTCATGAATAAATAAATAAAATCTTTTTAAAAAATCACACCAATAATCTGATACTAATGATGTACTTACTATATGTTGGTTAATTGAATTTATATTAAAAAATTACACCAATGAAAAATTCTGAGGAACATAGTGCCAGGGCAAATGAGTGATAATGATTGCTTTTTAGGATAGAGGAGTTTTAATTGGTTTCTTTAGGGAACAGTTAACACTGATTATTTTAAAAGCAATACAATATATAGTAAGCACAAGTCCAATCAATGGTTATTTCTGGGTAGTAAGATTTGGACTGGATTAACTTATTTTTGTTTATCTGTTATTTCTAAATATCTACAATGAAGCTGTACTACATAATTTTAGAAGTTTAATATACTGATGCTAAACAGCGGTCCGGCACTGTGCTAGTTGCTTTGGCCACAGCACTTGGCTTCCCATGATCATTTCCTTCTCACAATTCTTATTGTTCTTGTGCTCAATTTAGCAGTTTCTTAGGCTCTGCCTTATATTATTTTCTAATTGTTCTCTATGTGTAACTATTTAACTGCTTTGTTACTTGTGAGCTCTTCAGGGGAAGGGACTGTGTTTTATATTTCTCTTGCATGCCCCAGTAATAATAACCATATTTTCCAACCCCAACCAAGGCATATCATCTAACAAAGGATGTGTGTGTGTGTGTGTGTGTGTGTGTGTGTGTGTATGTGTGTAGGCATGCTGTATCTGAGTATGTGAGGTAGTTTGGGAATCTTTGTATGGATATTACAATACTGAAAATTGGGTGCATTTGCATTGATTCATGAGTCTAAATAGACAAAATGTTTAAAAAACATGTCCTTGACTAACACAGAACTGTTACCCACCACCCTATACACTGAAGCAGTCTTAAAACCTTGGGGGCCACTCAATATAATAAATTTAAAAATAATTTCTCCAGTAACAAATACATCAGTATTCTCATTTCTCCATTCAATATTGTGTTACAATATTTTGATCCTGCAAGTCAGCATTTTGTCAACTGAACATTGTTTGGTTGGTTCTATGTAAACTGATTTGTTCCTAAAATAATCTCCAATCAGACTATGCCATCTCATCTATTAGATTTCCTTCTCTCAACAGATGTTCTGAGTCCTCATTGTTTCTAGATTACAATCAGGCTGTCCATAATACAGAGACCCAGACATCTGGGCCAAGGGTAAATGGGCAAAACCATTCAATCAGGTAATGGAGGAAATGCTTCCGGAAAGTTTGTCCAGCAGCCATTCCCACGTGTGATATCCTGAAGGTGCTGTGCTGGTCTGGGCTTTGCTGGAGTTCTGACACACAAAACCAAAGTGGACCTTGAAGTATGGCTGCCTGTTATAGTGGAAAGAGTAGAGGATTGGGAGCCAGAGCTGGGGTCAAAACTCAGTTCTACCAGTTAACCAACTGATTACACTTGTACATGTCATTTCCCAATCAGGGTCTGCCCTATGAAAAGCAGATAATTAAAAGTAGTACCTCCTGGGGCACCTGGGTGGCTCAGGGTTTGAGCATCTGCTTTTGGCTCAGATTGTGATCCCAGCGTCCTGGGATCAAGTACTGCATCAGGTTCCCCACAGGGAGCCTGCTTCTCCCTCTGCCTATATCTCTGCCTTTCTCTGTGTGTCTCTCATG
The DNA here is from genome assembly GCF_018345385.1 of Vulpes lagopus. Lineage (NCBI taxonomy): Eukaryota > Metazoa > Chordata > Mammalia > Carnivora > Canidae > Vulpes > Vulpes lagopus. The sequence continues at coordinate 104,340,822 of NC_054848.1, forward strand.
AATAAATAAAATCTTTAAAAAATAAATAAAAGTAGTACCTCCTAGAGCCGCTGTGAAGAGTCAATGAGATGATATACACATGATAGCACTTTGTAACATCCCAGGAAAAGCAATTTAAGGTAATTGACCTTTGCCCTGGAGCACAGAAACTCTAGTTCCACTAAGATTACCCATGTTCTCAGAAATTCTGCTTAGGCCAGGGAATTACTATAGACTACCTCAGTCATTTATTTATTTAAATCAAAGCAAATAACACCCCCCCACCATGAAACAACTGCAAAAAGAAACAAAAGCTAATTAACATGTAGAAGGGAGGAGTGTGAAAATTTCCTAGCATAGTCACATTCTTTCTACTTCCCTTTTACTATTTACACTATAAAATATCCACGTAAACTGATTTGAATAGGCACTTCACCAAAGAAGATATCCAAGTGGCTAAGAAGCACGTGAACAAATGCTCACCCTTGTGACTCACCAGAGATGGTGAGACACCACTACATACCCACTAGAAAGTCTATACTCAAAAAATGACATCAAGTGTTGAATAGGATGTGGATAAACTAGGACCCTCACACATTACTAGTGGGAATATAAAAATGGTACAACCACTTTGGAAAACAGTAAGTTCTCAAAAAGCTCAACATACATATATCATGTGACTCAGCCATTATACTCCTAAGTATCTATCCAAAAGAAATGAAAAATATGTCTACACAAGGACTTGCATGTGAAAATGCATAGCAGCATTGTTCATAGTAGTCTAAATCTAGAAACAGTCCAAATATCCATCACCTGATAAATGGATAAACAAAATGTGGTCATCCAGACATTGATATGCTACTTGGCAATAAAAAGCAATGAAGTACTGCTCCATGCCACAACATACATGAACTTCAACAACATTATGCTAAGTGAAAGAAGACAGACACAAGAGACCATCTTGTATAGTTCCATTGGTATGAAATATTCAGAAGAGGAAAAATCTGTAGGGACAGGAAGTAGTTAAGTGGTTGCCTGGGGCTGGGGATGGGAAGTGGCTGCAAAAAGGCATGGTGGACCTTGTTGGGGTGATGAAAATGTTCCAAATTAGGTTGAGATATTGATTGCACAATTGTATAAATTTACTAAAAACTCTTGGGATCGTAGGTATGTTTATAATGGGTGAATATTATGACTTGTAAGTTATATCTCAATAAAATTTAGGTTAAATATATCTTTGCAGAAAGGGAGAAATTATGTTAGTCAATGTGACAAGGGAGGAACTCAAGCTAGGATGAGCATGCCTGACCTTAAAGTGAAAACCCAAGAGGAAGCTAGTTATCTTAAAGTCAGCAATATTTTGCCCAACTCCTTCCTTAGCCTGCCTAGTTTTCAGCCACCATAATTGTGCCATTGGTCAGGAGACACATTAACTCCATGAAAGTTCAAGGTGACACTTTTTAAAACTCAGTCACGACTCTTGTGCTATCTCTCCTTTGATCTCCGTGTCTCTCACTTTTCTCCACATAAGCTTTATTTTGCCTTGTCCCCTAGGAAATGTGTTTCAGCATATACTCCTTTCTTCTACAGTACGCATAAGCTCTTTTCTCTACCTCTCACCTAATTCCATGGTCATGGCTGCTGTAGCCAATATTTAAAAGCAATAAATTCATATTGGAACAGACAGAGCCCATCAGATGTGTAAACTACTTTGTAGAACTGGTCATTTCCAACTTGGAAATGGATGTAAACTACTACTGTTTATCCAATAACACAGGAGTGAACAGAAAATGAAAATGCTCCAGCAAGGCAGTACTTATTTGAGCTATTCTGTGAGGCCTAGAGGCCTCTGGGACAGAGCCAAAGGCCCAATAAGCCAAACAGAATCTTTGACACTGCAGCGACAACTTAGAGCATGTCTATTTTAGAAAGGTTTCTGTTTTCTTGAAGATTTTATTTATTTGAGAGAGAGCAAGCGAGAGAGAGAGAGAGCGCACACAAATTGGGGGGAGAGGCAGAGGGAGAGAGAGAAGCAGAATCTCTGCTGAGTAGGCAGCCTGATGCAGGACTCGATCCCAGGTCTCTGGGATCATGACCCAAGCTACAGGCAGACATTTAACTGACTAAGCCACCTAGGCACCCAGGTTTCTATTTTTTTTAAACAGTTAAGTTTAAAGTTCTGGTCCTAACCTAGAGGTGTCAGAAAAGACTGGGCTTTCCAGAATCCCTCTACATTTTAGTAACTCAATGTTTAAAATACCTAGGAGGTATGCCAGATACATGCTTCTTCCATCAAACCATAACCAACACACTCTGAGCTATGGTATGCTGCAAAGGGTAAAGAATTTGAAGTCAGAAGACCTGGATTCCCATCTCTTTTTTCCTCCACTCACTAGAATTGAGACCGTAGATCTCCAAACATCACTAAAATCCTTAGTTCCCTATGCTGTAAAATTGGAATAATAGACTGGCCTCACAGGGCTATGAGAATTAAATGTGTTTGTGTACATAAAGAGCTCTTCACAAACTGTGGAGACCCCCCAAAATGGAAGCTATCAACTTGCTGGAAAATCCCACAATTCCTTAGATGTTATTCTGAACCCACAGGGCACCCCCAAAATGACTTTCAGAAAACATTCTATTTTCATTTCCCTATTGATAAGGGGTCTTGTTGAACCCTGGCCTATCTGGCCTTGCATCTGGTCACTGCCAACTCTGCCATCCGCATTAACAGTTATTCTGAACAGCATTTGGAACTGTTTCTTCCACTTCCACTTCCTGGCTCACAAAAGAAAAAAATGCTGTTGAGCCAACATTTCTATAGCACCACTCTTCCCAAAGGGTTTCCCCATGCATTCCCTGCTGGGCAAAACGCAAGTGCTATATAATAGCACAGAGTGACACTATCCAACAGCCTGAGACAGGATGTGAGAGGCAAGACTGGACGCAGCTGAGAGGACGAGGGAAGCCAGTGTCAACAGATGCAATTACCAGATGTGAATTTGGGCCACAGAGGTCAGGGCAGACACCCCTTTAAGAAATACTATGGGATCTTCAATGCCCAAAAGTCATTGCAACCTTGGCATCACATCTTACTCAAGATGCACTTGCCTGAAGCCCTGACCCTTTGCTATTCCCTGTTTTGAGGAAGGGGAGGTGACTTGCATGCTCTCACTAATAGATCTCCCCTCACTATTCAGAAGGTAGGCTCTCCATAAAATCCACTTCAGAATGAGAACTTGGTATGCTTTGGGGTGATTTGAAGGGACAATGGCTGGGTAACTATACTTAAGGTGGTGAAAGGACTGAATAATGTGTAGACTTGTCCAATCACCACGTTGTACACCTGAAACAAACATCACATTGTAGGTCAATCCCCCTCTAATAATGAAAGTTGTAAAAATAAATAAATAAAGGGGTCGTGGCTGGAGTGGATATGGACAAAAGCCCCAATTTCACACTCCTTCTTCATGTGGCTGCTTTTCTTCCCCCTTACCACGGTGAGAAGGGCAATTGTACTGCAGTCCCACACAAACTTGGAATGTGCCGATTGTCCTTATTTTGTTCTCACTTTGATACTTATTTCCTTTCCAATACAAGACAGGTGCACTGGTCCTTGTGGTATAGGGGAATGGAAATGAACTGGGAAGAGGGCTTTAAAAGGCAGCAGATGCTTTAACCAACCAGATCCAAAGGGAGAATAAGGAAGTTCACTCTTTGTAAACCACACTGTCCCCAGGTCTTCTCCCCAGGGCTTCTCCCCAGGGCTTCTCCACAAGGCCAGCCATGGGGATTACATAATGGTGTCCAGAAAGGAACCCTATTGGGGGCAACATTAATTCACCCGAGGGTTATCTTCCAAGCTTATGGAATTCTTAGAGGCAAAATAATAAAGATGTATAAGTGCTTGGCATTCAAAATGAGTCATTACTAAATTATTTTAATTAAATCTATTTTTAGTACTGTTGGAGGTGTCAAATATCTATGTGTTCATACATGATGAAAAGGGGTTTTATCCCCCAGGGAGTCTATATGTGGGTCAGGCAAACTTCCTCTTCTCACACCCTTACAAAAACCAAGGGAGAACTTGGCCTGCCTGCTTATTCCATTTTGTACTCTGAGGTGTTACTTTCAAAATGCAAACAGGTCCTTTATTCATGATAAAGTAGGAGGAAAAAAGCCAATCACCCGGAATTTATGATCAGTTAATTTTCTCATTCTCCAACCTAAAAATGAATTGCTTGTTCCTTTGCCTGACAACCTTTTCTCCTCTGTCCCCTTTCTTCCCAACCACTAGTGTTGATGAATAAAGTCTGTTTGTGGTTTGTGGCAGTGTTTGTCTAGGAAGGGTATGACATTTGAATGCAGAGGGGGAAGCATACCAAGGCTCCAGGTTGACCTCAAAAACAGTAAATCACCAATAATATATCATGTGCTTTCTGCATCTATTCTTTAGCTCATGCCCATGCATCTTGTATCATACAATACATAGGTGGTTCTGTTTTCCAGAACAGATATATTTATTTATTTTGATTGGTATCTTTTTAGTTTATTAGAGAGAGTGAGAACGCGAGCATGTAGAGTGGGGAAGGGGCAGAGGGAGAGGGGGAGGAGGAGAGAGAGAGAGACTCTTAAGCAGGCTCCACAGCCAGTGCAGAGTCCACTGAGGGCCTCTTTTTTTTTAAAGATTTTATTTAGGGGATCCCTGGGTGGCTCAATAGTTTAGCACCTGCCTTTGGCACAGGGCATGGTCCCGGAGTCCTGGGATCGAGTCCCATGTTGGGCTCTCTACATGGAGCCTGCTTCTCCCTCTGCCTATATCTCTGCCTCCCTCTCTCTGTGTGTGTGTGTGTGTGTGTCTTTCATGAATAAGTAAATAAAATCTCTAAAAAAAATAAAAGATTTTATTTATTTATTCATGAGAGACACACAGAGAGAGGCAGCAACATAGGCAGAGAGAGAAGCAGGCTCCCCGAGAGGAGCCTGATGTGGGATTAGATTCTGGATCCTGGGATCACACAGTGAGCTGAAGGCAGATGCTCAACTGCTAAGCCGCCCAGGCATCCCTCGCTGTGGGGCTCTATCTCACAACCCTGAGATCATAACCTGAACTGAAATCAAGAGCTGGATGCTTAATCGACTGAGCCACCCAGGTGCCCCCTTCCAGTGTAGATGTAAATGAATGCCTTGCCTCATAATTTAATTGTGGACCACCAAAGAGCAGAGGCTGGGCTCTAATATTGTTCCCAAAAGACCTGACTCCAAGGTCTTTTAATACTGATACTGTTCTGAATTTTTTAAAAATATTTTTATTTATTTATTCATGAGAGACAGAGAAAGAGAGGCAGAGACACAGGCAGAGGGAGAAGCAGGGTCCCTGAGGGAAGCCTGATGTGGAACTCGATCCCGGTTCTCCAGGATTAAGCCCTGGGCTGAAGGCTAGACGCTCAGCCACTAGGTATCCCTACTGTTCTGAATTTTTAACAAATTCTCTTGTCTAGACTTTTCTCTTGGGCTCCTAACTCAAATTCATAACCATCCATGGTATACCACCCTGACTCCCACAATTCTCTGCGCACATCTTCACTAATCTTCTCCAAATCTACCCTGCAGTTCCACCCTCCACCCTCACTATGCTTTTCCCACACTGTTCTCTTAACCTTGAGCAATCTCTTCTGTTAAAATTCTATTTATCCTCCAGAAATCATCTCACATGTCATTTCATTCACAAATTCTTCCCCAATCCCTTTGGCCAAATCTAATTGTTTTATCTGTGTGCCCACAACATTTGTTTGGACCTGTCTTAAAATCCCAATTACATTCTGCCCCATATTGTAATTATTTGAGGCTATATCTTTCTCCTCTATGAGTCCAAAGGCTTTTTGAGGGTAGAACTGTATCGGATTAATTTTGAGGCCTCTCCAGGTTCCCAGTGCCTAGCCAAGAGTCTGGTAACTCGGTGGCTGAATAAACAATGAATGTATTTAGAATAGAAGCTCAAGTACTACACATTGATTTATTGAACTATCTGTGTGTCTTCTAGCTGTTAATCAAGGAGCCTGGCATAGACCATAAACCCAAAACAGAGCACAGAATATCTGTGTCTGGATAACTCCCCAAATTTTCAAATGTCAAAATTCTGGAAATTTGTTTAAATTCTTTTGCTTGCACAGAACCTTTGTAGGCCTGCCAGTTAATAGAAAAAGAAAAACCAAATCACTGAGTTACCTCCAAGAGTTTCAGCCACAAAACATAGAAACTTCTTTTTGGTCAGAATGTTAGTACATGGATTACTTTTTGCTTTTCTCAACACCATCACACCCCAAACAAACACTTCTTTTCCGAGAGCCTGCCTTTCGAGGGTCTCAATTACAGGAACTTCCTCTGAAGTGCAGTCTGATGACGCCCGCCCCACCCAGCCTATCAGAAGCTGGGTTTGGGGTCTCCCTGCAAGATGCTTTTGACTTGTCCGCTGGAAGCTCCAAATAAATGTCCTAAAATCCTTTCTAGAAAAAAAAAATGTGGTAAAATGCCTTGGCACATACTCCCGGGATAGAAACTAAACATGTTTGCCAATGTTTCCAGTGTCAGGCCCTATAAGTCAATGGGATGTGAGGTGTTGATTTGTGGTGGGTTTTTTTTTTTCTTTCTGAGTTCTAGACATCTTGGAATCTATACCATTGATATTCCAACATGCGAGCTATTCTCGTGACTAACATAGACAGAATTACCTGCCGCTACATTCCAGGTGTGTTTATACATTTCCCTGTCTAACCTGCTTCCTGCCTCCAGCTGCCTTGGTTGTGAGGGACATGGGGATATTCCCCCCTCCCCTTGCCTGAATTTTTCTCTAACAACTGTGATGTCAAATGCAATTATTTGTGGAGGAATCTGCTGTGTGTATGGATGAAAGGGACACATGCAAATCCTCAACAAGAAAGGGAAATAACAGCTATGGGGAAATGTCCCGAAAGCATGCTGCTCAGGCCTGCTCTGGCCAACTCTGCCCAAGGCCCCCTGTGCAGATATTAACAAGCTGAACACAATATGACTTTAGGAATGCAAAAAAGAAAAAAAAAAACTGTTTAACAGTTGAAAAATCTCCTCCTCAATCTGAGGTCAGCCCAGCTAATAAAAAAGCTTCAAAAACTTCTGAAAAACCATGAATAAGCCCCAGATGTTCCTGTTCTCAGCTGAACTTTCCAGCAAGTTATTTTATACCCTCTATTTTTCACAAGTAGAACTCTTGCAATCTCTGGTGCCTTCCTATCTCTTTCCAAAGAAAATTGCCTCCAGTCAAATTCCTTCTCCCATCCACAGTAACTAATTGTCCATACTGTTATTCATCCCCTTTTCTGAAGAAGAATGAAACTGGCAAGACCCCTGGGTGCAAGGTTGGGGACCTTTTTTCTGTTGAGGGCCAGTGACCCACTACCAGGGGGAAAAAAACCCACAGGGGCCACACGCAAATCAGAAGCCGCTTGATTTAGTCTGGTTTGTGTTTGTTTTTGTGGAAGAGATATACAATCTTCACATCACCTCCTTTCAATAAATAAATAAATACATAAATACGAACAGGGAAAGGGAAACTGCATTCAATAGAAATAATGAAAAACGCAAAATACTCCAGGTCTAGGTGACAATGAGTCTGGGGAATGAAATGGTTAAAACAAAACAAAGATGTTGGGGAGGAGGTAGGGGGGGCAGGCAGGGGAAAAAAGGTAAGCAACAGAAAGAGGCCAGGGGACAGTGAAAGAGGAAAGGAGGGGGGCACCTGGGTGGCTCAGTGGTTGAGTGCCTTTGGCTCAGGGCTTGATCCTGGGGTCCTGGAATCGATTTCTGCATCGGGCTCCTCAAAGGAAGCCTGCTTCTCCCTCTGCCTGTGTCTCTGCCTCTCTGTCTCTCATGAATAAATAAATAAAATCTTTAAAAATAAATAAAATAGCAGAAGAAAGAAAGAAAGAAAGAAAGAAAGAAAGAAAGAAAGAAAGAAAGAAAGAAAGAAAGAAAGGAAGGAAGGAAGAAGACAGAGGTAGAGAGAAAGGAGAAGGGGGTGATGATGGATGGAAGGTCTGGCAACTCCCTTTAGTAAGCTAGTTGTAACAGCGCATCGTACCCCTGGTGCTGCCTTTACTGGGGGCATTGGAGGAAGTTGTCACTGCCCTTTGAAAACCTTATTAGCTTTCTAGCAGTTTAGGAAAAGTCCTTTCTGTGCTGAGAAACAGCTGGTCTGCTTTGATTTTCAAACTTCAAAGCCATTTTTTTGAAATAAAGGTTATTTTCTCCAGAACGTCTGAAGGTTTTACATGTGTGTAAAGGAATGACTGGAAGTCTCTGACGTTGCAAAGCTGTCAGATGGCCTTATCTTTGGTCTTTGAGAGATTAGGGCTGTCTTCTTTCATAGGGCCTGAATATTACATTCGGAATCACCATTTATTGTGTTGATTTGAGGGTTTTGCCCCCCCACCCCAAATCAAATTCAGTTTGGGATTTCATGGGGTCCTGGTGGTGTAGACAATATAAAGTGGAGACCATGTACATATTGCTCAGTGAAGATAAGACAGACTGGAATTCGCAGCTATTTAATGATTAGGCTCTTCCCATCAAAAGCGGGACTTCTAATGTTTACATCATCTAGCAACCCCCCAAGAGAGAAGTTGATTTTAAACTGCAGCAATGATTTTATTTTTATTTTATTTTTTAAAGGTTTTATTTATTTATTTATCACACACACACACACACACACACACAAATGTAGAGACACAGGCAGAGGGAGAAGCAGGCTCTGCACAGGGAACCCAATGTGGGACTCAATCCCAGGATTCCAGGATCACACCCTGAGCTGAAAGCAGACACTCAACCACTGAGCCACCCAGGCGTCCCTGCAGTGCTGATTTTAGAGCCACTGTACCTTATTCCCAGAGTATTTGGGATTACATTCTGCTGATGGTCTATTAAAGAAGAGAAAATGGAAAAGGAAAACGTTCTGAGGAGGGGAAATAAAATAATGAAGGGTGGAGAACCAGGCAAAGTCATCTGATGGCAGACTAAAATCACTGGCCTCTTGAGTCAGAAAAGATGAAGGATAACGGGGAAAATCAGAGCGGTGCATGCAACTTCCGGCTGCAGTAACCACAAACTCATGTCCTAGAACACTGGAATTAGGGGGGTACCCCCTTGAACTTGAAAGAGATGATTTTAGGTTGGATGAAGGGAGGCCCTACTTTGAATATCAAACACTAAACTTAAGGAATTCATTTCCCTCAGGGGTAGGGCAGGCGAAAAGTAGAAATAGATGCCAAAATGTTTGGGCCAATTTGTGAATGACAGACTAATACTGGGTTATTGTGGGAAGCTTAGAAGCTTGGGGCCACTTCTAACTGTGCCCATGTGTCTTGATGTGCCTGTCGGCAAGGGGTCCTGGGTGAGGTGGGCCACAAGGCCACATGCCTTTGGGACCATTTCTCTGAAGGTCTTTGGTGCTGCTCGCACAACTGAGTTGATGGCCTCTGAGCCTGAAACATTGGGTCAGTGTGCGCAGGTCAGGTGGCCGCCAGGCCAGATGGTTCTCATGCTACCTCCTTTCTGGGCATGGGGTATTTCTGAGGTGGCCAGCAAAGGTGGAGATGGGGATGGTGAAAGAACTTTGACTTGGTCCAGGGTGGTTTTAGTCTTGCATTTGTCCTCATCAGATTCAAAATGTTTGTTTTAAATCAAAATAGATGCATTGCTTTTTCTGATTTAAAAATAATGTTTTAAATATTTATTTGAGATATAATGTGTGTGCAAGTGTCAATGTGGGGAGGGGCAGAGAGAAAAAATCTCAAGCCCTGCAGAGTGCAGAGCTTGGGGTATCAACGGGGCGGAGGGGCTGTTAATCTCATGACCCTGAGATCCAAAATCAAGAGTTGTATGCTTAACCGACTGAGCCACCCGGGTATCCCTAAAAATAATATTTTAAAGCATGGGGGCAAAGTGCAGAGAGGTAAAAAAAATGAAAACTACCATAGTATTGCTAATATTTTGGTATATATTCTTACAGACTCTTTTCCCCATGCATATGTATATATGTGTGCCTGTTATGGTAAAAATTGGATTGTACTTTAATACTGTCTCATAAGTTGCTTTTTCACTTAACAGTATATGATGGATATCTTTCCCTGCACAATAGTATTTAAAAATATTTTTAGGGGCTCCTGGTTGGATCAGTCAGTAGAGTGTGACTCAATCTCAGATCTGTGAGTTCGAGCCCCATGGTGGATGTAAAGATTACTTAAAAATAAAATCTTAAAAAATATTTTAAATGGCTCTAGATTATTCCATTATATGGAAATGACGTAGTTCACATAATAAATTTACTGATGGATATCTGGGTTGCTTTTAATTCTTTGCAATGGCCAACAACACCACTGAAATATCCTTATATGTAGTTTCTTGGTGGATTGTCATACTCTTTCCTTAGAAGAAATTGCTAGAGGTAGAGCTGCTAGCTCTAGGCTGCTGCAAGTGACCTCCTAGATAAAAAGACTTGTCTTAATGGTTCTTCTTCCCTCAATAGACAAGAATAAAGATCATGGAATTTATAGTAAGGTCAACGTTTTTATTACAACCTGAGTGTCAGGTCCTTCATCTATAAAAGAGAATATTCATGATAGCTAGCTCACAGGATGGTAGTGAGAAATAAACGTGGCAATGTCAATAAAAGGGCCTCATAAACTCTAAAACTAAATGCAGAGATTCTTATTTTCTTTCACTATTTTTATATTCCGCAAATGAATGAGACCATATAATGTTTGTCCTTCTCCGACTGACTTAACTTCACTCAGCATAATACCCTCCGAAGCAAATGATGGGTATTCGTCATTTCTAATGGCTGAGTAATATTGCATTGTATACACAGACCACATCTTCTTTATCCATTCATCTTTCGATGGACACTGAGGCTCCTTCCACAGTTTGGCTATTGTGGACATTGCTGCTAGAAACATCAAGGTGCAGGTCTCCCGGTGTTTCATTGCATCTGTATCTTTGGGGTAAATCCCCAGCAGTGCAATTGCTGGGTCGTAGGGCAGGTCTATTTTTAACTCTTTGAGGAACCTCCACACAGTTTTCCAGAGTGGCTGCACCAGTTCACATTCCCACCAACAGTGCAAGAGGGTTCCCCTTTCTCCACATCCTCTCCAACCTTTGTGGTTTCCTGTCTTGTTAATTTTCCCCATTCTCACTGGTGTGAGGTGGTATCTCATTGTGGTTTTGATGTGTATTTCCCTGATGGCAAGTGATGCGGAGCATTTTCCCATTTTCTCATGTGCCATGTCTATGTCTTCCTCTGTGACATTTCTGTTCATGTCTTTTGTCTTACTCTCTTATTAACGTCTTTATGTTAAGAGGCGGTTGCAGTAGGTTCAGTCTCCTAGATGTCCCTCAGATAGAGAGGGACCCCCCAAATCCCTGAGGGCTCACCATCATCCAGAATAACACTTCTGAGTCCCCAGACTGGAATCAACCACCTGCAGGGGCAGGGGGAGGGGGAGGGGTCCTTCAACCTAGCAGATGTCACGCTGCCACATACCTAGATGGCATTTGACTCTCCGATTTTTGTGCTATGTGGCATTCACCTGGTGATTGTTTGCCATTGTCTGCTGCACTGGGGAGGAAAGTTTATCGTGTTCTCTTCCTCGTTTGGCCCTCTATAAATACACCCAGTTTGCGTGGGCCTGAATTGAACGCTTTGGCAAGAAACCAACTTTCTCAGGAAGAAAGAGATCAGTTGCATTACAACACAACTTGCGAATTCCTTTCCAAACTTCTGGTGTTTTTGCTTTGAAAAAAAAGTGCTGCTGTTCATCTTCACTAGCCAAAAGCATTTATAGATTATGGATTTTTTTTTAATCTAGAAGGGAGCATATAACAAGCATGGTGCCTTTTATTTGATGTTTCAAAACACCCTGTGGAGTACCAGCACTCAGCAAGTACTCGATAAATGCTGCTTGGCCTTGATCACTGTCTTTCTCCAGGTCATTTTTTTTTTTACTACTTTCCATTAAAGACAGAATCGCTAAGGGCACAGGGGGAAAAAAACCAACGTATAGGGGAAATTCCTAAATTCAGTGGAAGATGAGAGTGGGTGGATAGGAAGAAAGGAGGTGAAGAGTTGTGGGGAAGAGGTGCCTCTCCCTCAGGGGGTGGGAGGTAAGTAAGGCAGGGACTTAAAAGGTGGGGGCAGCAAGTATTTTTGTGGCAGAGACAGAAGTTACACAAATGGATCAACAGAAAGCAAAATATAAGTCCTGTCAGAGATAGAAACCATTAGAAGACATGAGAGGCCGAGGGCAGTCAGTGTCTCATTGATTTTTCTAGTCTCCATTCCCAAAGGGGGAATTGATAGTGAAGTCAGACAGGTCTGCACTAGCTTAGTGGTACAGGGGTGGCAAAGGATCTCAGGCAAATAATGTTACAAAGAATGAGCACTTGCTGACTGGCTACGGGAAGTGGAGTTCAGAGCTAGAGAGGTGACAACTCAGAGTAAGTGTTATATAGTTGATCCAAAGGAATATGCTGGAGGTAGACCAGATGAGAGACCCATCTGCCCTTCCTCATAGAGACTGTTTTCTGGGGGGAAGCATGAGAAGTCTGTAATAAAACAGGCGATGTGGTGTTAAAGATTTTGGTTAATTTATTCACTTTTATAACCCACAAATCATAAAGTTTCCTAACATCTAGCTGCCTAAGACTGAGGCATGAGTCACTGCAGGACTTCAGGACCCAGGAAAACTGGAGTCTAGAAATAAAACAGGCACATGGATTACTGTTTTATCTCAGCTCTTCCAACTTCAACAAGCTGAGCTTTGAAAGACAAAATTGGTCTTCCATTCTCACTTAATACCATATTTTACAGGACAGAATAGGCATAGTATGAGAGAGCAGAGCAGGCCATGGCCTGTGGTCTTCATCAATAATAATTCCCGTAGAAGAGAGCCACAGCATAGCCACCAGCTGAAGGTCAGACAAGGGAGACAGAACAAGTAGAGAGAGGGGTGCCTAGGTGGCTCAGTGGTTGAGTGTCTGCTTCGGCTCAGGTCATGATCCCAGGGTCCTGGTATTGAGCCCCACATCAGGCTCCCTGCTCAGTGAGGAGTTTGCTTCTCCTTCACCCTCCCCCTGTTCATGCTGTCTCTCTCTTTCTACCAAGTAAATCATTTTTTTAAAAGAATAGGTTAAAAAAAAAAAAAAGAACAAGTAAAGAGGTCATGGATTTTCTAGGTTCTATTAAGGTGAGCCCCTGCCACATAATGGAATAAGGACTCATGAAGAAGACATGTCCCATTCCACCATGTTTCTCAAGAAGGTGAAAGAAGACAGGATATCTTAAATGTTCTTACCACAAAAAAGAAATGGTGGTTATGTGATATGACAGAGGTGTTAGCTAATGCTAGGGTGGTATTTTTTTTAAAGGCTTTATTTATTTATTCATAGACACAGAGAAAGAGAGACAGAGATACAGACAGAGGGAGAAGCAGGCTCCATGCAGGGAGCCCGATGTGGGACTTGATCCTGGGTCTCCAGGATCACACCCCAGGCTTCAGGCGGCGCCAAACCGCTCTGCCACCCGGGCTAGGGTGGTATTGTATCACAATGCTTAAGTGTATCAAATCAAACGTTCTACAGCTTAAGCTTTCATAATGTTACATACCAATTGTATCAATAAGCCTGGAAAAAATAAATAAGATAGTTTTTAAAGTCAAGGCAGAAGTATTCTGGTTAACTCTTGGCAGACTTGAAATATTCTGTATATACTCTGAAGATACAATCCCAATGTAATATTTTATAATTGTTTTAATGGTGAAAAGAAACCCCCTCCCCCATTCTCTGGCTTTTGCTCTATACACACACACATACGTTTTCTCCCCAATACACATCCGTGCCACAGGCAAAATACATTTATGTTTTCACAACATGCCTTAGAATCTCAGCACATTACTACATCAACCCTCAGTCCAAAATCTCATTAAATCTCATTAACTCAAAAGTCCCAAACCTCATCTAAATCAAGGGCTGCTGAGATGCTGAGGATCCATTCTGGATCAAAATTTCCCTTCACCTGTGTACTCTGAAACCAGGAAACGAGTAATCTACCTTCCAAATACAATGGTGGCACAGGCGTAGGATTGCAGTTAGAGGGAGAATGTCTCCCTAAACTGGAGGAAGGCAGCCAAGTCACAAATTGGAACAGAATCCTTCCCAGATTCATGAAACAGTTATTGGTTGCCTGCTATGTGCTAGGCACTGTTCTAGAAGAAGAGACGGTGATGAGTGGGGCAGACAAGACGCTACCCTTGCGGAAACGCTGTAAACAAGCTTCTACGCTGTCTGAACAAGACACCTCGGCTGCCTTCTTAGCACCTACTCTGACTAGCGAGGGCCTAGGAGTGGTGCATGGGGAGAAAAAGCAGTGCCGGGTGCCAGGCAGCCAGTCTTGGTAAAAGGTCAGGCCCGCTCGTTGTCAGCATATGCTTGAGTAACATTAACAAGCAGGGTCCTATATAGAAAGTATAGAAAGTTCTTGGAGACCATTCTAGGGAAACAGCACTGACTCGAAGTAGCTGCCAGAATTAGAAAAAAACACAGGAGTTGATAACAAATGGGAAAATGTGTTTTAAGAAGGTTGGAGAAGGCGAACAGTCACTGCTTCCCTTGGGTTCCCCCACTCCTCTTTGTGAGGCTGTCACGAAACACAGTCATCTCTCCAGCACATCTAAGCACCCACAGTGGCAGCTGAAGAAAAACACTATAATCTCTCTCAATCTTTCTCACAGTTTTGGTAATTTTTGAGGCTTCAGTGAGCGGATGGATGGCACTCAACACTCAACAGCCAAGGAGCCACTTTTAATTGGAATCCTGACTAAAAAAAGTGTGTAACAAATTGATTAAAAAGTAATAGTTAACACATTCATCAGGGGATCTAAATACTTCATTGTGAGAACTTCTGCCGAAGGTTCAATGAGGGACAAATCTCTGGAGGTACTAGAATTTTCTTTTAATTTTCTACTGTGGGGCCCGGATACGGTATTGGTCTGCTTTGCAACTCCATGCTACCTTCTCGTCTGAGACCCAAACCCCTGCAAGCAACAGCCCTTCCTGTGTCCTGGTTAATGACCCAAAGATGGTCGGCCTGACTTTAGGGATAGAGCACTTCACAGCCTCTAATCTGTTCCACCAGGCACTAGAAAGGTAGGTCAATGAATTTTCATAACAAGCCTAACTTCTCTGCTCCACAAACCCTACAAGCTGAAATGGACTCCTTGCCTCCAATTTCTCATCTCCAAACCTCCCTCCATGTTCCTGGCAGAGTTAATATCACAAAACACCAATATGCCCAGGCCCCTCTCTTGCTCCAATCCCTTCACTGGCTCTCCACTGCTAACAGAGTAAAGTTCAGACTCTTCTGGACTAAGACTACTCACTGATACACTTTCATGTCTTTGTACCACTTCTCATTCCACATTCCTCTGCCAGCAAGATCCTTTCTTCCCACCGCTCTCTGTCAAAATTCTCCTCGTCTTTCAAAGCCTGGCTTAAAGGCTATCTATTTTTGAAGTCTTGTCTAATTCCCATAGTAGGAATTAATCCTCCCCTTCTCAGGGCTACCATAGTCCTTGGTTTCGATTTCTCTCATGACACTTATGCTAGGCCTTGGTTTATAGTTATGTAGGTATGTTTTCATCCTCCTCCTTGAAAGCAAGTATTGGATTTAAGTCATCTAGATCATTGTCCACAGCCCTTGTCCCTAGTGCTCGGCACACAGAGTTGCTCAACATTGAACAAATGAATGCAAATGGTAATGTACATGTATATGTGATGATAAGCATGTACGGGGAGATTCTCTAGGTCTTTATCAATGGAACCCACCAAACTTGACACTATATACAACATGGACATTCAATACCTGCTAAATAAATAGTGAGGAGATTTTAGATATAGTACATAAATTATATATCATATATATGTGTATTATATTTTATTTTGTTTCTTGTCTGATGAATATCAATTTGAAAAGGAATCATAGACTTAGTCATGGTTTAGGGGTGGCTGGGTGGCTCAGTTGGAGAAGGGTACAACTCTTGATCTCGAGGTCGTGAGTTTGAGCCCCACATTGGGTGTAGAAAGGACTTAAATAAATAAAGCTTTAAAAAAAAGTAGTAGTCATGACTTAAGTGACTTCCAGGAACAACAGACAAGAACAAAAGCCATTCAGCCAAGTAGAGGCTCAGAGATGAGCTCCATCTCTGCTTTTTATAATGAAACTGGCAGCTTTAATAATTTGTACCGTGGGTTATCAGATTGTATTTATTTATTTATTTTAAAGATTTTATTTATTCATTCATGAGAGACAGAGAGAGAGAGAGAGAGAGAGGCAGAGACACTGGCAGAGAGAGAAGCAGGCTCACCCCAGGAGCCTGATGTGGGACTCCATCCTGGACCCCGGGATCAAGCCCAGAGCCAAAGGCAGATGCCCAACTGCCAAGCCACCCAGGCATCCCTCAGATGGCATTTATTGATCAACCAATTGGCTACATAATAGCTCAAGGAAAGGTACTCCCTAAAAAAGAAATCAGCAATATGGAAATTGCTCCACCCAGGGATACTCTCATCCTCTATTTGGGTCTGGCGAACAAGAGGCTACAGCACCACTGCGTTCTGATTGGAGATCCTTCAAACTGCCTTCAAAAATCCATATGCAGCTATAATGGACTGCCTCTAGCTTGGCTTCATCTTTTGTATTAGCTCATTAATGAGTCTGGATTCCTTCCCCATTTTCCATGGTATCCCAGGCAGGGACAAAGGCTCAGACAGCAGGGGGCAACTTTCCTTTTGCCCAGACAATAAGTGGTTGCTGGTCCCAGCCTGTGGCTAACAAATTCCAAAGTTCTTTGATGGTAGAGCCCATGGACTGGGTCTTATCTGCCTTAGGCTCTGCAGCGGCAAAACAGAGCTTTGGGAATTGGGGCCTAGGCAGTGTTCCTGGCATCTGTGACATCATCCCAACAGCTGAAAGTGATGGTGTCTCAAGAAAGCTCAGTAGTCCCAAGCCCTGTGAATTCTTTCTGCTCTGTCGGCATGTGAAATACACACACATTCACGAACATATTATATGCCGCTCAAAATCATTCTAAATACCTCCTGTGAGACATCTGCCAATAAGGATATCATGTCAGCCGGGTTTTAAATATAGGAACCTCTCACCATCTTCAACCAGAGAGCAAAATGCAAAAGGAATGCAGATTAACTTGCCCTGACTTTATAGCTCTGAAGTATCTTCACTTGATACCATCCTTCCATGAAAGGTCCCAGTGGGGCTGAAGATAAAATGGGACTTCTGGATCATGTGGTAAGATCTCTGAGCTGCACTCTAAGGGCAGACTGCCTATTTATAGGTCCTCCACTTTAGGGCAGAGTTCAAACTTGGGAAAATCTGAAGAACTTGATTTAAACACACATTCCTTCTCATATATATATATATATATTTTTTAAAGATTTATCATCTTCATTTTCCATTCAGTTACTTTGAGCCAAACTAAACTTTAAATAGTTCAAAAATCTGTCGAAGGTTGGCTAGATACATTTTTCCAAGAATCTTTAGGATTTAGATTATTATATTTAGAACTTTAAATCATTTAAGTAACAATCTAAACTAGAAAAGTTGTAGTCTTTCCATTCCAGAAACTGATAAACTGAGGCACAGAGAATCACACAAAAACTCACTCCCTTTATGGGCTATCTTTTATGGTAAGTCTTCATACTATCATAATACAAAGAAAAAGAGTAGCTACGATGTATTGAGTGCTACTATCTCTAACTCTTGTACCCCAACCCTTCAAGATAGATCACAGTATACCCATTTCACAGATTAGGAATGTTGAGTACCAGGAAGTTAAATAATTTGGCCTAAATCTAGGCAACCACAAAGTAACATACCTGAGATGTGAATGGAGATCTATCTTTGGTTCTAAAGTCTTTGTACTTTACCCAAACTAGATGACACAGCGCCATGGCTCTCAAGTTTTTCACCATGACTCTAAATCACACACCCATAAGATTTAACTAAAGCAGGTAGTACTGGTTTAACAAAAACTCAGGTGGAGCAGTGGACACTATAACTCCAAAACAGTCCTTTTGAATCTTTAAACAGAATAGAGACTATTTTACCAGCCACTCACTTCCATGCCCCTCCATCACCTGCCCCAACATACACGTACATATATGTCCCCCTTCGCCCCACCAATAATGGCCACAACGTCAAAAGAGCTGCTAAGTGATCACTATATTTGAGAGATATATTCTGTGGGCCAGTGAAGGTTTCATTGCTCCTTATTGCTATTTCCACCATAATTAAAAACACAGATGTCTACTAAGCTGGGTTTCCCCCATCGTGCTTATGCGGTCACGTTTCTGAATCTATATGTAATACTTTGTTTGCATTTATCCTCATTACATTTCACTTTGCTAGTTTTCTCTGCCATTCCAGCCCACTGAGATATTTTTGGATCCTGATTGTGCTATCTGTGTATTAGCTAACCCCACGTAGCTTCATGCCATTACTAGATATTAAAATTATCTCTTCTCTGTCTTCAGTTAAGTCACTGGTAAAACTTTAGGCAATATGTGCCAAGTACAAAGCCAACAACTAAAATCCTCTTTCCAAGCTGACAGTGCTATGTTAAGAAAATATTCTTCAGAAATGATGGTTAATTAGCTATACATTTACTGAACTATATGATTACTGAGCCAACATTACTTGTCAGCTGTTTAAAAAGGATCCTAGGAATCTCGGTCAAACACCTTGCTGAAACGTGGGTATGCCGTGTCTGTGTCATTCCCTGATCTAGTAAAATTAGACACATGTACACACACAGAAGGGGAAATGGCTTGATTTGTTTTGAGTGAACCTGCAGTAGCTCCTAGGAATCATCACAGTGGCTTCTAAAAGCTCATGCTCGCCAAGAATCTAGTCTAGAATTTTGCTAAGATGTGATACCAGGCTCCCTGATTTGTGGTTTTCACAATTCAATATCCACCCCCCCCTCTTTTTTTAAGAGAATGAGAAAGAGGGAGAGAGTGAGCAAGTACAGAGGAGAGGCAGAGGGAACGGGAGACAGAAAAAATCTTAAGCAGGTTCTATGACATGGAGCCTGACGCAGGGCTCCATCTCATGATCCCGAGATCATGACCTGAGCTGAAATCAAGAGTCAGATGCTTAACAGACTGAGCCACCCAGATGCTCCTCTCCCTCTTGTTAAAGGTAAGGTTAAAAAATCAGGTCTCTCTCCAGTCTTTTGGCTCCTCTTCTGTTTATTGTGATGACTCAAAATTTGTTAACAGTGATACCATGATAATAACCAGAAGACTCCTCAGTGCCCTGGGATATAAATGATGTGAACTTGGGCCTCATTATGTAGGACACACTACAAGAGTAATTCTCTTAGCTTTTTTTGGTCTTGTCAACTGCTTGCCCATAATACAGAAAAGATTTTACTGTGAAAAGTGATGTCCTAGCAGAATATGGACTCTGAAGGAAATAATACCCAGATCAACTAATTAAACAAATAAGATTATACTTTAACCCTATTAGGAAACTATCTGATAAGTTCCAGTGCATATTAATAATAATGCAATTTTTATTTGACATTAATTAGAAATCTCCACTTAACAGTTGCTATGCAAAATCACTGTAGTTGCCATCTAAGATAAGCATACAGTTAGGGATACAGATTTGACCGTCCCCCCCTTATTATGATTTTACATTTTACTAAGCACTGGCCCTGAGCCCACATAGAATATGGGACATCCCAGGTTATGTGTCAAATACATTTACAGCACAGGTTCAGGTCTCAAATAACCATAGCCACACACAGGACTGAGGCCAAACGTTTGGTGGAACCAATTAACAAAGGACTGCCATCCAGGGGCAAAAGTCTCTGATGTGTATAGACAAGCTAGTCTTATTCCCATTGGATTTTGTCAGAATCCTAATGACATGGGCAAGGAAAACTGAGATGTGTTGGTCTTCACCAAGTCATTCACACTCTCCCTTGTGGTCCCCATTTTAACCCACAGTTTGTTTTAGGAGGTAGCTAATGGGGACAGTGACTGCCTTGCTTGTTGTAGATACTTAGTAGATCTGTTGCATGAATACTCAATGAAAAAATGGTTCATATGGGATTAAATCTAAATGTCAGCTTCAAGGGCACCCCTTAGATTTTTATTGTGTTAGCAGTAGGAACCCTTTGTTTAAGGGAAATCTTACTCAGAAGACGGATATGTAAAGCAGATTTTAAAAATGGAGCTGCTCTGGTTAAAATAGGCATGGGGGACTCAGAACAACCCCCACAGCACGTCTCCCACATCTCTACTCCCGGTGGAACACAATCTGAATACACTGCCTGAGCTAACTGGCACAGAAGCCCACTGACTAATATAATGCTAATTTAGCCATTCTGGAAGGAGGGAGGAGGTACTAAGATAAACTATTACAGGGTGCCCAGGAAGGTGGAGGAGCTGAGATCCAGAGCACGAGAGGGAAAGGATGACTGGCCTTGAACGTGGCCGGAGCCTGAGGCAGCCTCGGGGGTGTGGGTGGGTAGGTGAGTGGGTATAAGGCCACGAGCAACAGGTCCCGCTGACTCAGACTGCTCTGGGTTCAGTGATCCAAACAGACACCCCCACCCCAAACAGTGGGGGTGTCAGTTGTCACGGTGTCTGTTGTCTGGTGTCATGGAATGTCACCCCCCTCCATGACATTCAGTCAACAACTGCTCCATGGCTTCAGGAAGGTAATGGCCCCAAGGTGTACTCGTGGTGACCAAACACTGGTTAATATCCATAGCCAGAGATAAATAATTAGCAAGTTCATGTCTCATGCTGTTCTGCTTTTGGTTCCAAAGATGAACTGCTTAAGTATGGGCTTCTGCCATGATCAGGAGTACTGTAGAGGAACATGTGCCTGTACGTTTGCCAGCATGTTTGGCGTGACACGGGAGACTTTGGAAGCAGAGTGATGGCACTGCAAAATACTAATGTGTTCATTTCCCAGTCTCAGTTTTGCCATTTTTCTGGCAGTATGACTCTGGACATGTCATGTCTCTCTCCTGGCTTTAATTTCTTCATCTGTAAAATCAGAGCGTTGGACCCTAGGACCTACAGGCCCCTGCTAACTACAACCCTCCACTTATGTAACCCTGCCCTTTAACATAAAAACTGGTTTCATAGCAAATATGAGGAGTGCCTTAAACTGAGTCTAAATCAGAAATGAGCAGGAAAGGTTGAGTCCTTTGAATAAATTGATCAACAAAACATTGTATATATTCAGTGTCTATACATGATACTATGTTAGGTGCCATAGGAAATGGAATTATATGCATGATCTCAGAATTAAGAAGCTGACAGTCCAGGGGCAAGATACATATTCATAAATCTATCTAGGTAAAAAGTTACCTCTGAATTTCTCCAATAGTATTTGAACCTACATTTACTGATACATTGCATATAGTGAAGGTTTATCCGGTAGAGAGCAACCATTTGTAACTATTTATTTTAACAAATATGTTGCAGTGATGCCTGGGTGGCTCAGTCTGTTAAGGGTCTGCCTTCGGCTCAGGTCATGATCTCAGGGTTCTGGGTTCAAAACAACAGGTTCCCTACTCAGCAGGGAGTCTGCTTCTCCTTCTCCCTCTGCCCCTCCCCCTGCTCATGCTATGTCTCTCTCTCTCTCTCTCTAATAAATAAACAAATCTTTTTAAAAATGTGCTGCATTTGACCAGTAGGTAAATGTGCATAGAATATGAGACCTAATGGATTTCGAGGATATTTTGGAAATATATCTCTAACTTTGTAAATCTGGTCACCTTTATAGTTTGATAGAATTTTCTTGTCATATGTAGGGCTCATCTTTCCATAGCTGATATGTCCAATGCTTCTTTAAAAAAAAAAGATTTTATGTATTTATTTAAGAGAGAGACAGCAAGCAGGAGTGGGGGGAGGGACAGAGGGACAGGTAGACTCCCTGGTGAGCACAGAGCCTGCCTGGGGGTTTGATTCCAGGACCCCGAAATCATGACCTGAGCTGAAGTCAGATGCTTAACTGACTGAGCCACCCTGGTGCCTCCTATTTTTAGAGAATTTTATTTACTTATTTGAGAGAGAGGGAGAGAGAGCAGGGAGGATGGAGAGAGAGGCACAAGCAGACTCTATGCTAAGTGTGGAACCTGACATGGGGCTTGATCCTGGGACCTTGAGATCATGACCTGGGCTGAAACCCAGAGTCAGACACTGAACCAACGAAGCCACCCAGGCGCCCCTGTCACGTCCAACACTTCTAACTACAACACTCATAAGAATACAATACTGCAGTGAAAAAAGATACTGTATTTCCTTTCATTGCTAAGTCGAGATTACCACAACACTGCTACCAATAACATTTTGGCCCGCCACTCCTGACTCATCTTCTGTTTTTGAGTAATTTCATTTCATATGCAAGGACTAAAATACATGACCCAATTTAAGTACCTTTAATCCTGTATATTCTAAATATAGCAAATAGTTCATTTTCAAGAAATTTAATATGAAATACTGGGGAATTCTTGGTGCAGTGTTATTAAACTGTACATAGTAATTAAGATATCAAAAACACATGCTCCCCAAAGCCACTAGACATTGTAATCATTTTTCAGGCTATTAGGCAAAATGACAGAAGATTTTTTAATGATAAATGTGTTTTGGAATGCATAGGCTAATTCCCTTTTACTTCATGAAATAATGTTTAGCTCCACAGAGTCTAGGTTTGGTATTTAAAGACCAACTCACATTGTCCTTTTGTAACTCAGAAGTCATTCTTTGGCTCTTGTTAACATGCCATTGTAGATACTCTGTCTTTCACACACACACACACACACACACACACACACACACACACACATTCCAGTTCCAGATGGAAACGGCCATTCCTAAAGTTCTGCCACACTATTTGTATGTGAAGAAGTGTGACAGACACTGGGACATAATTCCATTTGGAAGGGCCTTTTATTTAAATTTGCCTCTCAAAAGGTCTTTCCTTTTATTTTGAAATTTTAGATCAATGTTGGCTTTTCTAGCAACCATCAGATGAGGCCAGTGTTTTATGACTCTCACTGGTTTTATTGTGGGAAGACTCTGAAAAAAGTTCTTCAGAGTGTTTTCTATCATGCCTGAGATTCACTTCCAGATTCTGTTTTTAAACCACATGCTAAGGAATGTCCTGGGAACTTCTCTGACACTTAACAACTTTACTAATTAACTTATTAAAAATTTTAACTTTCTATTTCAAAAGCCAGTGTCTTTTCATGATACCAGAGTCATCTGTCAGGCATCTTACAAATACTTTTCAAGTGTTTATGGAAGGGGATGGAAATGGAGATACCCCACTGGCTGCTTTACATTTTGAATTTTTCTTTGACCATCTGTCATCATTTTATGAACTTGAGAGAGCTAATAGAAAGTTTGTCCACTGTGTATGACTCAAGGCCATATCACAAAGTATTTCAGTGTCCACACTATACGGCATGGTGGCTGTTTTCTAAGAATTTTCTAATTGATGTTTAGTAAACAATGCACTTATTCTTTCTTTGCTCATGATTTCAGAGCTTCAACCATAGAAACGACTATATTAGGGACTTGGAAGTTGTCTTGTCTGTCTTAATTTGTCTATTAAGCAGTTTCTGCTCCTTGTACTTCTGCATATCTTTTATATCTAGATCTTGCTAACCAGAGCAAGGTGGGCCGTGGCTGTAAAGAAGTGGAAGGAAAGATGCAGTCTGAGATCAGTGACCCTGGATCCTAGGTCCAGGCCCACCACTCACCATCTGTAGGTCACTTGGCCTTCTGGTATCCTCAGTTTTTTCATCTGGTAAACAGAAGTAATAGATGCCTGCTTCTTAGAACCATGGTGAATATCAGCTTATCTAATGTACACGAAAGACCTCCACAAAGAGAATTGAGCTATGCAATTATTTGGCAGAATTAATATCATTCACATGGAGTCACGTGGCTAACACTATCTGAAGCCAGGTCACCTAACTGGCCTCGGAGGAGGGAAAGTTTAGGGGTGATATATGTAAAAGTGTTTTTATCGTTTAATGTTTTCATAGCCTACTGGGAACAAGGCGGGAGGACAGAAGATTTGGGGGTGGGGTGGGGAAGGGCAAGTTGAAGTTCCATCTGCCCAGGCTGGAAGACTGGTGGGAAGGGAACAAACTCTGAAAAGATGAGAGGTTACAAAGTAGAAAGAGGTGACCTGGGAACAGGGTGTTTTAAAAAGAGTGGCAGAGCAGAGAATAAAGTCACAAGACTCGTTCACAAGAGGGTGCTGGGTTAAAGGCTGACCTTGAGCCACAAATCATGGAATCACGCAGCTGGAAGGAATCTTAAGAGGCCACCTCGTCCACTCCCCCACCATTCAGCAGGACATTTCAACCACCCTGAACAGATGAGACTTTATCCGACTCTGAATGAAAAGCCCTGACACCGAATGGGCAGGTATTGACTGCTCGGGCTTTCAGCTGTTTACAACAGGCAAGAAAACCATTCTTGGAATCTCATTTGAACTGGAACTGAAATTGGGGAAAAATCATAAGCCTCGAGACTTTCCTGGGGAAACATAACAGACAGCAGTTTTGGGATCGCCAAATCTGCACTAACAACACAGCTAGCTAGTCTTGAAGATAGAGAAAATGTCACTAGTGGAGCTGGGTTAGAGGGCAAATGGCCCAGAGTATCATCTGGGTAATAATGGATTGTCATCATTCTTGGTATCTGGGGGGTCTTCTCTCTATGCAGGAGCCTCAGAGCAGAACACTTAACAAAAACAAAACTTGTGTATGGTTTTTTTTTTTTTAAAGCAATATGGCCTAGCAAATTTCAGAACTGACACTGAGGGCTTAGGGGAGTTCAATTGCTCTGTGAACACCCGACAATAAATCCTCACACAAATTAGAAACTGAAAAGGAAGTAAAAAGGTCCTCATTTCCAATCGTGGGAATGTTACACATGAACTCTGGCTTGGAAGGAGGAGGGGACGCTGTTCCACACCTGCAGGCCTTCCCAGGAAAGGGGCCCCGGGCCTGACCCTGAACCTATACCCTCAAGGTTACACCACGGGACCGGCAATATGGAAATAATGTTACTTTAGTCCCTTGGTGAGGATATAGTTTCCAGTGCGATCCACGGCAACCTGGAAGGAGGCAGCTGAGAAGTTCCACAGAAGAAAGTGAAGAGTTATTTTGGGAAGTGCTCATAAACGGCTCCAGCTTTGGTCCATCGGGACGGACACACGTGGCCATACACGCAGAGACGGAGAGAAGACAGTAGCTCTGCATTTACAGATGTGTACGTTGGAACATCCTACTGCAGCTTAGTAGCTGCGGCCCCAAGCAAGGGGCCCAGGAAAATGGCATTACACTCCTGGATGCGCCACTCACGCACTTACAGGCGAGCTTGGGCAAGTTAACTTGATTCTCTCCACCGCCAACCCCCACCCTCCCACCTCCCCCCACCACCTCTCTCCAATCCCTAAAACTTTAGGTCAATTTAGTCAGGCATTCAGTGAATCCAGATGTTTGGCAGCATACAGGAAACAACATCTGGATGATTGATCGAATTTTTCAAGTGAACTCACTGGATGTTTTGGCAACATGCCCACTCAGCATTAAATGGCTTTCTGCCTCAGTTTCCCTGGTTATAAAAAAAAGGGACAGCCATTATTTTTTATCCCTTACCCTGCAGGGGTCAGTAAGGGCTAAATAACGTCCAAAGGTAATGAGTTCTTAAAAAGAATGATTCTGCGACAGTGCTATATCTCACACCGTTTTCCGGTTGAATATTTTTCCAATATAACCAGTGAGACTTTTAGAACGTGAAATCGATTTGAAATATGGTTAAGTGCTATACAAATATGACACATCATCATCTTCTTCTTCACCATCATTATCATCACTGTAACATTCTTCTTTGACTTTCTTAAAATGTCTCACTTTCCGATTGAATCACAGCCAAAGTAAGAATTTTATTGAAGGTCTGAAGAAAAAAAATGTGTTTTGGCCATCTAAAGCAAGACAGATGAGAAAAAGAAGTCACTGTGGGTGTTTCGAGCCCAAGCAATTTTAACAGCTCTACTTAAACAGGTAAAACTGGTCTATCAATGAGAATTAATTGGTTGCTCAATGGTATTTGTAAGGGAACCAAAAATGTTCACATACACATTTCATGGCAGAGGTAGGAGAAAGAAATTGTAATGGTGCCTTTTTCAACTCTCATAATATATACCTCCCTACCTATGAAGCAGTTTCAGCTTTTGCAAGTGGAAGTCAGAGGAAGGAAACAATATGGGAGAGCAAAGAAGAGACACATCAAAGGGATCTACAACCACACAAAATTGGGGGAGTGGATTCGACAGACTGGCAGAAAGTACTGGAATAATGCTCCCTTTCAAATTCAAGTTCTGCCTACTGAGGAAATCCTGAATTATAATCATCTTAACTGCCATTTATTGTCTGTTGGGCATACAGAATTATATATATTGGTGTATATATGTATATAAAAATACAGAATACATAAAGTACATTGTATATGTAATTATATGTAAGCCTTCTATAATGGGGGCCTAGATAAAATTTCTAGTCCTCACAGGAACTTTGTAAGAGGGATTTTGATATGTCTCTATAGTACAGACAAGAAAACTAAAGGTCAGATCCAATGACTTGCTTAAAGTTATATACCTTAGTGAAAGCTGCAGCAGAATTCAGATCCGTCTGGATCCAAAGCCCATGTCCTTCCCACTGTCCCACATGGTCTCCCATGGTATTAATATCAGACACTCAACATCCTTGCTAAAAGGCTGCATTTTTAGTGACCACTGGATCACGTAGAAGCCCACATCTGATACAACATTCCTTTTCCCCAGTGGGGGTCCATCCAAAGGCCTTTGACTTCTCTTTAGGACTGCTACTCCCTTGCTTTGTCTTTACCTACTCATTGTTTTTGGCAGCTCTTAGCACTTGCCCCTCTGCCATCCTTCTTCCCATCACCTGGCCCACCTGAGGCCTACGCAACCCAGCCAAAACTGATGGGCAGCAACTTTCCTCTGGCTCTTCATCACAGGCTGCCTTCTATCTTAAAGTACATTCTATGCTTGTGCTTCCCCTCCAAGGAAGCTATGAAGACAGAAGGTTAGACTTCTTGTGGCT
Organism: Vulpes lagopus; assembly: GCF_018345385.1. Classification (NCBI taxonomy): domain Eukaryota; kingdom Metazoa; phylum Chordata; class Mammalia; order Carnivora; family Canidae; genus Vulpes; species Vulpes lagopus. The sequence continues at coordinate 104,368,073 of NC_054848.1, forward strand.
CCCAAAGTCCCTGGCCCCTGGCTGAGCACACAGTAGGTGTTCTTTCAGATCCATTGATCAAAGAGATCTGTTGACAGTCCTCTTCTTTTAGGATGGGGCATGTGGACGGAGCCTGAGGGTTTGACCTCACTAGTGTGTGTGTGGGGGGGAGGCAGGGAGGGGAGGGAGGGTGTGGTGTCTAACCAGTTGAGCGGACCCCCCCCATAGATTTGGTTAGAGATAATTTAGAAATCATTCAGAGGACAACAGGCTGCTTTTGTCCACAGGTGAAGCATATCATGCCCTCAGTTCAGTCATTAAGTGGTTTACATCATGTTCTGAACCCTTCAGAGATGCATTTTGAAGTAATCATACTATATCTACCCAGGGTTTGTAGAGCCTCATGAGGTTGGGAGTTCATGGAAAGAAGGACCTTTAAGGCAAATACCACCATTATCACGTGCTTGGCAGCACTAACAACTATTTATTAAGTGCTCCTTGATTGCAGAGCACTTTATTAGGCACTGGAGGAGTCACACCCAAGTGCGTTGTAAATACTTTCACAAAGCCATTTGCAGTGAAGTATACCACTATCAGAAAGCTCTTCCAAACATTTTCTAAGAACCACAAAAAATGTCACTGCTAACCTTCCTATTAAAAAATAAAACCATGCCAATGTCTTCATCCAGAAACCTCTGCCCTTGCATAAGGATTTTAGTTGCGTTAAGTTCTTTCTAAGCTACAAATAGAAGTCAGTGTTGCCAGGGCCCTCCCACCCATGGATCATGGAGCAGGAACACTGTCACTGTGGTATACGGTGGCACTTTTGGTGGCATTTTTTTTATTGTGGCCACAAAGCAATCACAAGCAGATGGTACAACTAACTTCTATTTGTGTCTTAGTTACTAAACTTCTCATGAGAGGAAAAACTCTGTGTACAGGTCAAGGGAATCTGTGGGTGTCTTTGTGCATGGTAGTGAGTCAGAAGTTGGCAAGGGTGCAGTGAAGTTGGTCTTCTAGTATCTTCCTGGTGGCAGTGAAAGCTGATACATGTCCCCATTGGAAAGCAATTTAGAAGCATGCATTAAAACACTCATATCCTTTAACCTGCTAACACCAATATCTTAAGAAAGTGATCTAAGATCAGGCAAAGGCATCATGCATGAAGAGGTAGCTTTATTTATGATAGTAAAAAAAATCTGAAGCAATCTGAGTGTCCAGCAAAAGCAAGCTGATTAATTATGATGAATGCTTAAAGAAATCTTAGCCATAAAAATGATTAATATGAAGATTTGTGACAACATGAAAAAGTGTTTCCAATATAGTATTAATTTTAAGAGCTATAAATCACTTGTGTAGTTCCAATTATGTAACAAGTCTGTGTGAGTATGGTTTTCTGGACAAATATTAGAAAAGAACAGCTAAAAATGAAAACAGCTAGAGTAGTGGGATTGTGAGAAATATTTTCCCCTCTATTTTCCAAGCTTTAATATTAAAATATTATTTTTATAATTTAAAAGTTGGGCAAAGGGGTGCCTTAGTCAGAAAAGTGTGCAACTCTTGATCTCAGAGTCATGGGTTTAAGCCCCATGTTGGGTGTAGAGATTACTAAAAAAACAAAACAAAACCAAACAAAAAACAAAAAAACACAGCAAAACAAAAACAACAAAATAAAAATGAGGTGGAAAACAAGGGTCAGAAGTCCTTTTAAACAAAGAGAATATTTTTTTGAATATTTATGTATTTATTTTAGAGACACACACACACACACACACACACACACACAGCATGAGTGTGGGGAGGGACAGAGAGAAGGAGGATAGAGAAACTCTCCAGCAGACTCCTGCCAGGAATGGAGCCTGACTCAGGACTTGATCTCACAACCCCGAGATCATGACCTGAGCAGAAATCACGAGTCAGACACTTACCTAACTGAGCCTCCCAGGCGCTCCAACAGAAAAAATCTTTGAAGAAAATGAAGAATGGCTGCCTCTCCACGAGCCCGAGACCACAAATAGAACAGTAGACATTGTCTTTCCCTCGTTTTTCCCCCATTTCCATTTCTGTTTGATATACCACTTACCTGGTTAATGTGCTTCAGTTTGTCAATAATCTGACTGACCACTGGCTCAGGGCCCTTCATTTTCAGCTCATGGAGGTTGAACTGATTTTTCATGCCATTCCTTGCTGCCTTCTGGCTGTATCTGGAAAGGGGAAGGTAAGGAAAATGTTTGTCACAGGAGGGTCCCAAGCAAAACAAAAGCTGACTGACTGTACTTGGCACCAATGGTCAAGCAGACCCCAAGCTCTCTTCAGCCTTTAAAACTATGGGATGGTCCAATGGTGTGAAAGTAAACTACTCTAGATAGAATCTATTTGCAATCGAGAACATTCAACATCTTTTTTTTTTCCTAAAGAGTTGGGGATACAACAATGACCAAGAGAGACAAAGTCTCTTCCCTTGCTGTGTTCTGGATGGATCTAGTGTGGCATCTAGAAGAGTAAGAGCCAATAGCAACTCAGAGTGATGAGAGCTACATTAAAGGAGGTCCCGGGTCTTAGGGGTCTATGAAAAAGGGACCTTAACTCTGAGTGTGCTTTCTACTCACTGGAAAAAAGAAAGATGCTTGCGTGTTCTTGACCTCTTCCTTCTCCTCCACTTCCTCCTCCCACCATTTCCTGTAGGCCTTAGAGTTGGGTTTCTTTTCAGGAGGCATTCCAAGCCATGTGAAATATAAACTTGCCCTCACCTTATGCACTTTTCTCCCCATCCCCCCACCCCCCGTTAAACTAGGATAGTCGGGTTAAGGGCAAATTCATATTTCTTTTATTTGCATTTTTAATTACAAAAATAATTATGTTCATTGTAAACAATTTAAACAGTACAGAAATAAAGCATAAAGTAAAAGTTCTCCCATCATTCTATCCTTTCAAGAGAGAAGCATGGCTGACAGTTCTTCCAGGGGTTTCTGCACACTTGTACTAACACATAATTTTAATCCAAATTGGAAGCATACTATTTATGCTGATTTGCAATGTTTTATCACTTAATGTATATCTTAGACATATTTCCACGTTGGAAGATAAATGACTGTCTTGTCCTTATTCTTCTGTATGGCTGGCTATATCATAATTTATTTAGCCAATCCCTGATGAACAATTGAATTATTCCTAATAGTTAATATAAACAATGCTACAAGGAACATTCTTGTATACCAATCTTTGCACATTTGCACGAATAGCTATAAAGGATCATTTCTCAGAATTTAATCACTTATTTCTTTTTTTAAAGATTTTATTTATTTATTCATGAGAGACACACACACAGAGAGAGAGAGAGACATAGTCAGAGACATAGGCAGAGGGAGAAGCAGGCCCCCCGCAGGGAGCCTGATATGGGACTCTATCCCAGATCCCGGGATCACGCTCTGAGCCAAAGGCAGACGCTCAACCGCTGAGCCACCCAGTCATCCCCATATTTCTTTTTTTTTAAAAAATATTTTATTTATTTATGCATTTGAGACAGAGAGAGAGCAGGGGGTGGAGGGATGGGGGAACAGTAGAGGGAGAGGGAGAAGGAGAAGCAGACTCCCTGCCGAGCAGGGAGCCTGCCACAGGGCTCAATCCCAGGCCTTGAGATCATGACCTGAGCCAAAATCAAGAGTCATATGCTCAACTGACTGAGCCACCCGGGCACCCCTCACTTCATATTTCTAATCCCAAATTATGACATGCAATAAATAATTAATACTACCATATTTTTGCATAGCACCATACAAAGCAGTTTCTTATCATTCAGCCTACTTGAGCTTCTCAATCACATTGTGATGGATACAGCAGACGTTTTTATTATTCATAACTGAAAATTCCACAACTTGAGAAGATACTGCTCTGGTTTTGTTAGGCATTCCCTTCCATGATATAATGTATCTGCCGATATTAAGGACATGCTTTGAAAAAGATACGTGGTAGCAGAGGAGATAAGGAAATCTAGTTCTGACTTTCATAATTAAAAGTCATCTTATAAAGGAAAATATTTTTTAAATAATCCCTACACTCAACATGGGGCTTGAACTCATGACCCCGAGATCAAGAGTCAGGAGCTCCACTGACTGAGCCAGGCAGGCACCCCATGAAAAGGAAAATATTTTGTAGTAAAGTTGAAGAGAACATTTGATTGCATTTCTTCTGAAATGATAGCCTAACATATTCAGCTTATTTAACTTTGAAGATGAGGGAATACACAGATCACCAAGCATCAAAAACCAATTGCCTTTGGGGCTATATTAAAGAAATGCAAAGCAGTATTCTTTATTTAATGTCTTGTGCCAATCAGCTTACTAGCCTCCTCTTTTATGTTCATATAATGCTGTTTAAATACCATCTCCCTCCTGATGATACCAGCAACTTCATCGTGTCTTTCTTTGCACCTACTGATGCCTGAAGCAGAGACCCTATTCGCAGATAAAGAGGTAAGGCTTATTATAAATCTTCTGAAATGAACTTCAGGAATGTGTCCCCAGAGACATTTCCATGGGTTTATTCATATTGAAGCTCACTGGTCACATCTATGCCTGCTCCTACAAAACAAACGTCTTCCTGAAGTTTATTATCCTCATTGGAATAGTGTAAAGACATCTGCCAACATAGCGATTTTGCCCTATACTCCGTCTTCCAAATCACCTATAAGTATTAAATCAAATTAGTCCCACAGCTGATCCCTTGTGGCCCTACTATATTTTTTTCTGCCATTTGGAAAAGTGTCCCTTTCGCTCTATTTTTTTGCTTCTTATCTCCAAGCCACGGATCAGGAGCCAGGACAAAACACTGCTCTGCAATCCCATGGTGACTCAATTTTTTAAAAACAGCTTTGGGTTGAAAAGCTTGCCAAACTTTTTGAAAGTTGAAATACCATCCACTGTTCCACTCTATACATGTGCTATTTAAATCCTCAAGGGACTTTAGTAAATTAAGCATGGTTTCTGGTTACAGAAGTGTTAGGAAGAGCTGGCCTGTGGCTTCGACCTAAAACTTGCCTTTATTTTATGTATTCCACAAAGCAATAACCAAAAGTACTGATCCAACTGATTCCCATGGCTGCTAAAATTTCATGGCACTGTTTTAAAACTCAGTGTTCTTGTACTCTCCCTTTAGGTGTCTCAATACCTTCCCCATGCCCCTGATCTTTTCTGTTTCCCACCTCTCTACTCTGTTCTCCTTAGCCAGACAGAATACAGAATGGGACCTTAAAAACCACGAGTGCTAAATGGAATATTATGCAGACATGAAAAGGACGAAGTCAATCTATATGCATTGACATGAAGCCAAATCCAAGATACACAGTTGCAGATACAAGCAGTGCTTAAGAACGTACAGTGTGATTCCATTTGGGGTAAAAATGGGTCTGCATATGCACAACTCTCCTGTACTTTATATATGTTCAGACAGACACAGAAAAATTTTAAGAAATGGTAATAGCTCACTCTGGTGAGCAAGAAGAGATGTTGGGGAACTCTATCTTTTTTTAAGATTTTTTAAAAATATATTTTATTTATTTATTCATGAGAGACACAGAAAGAGAGAGAGGCAGAGACACAAGCAGAGGGAGAAGCAGGCTCCACGCAGGGAGCCTGACGTGGAACTAGATCCCGGGTCTCCAGGATCACGCCCTGGACCGAAGGCAGTTCTAAACCACTGAGCCACCTGGGCTTCCCTAAGATTTTATTTATTTATTCATGAGAGGCACAGAGAGAGAGGTCGAGAAGTAGGCTTCTGACATTGGGGAAACTCTTAATTTTATGTTCTCCCATGTCTTGTGAATTTTTAAAAGATTTTATTAATTTATTTGAGGGGGGGGGAGAGAGAGAGAGAGAGAGAGCATGAGTGGGGGGAGGGGCAGAGGAAAGAGAGAAGCAGACTTCTTGCTGAGCCAGGAGCCTGACGTGGGGCTCGATCCCAGGACCCTGAGATCATGACCTGAGCCGAAGGTAGATGCTTAACTGAGCCCCCCAGGTGCCTCAATTTTTAAAACTTTATAATAATTTAATATTTAATGAGTGAAGTTTTATAGAGTAGTTAATTTTCTTAATGGCAAAAGAGAAAACCAAAGGAAAGAAAAGACAAATTAAAAGCAGGGCTAACTCCTATACATATGTCAGGGCCGATGGGAAATCCTTCTTGGTAATCCTTCTTCGGTGGCCATCACTAACAGCCTAGCTTAATGGTGTTTTATGACAGAATGCAATAGACACAATCACCCTGGATCACCTTCACACCTCAGATGCTTATTATCAGGTCACAAACTCTGCTTCATGAGGTTAAATACAGCCTATATGTTTCATACTCTTCAGTAAGGTGACTCCAACTTGCCCATTTCAAAGAGCATATCAGGGGATCCCTGGGTGGCTCAGCAGTTTGGCGGTTTGGCACTGCCTTTGGCCTAGGGCGTGATCTTGGAGACCCGAGATCGAGTCCCACATCAGGCTCCCTGCATGGAGCCTGCTTCTCCCTCTGCCTGTGTCTCTCCCTCTTTCTCTCTCTCTCTGTGTCTCTCATGAATAAATAAATAAAATATTTTTTAAAAAAAGAGCATATCAGTGAGGCTGTGATTATAAATGCACATTTTTATGAGCACCTTCTCTCAAAAAGAGGTAAGTAAGTTATTTAAGGTCTTTCTCGCCTTCCCTGTAGGTTGCCTAAAGCCCTTTCCTGAAAGCAACTGAGGGCCTCCTTGAACCACCCTGATGCATCCTGACCTGTGGCCCTTGTGTATAACGGTGTTTAAAATCTGTGAGATGTTTGAAGGCAGAGGCTTGGTTAGTTCTCTTTTGTACTACCCAGAGCACCTTGTGGTACTTACAATAACAAGAGCTGTCAGTATTGAGTGTTTCTCTGTACCAGATACTGTTTAAAGCACTAAGGAAAAAAAAACGAAAACAAAAACCACCATACAGCATTTCATGGATTCCTCCGAACCTCCCAATGAGATAGGCACTATTATTATCAGCCCCTTTTTTAACAGATGAGGAAATAAGCACAGAGAAGTCAAGTCACTTGCCCAAGATCACACAGCTAGTTGATAGCAAAGCTGGGGTTAGAAATCTTGTGAGTCTATTTCTAGCTACCTGTGTTCTTTTTTTTTTTTTTAAGATTTTATTTTTGTCATCTCTACACCCCACCTGGGGCTCAAACTCACAACCCTGAGATCAAGAGTCACATGTTCCATCCACTGAGCCAGTGAGGTGCCCCTAGCTGCCTCTGTTCTGAACTGCTACGCTGCTATTGCTTCCTTAAGAAATCGTCCATGCCGTCTAGGTATTTGCCAGTTCCTCACCACACTGCTCCACTATGTGAGGTGACTCATAAGGTCCCTGTAGTGGTCACCAAACTCAGCACAGTACACCCAACAGCAGTTCTCACCTACTCAGCAGATTCCTGGGCTTGCCCTCTGAAACCTCCAGGTGAGAGTCCTGTGTGTGTGGAGTTTCTTCTCCCAAACACAGATCCAATAGTACTGCTATTAGTGAAATATTTGCATTCTTGGGAGATATGGCACTAGGGTCAGAGGAATCAATAATCCACCGCGACCACAACCACCACACCATTAGACAAGCACCAAAGGCGATTTGAAATCTCTAAGGACAATAGGAGGGAGAATGAACACAGGAGAATGTTGTGTCTAATGCCTCTCTGCCTTGTCACCTTGGCTATAGCAATGTGGCAGATGTGATGGGCCCCCAGGGAATTTTATGTAACATGCATGCTCTGGGCTTCAAGCCCAGAGGGACTCGGTTAGGGGTGTCTCTGTAGTTTTTGCATTAATTAATTCAGCTCTCTATGCCACTGGCATGTATGGTGCATGAGAGGCTCTGAATGAGGACGAGCCATCACAGCACGACCCTCATCCACAGACTGGCCAGAGCATCAGGAACGTGGACACTGCTGGCCATGGAGGATATTAATGATGAGTTATCTACTTAGCGACAGTCACCTCTAATTAGATTAATTGTCCTCTCTCAGGAATTCTGCTTCTTTCTTAAAGCTTTGACATAGTTCTGGCAATGAACACTGGCCAGTGGAGGAGGGAAAATGAATAGAGAGAAGTTCCTATCTCTGGAATCTCAAGTTTTCTTAACTGGACATATGACATGTGACCTAAGAAGCGGCATCTTTAAGTATTATGTGCGGTGTCTTTGCCTTTGCCCATCCACTTTGGTATCTGCTTAGCACAAAAATGAATGCCATAATGCCAAGGAACCCCTATTTGTGAAGTGAAAAGGGGGACATGCTTCTGTTCAGGCAGATTGGTCAAGGATGGGGGAGGAGGGGTGTACCGGTGCAAAAGCCATAAAGAGAAAAGGAACCTAATTAAAACAGGACATCTGGGCATGCTTGTCTTGGGACAGTTGAAGCAAAGAGAGCACTTGTAGAAGAGGAATAGAGTCAAACAAGCGTAAAATGGGCAATCTTTTCTTCCCATTTCTGTGCTGGCCAGGGCAGAAATGGTGTAGTGGAAAGAAATCAATGAATTCAAATGTAGAAATTGCTGGAAACGGAAGCACCCTTAAGAGATCATCTTGTCCAATCCACTCGGTAGGAGAAGAAACTGAGACCCAGAGAGGGGCTTATCTAACAGCACGAGTTGTTAGTATCACAATCCCCTCCACCTTTTAGAAGAAATTCCATTCTTTAAAAGGTCCCTTAAATGCACACTGCTGATTTCAAACATTGCTAGCATGGTTACAAGGTAGGGAGGCTGCTAGAGAATTCACTTTCCTTCTTCCGTTGGGCATTAGAATGATGGCAAGTGTTTGAGAGTAAGTCTTAGAAGGGCTAACGCCTCCTTCACCCCCAAATATGTGATTTTACAAAAGTTTAATTTGCTGCCAGGTTATACGGAGAGCTGCAAGTAAGTTACAGAGCTCACATTCTCAGAGCGCCATCTTATGGAAATACTGCAGTATTGCATGGAGCCCCTGATTTAGCAGCTCGTTTCTTTGAAAAGTGCTCCAGCCACAGTAATCACTGTGGAAAAAATGGGATAATTGAAAGAGTATAAATAGCTTTAAAAACAAACTAGAACACAGGGTAGAAAAACCGTCTTGTTAAGAGGCCTAGAAAAAATGTTCTTCTTTCTATCCAAGAGGCAGTCTCAATTTACATAAATGAACAGAAAAATAAAGCAAAGGTGAAAATAGTTGAGTCTGGTAAATGCATTTAATAAAGATAGCAACAATTTGCTTATTTATTTATACACATGCTTAAAGGAAAATGCTTTCCGTATTTGTCAGCACAACAGTACCACCTGAAAGCAAATTTCAACCAGAAGAGTGCCAGAAACATATATCCCACCATACTCCAAGAAGCCCCTCTGTTCCCAAACAAGGGCCTTTCAGAAGCTAATTATCAATACATTTCAACAGACAGGAAGTAAAAGCTAGAGAAAAAACTAGAGAGATGGAAATCCATTTCTATCTCATTTAGTGGGCATTAGCTATACAAGGGAATATTTGTATTAGAATCTGCTTTTTTACCTAGTTTCAGAGCTCCCTGTGAGGTGAGGGGGGGGACTAAAAGATCGGTCTTGGAATATACTCAAGAAGTCATTTAAACCTAAAGAAGCCAAGAATATTTTCCAGATGGCGAGGAAAGCGTGAGAAGTTGAAAATCACCCGCCATAGGGAGAAGAGTCTGGCTGTGGGGAGCAGCCCCCCACAGAGAAGGGAATGCAGAGAGCAAAGGCGGATGGATGCTGGCATCCCCTGAACGTTTGTCTAAGGAAGCAAACTCTGCAGAGGAACCTGGAGGTAAGGAGAGAGAAAAGTCAATAAGGAAGCCAAAGTGAGATCAACGGCCAGGCAGAGCCCAGGGTGTGGGAAGGCTCTGTGAGAAGTGCCTTCTGGGCTTTGCGCCCGACCACTGGCAGTTTGGATGCCAGGCCAGGGCGGGAGGTACTGGCTAAGGGTTCTCCTGTTGGGGGGGGGTGACCTTGAGGTAGGACATATCAAGAAGGAGAGGACTTTGACCCAGATTCACTCTTACAAAACCAGAATGAAATATGTAATTCAGAAGCCCAGGAACCGGAGGTGGGGCTGGAACAGAACACCATGTACAGTAGAGATTTATTATTCAATCACCCCAAACTCATTTATCAACTCCTTCTGACCAGAGAACTAGCCCAGAAAACCAGATGTTTTCTTGTCCCGTGGGAGTCAAGCCAAAAGGAAATGATCTTTACCTGTTTTTCAGTTAGTCGTTTTTTTTTTTTTTTTGGTTAGATTTTAACTCATGGGAATGAATATCAGAGTTGTAAAAAACCCTCGAATCATTTAGTCCCATGCCCTTCTCTTACAGATTGGCAGACTGGGGCCCAGAAGAGGCCAAGCATCACTGCTGGTGTGACCTACATGGAACCTGGAACTCTTCCCCAAACAGAAGAGCCAAGGGAGGAGTTGGAGGACAGATCACATACATCAACAACACATGCCCACATTGCAGCAAAGCAAGTGAAGTTCAGAATAGTGATCAGTAAGTAGTTTTAGGAGATGAAATTCAGCTTAGTGTACGCAATTTCCCAAGACAACGAATACATGACACCCTTTAGAAGAGTGGAGCCATGCCGTGGAAAGAGGCACCAGCCTTGTAGTCAAGACACAGGTTCACAAGCTGGTTTCCACCATGTACTGTGTGCCTTTTGACAAATAATGAAACCCCACTGGGCTTGAGTTTCCTCATCTGTAAAATGGGAATGATACCCCGTGCCTTGTTTTGAGCATGGACAGCCTGAATGCTGGTAACTTGGGATAACATAGGCCATGTGCTTTTAAAACAGTGCCCAGCACCTCGAGATGTCAGCAGCTATTATCACGTAAGAGCACAGACGTGCATTTGGGTGTGTCATAAATGTGATTCAGAACAGATTTCCAGAGGGACGATGAAGACACTTGTAATGAGTAGTCAGGGGAAGCTTCAAATCCACTCACCCCCATGCTGAAGAGACCTGGCAGAATGGAGGAGTCTCAGTTGTCTATGCCACAGCTCAAGTCCAAGTCCAAGCAGGGGTACCAATGGTGGAGGATTGGGGAAGAATGAGCATAGGCCCAAAGCACCCAAAACTCCCCTTCATATTGTGATTCAGCATGACAGGTGTGCAGCTAAGTGTGTGGCCCTGGCTAAAGGGAGCCCTTGGGCAGAGATGTCCTCTCATGAAGCTACTATGGGACAGGGCCTCTGGGGGGAGAGGGGAGGGAGAGACAGAACTTCAAATGGTTCAAAATGAATTGTCATCTGCTGAAGGACAAATCATTTCCCGAGGCCCAGGGCAGTGAGCAACTTGGGATGTCAAAAGCCTGATCCACTCACCTGTCTCAAGCCCCCCCCACCCCACCCCCCACATTTCACATCCCTCCTCTCTGTGATCCCAAATTGTCTGCTCCACTTGGCTGAGGTGTCACAAGTCATGAATTAGATGGCTCCTAAAAACACCCACATGCTTTTCCAGATCGCTCTCTCTCTTGAGAACACTGCTTCGTCTGTCTCACGTCCCCATGGGGCCCATGATAAACATCCACTCTTCAGTGCAGCGCTCGGCAAAATGAAGACTAGACCCTCAAAGTCAACCTACATTCATCCTTCACTAGCCAGTTTGAGGCCAGGCATGTCTGAGTTAGGGGAAAGGGTAAACTTCTCTTCTTTCCTCGTGTGGTGCCACGAGCAAATGTAGTAACAGAGGAAAGCCTCCTTGGGTGGCTTTGGATGCCCCACTGAACTTTATTACGCACCAAAGATTCTGATGGAGGACACACTGTGTTCACATGAGTAGGTACTGCCGACACACCTGACAGGAAAGCTTGCCATTCCTGCCTCTGTCACACTGTCAGGTCCTCTTGTCTGAGCCATACTTGTGTGTACGGGCCTCAAAGCCTTCCATGTGCAGGATCAGGCCTACCAGGTTCCTGAGCCAGTGGTGACACAGGTAGGAAGGGGATCACTTCATTGACTGGCCCATCACTAGTCTTGCTCCTCAAAACCAGTCTTTCTTGTTTGGGGAAGCGAACCTCAGATGTTCCATCATGACTTCCTCTTGCCAGCTAGGTTTCCCTGGGCTGTACAACCCCAACTCTGTCCTGCTTTCCTTGTTTGTGTTCATCTCTGAGTCTGTCTTCTGCTTCACCCTATGCCTGGCATATAGTAGGCAGTCAATAAATGTCTGTTGAACTGAACTAAGACTGAATGCCTCAACCAAAGCTCAGCTTGTATGATGGAGACTCTAACCTACTCTGCCCAGCTCTTGTCAGCTGCTTCCCCTCAGGGGCCTCCCCCAACCCCCAAATCTGCAGCCACTGCCTGAGAATCTTGCCTTACACTGGCCAGGAAAACCGGCCACTGTGTCCCACCCCCTAGATGGCACCATTTGGAAACCAGTGCCTACCTGGAGAAAGGCAGGGTTCCTTCCCTATGCCCCAGAGAATATCATTATTCAGGTGGTGGGTCACTTCCCACCTGGGCCAGCCAGACAGGTGAGTTCCCATAGCCCAAGTGCCACTTCTTCTGGCCTCTGTCCCACCCCCAATGACCAGTCAGTGGATGCCCACAACAGGCCCATCCATCACACACACCTGCTAGCAATATCAATTCTCCTGAGTATAAAACTTTAGCCCACCTCTGAGTCTGAATTAATGCAATTTTACTGCTGTGAAAACACATCTTCTGACATACCTGTGATGTTATTTACTATGGTCAGGGGTACCTGAGTGTCTAGGCTGGTTAAGCATCTGCCTTTGGCTCAGGTCATGGTCTTGGGGTCCTGGGATCCAGTCCTGAGTTGGACTCCCTGCTCAGCAGGGAGTCTGCTTCTCCCTCTGCCCCTATCCCTACTCATGCTCTCTCTCTTTCTCCTCTCTCTCCAATACATAAATTATTTAAAAATCTTTAAAATATATTTACTATGGTCAAAGCAATCAATGACTTTGAGTTTCTGGGGCACCTGGCTGGCTTGGTCAATAGAGCATGAGACTCTTGATCTCGGGGTCATGAGTTTGAACCCCATACTGGGTGTAGAGATTACTTTTGTTTTTTTTGAAGATTTTATTTATTCATTTGAGACAGAGAAAGAGAGAAAGCAAGCCAGAATAAGCAGGGGTGGGGAGGTTAGAGGGACAGGGAGAAGCAGACTCCTTGCTGAGCAGGGAACCAGACATGGGACTCCATCCCAGCACTCTGGGATCATGACCTGAGCCAAAGGCAGCCACTTAACTGACTGAACCACTCAGGTGCCCCTAGAGATCGCTTTAAAAAAAAAGTTTCAAATGTGACAAAGATTCTAGGTTCTCAGTTCTAGGGGTCAGAGAAAGGATTTGCCATCTTTCATCAATAACAGAATGCAAGTGCTGTCTACTTGACACTTCCCTATTAAGCATCTATGTAGCCCCGGGCTCAGCCACGGAACCCTGGTAGTTGGAGGTCCCGAATTTTCCAACGTTCTGGCCCACTAATCTCTAATCTGAACTTCTTCGACCTGATCCTGCTTTTGGCTTTGGCAAACCTAGTCCTCAGAAAATGAAATATTTGACTAGTGACTGTGTTGGATTCCTCAGCAAATCTGTGCCTGAGAGTATGCAGCTCTACCTACACACACTCCAACCTCCATGATGACACCCAGGGTGTTGGTGGAGGGTGCTGCTGGGAGGTTGCAGGAACCCCCAAGAATAATGTGATTCTGTGTCAGACTTGCCCAAGGACACTGAAAAGCCTTGTCTGCAGAGAGTGGAATGGCTACATCTGCCATCTTCTTCCCTTAAAAAGCATTCCCAGAGCCCCCAAATCCAGGCTGCAGGCAGAGCCCTGAGGTGGCAGAGGAAACACAGTCCACAAGTATGCTTGGTGGGAGCCAGTGGCGTTGGTGGACATGGGCAGAGAAACCAAACCAGAACCACCTAGCACAGGGAAAGGGGCCTACTGTTTGCCAGTGTCTGACTATCAGAACAGCTGTGCCCTCGGCAGATCTGAGCCGGGCTCTGCTGCTCTTTGGTTGCCAGTGATAAAATAAAACCAAACAATCACAGAGGAAGGGAAAGGTAAACCAAAGTGTAAACCACCTCCACCCTGTCTGCCCCCACAGCTGCAGGTTCCCCCAGCTCCTTGACTATTTGCACCTGCTCTCCTGCCAGAACAAGTGGCCCATTGTGTGAGGCTGTGTGTGTGGAGGTGCCAAGCAAACAAGAGGTGACTCTTCTGACCATAAAGTAGATGTCATTCCAGGAAGACTTTACTAAGCCAAATAAAAGTGACTGTAAAGCACTTGGTGAAATATAAAATTGCTACATAAATACTTAATAAAAGCTCACAGCAATGCACACAAGGACAACTAGGTCAAAACTCAGCCTAGCTCTCTAGCCCGGAGTGTCTCAGAGAGAGTGAAGATGATCTCCCTCCTGCTGGTTTGCTTAGCCACTTTGTATTCCTCTGTTCTTACCTGCCCTTCAGCCCTGGGCACTTCTCTAGATGTAGCTCTCCCCTTGCTGATATATCTCTGTGGTTAGAGGGCTTCTAATTTCAATTCCAGGTGGTTGTGTCAAATATCATTTGGAGCAACAGACACTGAATTCCATTTCTTTTGCCTCAGAAGCCCCTTTGCGGTTATGTGGTGCTATGGGGGAGACATTTTCTTTAAGGTTTAATTTTATGAATTTCACCTCAAACTCTCCAATATCAGAAACTCAGAACAACTCTGACAACATCTCAAACAGCCAATCCACCTGCTCCCCTGAAGCCCCACAGATACCTGGAGGAGTCAAAGGAAGAGTTCATTGCCATCCTAAGGAGAGTGATTATACCCTGGGGGTCCCTTTGAAGCACTTTCACTTTGGTCTGTTTGGGAAGCCATCAGGGAAAGAACTGGAAAGTCCCAGGCGTCAAAGGCGGCTTTATGGCATTCCTCCTCCTTTCAGACTCCCTCCCCCTCAAATATCCTTGTCATAGGATGTTATGGCCTCTTAGAGCTGGAAAGAGCTTCCAAGGTCATTTTGTCCAACTCCTTCATTTTATAAATAAAAGAAAAAGCTGAAGGGCAGTGACTTGTCCAAACTTGTGCACCGGTTCATGGTAGACCTAGGACCCAGGCTGGACATCCAGCCTAGGGCTAAGAGGGTCTTTTCTTACACAGGCTCCAGAACTCCATAGGGGATACTTATGCAACATATATAAGCTTAGATGCCTAAAACAGCTAATTAAGCATACAACTATTAATGTATGATCATGAAAATGTAACCAGGCAATGACTCTATAATAGGTGCCATGTGTGTAGAGGAGATTGAGTGGAGGGTTAGCCTTGGAGGCAGGTGATGGTCATCAGCTTTCTCTCAGGGGATGCTACCTTACAGCCTTGAGTGGATCTGAAAGCAGAGAAGCCCAGTAAGAAGCAGGAATAATGGTACTCCTACATTAGCTGGCTTGGACCGGGTCAAGACCAAGAAAAGGACAGGATTTAGCAGCACAAGCCAGGGAAAAGCTGGACAGAACACCCATTCCAGGTGGACTAGAGGGCAAAGCAAGCCTAGGTGAGGATTTCCAGTGAAAGCAGAAAGAAGGTAGGATGCTTTGGTCCCATGAAGGAGAGAGGCCAAGCACTGGATAGGCAAGGCAGTGTCATGGACAGAGAGGCACACACTACCTGAGTCTGGATCTCATCTCCCTAGTGCTGTAGCTTTGGGTTAGTTACTTAACCTCATCAGTAATCATAATGTCCAGCTCAAAAGGTTACTGTGAGATAACTCAGTTCATGCATACAAGGTGTGTAGCCCAGTGCCTGGCACATGGGAAGCACCATAGACATTCTAGCTATTATCATTAACCACCTCTGCTGTTTCAGTCCTACTTGAATTTTTGCTACAGCCTTAGATAGGATTGGGGACGGGCATGTGATCAACATGTCTCAGGGAGGAAATGGTAAGAGAAGTTCAAAAGTGAAGGCAGAAAAACCAACAGAATGGGTTAGCTGTGTTTCCCCCAGCCCACCTTTATCCCTCCAATGGAAACCCCCTATGAGTGCATGCTTAGTGGCTTCTAGAAGCACAGGGGCCAGTAGATGACCAACTGTCTCGCTTTGTATAGGACAGAGGACTCAGAACCTTCTGTGCCCCAAAGGAGAAGTCTCATGCAAACTAGGACAAGTTGATCCCTGTAGAGGCCACGGAGTGTTTGCTCTTTGGGACTACTATTTGTTACAGCTGGAGTGCAGAGCACTGCTGCTAGATGCCATCTACTGGCATTTGGAAAAGCTGGGGTACTCAGAAGCCATATGTAGTGATTTAAAAAGACTATTATTTTAGAGTGAGGGAGCGAGAAAGAGAGAGAGCACATACAGAGAGAGGGGCAGGGGGAGAATCTCAAGCAGATTCTGTGCCAAGAGTGAAGCCCAACGTGGGGCTTGATCTCATGACTCTGAGATCATGACCTGAGCTGAAATCAAGAGTCAGATGCTTAGCTAACTGAGCCACCTGGGTGCCTCAGGTGGCTCAGATTTTTAATGGGACTTTCCTCATATCTGTGGGGGAGGGGGAAGCCCTTCTTAAATAAATGGATTTTACCAGGGGAACGTTAGCCAATTTGAGGATGATGGTCTTTAGCAGGACCTTCACCCTATAATAGGGTCATTATCACTGATTCTTATTTGTTTGCTTTGATTCTCTGAAGCAAGCTATCTTTCTCCAAGTCCTATTCCCAGTGCTATTATTACATGTGTCTGAAAGTAATAAGACTACATTTATTTTAAAATGGTCTGTCACTTAGACTTCATTAATTTAAACAGATGCTACCAATCCCTCAAAGTGTTTCTTTATCCAGGGCCAACCAGTTTCTTCAGCACCATGGAGTGGCTTGTTTACAAATATAATCTGTGGATGGGTGGATTTGCTTAAAGAAAAAAATTAAAAAGTAATATTTCTGGCAAGATGCATAGAGAGATACCCAGGAATCTGCTGAAGCATTTGTAAAGAGAGCCCAGTAGTGCTGTGTTCATTAGCCAAAACTCTTTTCCATTTATTCAGGGCAGAACTTCCCTCCATATCTGGTCTACTTTTCTACATCAACACCTAGTAAATGCAGGGCACTTCATAATTTTCAAAGATATTTCAAATACATTTTTGTACTGGAGGCTCATAGCAATCTTGTGGAGATAGTAAGGAGGAGGCATTAATTTCACCATTTCACAGGAGAAGACAAAACACAAGAGAGTTGAAGCAACCCACCCACCCACCGACTGCACGGTGATCCCACGGGGAAGCCAGATCTGGTACTCAGGTTTGTTTAGCCCCAAGTATGTTCTTCGGTTCACCCACTGAATTCAATAAACATGTTTGGAGAGGTTACTGTATGGCAGGGCCAACTAAGCATGAAGATATGCAGGTAGAAGGAGCTGGCAGAAAATGGCAGACATATGAAAGCTCCAAAAACGGGGTAACTGGGGCCATGCTAGAGGAGTACCCAGGTTCTGAGGGGTCCTGAACCCAGACTTGGGCATGAGGCAGGAGGATCCAGCCTCTTCAGGAGAGATGCCATTGAGTTAAGGATAAGTAGGAGTAAGCCAGTTCAACAGCCCTTTTTCTGGCCCCTTCTAGAATGGTCCTTGTCTTAGTCCTATCTAGTAGTATTTGGAGATTAAGTTTTCAACCTGAGTTCTTGTGTAGCACAACCCCTCTAACATGTCCCTCCAATCCAAAGCTGGTGTACCCCAACCTTGGGTGAGGACAGCTTAGTCTGGCTCCTGTTGAACAGAGATTCATCCCAGCTCTGGGCCCAAAGCTATGCAAATGAGTGGCTCAAACCAGGCCAGAGTTCATGGTTTGGGTAGTTTTTAAGAACATCTGATATGGGGATCACTAAAATATGAGAGGGCAAAGAGTAGGAAGCCCCAGTGACACTGGAGCCACCAATTAAAAGGTTTCCTTCACAGGGGAAATGAAATTTCACTATAAAGGCGACAAACTCAAGGATCAAAGCCACACTCACATAAAAGAATGAAATTCATTGGCTTGAGAAATTGGGAAATCACAATTGATTTTAATGATCTCTCCTTTTCTGCTAAGGTTAAGCCAAGGGTGACAGAAAAGACATTAGAGCCTTGGGCAACTTGAACTGACCTGCAACTAGACCTGTCCTGGTTTCTAATGTAAGTAATTGAGGAAGATTCCCTGTGTTGATTACGATTAAGAAATCCTAGGAGAAGCTCTTTAAGCCATATTTGCTATAAAACACAATGTGAAGGGAGGAAAGCGGGCCCAGAACATATCCTTAGATGAAATACCTTTCACTTGATCCCCAGTGGACTAGAATGCCCACCAAGTAGGACCAAAGATGGAGTTTGTTTTGTTTTGTTTTTGCAGAAAGAGAGGAAATAAGTTAAAAAAGAGAGGGAATGGGTAAAGCTGTCTTCCTGAAGAATTAAGAAATGGGTCATTGAAGAGAGTGAAAATCAGGCCTAGCTCCATCTATCTTCCAGTGAAGAATTGCAAGAGCCTTTTTATAGGCTTCTTTTATTGAACAACAGAAATAGTGGCTACCTATTTCTTACGGGCTTACTGTGTTCAGGCACCATACTTGCTATCTCTTTGAATCCTCTCAATCGGCTAGAAATGATCAACTCTATTGTACAGATGGGGAACAGTGACTCAGGGAAGAGAAAAAGCTGGTGCATACTAGAACAGAAATCAAACCCAGGCTTGCTGATTCCAAAGTTATGCACTTATACATGACTACGTCGGGTCTTATGATTGCCATGCAACGTTGAAATTTGCCTCTGTGTGCTTTTTGCTAACCTCCAATGGCTTGGCTGTATGTCTATCAGTTAAGTCATTGGAAACTCAATATTTTGCCTTTGCATAAGTATATGAGGAAAGGACAAAACATGGAGAGTTGAGCTTCTTTCAAAGAGGCCAATAGGAGCTCATATGCTGGGGGAAGAACTGAGGCCAGAGGTGGTAAAGAAGTAGCACCTGCTAGTCACTTTGTGGCCTGGATGGGGGAAGAATCACTACCACCATGACAGTCACAATGTTGAAGGAGCCAGAGGAGTCTAAGAGCAGGCCCATTGATGGGAGGCTCCAAAGTGAGGCTTTCCTGACAGACCTTTCTCTGTTCTTCACACCACCAAGTCTCAAAAGTCTGTTTTCTCTGATACTTAGTGACTATCAGAAGTATGAACATGTTTGATCAGCTACCCCATTCAATAGTTTGCTTCCAAAAGACTTGTAGATATTTCCCCCAGATCCAGTTTACTTTTATAGGAAGAATGGCCTACACTTCTTCATCCTTGCTCTGGACATTTACCTGGCCTGCCCAACCAACTATAATGATGTGATAACATCAGCAAGGCTATCATTTATTCAGTGCCTGCATGCCAGACCAGATCTTTGCAACAATGCTGCAGAGTAAGTACCATCCTCATCTTACAAATCTGCTACCAGAACTTGATGTCTAATGACTGGCCTAAAGCACACAGTGTCTGAACCAAGATTAAAATCTCCATCTGATGGAACTAGAGGGTATTATGCTAAGCGAAATGAGTCAATCAGAGAAAGACAGGGATCCCTGGGTGGCGCAGCGGTTTGGCGCCTGCCTTTGGCCCAGGGCGCGATCCTGGAGACCCAGGATCGAATCCCACGTCGGGCTCCCGGTGCATGGAGCCTGCTTCTCCCTCTGCCTGTGTCTCTGCCCCTCTCTCTCTCTCTCTGTGTGGCTGTCATAAATAAATAAAAATTTAAAAAAAAGAGAAAGACAATTATCATATGATTTCACTTATATGTGGAATTTAAGAAACAAAACAGAGGATCATAGAGGAAGGGTGGGAAAAATAAAGTAAGATGAAATCAGAGAGAGAAACAAACCATAACAGACTCTTAACTCTAGGAAGCAAAGTGAGGCTCCCTGGAGGGGGAGGTTGGTGGGGGGATGGGGTAACTGGGTGATGGGCATGAAGGAGGGCATGTGATAGAATGAGCACTGGGTGTTGTATGCAACTGATGAATTACTGAACTTTACCTCTGAAACTAATAATACACCGTATGTTAATTCACTGAATTTAAATTTAAAAAATAAATAACATCTCCATCTGTATCATTCTAAAGACTGCTCTCTTCCCAAGATGCACGAGTCACCTGCCTCATGTTTGCTAACCTCTCAGGGTCTTCTTACTATAATCCTCAGCCTGCACCACAGAAGATCAACTGGCTGAGAACCAACAACTTGTAGACCACAATGCCCTATGCCCTCAAGGCTTTTCCCAAAGAAGGTGTAAAAGAATGTTTTGAGGACTGGTGGCACCCATATAATCACTCTATGATCTCCCAATGCACTTGCTTTGAGGGAAGCAATAATATTTAAAGAGCGTAGAAGCTCTAGTATGTTGATTTTTAAAGAAAAAACACTTGCAAGCATTTTTAAAAAGATTTTATCTATTCATTTGAGACAGAGAGCATAAGAAGGGAAGAGGGGGAGAGGGAGAAGCAGACCCCCTGCCCCACTGAGCAGGGAGCCTGATGTAGGACTTGATCCCAGGACCCCGAGATCACAACCCAAGCCAAAGGCAGATGTCCAACTGACTGAGCCACCCAGGTGCCCCTAAGTTAAAATTTATTAACAGCAGTTATAGTCCTTCATGGAGACATCTCCTAAGCCTTCTGGGCTGAAAGAGCTCTGGTGCATTGAGTCATGATCATAAGAGGAAAGAGGAGACAAGCTTTACCCACCATTAGAATCACATTTCAAAGGGAGGTTGTGAGGTGTTACTCATCTGTTAAGGATATGGATATTCGAAGACTGGCCTTGAAGGCTCCCAAATACCCTCCATATAATGAAATGATCCAATTTGGCACAGGAGGGGCTGGCATAAGTACGAATTGGACACAATCTGTTTATAGTAATAAGCCATGAGCCTTCAACAGGTGGTGACAGACATCAATATTGAGCCATGAAAACATCTCCTGCTACTTCAGACAAGACAGTAGTAAAGTACAGCCTATCTCCAATGTGGCACACCATATTAAGCTGTCAGTCAGTGGGATAAGCTGGGTTTTTCTCACTCAATTCTGAAGGTAAAGCTACTGTATGCAACACCATAATCTTAAGGGATAAATGTCACGTACTGCCATAGAGTAGGTCCTGAAAAATACCTGTCACTAAACACTACTTTTGAGATAAAGCTCTGATGAGAAAATATGCCAGTCTAAGCTCTTATAGGGATTATTACATGGGGGTACACTCCAAACTTATCTGTCTCACCTTACCAGGATTAAAAAAAAAAAATCTTTAGCTGCCATATTTCCCAGTATGCCAAATTAAGTCATTTTCTACAGGATCCATTTTTTTCCTCCCAAGCCTCTCCAGGAACAATCTTGACTTACCTGAAGTAAGTAGAAGATATAAACTGCCAGACAAGCACGCAGTAGGTACCTTAGTCCCTTTATTCTAAGGGCATG
Source organism: Vulpes lagopus (assembly GCF_018345385.1). Lineage (NCBI taxonomy): Eukaryota > Metazoa > Chordata > Mammalia > Carnivora > Canidae > Vulpes > Vulpes lagopus. The sequence continues at coordinate 104,389,522 of NC_054848.1, forward strand.
CACTTAGGCGAACACGGCAGTTCCCCAAGTCAGAAAGAGTCAAGTGTCATGTTCCTGCTTCCAGGAAAACTAAAGCAGCAATGAAATCCAAAAATGTCTCAGGGGGAACTAAGAACTGTAGTGCTAGGCATTGATAAGAGCAATATTCTCCCCTCTTGCCAGCTTTTTGCAAGCAGAGCTTCCTGTGGGTTAGGGGCCAAGTGAAGAAGTAACTGCAAAAAGAAAGAGCTGGGATGCTGAAGACATTACTTCAGCTTCCAACTCTCAAACCATCCTGACAGGGGCTGCTAAGAAGTGCCACTGAACCTTGGCTTCAGCGTGACCTTAGTCTGGCTTGTATCTACACAGACTAGGAATTGAATGACTTTAGGATCTGACTCAAGGCCTTTGAATATTATGTCTGCTATCCATTGTTGTTTACTTTCTTTCCTGTGTCCCTTTCCTCCTGGCTCTGTGTTCTGTCATGTATACACATCCCCACTGGTGCTTCTGTTGGCTATCCCACATTTAAAGTTGTCTGAGGGTACCCGGCTGGCTCGGTTGGCAGAGTGTGTGACTCTGCATCTCAGGCTTGTGGGTTCAAGCCCCACAGTGGGTGTAGGGATGACTTAAAAAGAAAATCTTGTTCAAAAAATAAAGTTCTATGTACACGGCCTCAAGCCATTTAGAGAAAAGCCACCAGAGAAACCTCAAAAACAAACAAGCAAAGCCCAAATAACATATTACCTATTTTAGTATGAGGGCATGGGAGCTATAGACAAGCGACTGCTGTATATCATTGCCCTGTTCAATGTGATTGCAGTGAGCTGTGCATGTGTTTTTGTGTGTCTGTCCATGTATACACTGTGGCATATAGGTCTCATCTTCCCCTAATTCCTTCGCCATCAAACCAAAGGTTCTGAAGTTCTTCCCATTTTGTTCTGCACACCAGTGAAAGACTTGTTAGCGCTAGAAACTGGTCCCTTACTATCGAAGTTCTCAAAACATAGTGTTCTTAAAATAAGTGCATTATGAAAACAATCAACTATTCTCCCTCACCTTTCCTAGATTGTAGGGGCAAAATAAGCCATTTTCTTTCTCTCATTTTTGAGATTATTTTTTTAAGTCATCTCTACACCCAGTGTGGGGCTCAAACCCATAACCCTGAGATTAGGAATCACACACTCCACCAACTGGGCCACCCAAGCCCTCCTGTTGCTCTCATTTTTAAATTTCTATTGCATTATGTCAGGAATTGGGTATCAAGTGATCTTGTGTTCACTCCCACTGGTTGATATACCATGGTCTATACCTCCAACCCAGCAGAAGAGAGAAAAATTGTCTCCTTCTTTTTCTTTTCTGCAATATCCGATAGGTCTTGAGACAAGAACAAACTTCCTCAAGAACTAAGATCATTGCTTTGCATATTTCCTGCTTCTGACTTTCAAACTAAGCAGAGAAATTCTGAAGAGGCATTATAAACATTGGAAGACATGTGTGATTGGGGGGAAATAAAGGAGAATTCATGGTGGGAGGGATGTGTAGATATAATTTCTCAGGTGAAAGGGGAGGTATGATCACATAGGAGGGAGAGGAGTCACCTTCAGTGAGTTTATTCTCTAGTGCCAGGAATCTCATGCACTCCACTCAGAGTCCCAGAGTCATTCTGACAAAATACCAAATGGATATCCTGATTCATAATGGGCAGAAGTGACTAAGTAGAGGGGTGCCTGCGTGGCTCAGCAGTTGAGCATCTGCCTTTGGCTCAGGTCGTGATCCCACGGTCCTGGGATCAAGTCCTGCATCGGACTCCCCACAGGGAGCCTGCTTCTCCCTCTGCCTATATCTCTGCCTCTCACAAATAAATAAATAAAAAAGTTTTTAAAGAAGCAGCAGCAGCAGGAGCAGCAGTGGTGGTGGCTAAGTAGAACTGCCAAGTAGCTAACAGCAGTATTCTGGAGCTGACATCTGGATCCAGGCCCAACCAGCCTAGCAACATGACAAGGAACAAGACCAGCCAGGACCGAGTCACAAAGGGAGCTAAAGCATTGTGCCATAAAGTACAAGCCCTTGTATATACAGAACCAATAAGCTTCAAAGTCACCAGGGAAGCATCAAACCCTATGGGAGGTGTGCCGATTGTAGGAGAGGCTAGTTGGTCATACACATGGGGCCTAGAACAAAGACTCAGGAGAACTGCAAAGGGGTATAAGGAGCAGGAGACGTGAGGGAAAGGCTAGCCTTTAGGTTGTGGTCAAGGATGTTGGGGCTGGAAGGCCTGGAGGTTTGGCTGTCCTGTTCTTAAGGTTAAGGGGGAACCACACAGAATCCAGGGGTGGTGGGTGGGGCCTGACAGAGCAGTAGTTGCTCAGGGCTCAGGTGAACACGGGTAGAAAACTGATGAATGGGTAAACAAAATGTGCTACATCTAGACAATGAAATATTATTTGGCCATAAAAAGGAGCGAAGTACTAATCCATGCTACAACTTGGATGAACCTTAAAAACATTATGCTAAAAACAAAACAAAACAAAACAAAAGAACAAAAACCCCATTATGCTAAGTCAATGAGTCTATTTATATTGGACATCCAGCATAGGTAAATCTATAGAGACAGGAAGCAGATTCTCAGTTGCCAGAGGCTGGGGGAGGCAGGTAAGTGGGGAATGACTGCTAATGAGTACAAGATCTCTTTTTGGAGACATGTAAATGTCTTAAAACTAGACAGGGGTTGTGATTATATAATACCACAAATGTGCAAAATGCCACTGAATTATATACCTTAGAATGGCTGATCTTCTGTTATGTGAATTTCACCTCAATAACACACACACGCTTGATATGGATAAGTAGAGCCTCTGCTTTTCTTCTTTGATGCCTCTGAAGGGAAGTCTCCCTGGACTTGTGAGGAAGGACACTGGCTGGTTATTTCTCCTTTCTTCTCATTAAATTGTAAACTCCTCAGCCGGGTCAGGCACTGGATTCTACTTATCACTCTGCCCCACTGGGCCCGGTATATAAGAAGTGCTCAGTCTTTGTTGAATGAACCTGAATTATCAGATGCCAAATGTCAAGAGGAGATAGCACTTTTTTTCTAACTAGCAGTTTTTGCACATGTATAAATTTAAGTAGTTCCTGTTATGTTAACTTAAAGATAAACATGACTTGACAGTAAAATGGGGCTTAACTTCCAGATGGTATCAAACCATCCAGAAGAAGAATGAAAATTTTAGTCTGTGATCCATATGTTTGGCCTAACAGTCCTGAAAGAGGGGTATAAGGAGGGGGTATGGGGATGTATTCACTAAACTGCTCACTCTACATACAGGTATCTTCAGCACCAGTGCAGGCAAAACCTGTTTAGCTGTTGATAAACCCAGTGTTAATTTACTCCATGAGATCCTTTATGTTTCTCTTGCTCTCAGGAATGCCCTAATTGAAATTCTCTGTAGTTCCACAAAGGTAAAAGATGGAGGATCTTCCTTCCGCCTTTGGCAACTGTAGGAAATCTTTGCCTGTAGGATACATGGGAGCCCAGATGAAAGAGTGTGCCTCACAGGAGCCAACTTCGTTAATTCTAAGATTTCTCAGCTAAATCCCGGAGACAATGTTTATCTCAAGCCAAGATGGCCAGTAGGGTTGGGGTGGGGAGGTCAGAAGGACAAATGATAGGCTTATGTGGTACTCTCTCAGACTAGATCCATGAAAACATTCTCTTCATTCATATTTCAATTGATGGGTTTCAAAAGAGCTAACAATTGAATGGATGTGAAATATGACCATATTTAGAGAGGCAATGACTTGTCAAACTCTTGAAAAGTTGAGTGGTCTGTATGTACATTCATAGAGGGAGGGTATAAATGGCTCTGACAACCCAGCTATCATGGATATTGATCCATGTTTTCCTTGGCATCAATATTTTCCTTTTAATCAGGTGTCTCCACTGACAAGTTTTGTTTCCTTTTGGGATCCTTGATTTTCTTAAGTTTTCTTGACTAAAAGTAAAATATTGGAAAAGAATACAAACCCAACCTATAAAGATACCAAGGTTACACCTGATTTGACAATATGAAGTGACAACTGTTACTTAAGACTGAATGAAATGAGAAATTCAATGAAAAGCTCTGGAAAGAGGTTTTACTATAGATGAGATGTGCAGTGTGAAGCTAATCTTTACAAATGGTACAAGTCGAGGGCACACATGCCCTCAGGCTACAGAACTGCATATTATTAAATGTATATTTCTGAGTAATTTTTTAAAAAATCTGGGTTGACACTATTCCCTAGGCCCATCATCACATTAGGTCAGTAATTTAAGAATAGGTTAATTATAACCTGAGGTTACTAACCAAGGAAGAGTTGCTTCCTGGATTACAGTACCCTTATACCATCTACAAATATGTTGTTTCCTTCCTTCCTTCCTTCCTTCTCTTTCTCCCTCCCTGGATAGCACATATCAACAATAAAAGCTGTTTTAAAACAATGGATTTTTCAGAAATAGAATTATGGGTTTGAAATAATAGCTTTTCTCTATACTATACCATTCGTTTTATTTTATTATTTTGTTTGATACCCTGAGATCTTTAGAGCCAGCAAATTAAACAAAAAAAACTTCAGTTAGGGCAGCCCCAGTGGCTCAGTGGTTTAGTGCCATCTTCAGCCCAGGGCGTGATCCTGGAGACCTAGGGGCTGCTTAAAACAAATTAATATTCAGGAATTGTTCTTTTTTTTTTTTTTTTACCATATTAGCATCACAGTGGGTAAGTCACTGGGATGGTTTCTCATGAAGCTCATGCAAGAACCACATATTTGACCTGTGGGCATTTTCTTCTTTAAGGATTATATTGTTTATACCTGTTTTACAGCATCTGCTTTTTATAAAGCCAAATACCAACTGCTTTTCTCTGACAATTTTTAAAAAATGTCATAACAGTTAAGTACACTTTCATGATTCTACTTAGAACCTGATGAGATTTTAGGATAATAAATATATACTATTTCTCCAGAGTGGAGTGGATTCACAGGGCCATTAATCCCTGTAGCCTGATTCACATTTGCTGGAGAGAAGTCTATCTCCATGCAAGTTCAATGCCTCATCCCATTAGCACCTCGTTCTCACTGTCCCCGGTCAGTAAAACAACTTAGTTGAGAAACAAGCTGTTTTCTGGCATGTGGTTTGCCTTGTGTGGGGAAAAGAAGGGGTTGAGGGTGAAGAAAGAGAAGAAACATGAACTGAGGTTCCGGTATATTCCAGTTGGCTACAGATTTGATGTTTATGACCTCACCTAATAGTGGCAACAACCCAGTGAGATGCCTTTCCCTTACAAAAGAGGGCCTTGGGAATTTCTACATTAAGGGACCCACCCAAGGCCCCACGGTGTAAGTAGCAGAACTGGGATGCAAACCCAAGTTTACCTGGCTCCAAAGCCTTCCTCTGGTCCATTACATTACATTGCTAGTTCATTCCATTGGGCATCATGATTAATTATCCCATGCTGTGATGTTGGTTCCCACTAGACTGCAAGCTCCTCAAAGCAGGCAACTTGCCTGCTTCACCTGTCTTCACCCTCATATCCCTGGCACCTAGCATGGTGCCTAACCTATAGTATCTCAAAACATAAAAGTATGAATGAATGAATGAATGAATGAATGAATGAATGAATGAACCGGTAAGAAAAAAAAAAACAACCCACAGCCTGCCAAAGCTAGAAGGGTTCTAATCCAACCATCTTTCTTTTTTAAGTGGGGAAACTGTGGCCCAGAGAGATTAAGTCACTTGCCCTAGGCAACTCATTAGGAAAAGGTTCAGAAATCAAGTTCAAGTATCTTCTATATTTTCTTCGACAAGACGCTGCCACTTGGACAAATAGTTTCAGAAGCCTGTTCATCAACTCCCCATGGTTTCCTAAGCTTTCTACCCTCCTGATTTCATTACTTAATCCCAAAATATGCCTTGTACATGTGAAGCAATGGAGGTTAGGAGCGCCATCAGCCCACTAGAATGAAAGCTCTAGGGACGCCTAGGTGGCTCAGCAGTTGAACATCTGCCTTTGGCTCAGGGGATCAAGTCCTGTATCAGGCTCCCTGGGAGGAGCCTGCTTCTCCCTCTGCCTGTGTCTCTGCCTCTCTCTGTGTGTCTCTCATGAATAAATAAATAAAATCTTTAAAGAAATCTCTGGGAGGAGAGGAAATTTTGCCTGTTTTCTTCACTTCAACATGACCAGCACTTAGAAGGTGCTCAGTAAGTATTTGCTGAATGAGTGAATATATATTATTTCCTTTTCAGTGACGAGAAAATTCTTCACAGATGACAAATGTTAGTGAATATTATACTAATACTCAATGATCAACCATTTCAGCAACAGTGCTCAGTGAAATGGTACTTCTCTTTCCCTCCCCATTCTTCTTTCATCTATCTTCATCTATAAAATAGGGGAAAATAATGGCATTTACTTCCGAGGATTGATGTAAGGATAAAAAGAGTTAATATAGGCAAGCCCTTAGCACGGTGCTTAATACGTAGTTAACTCTCACTAATTGATGGCTATTAGTGTGTGTATATGATTTCTGCAAACCAATAAATAAATAAGGGTCCACATAACAGGGAGATGGAGAAGCCAAAGACAAACAAAAGAGCTGTTTTATGCTCTACATCTTGTAAAATGTCCCTGAATACATATTTCTCAACATGTTTCTAACTTTGTAAATTCTGTAAGGGCTATGGGTTATATAGGTAGCATCTGGCATGTCACAGATGCTCACATGTAGATTTCTTCTAGAGTTTTTCTTGTGAAATTAATGAAGGCAGAGAGAAGGTATGACTAACCTTGAGATGAACATACAATGAGTATTTCTTAGATACTGCTATAGTTAACATTCAAAAAAAGATTACCTCTCCACGAGTTCTTGTCCATTCCAGCAAAGAGTGTCGTTTTCAGCCACAGGGCTATGGCTGCAGACATAGCCAGGCAAAGCATTGTAGAAGCTGATGAAAGATTTCAACTTCTGAATTAGTTCCCTGAAAGAAAAGGAAAGCATCTGTGCATCAGAGGCAAGTAAACCCAGTATGAGAAAAGTTTAATTTCCTTATCAGCATGACAGAAAGGCTCTGCCAGGCTGATTAGAGCAATAAATGATTTTAAAAGACATTCTTGGTTACAAGGCCACAATTTAGTTTTAAAAAAATCAATAAAATGATATTAGAAAAAAAAGTTGCTTGCCATATAAGGTGCTGCTCCTATCAGAAGGATGATTTAATTCCAACATTCATTTTCTTACACGTTCAGCTTCCATTTGTTGTTCAGAATGCTGTTACCTACATTCTCAAAGGTGCTGATTACAAGGCACACTGGAGCACGACGTATCTTTTGGTTTCTGGGCGTAACTGAGTGCATTGATTGTAATTTACAATGCTATTACCCTAGAGACGGCCTCTTTCCATATAGGCTTGGGCTAATAGTTGCAGATCAGAATTACAGGGTGCTCAGAGCATTGTACGCTCTAGGAAATTCTCCTGACAATATAGTAAGAGAAACTCACATCTGCTAGAAGAGGAAGGTTTCATTGTTCTTTGTCTGTATATTGTGGTAACTATGGGGTGGGGGTGGAGGCAGGAGGGAGTGGATCCTAGTATATTTTATTATTTATTTGCTTTGGCTTTCATGCTACAATAAGACAAATGTGTGTGTGTGTGTGTGTGTGTGCATGAGAAAAAGAGAGAGACAGAGACAGAGAGAAGAGAGCAAGCAAATAAATATATGCAAAGATGTATAAACACACACACATAAATACCCAGCAAAATTTCTGGCCTATTATCTTGTTTCAGATGTACATGGATACACAAAATAAGACACCAGAGACCAGAGAAAAGTGTATATGCTCTTAAGGAAATATTAAAATATCTATACAATAGATGTCCAATGGTAAACAAGTAAAAATAAAATACTCTTTATTTTTCTAAAGCAATGTTCCTGGTACGAAGGAAGTTAAAGTGTTCTTCATAACCAAGTCTATCTTAAGTCTCTACTAAGTTTTTGGAGACTCCGGCCAGGGAATTTGCTGGCAGTGGAGTAATTATTCAATACTGTCTCCAGGCTAAGAATGGACTGGCCTGATATATAGGCCTCTGGAGGAGCCAGAGGCCTGAATCTCATTTGGACACTGGTGGGAGTCCTGAGCCCTGAAAACCCTTCTGGGGGTTGTTTTCAGATCTGGCCAAAAAAGGAAGAGTGGTAGAAATTATTTTCTTGCATTTTTCCATTTTATTACCATAAAACGATTCATTTCAACTGATGATCTAGAAGGAGGAGAGCATTTACAATACTCAGCACATCTTCACAAAGGCTCGGGTCACAGTATAGCCAGGGTGATGGACATAACAACTCAAGAAAGGTTATCAGGATATATATAACTCCCGATACCCCAACAGTTGCTTCCTGCCATGCTCAGACCCCCTTGCAGCCTACTCCTGGTGGCTGAGCTTTGTCAATCTCCAAAGCGAAGAGGCTCAATACAGGGCTCTGAAAATAAAAGTCAACATTATAGTTTCTAACAGAAAAAAGATGGGTTCAATTAACGCTAATAGGAGAGATGCTCTGTTTTACAAGGTAATAATACAGTTCCCAAGAGTGGATACTGAAAGAGTAAAGGCTGAGGCTAAGTAATTCCCCCCACTCCATGAGGAAATAGAATATGGCCATTAGTCTATGGGAGACTACGGCCTGCTCTTTAATGAAAGAGTTTCCCTTAGGCCTCTTCCTACCTCCAAACTCTCTCTAAGATAGCACATGGCAAGAAAAATTGAACTCATGGCAAAGCTTTCCAATTGGCTTCCCTAGAAGTTAAAAAAGCCAAAAAAAAAAAAAAAACCCACTCAGAACTTCTCCCAGCCCCTGAACCCTTGCAGTTTTCTTAGCTAATCATAAAGATCACTGGCAAGTTGGAGAAGATTCAGAGAAGGTCCATCTAAACATCAAGGGGATCAGAGGATAAGGGGCTGTTGCAAACACAAGACCTCCTACTTTTGCATGGAAGGATATTACTTGGTGGGGTCAAGATCAACGTCTACAAAAACCACAAAGAATGCAAATAAGGTGAGCATGGTCTGGGACATCAAATTCTAGAACTCAGGGGAATCTCTTTGAAACTTGAGCAAGGTAACTTGGGGACAAAAGGCCATCCTATGTCATAGACTACTCATTCCTGCCACAGGATATACAGGATGGACCCCAGAAGAGACTATGCTTTTTGATTAATTATTTTGAATTCAGAACACAGTTTCATTCAGCAGCCATGCTATAATGATGATTGGATTCTCAGCACAGCCCCTGAAAACCTATTAGGAGTCGTAGGTAAGAGCACTGACCTACCTAAGTGTCAAATGCTAGATACTTCCCTCACTTACTTGGCGGGGAAACCTTAGGCAGATTCTATACTCATCTGGGCCTAGCTTTCTTGACTGTAAAATGAAGCTAATGACAGGTCGCTATGATGATTGAGACAATGCATGTAAAGTGTTCAGCATAGTCCCTGGCACAAAGTAATCCCCTCATAACATTAATTGTTGCCAATATTACCATTATTATAAACCAGTGGAATATGAATATTTAATGAAATATATATGATATTCCAGGGCAGCCCGGGTGGCTCAGTGGTTTGGTGCTGCCTTTGGCCCAGGGCATGATCCTGGAGTCCCAGGATCGAGTCCCATGTCAGGCTCCCTGCATGGAGCCTGCTTCTCCCTCTGCCTGTGTCTCTGCCTCTCTCTCTCTGTCTCTCTCTGTCTCTCATGAATAAATACATAAAATCTTTAAAAAAAAAAAGAAATATATATGATATTCCAGATAGTATGCAATATAATTAAGATTCTTTTCAAGTTCCAGGTAACTATTTTCTACATACAAGATGGATAGATCCTTTATATTTTGAGGTGTATATTAATAAGCACAACTATGTTCTCTCCCCATGTATTTTTCCTGGTATTCTTTTTCAAAGACTAGCTAGCTACTGGGCTGGGTAAACTCCTGGACTAATCTGGTAGAGCAGTTTGAATGGCCTTTATTTTTTTAAAGATTTTATTTATTTATCCATAGAGACACAGAGAGAGAGAGAGAGAGGCAGAGAGAGAAGCAGGCTCCATGCAGAGGGCCTGACATGGGACTCAATCCAGGATCTCCAGGATCACGCCCTGGGCTGCAGGCGGCGCTAAACCGCTGCGCCACCGGGGCTGCCCTGGTAGAGCAGTTTGAATGGCCTTTGCCTGGTAAGATGGTAGTGGCCTTCAAAGGGATTGTGTGTAAGAATCAGATGTGGAAGGCCAAGATGAAGTCCAGTTAAACATCAGCTAGTCATCAGGGAAATGCAAATCAAAACCGGAGTGAGATACCACTTCATACCCAGTAGGATGATTATAATAAAAAAAAGACAAAAAAATGAAAAAGACAACAAGTGTTGCTGAAGATGTGGAGAAATTGGAACCCTCACATTGCTGGATGGGAATGCAAAATGGTACAGCTGCTGTGGAAAACAGTTCGATTTGGTGACTATATTCACAAAGTATAGAAGTTACCATATGACCCAGCAATTCTACTCCTAGGTATATATACCAAAGAATTATAAATGAGCACTCAAAGAAGTGCATGTATATGCATGTTCAAAGCAATACTATTCACAAAAGCTAGAAGGTGGACTAAGACAGAAGTCCATCAGCTGATGAGTGGATAAACAAAAACACAGTCCATATAATGGAATATTATTTGGCCTTATATAGGAATAGAGTATTCACACATGTTGCAATATGGGTGAACCCTGAAAACATTATGCTAAGTGAAATAAGCCAATCACAGAAGACCACATGTTATATGATTACATTTCTGTGAAATGTCCAGAATAGGCAAATCTATATAAAGAGTAAAGAGATTAGTGGTTGCTTAGGGCTTGGAGGGGGCAGAAAGGAGGGTTGAGGGGTGATAGTTAAAGGGCACTTTAACTTGAGGTGATGAAATGGGACTTCTTCTTGAGGTGATGAAAATGTTCTGACATTGATTGTGGTGGCAGTTGCACAACTCTGTGCATACTAAAAACAGTTGAATTCTATCCTTTAAATGGATGAACTGTTCTACCAGCTGTATTGAGATGTGACCCCAAAAAAGCATAGGGAAGAGGTGAGCTAGGTCTCAGAGGAAGAAAAGCTTGTCCACTAGGAGGAGGGATGCCCCTTGGAGCAATGGATGGAGACAATCAAGAGGGCCAGATGTGGCTGGACGTGAATTACAAGCATCGGTGAGGAGAGAGAAAAGAAATCTGCAAGAGCTGTAAATAATAATTAAAATCTATTTCTTCCTTCATCTTTTAAAATAAGGTCTGTTGGTTTTCTTTCTCATTGTAAAAGAAATATATACTCACTATGGGGAGTTTAGAAAATATGGAAAGGTAGAAGGGAAAAAAAACCTATCTCTAGTCCTCCCAGCAAGAGATAATCACAGTTAATATTTGGATATATACTTCCTTCTAGACTCGTCTCTCCCATAACCTTTTATGTTTATTTCTCTAAAAGCCATTCTTCTTGAAACGCAGGTACACAGAGTTCTTTTTGGTTTTGAGAGTGTATTATTCCCATTGGAATCCATGGTGCATTTGATTAGAAAAGAACTTGAGAATAATGAAACAAATGCAGGTTCTCAAATAACTCTCTGGGCCTCTCGGGGTGAGGCAGTCTCCTCCTCCCTGGAGGACAGAGAGCAGGGGTCCAGCACATGCGGCAAACTGGCCAAGACCTATGAGTCCTCCAGTGTGGAGTGGTGCAGGGCTGCTGCTACAGGGTGGGCCATGCCTTCATGCCAAACCTTCTACCTCCAGCAGGAAAAGAGCCCTTGGATTCCAAGAGAAACTTGGATTTTTGAAAATAAATCCAGACACACTATTTTGCAGGCTAGAAGAAAGCCTTTCGAAGCTGTTGGAGAGTTAATGAGCTTTTCAAAAGAGCAACAACAGGTGATAATGTCCTCTGACACTGCTGCCCTGAGGAGCAGCAGAGTGTGACAGGAGCAGTTTACCTCCTCCCGAGTTTACGGGCCCCCTCTCAGCTCCCCTCTTCTTTGTCACTCACTCCTAAACCCCTTCTGACCCTGGAAGGAATGGTCTTTTGCTTTTATCTTGCTTTAAATAAAGCCTTCTATCCCTCTGCTTATATAATTTTAAAAGGAGGTGAGTGGAAATATTTCCATTTCTCTCTTTAAAGAAGGGTACCTGAAACAAAATTAGGTGACATATTAATTACCCATGTATGACTCAGTCCAGATTTCTTTTCTTTGTACCAGTAGCCCATAACAGACAACAAAAGAACCTCCACCCATGAACTAAGGCAGTCTGCTCAACTGAATTGTCTGGGGGGGGGGGCGCAGAGGGGTAGAGTGTTTGGACAATTAGTTGCCTGGGATGGGAAAAACAACTTGATTAAAGGAAAGGTTCTTTGATTCCAACTCCACTTTCTTCTACTACGTGCATGCCAAACATACCACTTGACATATAAATAGTAGAGCCTAGGGCTCTCACTTAGGTCAAACCCAACACTTGCTTACAGCGGTCTGCTGGGGGGGGGGAGCCTCTGCATAGAGCATTCTATTCAATGTGTTAAGTGTGGAACTAAAGACTGGGCCCCTTTGCATGCACGGGCCATTTTGAAATATTGCAGCTGGGTGCACATGATCTTCCCTGGCGGGCTCCCATGTCTGCAAGAGGAGCGCCCCCTTCTTGGGTCGTGGGGGAGGGGACTCCCTCAGTTTTCTTGCAGGGATTTGCTTGGGTAGGCATCAAAGCAGCACTAATTGGGAACTACTACAAGTAAAAACAGCCTTTCATCCCCAACTGCAGATCCTGAACTTTTCTCCTTTATCATTAAGGTTCTTTTTTGTTCTTAATATAAAGTAATAGGAGCTCATTATTTAAAAAAAAAATTGAAAACCCAGAAAAGCAAATAAGCGAAAATAATTATCATCGGAATGACACAGGATCATGTTTCATTCTGTGGCAGGGAAACTTTCACAGTCTGACCCCAAATTGTAATTTTCTACCCGTTCTAAAGATGAGCCCATACTTTTTTCTCATGATGTTCCCTTTGCCTGGAACACCCTTCTTTCCTTCCTCCATCTTTTGAATTTCTAGTCTTCCACCAAGGCCTGGCTCAAGAATTACCTTCTCCCAGAAGCCTTTTTTTGACTTTTGCAGGAGAGCTGCTAACTTCCCCAGCTATGGTGCTGCCAACCTTTTGGATGCAGCTCTGCTGACACTTTTGCACCTGGTGTATGAAAATTGTTTATTTGTGTGTGCCTCCCCCTAACTAGGCCAGCAGCTCCTCCTATTCATCAGAGCTTAATCCGTACACAATGCTCAGCATATAGATGGTGTTGACAAATGTTGAAAGAAGTAGAGTCCCATTTAGGGCAGAATGACTTGTACCAGACCCGAAACTCGTTGATTCACTCAGGACATACTTTGTTGTTTTGTTCAGAGGGTGGAAGGCACCACTGAGCTTACAAAGCTGCCTGGCCAAACCAGAGCCGCAGTCTGAGAGGGAGTGGGAGTAAGCATTGATTTTGGACCAGGGAGCTGAGATCAGCTTTTGTTCTTTTCTTTCTAGGTCATTTACTAGTGTCACCTAATCCATTGCCCCTTCAGACCAAGTCAGGGGGGAGGAGAGGAGGGGCAGTGCAGGAAGGGGAGGGTGGAATACACAGATGCAATTTCACAGGGGTGGAGGGACTATGTGACTTTCTCGCACAATAGCGGATGGACCAGCAGCTCAGGACAGAGAAGAGAGGCAGAATAGATGATTCAACTGAGATTTGGGGCTTAGAAAAAGGACAGCTATTGCTGAAGTGTTTCACCAAACTTTATGGGGGTGCGTGAATGACACAGTAAACAGCATCATATGGGAAGTGGTGAAAGAGACATTGAAGAGGGCAAAGGAGGGAGAGGCTGACATCTGAGAAGTGTTGAAGATATTAGAGCTGGCAAGGACTATGGAAATCGCATGGCTTCTATTCTGATTGCTACTTGTGCATCTTGTCCCACCCTGTTTCAAATCTGATGACAGATACGTTCAATATTTCTACCTTAACAGAACACCGAATCCCATACACAGGCCACCAGTTGAGTATTAAATCGCCTTTAAATTGAACTAAGCTATTTCTAAGATTAGTTGTGTGTTGCAAACTACCCAGTTGGGGGCAGACAAAACAAACAGATGACTTCTGAATGCTACCAAAGGAATCCTGCATTTCTTTGTGTGTTGTTATTTTAATAAGGGAAAGGTCTTTTCAACTCATAATCAGATTCAGACAGCTTGCTCACAATCTCCACAGACTGAACACTACAATAGGGTTCCTTTCCAATTATCATATTTTTAACCGCAGAGCATGAAGCTTGGGCATGGGTATGAGAGGTGCTGGAGGCACATATATTTTTCTGGACAGTGTGAAATGCTGTGCACAACATACCGAGAAATTTATAGAGGTACTAACTCTGTGCCAAAACAAGCCCTCCTAATAACATAAAATTGCAGGGGCCAGGGCATTGAGCAAGAGATCATCTTAATCCCCAAGTTTCCACTCTCCCTAAGAGGGTTTACAATGCCTATTGGAGGGAGTTAAATGAAATCAGATACTCTCCTGTTGTTTTGCTTTCTTATCCTGCAAGAGAATTGAGGAAGAATGGCTCCAATTCGGACTCTAATGCTTCAGTTTGCAAAAGAGATGAGAAGCATCACGGGGTGAGCTCGTGTTCCCAACACCCAAAGGAGCTGTGCCTCACCACCACTTACTCGAGCCTACAGGCTATATAATTTTCTTACTAGCTTTTCTTTTATTTTGGGCTTAGCAACACGTTCAAGAATTGATCTACACAAAGGGCCAAATCTGGGTGCCCAGCCATTCATCAATTTTCCCCCCACAGGAATCAATCATAGAGTCCTCCCTGGTAAGGCGATAGGAAATGGGTCCCACAGAGCCCAAGACAGAGGCTGTGGCAGCAGGACCTTAATAAAGTAGGACCTCCTACTTACTTACTTACTACTTACTTACTCATAAATGTGTCTAGGTTGGCAGGGTAGCCTCAAATGGGACTGGGTTGGTGTGTTTAGTTTGAATGAGCTCTGCATGTGATTCTGTTACAGATTCATATATCACTTCCTCCGTGAAGGCCTGCTCCCTGGGCAGAGGCTCTCTGTTCCTGTAGGCCTCCTCTAGGGACAGACTCTGGATACTCTTTTGCACTTATAAGACGGTTTTGGAATTATGCTGCATTTAAGACTATTTCCACATTAGACTGCTTTGGAGAGTTGAGATTGTGTCTTGATTTTTGATGCCCAGGACGCATTCTGGCACATAATAGGTATTTCCTAAATTTCTGCTGAGTTGAACAAAGCAATATATAAAAAATACATATTGTTGTATAATGTTATATAAATATATTACATTTATAATATAGAAATGTAATTTATAATTTAAAAATTCCATTTGTTAATTTTATTTTTAAATTTTTCTTAAGATTTTATTTTTAAGTAATCTCTGCACCCAAGGTGGGGCTCGAACTCACAATTCCAAGATCAAGAGTTGCATGTTCCACTGACTGATCCAGCTGGGTACTCCTCTTATTAATTTAAGCTAATAATTATGTAGTATATTTATATTTTTTAATGTTATTTATAAATAATATAATTATGAATTATATATAATTATAGGTACTATAATTACAAATGAATATTGATTTATTAGTAATTAATTTCATAGTATATTCTTTATTATTAATATATACTAGGTTATATTATAATAATACAATATAAATATATATTGTTCACTGCAGTCCCATTTGCAAGGAGCCTCTCCTAAAGATCAATGACTGAGGTTAATTTGTTTTGGTTTTTTTTTTTTTAATTTTTTTATTTATTTATGATAGTCACACACAGAGAGAGAGGCAGAGACACAGGCAGAGGGAGAAGCAGGCTCCATGCACTGGTAGCCTGATGTGGGATTCGATCCCGGGTCTCCAGGATCGCGCCCTGGGCCAAAGGCAGGTGCCAAACCGCTGCGCCACCCAGGGATCCCTGACTGAGGTTAATTTGTCAGGTGGTTTGGGCAAAGCGTAAAAGCAATAGAGAACAACAGACAAAAAAAAGTCAGGGGTTAAAGAAAGTATGAAGAAATAACCAAACTTTGTCTTCCAAGAATGACAAAAGGCAGGAAACCACAAATGGAGAGGATGCAGAGAAAAGGGAACCCTCTTACACTGTTGGTGGGAATGTGAACTGGTGCAGCCACTCCGGAAAACTGTGTGGAGGTTCCTCAAAGAGTTAAAAATAGACCTGCCCTACAACCCAGCAATTGCACTGCTGGGGATTTACCCCAAAGATACAGATGCAATGAAACGCCGGGACACCTGCACCCCGATGTTTCTAGCAGCAATGTCCACAATAGCCAAACTGTGGAAGGAGCCTCGGTGTCCATCGAAAGATGAATGGATAAAGAAGCTGTGGTTTATGTATACAATGGAATATTACTCAGCAATTAGAAATGACAAATACCCACCATTTGCTTCGACGTGGATGGAACTGGAGGGTATTATGCTGAGTGAAATAAGTCAATCGGAGAAGGACAAACATTATATGGTCTCATTCATTTGGGGAATATAAATAATAGTGAAAGGGAATAGAGGGGAAGGGAGAAGAAATGGGTAGGAAATATCAGAAAGGGAGACAGAATATGGAAGACCCCTAACTCTGGGAAATGAACTAGGGGTGGTGGAAGGGGAGGAGGGTGGGGGGTGGGGGTGACTGGGTGGCAGGCACTGAGGGGGGCACTTGACGGGATGAGCACTGGGTGTTGTTCTGTATGTTGGCAAATTGAACACCAATAAAAAATAAATTCATTATTAAAAAAAAAAGAATGACAAAAACTTCCCAAAGATCCCTTATACTATAAAAAAATGGTTCTCAAATTCTTTGGTGCCAGGACCCCTGTGGCAGTTTGTAAATATGTCCACAAATTCTTTGATACTCCTTCCTTCAAGAGGTGGAATTTAATTTCCCTCCCCTTGAGTGTGGACTAGAATTAGTAACTCACTCCTAACAAACTGATATCAGAATTGACAGTACATCACTTCCCAGACTAGGCCAGAATAGACATCACAGCTCTCACCTTCATGTATTCTGGGGAAGCCAGCAGCCATGTTGTGGGGACACTCGCGAGGTCCATGTAGTGAGGAAATGAGGCCTCCTTTCCACAACTAGTACGACCTTGCTAAGTGAACCACCTCAGAAGTAGATCCTCTAGCCCAGTCAACACTTCATATGGCTCCAGCCCCAGAAACTGACTGAAATTTCCTTAGAGACTGACACCATCCAGCTAACCTGTTCCTGAATTCCTGACAGAAACTAAAATAATAAATGTTGGTTGTTCTAAATCACTGTGTTTTGAGGTAATTTGTCATGTAGCAGTGGATAACTAATACAACCCCTGTATTGAGGGCTCCAAAGAGCTTTTGTTTGTACAATAATTATTGCCTTAGAAATTAAAAATCAGGGAAAATGTTTAATTTTAAATTAATAATGAGCCATTATATGATAACATAAATAATACTTTTATGAAAAAAATAGTGAGAGAGTGATATTGTTTTTACATTTTTACAAAATATCTTTAGCCTGGCTTAATAGGAGATGACTAAATTCTCCCATTGGCTTCTGCATTCAATCTATTGCAATGTGTATTTTGGTTGAAGTATATGAATAAAACCCAGGTTCACGTGGATATGTAGTTAGCAAAAGGAGCATGTCACAGACGCCCTGAAAGGGTCTCTGGGACTTTCTGGGTCCTTGAATCACACTTTAAAACTGTTGTTACAGGGAAACTAGAAATTCATTTGGTTGGAAGTCAACAGAAGAGAAGAAAATGGGATTTTCTGAAATGCTTCTTTGGAGAACTCTCCCTCTCAAGCAGCCTTACTGCCTTCTCTTACTCCAAACTGGATCATATATGACTAAGAATGATCACTTCAAAACCTCCTGTAGTAAATAATTATGAATGGAATAATTTAGCCTACATCTGAGATGTTGCTTATTTCATCTCTTAATTTTCCATCTGTAGGCCAATCTCTCCCAATTCCTTCAAAGTCATCAAGAAGCAGAACTCATGTCTAGCTATTCCTGAGCCAGTGGCAGGGCTGGTGACATATGCAGTCCTTTTGGGAAGGCAGTTCTCCTAGATATGTGTTGGGATTCCTATCCAATGTCTACCCCTTATTTGTAACCATGAAGTTAGGACAGAGAGGGAGGACATCTGGGTGAGGAGAGAAAGAATGAAGAGAATTAGAAACAAACTTTAATTTAGTCCCTTGACTGCTGTCTTAAGAGACAGAAACTGAACCCTTCATTTTATATACTTACAAGAGTGTATAGAATGTGCAATATGTGCGTGTGTGTGTGTGTGTGTGTGTGTGTGTGTGTGTCTTGCCAGTTTCTCTCTGGTGAACTTGACCTGGACTCACTGTTAATAATGGGAAAGTCACAAATGAAGTCATAATATTGTGAGACCAGATAAGCAGAAAGCTTTTTGTTTAATCAATAAATATCTTGAATAGAGAAGTTCATTCCACCCTCTGTTGCTGTGCTGGATATTTACACATGGTAACTTTACATTTAAATATAGCTTAGGTATAATACACTATCTTTTATTGTTAACATTGACAAATGGTAGAATTTAATTAATCAAACTCTACTCAGTAGAACGAAATAATATGTATTTAAGAAGCTTCATTCCAAAGGTTTTTGACCTTAAAATACAATTGCTAATTGTATGGTGAAATAGAGAAGAAAACAAAAACCAAAAAATCCTGCTCACCTTCTTCGGCTAGATAAGGTTTCTTCATGTTCTACATGAGCAACTTTTAATACCTTCTTGTCAATAAACAGATCTTCAGGATAATAAGCAGATCTATATTGGCGTTGTTGAGAATGGGCACATAACTTGCCAATCTGAAAAAGAAATGTAATATAATTATATGATACTTTCACAGATATAATAGTAGAAACAAATTCTGAAATGCACTTCAATTTCTTCCCCAATTTCTTTTTAAAAGAGCAGAAAGAAGCTATTATTGGAGTCAAAAAGGGTGATAAGCTTTTAAGGCAAAGAGCCATCTGTGGAAGAGAAGGCTGAAGGCTGTGGCCGTGGGACTCCGAGCACAGCCTATTCAAAGGTTTCCTGAGATGAAAAATGCTTTTTTCTCTATAGTGAAATGTACATTTGCAAGGACCCTCTACGCAGGACTTATGCTATTGATATCTGTCAATGGTACTTGGTGTTTATACGTATGAAAAAGTTCCCAAATGGGGATTACAAAGTTTAGGAAGGACCAGTGCAGGAAGTGAGGGGGTGTGAGAAATGTGGAGAGTAGCCTGTTAAGAGAAAGAGCAGCCTCCCACACAGTTTTGTTATAAGACCCAAAGTAGAATATTCTGAAAAATGTTGGTGTAGTTGCTCACTGACTTTCCTAAAAACACCCAAGGGGAAGAAAAAGGCAGGGTAACTAATTAATAGCCATTGTTGTCAGCAGTGAATCACGTATCATGGAATAAGGCCAGGACCGAGAGTACTACAGAACACAGGTGCTCGAGAAAGTCTACCTTCTCCCCTCCCTTGCTCTTTCTCTCTCTCTCCATTCAGAAATATATCTTTTCTTTTTCCTTACTCCTTTTTTCCCCTTTCTTCCTTTTTCTATCCATTCAGAAGTACTGTTTGTTTACAAGCACTTATTGGATGCATCCACTGAAAGCTTAGTTCTCATATACTCACAGAGCAATGATTAAAAGATGGCATCGGCTTTCTTTCTCAATTCTAAATGATCTGGTTCAATTATTTGTAGATTTACTTTTTTTTTTTTTGCTTTCAGACAAAACCCTAAGATGAACTTCTATATAAAGAAGTATGTATTCACATGTCTCCCTTATGCCAGACACTAAGCTAAATGTTATCATCTCCATTTTATAGGTGAAGAAACTGAGGTTTGGGGAAGTTAAGTTACTTGCCTAGGGCAAATAGGCAGTGGATTCGTCATCTGACTTCAAAGCTTCTACAATATCACCTCCCTAGAAGATGATGCTTAATTCCCAGTTGCCTGTACTCTCTATTTTTATTTTTTAAAAGATTTTATTTATTCATTCACAAGAGACAGAGAGAGAGAGAGAGAGAAAGAGAGAGGCAGAGGCACAGGCAGAGGGAGAATAAAGTTCCCCATAAGGAGCCCAATGCAGGACTACATCCCTGATCCCAGGATCATTCCCTGAGCCAAAGGCTCAACCACTGAGCCACCCAGGTGTCTCCTCTCTCTTTTTTTAAAAAAGAAATTCCCAGTCCTCAGGGGACACCTGGATGGCTTAGTTGGTTGAGCATCTGCCTTCAGCTCAGGTTGTGATCTCGGGGTCCTGGGATGGAGCCCTGCATCCAGCTCCCCGGTCAGTGGGGAGTCTGTTTCTCCCTATGCTTCTCCCTCTGCTTGCACTCTCTCTCTCTCTGTCAAATAAATAAATGGAAACTTAAAAAAAAAGAAAGAAATTCCCAGTCCTCAAAATAGCCAAGGTGAATATATAGATTGTACACATTAGGAAAAATATTAGAAATATCTGGTGAAAATGGAGGTTATATCTTTGTTACTTTTGTACCTCCATGGAATTCAGACTGAATGTTGCACACTATTAGGCACTCAGTAAAGGCAAATTAATTGAAATGAATTGAAAGAAACTCCTAGTATGAGGTCTGGTATGCCATTCTACTGACAGACCACGGGCTGTGTGCAGTGATTGTTTCTGGATTTCTCAAGATGGCCCTGATAACATTTACAAAACTAAGCTATCTATGTCTTTATAAAAGCAAAAATGGCATTTGGTTTGTAGAGCTTTGGAAAGTTTTCCATATATAGATAAATTCTTGAGTTAGAAAAAAAAATCTGAAGTAGCAGCATTATCTCCACTGGTGAAAGACAGCACCTGTAGTCTGATATTCAGACCAGCTATTCTCAATAGTAATATCTTAATGGGAATGAAACAAAGGTTACAGACACCTTGAAATACTCTATTTGGCTATGGAATGAATGATATGGAATTTTGCAGATGTGTTTATGAAATGCTATTGATTTGGGCTGATATTAATTTGAAATGAAGAATCTGTATTCGAGGCACCTGGATATCTCAGTTGTTGAGCATCTGTCTTTGGCTCAGGGTGTGATCCCAGAGTTCTGAGATTGAGTCCTGCATTGGGGGGGGGGGGGACAAGTCCCTCGTAGGGAGCCTGCTTCTTCCTCTGCCTATGTCTCTGCCTCTCTCTCTCTCTGTGTCTCTCATGAATAAATAAATAAAATCTAAAAAAAAAAAAAAAGAATCTGTATTCTCTGAGTTCACTCCAATTGGTAGCAGTCTGGTTGGGTGC
This sequence comes from Vulpes lagopus, assembly GCF_018345385.1. NCBI lineage: Eukaryota > Metazoa > Chordata > Mammalia > Carnivora > Canidae > Vulpes > Vulpes lagopus. The sequence continues at coordinate 104,410,971 of NC_054848.1, forward strand.
TTTAGTGAGGGGGCTGCCTGGCTGGACTGGGGAATTCAGTTCCAATCCCTTAAAGTTTACAAGGCAGATAAGAATAATTAAGGACAGACCACACATCCTAAAATTATGTTCATAGACATATACATGTTTATTTGGTCACACAGCCGGTGAATGTTTGGGGAACAAAGCCATGATCCTCACTCCACAAATACCTGTCTATTACTTCCTGAACATACATCAGTGTGAGAATCTATTTCACCAGGATCAAAGAATTCTTTGCACATTCAGGAGCATGGAACACACTCCCTTGACTGACACCTGTTCCAGGTCCAGCACCAAAATAAAAATCTTTCACACATCTTTCATAGTAGCGTGTCTACTCACAAGCTGCAGCTCTGAAAGCTGCCTCCCCAGTGTAAGTCTGCCCTTTGTATCCGTGAATGCTAATTGGGCCACAGCAAGACTTGAAAGTTTCCAACCCCTCTCCCACCCTACTGGAAATGGGGTGCAGCCGAGGCAAAAGTAGGAAGGTTAAGAACAAATGAGAATGTAGCCAGTGTGACCTTTCTTCCCAAGCCACCCAATGTGGCATTATTGGGCAGACTTCCCAAGGCTCCATGTGGGGTAAGGGGCAAACAATGGTGTCCTGCCAACGCCCCAACCCCCCCATCTGAAATCTGCCACATCTTATCAGACAGGCTGTATTTTCTTCCACAAATCTACCATGAAGCAAATTCTTCTCATATACAAAGCATTTGTCAAATGTAGACCCCTCCCCCTTGGGGCTCTTCTCTCCACATCTTTCATCTCCACCCTGCATGAGCTGTAGGTGAATATTATAAGCTCATTTTGAGAGGTGGCCACAAAAAGAAAATATAATTTACAAAGAAACGCAGCATTCACATGAAAGAGGTCCTTTCAGTGTCACACTTGGGCAACATCAGGCGATGCCTTGGAAACCTGGGTCTCACTCTATGGCTGTGTTTGTGAAAGAAGCGCCAGCTTCTCAAGAGGCACTTTAGGACTCCATATCCTGCCCAGGAGTTTTAGGCTCTTAAATAAGAAGTGCAATCCAATTTCCTTTCACTGACTAATGTACCTGGTCAAGGATGCCGCTATCTTGAAATTTAGTTAGTGGGAGTGGATTTATTAGATAGGTGAGTGTCTCTATCAATAGACCTGGAATAGAAAACCCCTTCATTTTCCATGAACTGTGATTCCTAATGGTGCCTTTATTCATGTGCCAGAAGCTGTGGCAGGGAAAGCAATAGTGTTCTGAAGTGTTACAAGACTTGAAACATAAGAAGGCAGGGCCTTGGGCTGCCTGGGTGGCATATTCAGCTGGGTACCTGACTCTTGGTTTCAGTTCAGGTCACTATCTTGGGGTTGTGAGATCGAGCCCTGCATTGCACTCAGCAGTGGAGTCTGTTTGGGATTCTCTCTCCCTCTCCCTCTGCCCCTCCCTACCATACTCACTCTCTCTCTGTCAAATAAATAAATAAGTCTTTTTTAAAAAAGAAAAAAAGCAGGGCTTCTGACCATATCTAGGTCATCTTAGTAACCCTAAGACCATTCTTTCCTAAGCAGGGTCCAGAACACTGGCCTACTACATGCATGAGGAGAATATACCACCAGGGCCCAGCAAGGTATGGTGAAGAGCTCAGCTGACTGGGTCTCAAGAGATCTGGCCTACAACCCCCCTTCTACCTGTCACCCATAACAAGACTTCATTTTGACCTGGTTCCACAGCTTCACTCCACCTGTCACTTGGGTCTCGTGCAAAAAAGGAAGATACGATATGCAAAGTGTCATATTTGACTCTAACCTCCTCTGAAAAAAGTGAAAATGACTTCTTTTTTTAAATATATTTTTTAAAGATTTATTTATTTATTTGAGACAGAGAGAGAGAGAGGGAGGCAGGCAGGGGGAGAAGCAGACTCCATGCAGGGAGCCTGACATGGGACTTGATCCTGGGTCTCTAGGATCACGCCCTGGGCTGAAGGCAGCGCTAAACCGCTAAGCCACTGGGGCTGCCCTAAAAAAAATATTTATTTGAGAGAGAGAGAGAGAGAGAGAGAGAGAGAGAGAGAGTGAGAAAGAAGAAGCAGAGGCAGAGGGACAAGCAGATTCCCCGCTGAGCACAGAGCCCAACATGGAGTTCTTTCCCATGAACCCCAGTATCATGACCTGAGATAAAATCAAGAGCTGGACTTTTACCCAACTGAGCCACTCAGGTGCCCCAGAAAATGACTTTTCAAGTAGAATATATTACCAAAGATTTTGAAACCATGAAAAACTTTGGTTTGATGCAATTCACACAGGCATCCCATAACTGACATGTCAAGAAATGCAGATACCCCATTGGTTAAAATACAACTATACTGATTCTCAGGCCCCATTTACTGTTGGTTCTGGAAAACCCCAGGTAACAAAAACCTCAGACTTGATCTCCCCCTCTGAGTGAGCAGAGAAAGTCTATATTGTAAGTTTCTCCACAATACCAATATTTCACATTTGTAACCTAATACCTCACTCCAGTCTCGTGTCTTGGCAATAATTCTACAACCATTCTCCATTCTCAATAGTGAGTTCTACAACAACCCTCTGAGGCATACAGACCTGGTGCTATTGACCTCATTTTAGAGATAAGGAAACTGAGGCTCACAATGGTTAAGGAACTGAAGCAAAGTCACAATGGTAGTGGATGGCAGAGTCAGGACTTGAACCCAGATCTGCCCAATTCCAAAACCTAAGTTGTATGTTTTTTTTTTAAGATTTTATATATTTATTCATGAGAGACACAGTGAGAGAGGCAGAGATGTAGGCAGAGGGAGAAGCAGGCTCCCTGCAGGAAGCCGGATGTAGGACTAGATCCTGGGAATCTGGGATCATGCCCTGAGCTGAAGGCAGATGCTCAACCACTGAGCTACCTAAGCATCCCCTTAAGTCTATTTTTTAAAGGTTTTATTTTTAAGTAATCTCTACACACAGTGTAGGGCTCTAACTTACGACCCTGAGATCAAGAGGATCATGCTCCACCGACTGAGCCAGCCATGTGCCCTGAGTTTTTTATTCTTTTTCCCCTATGCCATAGATTTCTGTCAAGATGATAGGCTCTGGGGCTTCCCAGTACTGAGTGTGGCCCTGCTCTGTAGTCCTGTGGACATCCTATCCATAACTGGAGAAGATGAGTGATTATGAGGAATTAAAAAACATACTTGAAAGATGGGCTAGTCATGAAAGATAACTTGAAAACTGACGTCCAATTTTAACCTAAGTTTCAGGCAGCATTCCTAATGGAGTGACTTAAACTCTTTGGACTGCCCGATAGGAGTCGATTAGTAATCACACTGGACGTCCAGTTCTGCGGGACAGGTGGTTCCCAAGTGTGTTCAGCCTGCAGCTTGCTGCCTGCAGGATATGCCTGGACCCTGACTGCCTGCTGAACAAAGTCAGATTCTTTGGCTGGCTAAATATCGGTAATTCCTACAATTTAACCCCAGTCTAGTCTGATGTCTGGCCCGAGTATGCTCTTTATAGCTTCCCCCAAATGGAGATTCCACGTTGATCCTATGTCTACAAAAACGCAACAGGTTTAAGCCTTTAGCTCTAATAGCCTAAGAGATGAGAAACTGGGGACAGAGGGCGATCAGTACATCTCCTTTTCTCTCAAGAGCTCCAAGACTTGAAGTCTCTCTAGGGATCTCTGCAGTTTTGTTTAATTATGGAATAACTCTTCTGCTGAAATCCAGCTGATCATTGTGGTCCCAAAGTGTGTTTTTCAGAGAACCGTTGCTAAATAATTGCTGTAAATTTCATTTTTTGTCACCAATGGATTCATCAGAACTCCAAGGAAAGAAAAAGAAATACTTCCTCTATGGTTATGCAATTTAAATACCAACTCTGATCCCGTGGTCTACTCTGGAGGAGTATTACCTGTGGCATTTGTTTTAGGATACCCTGGGGTTTGGGGATGGGGTGGGATGGGAATTCCGTAGGTTTCCAGCTGAAATAAAATAATGAACTTCAGTTCATTCTGTTGAATTGTCTATTATGCTGTTGTTCAATTTCATTTAATTAAATCTTAAAGTTTTAAAATAAAACATACATTGAAATTATGTGATATACAACATAAACTTTTTAATAGTAGTAACCATGCCCATTTAACAATTCTACAGGTATAATAAAAATGCTAATATATGTTAATGTTTAGTCTGTGGTTAATGTTTTGTCTTGTTAATTTCCCCAGGGCTTTTATTACTGATTTAAATCTGCCACACTACTCAACTGATTGCACTGCTTCCACAAACTGCATGAAAGTAGCTCAAATGAATACTGATTAACAGAAATGAACAAACATTTGGCTGGGCAAACCATTCTTATTATATGCTTGTAATCATTACATACATTTTCTTACAATGAGATGGGCATGGCAGGCATTTTCCACTCATTTTTCCTACAAAAAATATGCATATGAGCATTAAATTAATTTATAACCTTGTACTTCAGGAAGCACATCATTATTAATTAACTATTGATTGATCTGGATATAGAGCACAGAGGATAATGAACAGACCTGGTGACAATGTGTTTTTTTTTTCTGCCACAGACGTTTTGCTGTGACTCATCATTAATTGCTTGACTGTTAAAATAAAAGCCGCTAATAAATCGTAACGCATTATGAATTGTGCAATTTTAGGAAATCAGGTGTCACTATGTGAATCTTCCATTCAAGTCCTCTCTTTAAATAAATAAATTGAGATCCAGAAAAGGGGGAACTTATCCTGCAGATCAGTCTGCTGCTCAGTGGAACTATAGCATTATACTATAGTGAAAAGAACACAATTTGGAGACCTGGGTTCTAGTCCCATTCTCTTCTTGTTTCATGACCCCACGCAAGTCCTTTAATTTCCTTCAAATTCAACTTTCTTGTCTGCAAAATGGAAACAACCACACTGTCTGCTACGCCTAGCAGCTATGAGGATCAAATAAACTGGTGGATGGAAGTGCAAAGCCTCCCACATCCCAACAGAAATCTGACTCATGCATTCTGTAAGTGGGGACTGCTTACCTTCTGCAGCCCGCCTTGCATGTTAGAATCTTGGCTCCGCTGGTCAAGTACATTGCTAGCTCTAAGTCATACTTGGAGAGTTCTTTAACTGGGGCTTTTTGGAAGGCAGCAAAAGGGTTTGATGACATTGGCTCTCCACTCTGAACAGGAACCACACTGAGTTTGCACATAACACAGTCTCTCATCTCTGCTTTGGGATACCTGGAATATCTCCTTCGGTTCTTCAGGGCTCCAATTACTGATACGTGCAAAGAATCTTTGCTGGTTACCCAGTATTTCTACCCTCAATGGCGATGAATGCTTGGGGGATGGGAGACAGGTTTTCAATACCCTTTTGTGGAAGAGACTTGCATTTTACTAACTTATATTTGCCACAAGTGGATTCTGAGCTGAAAATAGAATCCTTTGTGTGTGTGACTAACACCTCTTATGACATACTAACCCCTTCCCAGGACCAGGAGCCCAGGGCAGTGTTGCTTAATCATGTATGGCCAATATGGCCAATATGAGCAATATGGCGGGGGTTAAAAGAGACCTTCATGGAGCCAAAACATTCAATACTGAATTCAGATACCACTCCTCCAAATGTACTCCTCTGCTTGAGTCCTCCATCCCAGTGGAAAGGAATAATAGGATCACCTATCTCCTCAGTTTATGAGCAGGAAAATAGATGAATAAAATCTCCACATGCATTTGACTTGTTTTTCCAGTACCTGAAGGCCAAGATTGGATTCCCTCAGTGTCTGGTGTGGTTACTAGCCAACATGGCTATTGACTACTTGAAATATGTCTCGCCTGAGTTGTGATGTGCTGGGTCTTAAAGATTTAGTATGAAAAAAAGAATGTGAAATGTCTTATTAGTAACTTTTATATTAATTATATGATGAAATGATAATCTGAATAAATTCAGTTAAACATATTAAAATTTCATCCATTTTCTTTTCCCTCTCTCTCACAGCCATTTAAGCCTTGGTTTTTTTTCTGTCTTATAAATAACTTTCAACCCTGTGAGCTTTTCTTCATCCTGAGGTCTAGGATACCATTAACTGTCTTATAACAGTGCTTCTCAAGCTTTTTATATGTATACAAATCCTCTGGGAGTCTTATTCATGTAGATTCATATACAATACATCTAGGGTGAGTTCTAAGATGAGCAGCAAGGCCCCAGTGCAGTGGTTCTCAAAGTGTGGCCCCAAAATGAGTAGTATCAGTATCAACTAGGAACTTACAAATGCAAATTTTAAGGCCCAGTCATAGACCTACTGAACCAGAAAGGTGGGGAGTGGGGTCCAGCCATCTGTTTTAACAAGCCCTCCAGGGTATTCTGATATACACACAGATTGGAAGCCACTGCCACACAGATCATCCCAACATCCTCTTAATTAGTCTCCCAAGCTCCAGTTTTGACCCTCCCACCCGATTTATCCCCTCTAACTGTAGTTCTCTGAGACCCTTTCAGGAAGTTCTAGAGGTCAAACCTATTTCCATAATAATACTAAGACTTTATTTGCCCTTTCCACTTTTATTCCCTCAGAAACACATACAGGCATTTTCCAGAGGCTACATAATGTATAATGAAATCATTGCTCTGGAATATGTGTTTGTGTATTCTAAAAGTTTCTAAGATCCCTGGTTTAGGGTATAAATATATGCACTCAAATATATATCAGAGGTTAATTCATTCTGAGTACTTAGTGCTCTTACTGGCTACTTAGGTGACGCTTACTATAATCTTTGTAATCTCTTTCTCATTTAATAAATTGTTATTTTGAAAACTAGAAGTTTTATGTCTACATGAAAACATAAGAAGTAAATGCCCTTTGGAGTGGATGGGTGGCTCACGTGGTTAAGTGTCGGATTCTTGGTTTCCACTCAGGTCGTGATCTCAGGGTCATGAGATTGGGCCCCACCTCGAGGTCCACTCTCAGTGCAGAGTCTGCTTGAGATTCTTTCTCCCTCTCCCTGAAGGTCCTGCTTGTGCATGCTCTCTCTCACAATAAATACATAAATATTTTTTTTAAAAAAAGAAGTAATGTACTTTGTAGTCTCATTTGTAATATTTAGAAATATTTTTTGAAAAATCATCTAATTTTTAAGGTTAATTATTGTATTATTGAAGATTTTATATGTCATTATATAATAACATTTATTTAAGCATATTTACAGCATATTTTTCTGATATTTAAAGATGGATGCTTGGCTTCAAAAAGCAAGACTTGCTCAATCCCTGAATGTCTAGGTCTAAAGATGCTAAAAGGTGGTCATAGAGTTCTCTGATTCATAGAAAGGTGGAACCTACACAGTAGATTGCAACCATAATTAAGAAACAAGAATATGACAAAAAGCTATCATTCCTTGGCCTAATAGACACTAATAAATTTATCTTACTATGTCTGATGCCACTGAACATTTCAGAAGAGTATTATACTGTGACCTAAGGTATAGAGTCATCTTGAAATTAATCAGAGATGAAAGAAAAAGGAATTAAATATTTAAAAGTAGATGTTGTGATCTGTGTAAAAGTCAACATTGTTTGTTACAGTTTTTCCAGAATAGAAATGGAAAAGCCATGAAAGCATTGTGTGGTGTACTGTATTATAGTAGATGAGGAAACACACACAACAGTGGAGAAATCAACAAACATTGCAGAGTTGGAAAGACTATCCAATGGGGATATTATTGAAAACAATCTCTTCAAAAAATGGTGTTGGGAAAACTGGACAGCTTACATGCAAAAGAATGAAACTGGACCACTTTCTTATACCATACACAAAAATAAACTCAAAATGGGTTAAAGACCTAAATGTGAGACCTGAAACCATAAAAATCCTAGAGGAGAACACAGGCAGTAACCTTTTTGACATTGGTGGTAGCAGCTTCTTTCTAGATATGTCTCCTGAGACAAGAGAAACAAAAATCAGAAATGAACTATTGGGACTACATCAAAATAAAAAGCTTCTGCATAGCCAAGGAAACAATCAACAAAACCTATGGAATAGGTTAAGTTAACTGCAAGCGACATATCTGATAAAGGGTTAGTATTCAAAATATATAAGGAATTTATCAAACTCAACACCCAAGAAACAAATAATCAAATAAAAAATGGACAGAAGACACAAATAGACATTTTTCCAAAAAAAGACATATAGATGGCTAACAGACACATGAAAAGATGCTCAGCGTTGCTGATCATCAGAGAAATGCAAATCAAAATTACAATGAGATATCACCTCACACCTGTCAGAATGTCTAAAATCAACAACACAAGAAATGACAGGTGTTGGTGAGGATGTGGAGAAAGGAGAATCCTCTTGCACTGTTGGTGGGAATGCAAGCTGGTGCAGACACTCTGAAAAACGGTATGGAGGCTCATCAAAAAGTTAAAAATACAACTACCCTATGATCCAGCAATTGCTCTTTTAGGTATTTACCCAAATAATACAGAAATACAAATTCAAAGGGATACATGAACTCCGATGTTTTTAGCAGCATAGTCTCCAGTAGCCAAATTATGAAAACGGCCCAAATGTCCATCAACTGATGAATGGGTAAAGAAGATGTGGTATATAGATACAATGGAATATTAGTCATCAAAAAGAACAAAATATTGCTATTTGCAATGATGTACATGGAGCTAGAGAACAATATGCTAAGTGAAATAAGTCAGAGAAAGGCAAATACCATATGATCTCACTCATATGTGGAATTTAAGAAACAAAATAAATGAACAAAGGAACAAAATGAGAGAGGGACAAACCAAGGAATAGACTCTTAACTATAGAGAACAAACTGCTGGTTATCAGAGGGGATGTGGGGGATGGGTAAAATGGGTGATGGGGATTAAAAAGGACACTTGTGGTAATGTGCACCAGGTGGTGTATGGAAGTGTTGAATCAGTATACTGTACACCTGAAACTAATATTACACTGCATGTTAACTAACTGGAATTTAAATAAAAACTTAAAAAAAGAATTGGTGATGTTTCTGAAAGAACATTATAAAGATGTCATTGCCAAATGTCTACTGGATAAAGAGTCAGTAGGGGAAATCATGCCACCTTCCAATGAAAGAAATTAACTCATCAAATTAAATATTTAGCTGCAAACATAAAGATGGGGGGTTAATATCGCCTCATTGGAACTGTTTTTGCCTTTCAAATAGACAAATCTACAGACATGAGCCGGACTTGCTGTTTTGCTTATGTTTATCCAGTATTAGCACCAACTAATCATTGAAGAAGATCTATAAGTGAGAGCTTTGGGAGAGAAACATGAGTAGTGCTGGAATATTCCCAGTGTTGAATGACATTGTTGAAATGCATGGTTTATCCTCAAGTAAAATGTGAGGACATTTACACTGACGGTACAAAAGCAATGGCATCTGAGTCAGGGGAGTGGCACTAAACTCTGATGATAATCATTTTATTTTTCACTGCTAAGCACTCTCAATTTTTTAAAAAAATATTGTTTCAGGGGTGCCTGGGTGGCTCAGTCATTTGGGAATCCAACTCTTGGTTTTGGCCCAGGTTATGATCTCAGAGTTATGGGATCAAGCCCCACATCAGGGTCTGTCCGCATTCATCACAGAGTCTGTTTGTCCCTCTCCCTCTGTCCTCCCCCTACTCTCTCTCTCTCTCTAAAATAAATAAATAAAATCTTGTAAAAAATAAAATAAAGTTTAAAAAATGCAGTTTCATTTAAGAAAGAACTTGAAGCAGTACAAAATAATTTTAGTAAATCTTGACCTTGATGACATCTTTTTTTTGATGACATCTTTTTAAACGTTATGTGTGATGAAATAGAAAGTCTACATAAAGTATTTCTGTTACATAATAAAGTATGATGATCATCTAGAGGAAAAGCCCATGCAGGACTGAGTTGAGATAACTAGGCATTTTTTTCATGAAACATTATTTTTAAATAAAAGACTGACAAACTAATGTTATTCACACATGAGTATTTGGCAGGCATTTTCTTTAAAGGGAACAAAGTGAGTCTATTACTTCAAGAAAAATAACCGACACTGTTTGTATCCAATGATAAAATTTGTACTATCAGCCTTTCCAGTTCCAGATATAAGGAGCTTGGAAGTTGCCACTACGTCCTCATAACAAGAAGTTAAACAGACTGAAAAATCCATTCTTCTTGGATCCATAAGAGAAGGGCAGACAGAGGGACAGACAGTAAATCCCCATCACCAAGACTAGAGAGCTAGACAGGCAAATACAGGGAGTCAGAGCTCACCAAAGCATAGAGTCAGAAGCAGAAGTCACCCTGAGACCCAGTGCTGGGGTAGGAAAACTGGAATTGTAATTGACAAACTGCTGGAAGCTGAGTGCAGAAAACTCTGAGAGTTAAAATCTCCAGGGAGACCCTGTCATAAGGGGACCTCCACAATATTATGAAATTTACCTTCAGTTTTATAAAGAAAGAAAGAGAAAGAAAGAAAGAAAGAAAGAAAGAAAGAAAGAAAGAAAGAAGAAAGAAAGAAAGAAAGAAAGAAAGAAAGAAAAGGAAAGAAGGAAAGAAAGAAAGAAAGAAAGAAAGAAAGAAAGAAAGAAAGAAAGAAAGAAAGAAAGAAAGAAAGAAAGAAAAAGAAATTTACCTTCAGGAGCCTGACTAGATTCCCACAGTAAATACCAGAGGAAAAAAAAATCCCTCAGGCTTCCAGCAAGCAGAGGTGAAAAGAAACCATTTTGAAAGACACCAGGGCACTCTGTTCTCAACAAGTCCTTCTCTAAGAAGAAACTAGTTAGCCAAAGCCCAATCTGTTGGGGTATTATCACAGCCTAACTTACTTGGGGAAGGAACATACCCAAATCTAGCCCACTCTAGCCATCCTGCACCACCTAATGGGGGATTAAAAAAACCTGAGAAACACCTGTGAAGTTCATGGTCCAGAGGCATAGGCTCACTAAAAAACCAAGACTTAATCACAGAATTATAGAATGCCTCTCCTCACCCTATGCCTTACCACCACATTACTAAAAGCCTACTTACAGCAATTCCTTTTAACAAGTACATCATGTCCAGCTATCAAGAAAATAATTACAAAGCATACCAAAAGGCAAGAAGCACAATTTGAATAGATTGAGCAAACATCAAAACTAGACATGTCAAAGATGTTGGAATTACCAGACTGGGAATTTAAAACAACTATGATTTATTAATAATTGGTAAAGTAAATAGCATGCAAGAAAAGACTGGCAATATATGCAGAGAGATGAAAATCCTGAGAAGGAACCAAAAAGAATGCTAATGAGAAAAAAAACAATAACGGAAATGAAGAACGGTTTTGACAGGATAATTAGTAGACTGGACACAGCTGATGAAAGAATCTTAAGCTAGAGGATGTAGCAATAGAATCCTCAAAGATCAAAAGGCAGGGGCACCTGGGTGGCTCAGTCAGTTAAGCCTCAGACTCTTAGTTTTGGCTCAGGTCATGATCTCAGGGTAGTAAGTATGGAGTCTGCTTAAGATTCTTTCCACTCACTCTCTCTCCCTCCCTCTGCTCCTCCTCCTTCCCATGCATGCACACATACTCTCTAAAATAAATAAATAAAATCTTTAAAACAAAACAAAAAGCAAAGAGAACAAAGACAGAACAGCACACAATAGAATATCCAAGGACTGTGGGACAACCACAAAACATGTTAACATGCATAATGAGAATACCAGAAGGAGAAGAAAGAAAGAAAGAAAGAAAGAAAGAAAGAAAGAAAGAAAGAAAGAAAGAAAGAAAGAAAGAAAGAAAGAAAGAAAGAAAGAGAGAATATTTGAAAATATAATGACTGAGAATTTCCCCAAGTTAATGTCAGACACCAAACCACAGATCCAAGAAGCTTAGAGACCATCAAGCAGGATAAATGTAAAACAAAGAAAAACAAACAAACAAACAAAAAACCAAACTACACCTAGGCATACCACCTTCAAATTACAGGAAATCAAAAAAAAAAAAAAAAAAAAAAAAAAAAAAAAACAAATTACAGGAAATCAAAGATAAAAAGTACTGAAAGAAGTCAGAGGAGAACAAAAACACCTTACCTATACAGGAACAAAGATAAGAATTACATCTAGCTTTTCTTCAGAAACCATGCCAGCAAGACCTGAGTGGAGTAAAATATTTAAAGTATTGAGAGAAAAATGTCACCAACCTAGAATTCTGTGCCCTGAAAAATTAACCTTTAAAGGTGTAGAGGAATGCATATCAAAATCACAATTAGATATCACCTCATACCTATTAGAATGGCAAGTATCAAAAGACAAAGATAACAAGTGTTGGCAAGAATGTGGAATATAGGGAACCCTCATACACTGTTGGTGGGAATGTGAACTGGTGCAGCTACTGTGGAAAACAGTATGGAGGCTCCTCAAAAAGCAAAATAGAGAACTACCATATGATCTAGCAGTTCCACTTCTGAGTATTTGTCTGAAGAAAATGAAAAACTAATTCAAAGAAATATATACATCTCTGTGTTCACCGCAGCATTATATACAACAACCAAGATATGGAAGAAACCTAAGTGTAACTTTGTAGTGTATATAAATGAATCACTATGTTGTACACCTGAAACTATTATAATATTGTATGTCAACTACACTTTAATTAAAAAATACAGTGGAGAAATATTTTCTCAAACAAAAATTAAGGGAATTTGTGGCTAGTAAACCTGCCTTGTATGAAATGTGAAAGGAAGTTCTATAGCAAGATGGAAAATAATATACATTAGAAACCCAGACCTCCATAAAGAAAAAGAAGAGCATTGAAGAGAGCATAAGTTAAGGCAAAACAAAAATAAAGACTTTTTCTTAACTGATATAACAGATAAAAGTTTGTCCAATATGCTAATAGCAACAATGTGCTTGATTATCTATGCTAATGTATATATCTTATGCATATGCCATTATATATGCTGATATATAAATGAAATGAATGTGAATAATACAAGAGATAGGAGAAAGGAATTGGGATTATTTTGGTATTATAAGGAATTTACACTATTCATTAAGTATATAGTGTTATCTGAAAGTGGACCTGGATTATTTGTAGACGTATACTGTAAACTCTAGGGCAACCACTAAAAAACATTTTAAAAGGAACTAAAACTGATATACTAAGAAAGGAAAAAAATGGAATCATATACAAAGCTAAATTAAAACCATGAAAGGCAGAAAAATTGTGAAAGACAAAAATGGGAACAAAGAGCAAGGGCAACAAATTGAAAACACAGTAAAAAATATGGTAGATATTAATCCAAGTATATAAATAATCACTTTGAATATCAATAGTCTAAATGTTTCAATTAAAAGACAAAGATTGTCAAAGTGGATCAAAGAACATGATTTAACAGTGTATGTTTTCTACAAGAAATCCAGTTTATGTTTTTTAAAGATTTTATTTATTTATTAGAGACAGAGAGAGAGGCAGAGACACAGGCAGAGGGAGAAGCAGGCTCCACGCAGGGAGCCTGATGTGGGACTTGATCCCGGGTCTCCAGGATTATGCCCTGGGCTGAACGCTAAGCTACCGGGGCTGCCCAAGAAACCCAGTTTAAACATAAAGATGCATAAAGATTAAAAGTAAATGGACAGGAAAAATATATCATGCTAACACTAATCAAAAGATAACAGGAGTTGACTACATTAATTGCAGACAGAGCCGACTTCAAAGTAAGAAAAGGTATCAGGGATAAAGAAAGGCATTACATAATGATACAGAAGATATAATAGTTCTCAACATGTGCCTAACAATAGGGCATCAAATTATATGAGGCAAAACCCAATAAAGTCTTCCAGGAGAAATGGATAAATCCACCATCATACTTGAAGACTTCAACACCCCTCTTTCAGAAATGAACAAATCCAGTAGGCAGAAAAATCAGTAAGGACATACTAGAACTTTACAACACCATCAATCTGATGCTAATAGCAACAATGATGCTAATCCAGCATCAATCAGCTGGATACAATTGATATCTGCAGACTCTTTAATCTAACAACAGCAGACAACACATTCTTCTCAAGCTTACATTCACCAAAATAGACCATAATCTAGGCCATAAACACAACAAATTTGAAAGAAATCACACAATGTTTGTTCCCATGCCACAGTGAAATGAAACTAGAAATCAGCAATAGAAAGATAACTAGAAGTTACTGTGGCCAAGTTCAAAAAGGGTGTTGCCTGTGTAACTTCTTGCAAGATTCATCCATGAAGGCAAGAGAAACAAAAGCAAAAATGAACTATTGGGACCTCATCAAGATAAGAAGCTTTTGCACAGCAAAAGATACCGTCAACAAAACTCAAAGACAACCTACAGAATGGGAGAAGGTATTTGCAAATGACCTATCAGATAAAGGGCTAGTTTCCAAGATCTATAAAGAACTTATTAAACCCAACAGCAAAGAAACAAACAATCCAATCATGAAATGGGCAAAAGACATGAACAGAAATCTCACAGAGGAAGACATAGACATGGCCAACAAGCATGTGAGAAAATGCTCTGCATCACTTGCTATCAGGGAAATACACATCAAAACCGCAATGAGATACCACCTCACACCAGTGAGAATGGGGAAAATTAACAAAGCAGGAAACAAATGTTGGAGAGGATGTGGAGAAAAGGGAACCCTCTTGCCCTGTTGGTGGGAATGTGAACTGGTGCAGCCACTCTGGACAACTGTGTGGAGGTTCCTCAAAGAGTTAAAAATAGATCTGCCCTAAGACCCAGCAATTGCACTGTTGGGGATTTACCCCAAAGATACAGATGCAATGAAATGCTGGGACACCTGCACCCTGATGTTCTAGCAGTAATGTCCACAATAGCCCAACTGTGGAAGGAGCCTTGGTGTCCATCGAAAGATGGATGGATAAAGAAGATGTGGTTTATGTATACAATGGAATATTACTCAGCCATTAGAAATGACAAATACCCACCATTTGCTTCGACGTGGATGGAACAGGAGGGTATTATGCTGAGTGAAATAAGTCAATTGGAGAAGGACAAACATTATATGGTCTCATCCATTTGGGGAATATAAAAAATAGTGAAAGGGAATAAAGGGGAAAGGAGAAAAAATGAGTGGGAAATATCAGAAAGGGAAATGGAACATGAAAGACTCCTAACTCTGGGAAGTGAACTGGGGGTGGTGGAAGGGGAGGTGGGCGGGGGTTGGGGGTGACTGGGTGATGGGCACTTAGGTGGGCACTTGATGGGATGAGCACTGGGTGTTATTCTATATGTTGGCAAATTGAACACCAATAAAAAATAAATTTATATTAAAAAAGATAACTAGAAAATCCCATAATACTTGGAGATTAGACCAGATGCTCTAACTCATGTGGGTTAAAGAAAATTAAATGAAAATAAAAATACAAGTATTAAAATCTGTAGGATGCAGTGAAGGTATTGCTTAGAGGGAAAATTATAGTATTGAATGCATATATTAAAAAAGAAGAGGGGCACCTGGGTGGCTCAGTGGTTGAGTATCTGCCTTTGCCTCAGGTTGTGATCCCAGAGTCTGGCGACTGAGTCCCACATCAGTCCCCCAGGTTCTCCCTCTGCCTATGTCTCTGCCTCTCTGTCTCTCATGAATAAATAAATAAAATCTTGAAAAAACAAAAATAAAAAAGAAGAAAGTTATAAAATTAATAATCTAAGTTTTCACCTTAGGGAACTAGAAAAAGAAGAGCAAATTAAATTCCAAGTAAGCAGAAGAAAATAAATAAATACAAATTAGAGCAGAAATCAGTGACATTGAAAACAGGAAATTAATAAAGAAAATCAACAAAACCAGAAGCTAGTTCTTTGGAATGATCAATAACATCCATAAGCCTTTAGCCAGGCTAAGAAAAAAAGAGAAAGGACACAAATTATTAACATCAGAAATGAAAGGGGACATCACTACAGATCCTATGGAAATTGAAATGAAACCCACTTAGGAATTCCCATAGGAATATTATAGACAACCCTATGTCCAGAGATTTGATAACCTAGATAAATGGACGAATTCCTTAGGAGAAATAATCTGGGGGATCTCTGGGTGGCTCAGCGGTTTAGCGCCTGCCTTTGGCCCAGAGTGCGATCCTGGAGTCCCGGGATCGAGTCCCATGTAGGGCTCCCAGTATGGAGCCTGCTTCTCTCTCCTCCTGTGTCTCTGCCCCTCTCTCTCTCTCTATGTCTATCATAAATAAATAAATAAATAAATAAATAAATAAATAAATAAATAAATAAATCTTTTTTAAAAAAGGGAGAAATAATCTGCCATAACTCACACAAGAAAAAAAATAGATGATAGAATAGGCCTGTATCTATTAAAGAAACTGAATCAATAATTAATATCCTTCTAAAACAGAATCAGGCCCAGATGGGTTAACTGGTGAATTCTATTAAATATTTAAGGAAGAAATTATACCAATTCTCTACAATCTCTTTCAACAAATTTGGGGCACCTAGGTGGCTCAGTTGATTGAGCTTTCAACTCTTGATTTAGGCTCAGGTCATGACCTCAGGGTTGTGAGATCAAGCCCCATGTCAGGCTCTGTGCTCAGTAGGCAGTCTGCTAAGATTCTCTCCCTCTTACTCTCCCTCCTTGTTTCTCCCCCAACTCAAAGAAATCACACAATGTTTGTTCACATGCCACAGATAAATAAATCTTCTTTAAAATGTATTTATTCATTTAAGATTTTATTTATTTATTCATTAGAGACACACAGAGAGAAGCAGAGATATAGGCAGAGGGAGGAGCAGGTTCCCAGCAAGGAGCCTGATGCAGGACTTGATCCCAGACCCTTGGGATCACACCCTGAGCCATAGCCAGATGCTCAACTGCTGAACCACCCAGGCATCCCAATAAATAAATCTTTTAAAAAATAATTTAAAAAATAAATTTAAAACTTTCTCACCATCAAGCAAAAATTATAATTTGGGAAAACATATCTTTTACTATGAACTTGACAGACTCCCAATACTTAAAGGTTTTTCTAATGAGAATGTAGTGACATTAATGTATATGATATTTTGATGCTGTGCAATGAAGTATTAATCTTTGGCAGATCTGCCTTACTCAGTGAACCAATTTTTTCAAATGACTAATGCAGTATGATACAAAAATCACACAATAGCTAAAGATCCACTCAAAGTGCAAGAAAGATTTTATTGTAACAGAAAATAAAAAGTTAAGTGATATGGTTTCAGATTCCATATTGCAGCTAACTTTTAAGAAACTATCACTTGTCAAATTTTTTGTAGTATCAGAGAAAAATAGCCTTAATTATGTGGAAAGTGTATTAAGACACTTTTTTTTTCAATTGTATATCTGTGTGAGGCCAAATTTTCATCAATCTAACCAGATTGAGTGCAGAAGCCTATATGAGAATCCAGCTGTTTGCTATTAAGTCAGAAATTAAAGAGGTTTGCAAAATGTAAAACAATGCCACTCATTCCACTAAAATAGTTTGTTTTGGAAAACACATCTATTTTCTTAGAAAAAAAATACATGTGAATGCATGATGACTTTATTGTTTTTATTAATTTTAAATGAAACAGTAAATATTTAAAACCCTCAGTTTTAACTTCTGATATGATAAATAACAATAGATATAATTCACATAAACAAGTCTCTTTAGGGCTTCTAAAATTTTTAATTTTTATAATTTTAAGAGTCCTGACACCAAAACATCTGGTCTATACCAGCACCCAGAATAATCTGAAAATAATAACTTGCAAGTAAATTATAAACAAATTAAGTTGGTTATAATTAAGAAAATGTTATTTATTAATAATAATTTATTAATTCACCAGTTACTATGTGTTCTAAGTGCTGGAGTCACAGCAAAGATAATGTTATTGCTCAGCTTAAAACTCCTCAATGGCTTCTCATATCCCTTAGGATAAAATACGTGTCTTAACTTCACTTACAAGATCCTTGATGATCTTGTTCCTGTGAAACCCCTAGTTTCATGTCATTCTTCTTCCATAATATTCTATACTCTGTTCCTTCATAGCATTGTGAGCCTTTATACATGCTCTGCCTTCTGTGTAGAAACTATGCCCTTGCTTTCACTTCCTTCCAGAAGTCTTTCCTTCTTCCCCAAGCCTGAAATGAATCCCATTCTAGAATCTCCTACCATCCTCTGCACTTCTGTTATCATGGCACTTATCACACTGCATTGTAATTGCATCTTTTAACCTCTGCCTTCCTCCACAAGAGTGTAAGCTTTATGAGGACACAAAAGCAGTCTTTTTTAAAAAATGGTTTTATTTCTTTTTTTTTTTAAATGGTTTTATCTCTTAATTTTGAGAGCAAGAGCACATGCGTGTGAGAAGGAGGGGAGGGGCAGAGGGAGAGGGAGAGGGAGAGGGAGAGGGAGAGGGAGAATCTCAAGCAAACTCCCTGCAGAGCCCAACATGGGGCTTGATCTCATGTCCCTGAGATCACCACCTGAGCTGAAATCAAGGGTCAGATGCTTAATGGACTGAGCCACCCAAGCGACCCCAGACAAAAGCAGTCCTGCTCACTGTTGTATTTCCAGTCTTTAGCAAAGCTCTCCACTTGTTAGGTGATTAATAAATGCTTATTTTTGAATGAAAGGCAATAAAATGCTACACAACATATGTATTAATATATTAATAATAGGACATTAGCAAAAATTTCAGAATAAGAACTTGGGAAAATTCTCTGTTCCACAAAAGCAGTGAGAAAAACTGGCAAAAAGGGTCAGAATCAACTTGTCATAGCTCTGGAAATCAACAAAAGGATTACCGCAACCTAAAGGGGCATTTATTCAAGAAAAAGCTGGAGTTTGGATTAGAAAAGTCAGCCTCCCATGAGGCCGAGATTAGCCTGACATGAGAATTAGACAAAGACAGTATAAGAAAAGAAAATGACATACAGACAAATATCACTTATGAAGACAGACCCAAAAATCACAATACTAACAAGCTGGATCTAGAAACATATCCTGAATTTGAACCCCTATTTCATACCACATACAAAAATTAACTCAAAATGGATCAAGATCTGAATTTAAGTGCTAAAACTATAAAACTCCCGGGAAAAGAAAAGAAAAAAAACAAGCATAAAGTTTTGTGACCTTGGATTTATTTGGCAATGGCACCAAAAGCACAAGCAATAAAAAAAAAAAAAGAGGTGAATTCCACTTTGTAAAAATTCAAGCCCTTCCACACTTTGAAGGACACTATTAAGAAACTGAAAAGACAACCTATGGAATGGGAGATAATATTTTCAAATCGTGTATCTGATGAGGGTTTAGTATTGTAAATATCTAAAGAACTCTTATAACTCAATAATAAAATAATGTTAGTAAGCGAACATAATCATAATCATAATCACATATACATGGATGTAGTCTGATGAACCTCTTTATAGTTTGTCACTTATTGGATACTGACTAATAGGAACCTATACTTCATTCCTCATAGCTTGTAGCTATTCATGTGTCTGCTTCCTATTCATTATATACAATGAAGATCGAGTCTGATTTAAGGTATAGTTGCTGGGAATGCACAGTGTAAGAAACCAGGGCTGACTACCATGTGATATTACATGCCACCCTATCACAGAATCCCAAATCAATACAACAATGTCCCTGGAGTCTCAATTTACAAGACGACCCAGTGCACAAGCTACCACCACACAGCACGGGATGTCAGGAGAGCCCAATTTTGGAGCTTATTTTACTTGCTGCTATTATTGCAGTTGTTAAATTCTGACAAGCTGAAGGAGTACTAGATGAGTGAAAAGGAAAAATATATTAGAGTGCAACATACATCATTTTCAGCCTTCATTTCTCACACAAACATTAAAAAACACTGTATTTAACCATTCACCATTCCTGTAATTGTACAGGAAGCTGTGTGCCTGCTAGGCAGTGGCAGTGTTCAAGACTGTTCTGAATGGAACGTCAGGCAAACCCATCAGCCTCAGTCTGTCTACATAAAGACATAGTCTCTGACCGATACCTTGGGTGTCTGGTGATTGCCCTGCACTGTAGACAGACCTCTGCTGATTGGTTTTAGCTAGAGTTATAATCAGAATGGCTCAGAAACACTTTTGAGATGCATTTTGAAAAGGACATGATTGAAAGGAGAGAAAAAAAACAGGTGAATTGAGAAGAGTTGTGACCCTGGGCAGAAATAGCACAGAGGCTGGTCTTATGCATTTCCTCTGTAACAGCAGCACTGGATATGGCTTTCATTCCAACCCTTTGTGACTCTACATGTTATTTTCACCCTCTTCTCGGATTTCCTCTTTGGCCCAGTTCCTTGAACATCAGCCATACTTTTGTCCACCCTGGACTCACTTATCTCTTCGCCTATTCTATTGATGAGGCGACACCACTAGGGCAGCTTGTGATTATCTTCCCCAGTATTCACACAGCTCCAGCCACAAAACTCGGGACATCATCTAAAACTGGATTCACTCTGCTGCCATATGCTTAGATTCACAGACACATGGATAGCAGAGCTGGCCAGGCCTGTGAGGTCAGTCTATTGTGGGCAGGGAGTGGAGGCCCGTGGAAGGGCAGGAACTCACCTGCAGCCTACTTCTGGAAGTGCTGGGTGCACTCAGGTAATTCCACCTTAGCTGGCTTTCACGCTCTGTGAGCAGATTTCAGAAGCTTCCCTGGGACATGGTACATTCTAAACTCAAACAGCAATGTTATCTTGAGGAGTTGCTGGTTGGTGTTATCCATGCTCCTCTAGCCTACCCTTAGTGCGAATAAGTGAGAGAGCTATTCTAATGCTTAATAAATCATCCAAGAATTGAGGATATTTCAGACTAGCTTCATGAAATACATATGGAAGGCAATCTCAGAACTAACATTTTGGTTGGGTGTAGCCCTTTACTCTTTACAAAGTACTTGTCCATGTTATATTACCACATAGGAGCTCTGGAAACCAGCCCCAGGAAGTAAGATAGTATGGCCCATTTTTCTGAAGTGAGGTTCCAAGAGGTGAAGGGATTGCCTAAAGCCACACCATTTGTAGAAGACAAGGTTTCAAAGCCAGGACCCACAACTCCAAACCCTAATGTGTTTATCTATAGTCTCCACTTGAGGAAGCCCCCATGGAGTAACTGAGGATCAAAGATTTAGAATCTTTGAAGGTGACTTAAGAATTGTGGTCTTGGGATCCCTGGGTGGCGCAGCGGTTTGGCGCCTGCCTTTGGCCCAGGGCGCGATCCTGGAGACCCGGGATTGAATCCCACGTCGGGCTCCCGGTGCATGGAGCCTGCTTCTCCCTCTGCCTGTGTCTCTGCCTCTCTCTCTCTCTCTCTCTCTCTCTCTCTGTGTGACTATCATAAATAAATAAAAATTAAAAAAAAAAAAAGAATTGTGGTCTTTCAGATGCCAGAAAAAGCAACAAATCACAAGAAAAAAAGCCCTGGCCAACTGTTTTCTCTATTTCCCCCTTAGCAGCGAGCCGTCTCAAGTAACACCCATATTGCACCAATCTCCTGTTGCACTTGGGGGTTAAAAAGTGAGGCCCTATTATTATTTATGCTGAAGTGTAATGAAAACTTTACTTGAAATATATCTTGGAAGCCCCAGATCTGGACTTTAAAAGTCAGCTCTTATTCTTTCTGAGTCACTGAATCACGGATATAAACATCTAGCACTGTGGTCCCAGCCTGGCCACTGGGATTTCATGTCCCCAGGGAGGTCTCTTCTCTTCTCTGGGCCTCAATTTCCCCACCATGAAACAAACAGGGGGACAGGGGCTGGGATTAAGTCTCTAAGAGCAGGCCTGGAGAGGTAATTTCCCTTGGAATGTAGAGGATGTCTCTTTCTTTCCCTATCATTCGGTCATTTTGTCTTTGGAGGTACTGCAGTGACCATAAGAAAGGATGACCTGGGACAGGAACTTTGTTCTCTGTACCATGATCTTTTAATCAGCTTCATGATTTAGCAGAATGATGTGACAAAACAATGAAAAATAGCTTGGGGGGCCACACATGGGGCTCCTGAGAGGTACCATCTGGTGAGGCAGGCTGTAACCTGCCAGGAGAGCACAATCCTCAGGCAGCTGGGGCTCACGGAAGGTTTGAGGGTCAGGCCACAGAGTCTCCTCCTGGTTTCAAATGCCATTTTTTGGTGCCCAGAATATCATAAATAGAAATAATCTCAAAGTGAAAAAGAGAAAAAAGAAGTGTAACAAACTGATAATGGGGAATATGGTGTGGGTACATTGGCCTTAACACTAATTTTATACAAATGAAATGGATCTGCATGTTATTAGTATCATGCAATTAATTTCAAAAACAGGAGAAAAGTTAAAATGAGCAGAAAAGAAAAGAAGAAAGAAATCACTTCAGCTCTGCTACTGACTCACCTTGGACAAGTCATTTAGCTTCCGTGTAACACAAGAGAATTGGCAAAGCAAGTTTGTTCCAAGGAGGAAAGGGGCTTTCAGCAAAAATCCCTGTCATCACATTGGATTCTTCCCATCCCACGTGGGGATGGTGTGTGTGCAATTGGAGGCTTCCCTTACAAACCATGGGTAGAGGCAATAATGCTGGCTCCCCAGCTTACATGGCAGCTGCACAAACCATTTGGACTGGGGACACCTGAAACATCTTGTTCCACTTGAAGAAAAATCAAATTACTTCATTCTGGAGTCGATTTCAGGGAGTGCAAGTGGTGGGCCTCAAAGACAGAAGGCCAGAGGAGGGCAGGTGTGATAAAGAAATGAATAACTGCCAATATGACCAAAGAAGAGAGGGAGGAAAAGCAACACTTGGCTACACATAGCTGGTGATCATAATTCTCCCAGCTCTTCCAAAGAATCAGCTCCCTGCCTTTTAGCGGAAGGGAAAGAAACAAAAGAATGAGACTCTCACCCTTTACAACAGGATACAGGTACTACTGTTAGTAACACTGTCCTGGAGGACGGGCAGGCTCAGATCCTGCGGGTCCCATGGAGTCATGGAAAAAGACAGGATGATGATTAGCTCTTCTGTATTGACTTTCCTTTAGCAACTTTTAAGAAACTGACAAATCAGCGGGCCTCTTGCTAGTGTCAAGAAGTCATACATATCTAGAGTCAGAGACGGGGAGCAAGACCGGACATAGGAGGCTCTATCTGCTCAGTTTTATTAAAAACTCATGCTTGGTGCTAAGACAGATCACAAAATATTGCTTTTCTAATAAAGGCAATCTCTTCATTCTGTTTTGCTTCTCGAGGTTTTTCGCTAACATACAAAATAGTATCTGACTCGCGTCTTGCCATCCTGCCAGAGCTAATAACATACATGAATCAGAAATGGATTGTCTGGATCCAAACATTGGCAGCTGGGCAGCAAAGGAACACACCAGAATTCAGTTTCCAGCTCCTCTCCAAAGGGCCTCTGGGCAGGTCTCCCTTAGGACATTGCCTCAGGTGGCAACTCCAAGACAGGTGACCTGGATTAATGAGCCAACAGGCATTTAAAAAGCAAATAATCAAATAATTCTAATAAAAACACAGAAAGTGGAATGATTATATGGAGTTAGCATTCATTTGTCCAGATCACTGCATATTAACATTCCTTATACAAACAGCTGAAGAGCGAGCCAAACTATGAGGAACTCTCTGGAGTCTTTCTGCTGTCACCTAATCATTCACTTTCTTAGTTACCCATCCATCTGATGCGTCAACTTTCCCATCTCTCTCTACTGTCCTAACTCTTGATCCTCAGTGCTCAAATATTCCTTCTCCCCACCTGCTTCCATGCTTACAAACCTTTGTTTACTCTTTAATGAGGACTTAACTTGAAATGCAACCTCCAAAGGAATCACTTCCTATCTGGGTGGCCATGTACATCGTCCACTGGACAAGCTAGGGCATCCGAGAACTCCCTCCAGGTCTAGCTTCCCTCTATCTAATTTGCGACTCAGTGTACTGACGCTCTGACCAGCATGCCAGCCTTTGTATTTGCTCTCAGGTTACAGGCTTGGCAATGTGGTACCAGAGGCAGGGTGCTTGACCTGAGCCCCCAAAACGCGGACATTTGGTCCCAGGTCTCTTGCTTCTTCTCAGAGGGAAAGAACATGTTTGTATGTGATGTGACTTCTCTAAGCCCCAGCCTCCTCATCCGTAGAATGGGGATGATAAGTCCCACTTTGTGTGCTTCTGGTGACAGTTAAATGAAAGAATGTATTTGAAGTGCCTCGCATAGAGCCTGGTACATAAAAGTGGCTCAATAAAACACTTCCCTTTTCCCCATCCTTACTGCATGCCCACTCTCTTGTTCCATCCCCTTAATCTTTCTTAAAATCTAAAATGTGATACAGGGTGCTTTTTTTTTTTAAATATACTTCATGCGCTTCCTTTTTTAAAAAAAACAGATATTGTATTTATTTAGTTGAGAGAAGGAGCACTAGAGAGTGAGCACAAGCAGGAGGAGGGGCAGAGGGAGAGGGAGAGACAGACTCCCCGGTCAGCAGGGGATCCAGGGTGGTGCTTAATCCCAGGACCCTGAGATCATGACCTGAGCCAAAGTCAGATGCTCAACAAACTGAGCCACCTGGGTGCCCCATGCTCCTCCTCTTGACTCTTTCATACCCTTAGTTATCTCCAGCCTCCTGTTCTCCTCTATATGCATCTCTCCTCCTTAATCTGGTTCTCTGCTTCCTCCCTGGCCCAAGAATGTAATCCGACTAAACAGTCTCCAAGGGTCTCACCACACTGCCTCTGCCATAGTCTGGGGTCCTTCTCGGTTAACCAAATGCTGTAACATCTCCCTCATAAACAGGTTAGATAAAATGAGAGCGCATCATACAGGAGGTTATCTTGTAGGAAATTCTTAAGGACATTATACTTTGTCCTGGATTTTTCTCCGATGGGGAGAAAATGCATGAAAAATAGTTAAAGGAAAGACATTTGTCATTTCAATGAAAATCTCTGGAAAGCAAATACTTATTACTACAATCTAGATGAAGCCTTGGCCTTTTGATTAAAAACATGAAACTGACATATGGTGCCTTCCCATCTCCAGGGAAACAAGCCTTCTAGGTTCTATTTATTTGCTTCTGAAAGTTTTATTGAGTTTCCACTTTTGAGTCCTGCAACCTGTCCTGGAGGCAAGAGGAAGGAGCAAGGCTTGCTCCAGCCCCTCTCTCCACCTTTCCACCCCCACTGCATGCAAACAGCCACACTCCCCTGCCAGGGGCCTCCGTGGCAATGTCGATTCCTTTGGCTTCACTTCTTCAGTTAGAGCTTGGCCTCCAGAGATAAAACACCTTGTGGCAGGATTTCCCTCAAAAGGAAACTGCAATCTGTTGTCCCCAATACATTTTTCTTGTAGAAGAAGAATAAAAAAGTAAGAAGAGAAGGGAAAGAGTGAAAGGGGAGGAGGAGGAGATGAAGGAACAGGAGAATTTGGACAGAGAACATAGTTCCCTCTTAGGATATATTTGTTTTAAATGAGAGCCAGAAGTCATTACATGAATCTCTACTGTTGTAGAGTTTACTGTTCCCGCTAACTTCAAGTCCAACAAACCAGCCTAGAGGCCTCAGCATCATGTCCACCCAGGCCGGTTGGTTCAGTACCACCATTAACAATGTTCTCTAAAAACAAAGACTGGCTATAGCTTGACTTTCTGAGCTATGTATCCAATTTGAGACAGTAAGTACATTTTACTCTGGAATCTAGCAATTAATTATTTGTATGCAATTTATTAGTGAATACAGCCTGAGCAAGGAAGGGCAATATGCTGGGAAGCTGTGCATTAGCTTTTCTACCAGTGACTTCAACGAAGACTTTTTTTTTTTAAATTACTACTCATAAAACTCAAGTAAAAAAATTATTAATGATGTTCAGGTCTCTTAATTAGTTCTACATTCCCCTAATAGGAGTCTAAAAGCAAGGATACAATTTTATAGAAAGCGGTTTCTTTAGAAACAGGATCAATTCCCCTCCCCACCAAACCCTTCTGTTTTTTCTTTTCTGGAAATAATCCAGGCCCTCCCAGACTTACAAGCTCTTGTTTCCAAACCTCCCATATACGCAGGTGGCTGGTCCAGCATGGGAGGCCTGACCTCTCCAGCCATGATGTTGCCTTCTTGCTGCTGGAGCCAACCTCGGGGGTGGCTCAGGGAATGGCAATATAAGAGCCCTTTCTTCTAGGGTTAATGCAAGGTCTCAGGATCTGGGTGGCACAGTACTGCCGAAGACAGAGGTCTAGGCCATAGGATGAATTCTGGAAGTAAGAAAGACCCTCTTGCCTCCATTATTCCTTAGTCTTCACCTAAGCCCCAAGCTTCTGCGGTTCCTTGCCACCTGTTGTGTGCTTCCCACAAACACTGCCTTCACGTCTTCAGTGGTTAGAAGAGGCTTCATTCAGGTAGAAGTCATCTAGGACACTTACCCTGATCTCTCCAGGCTAGGTTACATACCCTCTTAATCTGTATCCTCCAGATGTCTACACATTGGTCGTCTCTCTTTATATGACTGTATCCTTCACTAGATGATTAAGGCTTTTGAGGGCAGGTACTAGATTTTTTACATCTTTTATCTTTTTTTCTTAAATAATTTATTTACTTGAGAAAGAGAGAGAGAGAGAGAGAGAGAGAGAGAGAGAGCACAGGAGCACAAGTAAAGGGGGGAAGGCAAAGGGAGAGGGAGAAGCAGACTCCCTGCTGAGCAGAAAGCCTGAAGTGGGGCTGGATCCCAGGACCCTGAGGTCATGACCAGAGCCGAAGGCAAACACTTAACTGACTGAGCCACCCAGGCACCCCCTGGTTTACATCTTTTCATTCATATCACATGATCTAGTGCAGAACATGTCTAAAGTATTCAACAAATACTCATTGAGTATATGGATGAAACTGTGACCTTAGTAATAATTGGCTACTGCCACTGAATCAGGCAAGCATTTGCTCCTGAAAGAAATTTTATCAAATGAAGTTAGTTCTCTGAAATTAACCAGGTAACAAAAGAGGCTTCATACACATTATCAAACATTTAAGATATAATATTCAAATGTTCTTTTCTACCCATATATTAAAGCATTAGTTTAATTAACACTGACACTTTGAAAGTCCTAGAAATAATCAGGATCATTAGTGTCAGCCTGACAAAGGTATGAAGAAAGTTTCTGTAATTTGGCCCAAACTGCTTTTACAAGATTGTCTGGAAATAAATAGCTCACTGTGAAATTTATGAATCGCTTTATATATTAATCAACAGTACAGTGGTACTCTAACAAGGTTAAAAGTGTTCTCTGATTTCCATTATAAAGATAATTTCAATCAAGCAGACTAACAGTCTCACAGTGTAGGTCATTCTATAATTCAATTGTACTAATGACTATGGCGTGCATGCAAACAAGAGAATAAAACAGGCTAAGACCAAACCGAGGGGGGGGGGGAATGCTTTATAGAAAGAAAAAACAATGATTTGCATCTTGCATTTTCAATGACCTTTGTAGTACTCATCTGCAAATGAAATAGAATCATTTCTCATGGCCCAAAAGATACCTTTTGTTCTTGCCCATCAATTTTATGTAAATTATATATGTTGACCTTTAATTGGCTATAACAGGGGCACATTCTGAGCAACACTTTCATATTGATTTGCTTAGACTTGTGCAAGAGACTAAGCAGGGAGAAACAAAATTGAGTTTCTATTCGCTATTTCTGTAGAGAGCCACACTTCAGAGGTTTTCCTGGCCTCGATTACATATTTATATTTGATTGTTTCTGCATAAAGAATTTCTCAGGTAATGTGTAAAAAACAGATCAAAAAAATACCTTGGCAAGAAATTTCATCTTCTGCCTATTTTATTTCTCTTCTTCACATAAAAATGCTCATAATTGTGCATTGAAATCCAGACTAATTATGCATATTGTGATTTCTAGAGATCCTACAATCAAAAAGCAAGGAAAATCAAGGAGCATCTTAGATGCCAGTTTGAATCTTTTAGGTAGAAGAAGATAGAGTAAGTCTAAAAGCAAACCTTAGAAGCATAGTCACTATGTCACATTAAAAAGATGGATGGTACAGCAGAAGAATACTGGCCTGTTTGTCAGAAGCCATAGGTTTTACCCTGGTTTGACATTAATTGGCTTATCTTCAGCAAATCCTTTGCCTCAAGTCATATGCCTGAGTGTTCTTGGCTTCAAAGTGAGGAGACCAGACTAGGTCTCTGAGGATCATTCCAAATGTAGCATTCTGGCTAAATGTCAAGCAAAAAAAAATTGATTAAAAAAAAACTTTATATTACCTACAGGACCAAGTAAGAAGAAGGAGAGACCAAGAAAGTGAGACATTCTCCAGAATCAGAGATGGAGAGGCTTTGACAACAGAAATAAAGCTCTAACCCAAGGCCAGTGTTTCCACTTAGGATGTTTTGAAGAGCAGTCCAGTAAGAGGAGCTTGTGTTATGGGAGGATACTGCCTGTGGCACTGCTGACAGGAGGACTCCAGTTGACAAAATGCCATGAGGCCCAATCCCAAGAATGAAGTTCCAGGTTGTTACAGTCTTCTTTTATGGGCATGTGCATGTGCTAAGCTGGACTATTTGTCTACATTTCTACACTTAACTGTTTCACTTTCCCCTCTAAGTTGATTTTTCATTTGGCCAATTAGCTAAACAGTACAAAGCAAACATCTTGAAGTATTTATGGATTTTTTCTTTGATCTCAGAACTTGCAGATGTTACAACAGGCAGCCATATCGCCTTTGCTTGGTTTGCTATACTTTTAACCCTCACTGTTCTCCATTGCTGGCTTATCTGCCACATTCTACCAACTAAATCTCCCCATTCTGACTTGAAATGATAAAACAAGGAAATATCTGCTCTATGTTAAGGCTTTCCAGCTGCCAGGCTGATAGATTTGTTTCCTTTTTTTTTTTTTTTTTATCCAGTAGCCTATTCCATTCTGCAGAGTAAGGCTTCCCAAATAGATGCCTTTACTTGCTGCTTTTGAAAGCTGGACATGGCCTTGGAAATTGCATTCAATGAGTGTTTCCTTCTTCCTCTTCTACTGTCAGTCTGAAATCCAAGGCCAGGACCCAGGAGAGTCAGCTGGGGTGGGTGTGAGGTAGAGGTTCTGGCTAATACTCTCAGCAGGGAAATCCAGATGCTGTATTAAGGGAAGGGAATAAAGGAAAGGAAGGAGAAACAGACAGATAATTTAGATCTACCCACAAAATCAGGCCAAATGTTTTAGGGACCCAGATAAAGGTCTAGAAACCACAAGCTCTGGGACCTGATCCCAGAATCTGGGCAAGAAGAAAGGAACATCTGGGCAAAGTCTGAATGGCAGGCTGTGGGATTTGCCAAAAGAGAACTTAAATCCTAAGCCACTTCTGTCAAAGCCAGAGAGTAACAGGTGGAAAGCAAGTTAAGGAAATGGATGAGAGCAGAGGACATGCATAACTTTACAAGTCAGAGTCCTCAATTAATCCAGTTGGACTGTCTTAAGCCAACAGGGTAGGCATGGAATTGAGTGGTAAGAAAACCTAAGAATTGGATGAGCAAGTGGTAATTCTTCCTGAAAGAGCAAAGGTAAGGCGAAAATAAGGAATTTTCAAGTAACAAGAAACCTTTCATCATCCTTATGACGAGTCTAATCAGACAAAATGATAAAAGGAGACATTGGGGTAGACGTACACCTGACTCCATTCATCTCACCACCTCCTAATCTCTAGCCAAAAAAAAAAAAAATACACTGTTCAGGAGGCAGAGGTCTCTGGAGGGCCTGACTCATCTAAACTGGCATGTGAAATGGCTCAAATTTCTCCAGTTTCTGTAGCTTTGCCCTTCCTTGGGCCTCTGGTTCAGTCTTTTGGAGGTGATCCACCCCAGGCTGCTGGTATCAAAAGTTCACATGTCAAACCTGAAAGAGCTTTTAAATTTCTACCCTGTATTTTCTATAGATATAAAAAACTACTATCATTAACTGAAATATTAACTAGTTCCCACAAATTAGTTTTGGATTGCCTGAAAATGTGCTCTGGATGGGCAGTTATGTGTTAGACCACACACTTTGTTTCGAGTTATTTCCTTTTGCTTGTGGTACTTCTCAGCAGGGCAGATAGAAAGGCAGTTAGTTATATTTGTAGAAAGTGGCTTTCCTGGGAAGGGACTGGCATTGTCAGTACTGCAGGGAAATTCAGATACACTTGACAGCAGCGCCCTATGAATTTCTTCCCAAAGGGGAGGTTGGAACTGCAGAGCCCAATCCATATCACATGGCTATTGAGCACATGAAATACGACTAGCCCAAGTTGTGATGAAAAAAAATATAAAATATCCCATTAACAATTTAAAAAATATTGATCACATGTCAAAATGCCAATTTTTAACATACTGGGTGAAATAAAAATATTAATTTCACCTATTTATTCCTACTTTTTAAATGTGTGTTTTTTTAAGTTTCATTTATTTATTTCAGAGAGAACAACTGAGTGAGTACATGGAGAGGCAGAGGGAGAGGATCTTCAAGCAGACTAGCAAACTCCCTGCTGAGTACAGAGTCCAGCCTGGGCTTAATCCCACAAACCAAAAACAAAATAAAATCCTTTAAAGAAAATGGCAGATATAAATTTTACCATATCAGTACAGATCTTCCTCAACTTGTGATGGTGTTACATCTTGATAAACCTATCATAAGTTTAAAATACATTAAGTAAAAAAATGCATTGAATGCACCTAACCTACCAAACATCCCAGCTTAGCCAACCCTACCTTAAATGTGCTCAGAACACTTACATCAGCCTACAGTTGGGCAAAATAATCAAACACAAAGCCTATTTTATAGTCAAGTGTTGAATATCTCATGTAATTTATTGAATACAGCACTTTTTAAAGAGATTTGATTTATTTATTCATGAGAGACACAGAGAGAGTCAGAGACACATGCAGAGGGAGAAGCAGGCTCCTCACAGAGAGCCCACTGCAGGACTCAATCCCTAGACCGGGATCATGCCCTGAGCCGAAGGCAGACACTCAACCACTGAGCCACCCAGGCGTCCCCTGAATACAGCACTTAAAGGAAAATGGAATGGTTGTATGGGAAGAGAATGGTTGTCAGTGTTTCAGTTATTTGCCATGATCCTGTGGCTGACTAGGAGCTCACTGCCATTGCCCAGAATCATAAGCATATCACACATATTGCTAGTCCAGGAAAAGAGCAAAATTCAAAATCTGAAATGAGGTTTCTACTGACTGCACTGTTCACTGTTGCACCATAATAAAGTTGAAAGATCGTAAGTCAAACCATCTTAAGTCAGACATTACCTGCAATTAAATATAAATGGATTAGACACTCCAGTCAAAAGAGAAATTGTCAGGGGCAGCCTGGGTGGTTCAGCGGTTTAGCGCCGCCTTCAGCCCAGGGTGTGATCCTGGAGACCCAGGATCAAGTCCCACATCCGGCTCCCTGCATGGAGCATGCTTCTCCCTCTGCCTGTGTCTCTGCCTCTTTCTGTCTCTCTCTGCCTTTCATGAATAAATAAATAAAATATTTTTAAAAAAGAGAAACTGTCAGATTAGATTAAAAAATATACAACTATATACTATCTACAGGAGACATATTTTAGATTCAAAGATACAAACAGATTGAAAGTAAAAGAATTGAAAAAGATATATCACGCAAATAGTAAGCATAAGAAAGCCAAAGTGGCTATACTAATATCAGAAAATAATAAACACTAGATAAAAAATATTATTAAAGATAAAGAAGACTATTTTATACTGATAAAAGGGTCTGTCCATTAGAAAGAAACATTTACAAACATACGCATCTAACAATAAAGCCCCAAAATACATGAAGCAAAAACTGGTAATATTGGAGGGAGAAATAAATAATTCAGCAATAATAGTTGGAGATTTTAATATCCCACTTTTAACAGTGGATAAAAAACTAGACAGAACATCAACAAGGAGACAGAAAACCTAAACAACACTATAAACAAAAAGACCTAACAAACATCTGCAGAATACTGCACCCTATGACAACAAAATACACATTCTCTCAACTGCATGTGGAATATTCTCCAGGACAGATCATATGCTAGGCCATAAACAAATTTCAATAAGTGAATAAGGATTGAAATCATACCAAGTATATTTTCCTATGACTATGGAACAAAATAAGAAACCAATAACAGAAAGAAATTTAGGAAATCTACATATATATGGAAATTAAACCACACACTCCTAAGTAACCACATATGGGGAAATTAAACAATACACTGGTAAGTATGTAGTCTCTAAGTATGGAACGCCTGAGTGGCTCCACAGTTGAGCGCATTTGCCTTTGGCTCAGGGAGGGATCTGGAGTTCCGGGATCAAGTCCCACATCGGGCTCCCTGTATGGAGCCTGCTTCTCCCTCTGCCTATGTCTCTGCCTCTCTCTTTCCTCTTTCTTTGTCTCTCATGAATAAATAAATAAAAATCTTTAAAAAAAGACTCTAAGTAAGAAAGGGTCAAATAAGAAATCATAAGGAATATGATAAAATACTTTGATATTAATGACAGCAAAAATATATACCAGCACATATGGGATGCAGCTAAAGCAGCACATGAAGGGAAATTTATAGTTGTAAAAAATTATTTTGAAAAAAAAAAAGAAAAGAAAGATAGATTCAAATCAATAGCATAAACTGTCACCTTATGACACTGGAAAAAAAAAGAGCACATTAAAAATAAACCAAGAAGAAGGAAGGCAATAGTATATTACAACAGAAATTAGTGGAATCAAGAATAGAAAAAGAATAAAGAAAATCAACAAAATCAAAAGTCGGTTCTATGAAAAGGTCTACAAGATTATCTTTTAGTTACACTGACCAAGACCAAAAAAAAAAAAAAAAGACTCAAATTATCTTAATTAGGAATGAAAGAAGGGATATTACTACCAGCCTTATATAAATCAAAAGGGTTTTAAGGGAATACTAAAAAAGTATATGACAACAAATCATATAACATACACAAAATGGACAAATTCCTAAAATGACAAAAGTACCTTAACTTGACTCAAAAAGAAATAGAAAATATGAATTAACTTAAAACAAACAGATTGAATTAGCAATTTAAATCTTCCCAAAAAGAAAAACCTAGGATCAGATGGCCCTACTGGCAAATTCTACTGAACACTTAAAGAATAATTAATGCTAATCCTTATCTAACTCTTCCAAAAAACAGAGGAAGGAACACATCTCAACTCATTCTATAAGGCTAATATCAACGCTGATACTTAAACCAAAGACTATAAGAAAACTACAGACCAGTATCACTTATGAAGATCAATACAAAGATCCTCAACAAAATACTAGCAAACTGAATCCAGCAACATAGAAAAAGGATCATGATCATGACCAAGTGAGCTTTATCCCAGGAATACAAGAGTAGATTAACATCTGGTAATAAATATAATTATTATATTAATAGAATAAAGAACACATACAAAATCAGGAGAAATAAACTAGATGCAGAAGAGGAATTTGATAAAATCCAGCATACTTTAATAAGAAAAATATTCAATCACAAGGAATACAAGGAAACTTCCTCAACTTAATAAAGGGCATTTATGAAAAACCCACAGCTAACACTATATTTAATGGGGAAAGACAGAAGATTTTTCCTCTAAGTTTGGGGAAAGGACAGAGATGTCCATTCTTGCCATTTCTGTTCAACATTGTACTGGAGGTTCAAGCCAGAGTAATGAGGCAAGAAAGAAAGACAGCAAGAGGAAGAAAATTTGAATGAATGAATGAATGAATGAATGAATGAAAGGAGGTAGGGGAAAGGAAAGGAAAAGAAATAATAGGCATCCAGATTGGAAAAGAAAAAAAACCATCTGTATTTACAGGTGGTATGATCTTGTATACAGAAAACACCAAGGACTAAACAGAACAAAACTATTAAAAATAATACCAATAATGGAAATAATATCAATAAATGGAAATGAAATGAGTGGGAAAAATCAGAGAGGGTGACAGAACATGAGAGACTCCTAACTCTGGGAAACGAACAAGGGGTAGTGGAAGGGGAGGTGGGCGGGGGGATGGGGTGACTGGGTGACAGGCACTGAAGGGGGGCACTTGACGGGATGAGCACTGGGTGTTATACTATATGTTGGCAAATCGAACTCCAATAAAAATATATTAAAAAATACAGAAAAAATAAAGAAATAAACCTAAAAAATAAAAAAATAAAACCAATAAATGAGTTCAGCAGTGTTACCAGGTACAACATCAATATACAAAAACCAAATTGTATTTCTATACTCAAGTAATGAACTATGCAAAAATTAAACTAATAATACAATTCCATTTACAATAACAGAACTATGATATTAGGAATAAATTTAACAAAATAAGGGCAAAGCTCTGAAAGCTACAAAACAACAATGAAAAAAATGAAAGAAGACCTAAATAAATGTAAAGACATTCCATATTCATAGATCAGAAGACTTAATATTGTTAAGACAAAATTCCCCCCAAACGATCTACAGATTCAATGCAATCCTTATCAAAATGCCAGCTGAGTTCTTTGTAGAAATTAACAAGTTGCTTGTGAAATTGAAATGGAATTGCAAGGTATTCCGTATAGCCAAAACAATCTGAAAGATAACAAAGTAGGAAGACTTCACACTTCACAGTTTTGTAATTTACTACAAAGTAACAGTAATCAAAACAGCATGGTACTGACATAATGAGAAACATATAGTTTGATGAAATAGAATTGAGAGTGCAGAAGTAAACCCATACATTTATGGTCAATTCACAAAAGTGCCAGGACCATCCAATGGGGAAAGAACACTACTGTTTTCAACAAATGAAGCCGGGACAACTGGGTATCCTCAAGCAAAAGAATCAAGTTGCAGGGATGCCTGGGTGGCTCAGAGGTTGGGCATCTGCCTTTGGTTCAGGGTCTGATCTCGGATTCCTGGGATTGAGTCTCACATTGGGCTCCTTGCATGGAGCCTGCTTCTCCTCCCTCTGCCTGTGTCTCTACCTCTCTTTCTGTGTCTCTCGTGAATAAATAAAAAAATCTTAAAAAATAAAAAGGATCTTGGAAACTAGCCCTTTATCTGATATGTCATTTGCAAATATCTTCTCCCATTCTGTAGGTTGTCTTTTAGTTTTGTTGACTGTATCCTTTGCTGTGCAAAAGCTTCTTATCTTGATGAAGTCCCAATAGTTCATTTTTGCTTTTGTTTCTTTTGCCTTTGTGGATGTATCTTGCAAGAAGTTACTGTGGCCAAGTTCAAAAAGGGTGTTGCCTGTGTTCTCCTCTAGGATTTTGATGGAATCTTGTCTCACATTTAGATCTCTCATCCATTTTGAGTTTATCTTTGTGTATGGTGAAAGAGAGTGGTCCAGTTTCATTCTTCTGCATGTGGATGTCCAATTTTCCCAGCACCATTTATTGAAGAGACTGTCTTTCTTCCAATGGATAGTCTTTCCTCCTTTATCGAATATTAGATGACCGTACATTTCAGGGTCCACTTCTGGGTTCTCTATTCTGTTCCATTGATCTATGTGTCTGTTTTTGTGCCAGTACCACACTGTCTTGATGACCACAGCTTTGTAGTACAACCTGAAATCTGGCATTGTGATGCCCGATGGTTTTCTTTTTTAAAATTCCCCTGGCTATTCGGGGTCTTTTCTGATTCCACACAAATCTTAAAATAATTTGTTCTAACTCTCTGAAGAAAGTCCATGGTATTTTGATAGGGATTGCATTAAAGGGCTAGTTTCCAAAATCTATAAAGAACTTATTAAACTCAACACCAAAGAAACAAACAATCCAATCATGAAATGGGCAAAAGACATGAAGAGAAATCTCACAGAGGAAGACATGGACATGGCCAACAAGCACATGAGAAAATGCTCTGCATCACTTGCCATCAGGGAAATACAAATCAAAACCACAATGAGATACCACCTCACACCAGTGAGAATGGGGAAAGTTAACAAGGCAGGAAACAACAAATGTTGGAGAGGATGCGGAGAAAAGGGAACCCTCTTACACTGTTGGTGGGAATGTGAACTGGTGCAGCCACTCTGGAAAACTGTGTGGAGGTTCCTCAAAGAGTTAAAAATAGACCTGCCCTACGACCCAGCAATTGCACTGTTGGGGATTTACCCCAAAGATTCAGATGCAATGAAACGTTGGGACACCTGCACCCCGATGTTTCTATCAGCAATGGCCACAATATCCAAACTGTGGAAGGAGCCTCGGTGTCCATCGAAAGATGAATGGATAAAGAAGATGTGGTTTATGTATACAATGGAATATTACTCAGCAATTAGAAACGACAAATACCCACCATTTGCTTCAACGTGGATGGAACTGGAGGGTATTATGCTGAGTGAAGTAAGTCAATCGGAGAAGGACAAACAGTGTATGTTCTCATTCATTTGGGGAATATGAATAATAGTGAAAGGGAATATAAAGGAAGGGAAAAGAAATGTTGGGAAATATCAGGAAGGGAGACAGAACATAAAGACTCCTAACTCGGGGAAACGAACTAGGGGTGGTGGAAGGGGAGGAGGGCGGGTGTTGGAGGGGAATGGGTGACGGGCACTGAGGTGGACACTTGACGGGATGAGCACTGGGTGTTTTTCTGTATGTTGGTAAATTGAACACCCATAAAAGTTAATTAAAAAAAAATAAAATAAAAAAAAAAATAAAAAGGATCAAGTTGCACCTCTCACATCAACCATATAAAATTAACTCAAAATTGATTATAGACCTATGTGTAAGAGCTAAGTCTATAAAAATTCTTAGAAGAAACCATAAGTGTAAATCTTCATGAGTTTGAATTAGACAATGGTCTCTTAGATATGTCCTATACAGAAAAATAGATAAATTGGACTTCATCGAAATCATAAACATTCATGTTTTAAGGAACATTATCAGGAAACTGAAAGGCACTCCACCACATAGAAGAAAATATCTGTAAATCACATATCTGATAAAGATCTAGTATTCTATATATATAAATAATGCTTACAACTCAACAATGAAGTGACAAGTAACCTGATTAAAAATTTAGGAAAGGATCTCAATAGACCTTTCACTAAAGAAGAGATACATCTCTAGCCAATAAGCACATGAAAATTACTCAAAAATCGCTGGTCATCAGAGAAACACAAATTGAAACTGCAATGAGATACCACTTCAAACCCACTAGGATGGGTTTTTTAATCCATAAACCAAAAACGATAGATAATAGCAATTGCTGGTGAGGATATGTAAAAATTGGAACCCTTCTATATTGGTGGTGGGAAAATAAAATGGTCCAGCTGGTTTGGAAAAGAGTTTGGCAATTCCTCAAAAGGTGAAACATAGAGTTAGCATATAACCCAAAGTTCCATTCTTAGTTATATTTCCAAGAGAAAGAAAATATATATCCACACAAAGAGTTGTGTATGAATGATTATAGCAGCACTACGAATAATAACCAAGAAATGTAAACAATTCAAATTTCCATCAACTGAAAATGGGTAAACAAAATGTGGTCTATCCATATAATGGAATATTATTCAGCCATAAAAAGTAATGAAGTGCTTATACATGCTACTACAACATGGATGAACCTTGAAAATATCATGTTAAGTGAAAGAGGCTGAACACAAAAAGCCATATATTGTAGGATTCCGTTTATATGAAATGTTTGGAACAGGCAAATCTGTAGAGAGAGAACGTAAATTATCAGTTGCCGGGGCAGGGGAATGGGGAATGGGAAGTGACAGCTAACTGGTATAGAGTTTCTTCTGGAATGCTAAAACTGTTCTAATACTGATTTGGGTGATGGACGCACAGCTTCATGAATGTACTAAAAACCATTGAATCATAAACTTTAAATGGGTAAATTGGTGAACGTATTCTATGTGAATTCTATCTCAATAAAGCTGTTTTTTTAAAAAAAAGTAATGAGGTGGAATTTACCACTGACCCAAAGGGAACAAAGATTTAAGTTGATTTAAAAATAAAAGATGCTGGGCATCCCGGGTGGCTCAGCGGTTTAGCGCTGCCTTCGGCCCAGGGCGTGATCCTGGAGACCCAGGATCCAGTTCCACGTCAGGCTCCCTGCCTGGAGCCTGCTTCTCCCTCTGCCTGTGTCTCTGCCTCTCTGTGTGTGTGTGTGTTTCTCATGAATAAATAAATAAAATCTTTAAAATAAATAAATAAATAAATAAATAAATGATGCTCCAGACTCGATGGGATGAGCACTGGGTGTTATACAATATGCTGGCAAAGCGAACTTCAATAAAACAAAATAAAATAGAAAAGAAAAAATAAATAAAAATAAAAGATGCTCCAGACAATGGGATATTATTCAGCATTAGGAAAAAGAAAACATGAAAAGACATGGAGAAACCTTGAAATGCATATTACTTAGTGAAAGGAGCTTTTTAGATTGGCTCCTTTCACTAAGTAATTAGGATTTTTAGGGCAGTGAAACTATTCTATATGATATTATAATGCCTAACTATACATTTGTCAATAGAATTTACAACACCAAGAGTGACTCCTAATATAAACCACAGACTTTGGGTGATAATAATGTGTCAATGAAGGTTCACTGACTTTAACAAATGTATCACTCTGGTGCTGGATGCTGATACTAGGGGAGGCTGGGGGTATGTAGGGGCAGGAGGTCTATGGGAACTTGGTACTTTCTACTCAGTTTTTCTATGAACCTGAAAGTGCTCTAAAAATAGTCTATTGTTCAGAAAGAGAAAGCAAAAAATAATAATAATAAATTTACTTTTTTGTATACTCCTGATTTTGTGGGTAGAGTTTTGTGCTCTTTGTATTCTTGATGGCTCTTCATTATCCCAAGGATAAACTCCATTCCCCTTTAGCTTGATTTAAGAGAAGAGTGAAACGCCTATGCTATGTAAGAAATTGCTTACTAGGGGATAGGGGGAGAGGGATGGTGGCCTCGTACACTGAAACTGATGCTTGACTTAAGAAACTGGCAAGTAAATCATAGTTGAGGTATGTTGTATTTTTCTGTATTTTTAAAATTTCCCTAAGTCCTACACCAAACACAGGGCTCAGACTCACAATACCAAGGTCAAGAGTCACATGCTCTACCAACTGAGCCAGAGAAGTGCCCCTGTATTTTTTTGTATTTAAAAAAATTTGGCATTTGTGACTTATTTGTATTGTGCTAGCCTTACTGGGGCAATGATTATATTAAGCAAAAATTGCAGGTGGAAGGGGAGGAGGGCGGGTGTTGGAGGGGAATGGGTGACGGGCACTGAGGCGGACACTTGACGGGATGAGCACTGGGTGTTTTTCTGTATGTTGGTAAATTGAACACCAATAAAAATTAATTAAAAAAAATTGCAGAGGACATGGAGAATGGGTACGGAGAAAAAAAAAAAAACTTCTCCAAATGGTCTGGTTTACTTTCCATCTCCTTTCACTTCCCCAAACTCCCTTCTCTTCCTCCTCTTCCCTTCCAACAAAAGAAATATATGATAACCCAACCCCAGGGATCAGAAAAGTAGCCACCTATCATTATAAAGGGGGGGAAGAGACTCTGAATAGGCAAGATGGGTAAGAACAGACAAGGAAATTTAGGGATTTAATTAAAGGACATTATCTCAAGCAAGGGGATATCATTAAATTATCCCAAAAATATGTAATAGATATCTGTTCATTTTTATATCAGCCTAAATTTAATAATCATTTAACAGTGGTACTCAGTAAAAGCAATTTAGCATTATACTGCACAATACACACTCAAAAACAAAGGAGCTATAAACACAGCTTGAGTCTTCCCTCCCCTCACAAGGATTTCAGCACTAAACCCGAGCAAAAGAAGACAAATGCTCAAAATCCCCATCAGGAATCGAGATATATCACACTGCCCTTTCTTCCTGCATCTTCTATGAAGCCCACTGAGAGCAGCTAGAAAACTTGTGTGTTCCACTTGTCCTGCCTGGCTGGGAATCAAGTCACCTGAACATCTGGGGGAACATGATTTTCAGTGGCCAAGTTGGGCAAATGCAAGCAGAGGCTTTATAGCCATACAGGCCAGACAAACCTGTTTCAAGGACTCACCAAGGTTTGAACACAAGGTAAGTAGGAACTTCAAGTCTTTAGGATGAATGTGAGTACCTGGATGAGCAGCCTCAGTCGAAACAGCCATCCTAACATTAGGCAAAGAATTCAGAAAATCTGCTGCAACACAACTGGTGTAGTTTCTTGAAATGGCTTGCGGATAATTGTGTTGCCCACCCCAGGCACAGGGTTTTTCCCACAGGGGCTTGGTAAATATTTATCAGTGTTGGTGCTGCTAATGAGAGGACTACAAAGATGAACAGCCCCATGAGAGGGAATACCTAGAAAGAAAAGGCCACTCGGTCTCGTGGCATATGAGATGGATCATATTACATGTCAGACTTGACAGTGCTACTGTGTGCAAAGCATTACTGCCAATTTTCATAGTGGTTCTCAGATGTTGGTTTAAAAAAATATTTTATTTACTTATTTATTTGAGAGCAAAATAGAAGAGGGGGAGGGGGAGAGGGAGAGAGAGAATCTCAAGCAGATTGTACACTGAGTGTGGAGCCCAACGCAGGGCTCGATCTCACGACTCCAAGATCATGACCTGAGCCAAAATCAAAAGCTTAACCAACTGAGCCACCCAGGCACCCCTAGAGGTTGGCACTTTTATCTCCATTCTATAGATGAAGCAACTAAGATTCAAGGAGATGATGTGCTATGCCCAGGGTCACTAAGATAAGGAATGGCTGAGCAGAGATTTACATCTTAACCCCTGAAGCCAGCATTCTTTCTACTATACAACGTTTTCTTACTCTGCTCTTTGCAACACCAAGCTGACCCATTCCTGTGCAGGGTATTGATTCAGCTTTCAATCTCAAAAGCTTAGCTCTTAGAAATCCCTTATAGTGCTATTAAAAATGGATGTTTGTTGTAATTTATTATTCCTGGTACCTCAAAGACTCTTTGGTCAATGATAACCAGAGCCGAGACAATTCTGAATGGGGCTTTTCATAGCAGAGCAGTTTGAGTTATGCATTAATTTTTTTCAATTAATGGATTACAGATTCAGAAGAAATGGTTGGGGAGGAAACAGTTTAAAACTTGATAAACACAGATGTGTGAGGGAAATGCTTCCACCAGTGTGTCTTCTTTCACTCTCTGTGATCTGGGGTTGTTAACATCCTTTTCATACTTGAAGGAGATACAACATGTATTCTATACTTTCTTTCTGTCAAGTTTGATTATGGCAATTTATCACAATTATTGCTTTATTTTTAATCGGAGTAAGGACAGTAATTGAGTGTCTTCTTTTGTCTAGAGTATTTTATATCTAGAAAACTTGTGAAGAGGCTGTTCAAAGGTGATTTAAAGTGTACAAAATTATAAGTAAATCTGCTAGAAGGTTGCTACAGTGAAGAAACCCATTAATTGAGAATTTGTTAAGGTGAATGGGACCATTAAGCAAATCAGAAACACAGCTATCACAGAATCCTTCCATGTTTGGAAAGAGATCATTGCAGGATTTTAATGCATGATAAGAAAACCATAGTGCTTAGTGTTTTTCACTATTCTTTAGATTTCTGATCTGAAAGGGGGGAAACATGGGCGCCATATATTTTTAAAGTATATTTTCAACCTAAGCTCATTAAGAATGGATTTTTTTTAATGGACTAGCCATTGATCCTGGGGCGGGGGGAAGTCTGAGCTCCAAGCAGATTTAGAAAAATATCATTAGGATTAACACAAGTATGAGGAAGAGCAGAGAAGAAAAGCTAAGTCC
The DNA here is from genome assembly GCF_018345385.1 of Vulpes lagopus. Taxonomy (NCBI): domain Eukaryota; kingdom Metazoa; phylum Chordata; class Mammalia; order Carnivora; family Canidae; genus Vulpes; species Vulpes lagopus. The sequence continues at coordinate 104,452,790 of NC_054848.1, forward strand.
ATTGGAAGTTTCCATGCTATACTTAAGGCCACACGGAGGAAAGAGGACGAGCAAGAACTGAGTGAGCAGGCAGGAATGCGAGACCCTCAGTCACTTCCTGGCTCTCATCCTGTCTCATGTCCACTGATTCAGCTCTCACCCACCTGCAGAGGGAGCCGGGCTTTGTCTATACAGTCTGAGACTGGGTCTGGCCCCAGGGCAAGAGATGAGCCTCAGAGGCCCAAGCAGAGGAGAGCCTGTGGAAGCAGCCTTGTGGCTGGCACCTACTTTCAGGTCTCCCTGCCTCTATTCTTTCTCCTGGAAAATGGCACTAAGTGAGAATTCCTTCCTCACCAGGATTGTCATCTGCAGTAAATGAGTCAGTTTGTGGAAAGAACTTAGAACCGTGTGTGGCACACAGCAAGCACTTTGTGATCACAGCTCATCGTTCCGATCTTCTTTGCTGCACAGATTAACTCACTTCTCCAAGGCCACTTCCTATGGCAGCACAAGGTGGAGACCCTACATCACGATTTGGATTCCTAGGCTGATGCTGTGGCTGCCATCCCAGCATAGCAGGTGATGTCAGGAGCATGAAAAGGTCCCATGTACACCTAAATATTTCCTCCTTTCACCTGTGCCATAGGGACAAAAATCTTCATCCTTTGTAACCTTTTGAAGTGTTTTCTGATGATGTATTTGTTAAGTGAAGTGAGTTTGCTTCTCAGGAGAGGGAATGCATTAGAGAATCAGCAGAATCAGAAATGGGCTTCCCGGGATGAGGGCACCATGATTAACCATAATTTTCAACCAACTACGAGGCCTAAATGAACAAGACATGGAGCAAGGTATGATTGTGAAGGAGAGGCACAAGGGGGAGCCTTAGAACAGAGGCTGGCCAGAGGTGGAGGCTGGGCGGCCAGAAAAAAAGTCCAAAACGTCTTTCTGAAGAGTTTAGAGGAAGTCCTTCACCAACAACTACGCTCTTTGGTTTCATCCCATGAACCTGAACCCCAAACTTCAATCCGATTATTCATAATTTTCCAGAAGCATGCAGGAAATCCACACCCAGAACTCAGAAATATGTGTATGTTGATGAGTGGATTTCCATGCCAAATCAATGTCCCCTTGAGTTCTCATTTATGAGATTTTGTGATAAAAATAATTCAGAGTGTGGGCTTAAGTTAAAAAAACCGGAGTTCATCTATTAACTACATAAGAATACCAAGAGCACCTTTCAAAAATCATACATACATTTTTTTTAATTTTTTTCTTTAAAAAAGAAAGCACATTAACTTCAAGCAGTGCTTTGGCTGCATATTTTATGAGGTTTATTTGTACTGCGTATCTTTGATGGGCTCTATTTGTGGCTGAAAGTACAAACATACTGATTACAATCACTCTTTCCTACGTTTAGGAACAAAATTAATTATCTGCAAAAAGCAGCAAGGCTCAGATAGATTCTCAGTGAGTAAATGATAATAGACAGCGCCCAAATATAATGACTCCGTTTCCTACTTTATCTGTTTTAGGCATTCTGAGTGGAATGAAAAAGGGAAAAATTAATTCACTTTCTGAATATTCTTCAGAAGGATTTGAACTGGGTAATAAGTAGGCAGCATCAACCCTCCCATACCCCCTGCCCCTGAATGAAATATGAAAGCACCCTTGCTGGATTATGCACTTCCCAAAGGGACTTTTTTTTTTCTTCTAGCTTCTAGCATTGCTTTTGTTTCTGTTTTACTTTATATAGTAATTTATTTGAATGACATGGTTAATATTTATACAAGTAGTGTTTTACTAGCTGTTTTATAATGTGCTTATGCATTGTTATATTTGAAATGCTTTATATATTAATTCCACAGTTTTTTATTCTATGAAATCTTTTTTTTACAATGTTATTGAGGCATATTTTTGGATTCGTACAATTCTCCCATGTCAAGTGTAAAATTTAATGATTTTTATTGAATTGACTAAGTTGTGCCACTGTTGCCACAAACCTGTTTTAGAACATTCCATCACCCCAATAAGATCCTTCATACCCATTCCAGCATTGCTTTGGAGAAGTCTGATGAATTCAGAATCCAGCCCCCAAAGGGACATTTTAAAAGGACACTAAGACTCTTTACTTTCTAGTAAAAGAGATCATAAGGGAAGGAGGGAAACTGAGTGGGGAAAAATTAGGAAGATAAACCATGAGAGTCTGCTAACCCTGGGAAACAAACAAAGGGTTACAGAAGGGGAGGAAGATGGGGGGATGGGGGGATGGGGTAACTGGTTGATGGGCATTAAGGAGGGTATGTGATGAGATGAGCACTGGGTGTTATACTATATGGTGGCAAACTGAATTTAAGTAAAATCTAAAAAAAAAAAAAAAAAAGAAATCTGTACTTTCACCAAAACAAAGGTTGTCTCACTCTATTAGCATTCTCCCCCATAAGGAAAGGAGTAGTAAACTGTGAGCCCCTGTCCATGCCAAGTATCAGCACTCAGAAAATTGTGGCGGCTGCTAATCATGAAGTTTTGTATGTTATCTCACAAAAGCTGCAACGTGCTAGAGGAAATCTGCCCCAAATCCACCCCTCCCCAGCTTGCCCATTTTGTGAAACACTTGATTACAGCAAATCATAACCTTCCCCACCGGAGGAAAGTGCTGTGCCACAGCATAACCTCATTTAAAAACCCTTCTGTGCTGTTCTAAATATGTTTTCAATTTTCCAGGTGGGGGTGGGGAGACAGTGCTGGTAGAAAGCATTTGTTGTTGGAGACCTGAGCAAGGTAGCCGGATGCCCAGGCAGGAGGGGGTTGGGGAGGAAGCCAAGGTTACCAGAGGTGCTATCTATCACACTGCAGTTGCCAAGAGTAACCTTATTCCTAGTGGGGAGATGGGAATTACACTGTGTACATGATTCCATGTTTTTTGAGGGGCTTCAGCCCTCCATTCTTGCAATGGAGAAGCAAGTGAGAGCAAGTGAGCATCTGGGGGCTTTTCTGCCCTTACCAGGTATGAGGTTGCTCTCACTGTACTGATTCCCTGGCCACTCAACACAGAAAAGGCATTTTTGGACTACCCTCACTGTCAATGCCGGCAGCACAAAGATTCTCTGAATATCAGGTCACGGGATGATCTCTGTGGACTTCTACACACTTGGGCAAATATGCCCAACTTTCTAACCTTTTTGAATTCACTCTGAGGACAAAATCAGTCCTCTGCATAACTCCTAGGGTGCTATAACCACCATAGATGTGCAATAAAAGAGAAAACTCTACTCGGCTAAGCCACTTAGCAATACAAGACTCACGACCTCAGAGCCTGAACAAGCCAAAAAAGAAATGACGGCATGGACAGCAGAAGGGAGAGAGGCAGTAGAGTAGTTGCTGAAGACCCAAAGCAGTACCATTTACTCCAAATGAGAGGCAATGGTCAAGTGCCCCTTTCATACTTCCTTCTTTTTAATAAATATTTATTTATTTATTCATGAGAGACACAGAAAGAGAGGCAGAGATACAGGCAGAGGGAGAAGCAGGGTCCTTGATAGGAGACGTATGTGGCACTCGATCCCAGGACCCTGGGATCATGATCTGAGCTGAAGGCAGACACTCAACCACTGAGCCACCCAGGTGCCCTCATACTTTCTTTTGCCACTATTTTGTCTTTGTGGGTGCCTTCTGCTCCCCTCCAACAGGTGGCACATAGCCCTACCTTTTGGCCAGTCGGCCAGGACTGAGCCCAGTTGTCTTCCATAACTTCTCATTTCTTTGCCTGGTCCTTCCAAAACATCATGAACTTGAGAGGTTCCTGCAGCCATTCAGGTTTGGGGGACCTTGTGTGGCTAGAATTTTCCATGGGTCTCTTGTGTTTCTGCATGTCACATAAACGGAGGCAGTTTTTCTCCAGGCTCTTTGTCAAGTACTTTTGTTTTGTTTTGTTTTGTTTCCAAATATTTTATTTATTTATTTGAGAGAGAGTGTGTATGTGCACAAGCAGGAGGAGGGGCAGAGGGAGGAGAAGCAGACTCCTTGCTGAGCAGGGAGCCCAATGCGGGACTGGATCCCAGAACCCTGGGACCATGACCTGAGCAGAAGGCAGATGCCTAACCGCCTGAGCCACCCAAGTGCCCCTTACAAGTATCTTTGAATAGTGGCCAGCCTTGGAAGACAGAAACAGTGCCTCCCTTCAGAGAAAAGAGCAGGCAGCCTCCCTATCTAGTATCAAAGATTTGAGTTCCTGAGGCCAAAGGCTCTGCTCCTGTAATGCAACTCACTGTGTGTGCATCATCTGGCCCTCTTTGCCTTATCCCATGGGAATCAGGGCTCGGGGATCTGGGACAGATGCTGATACTCTGGCAATGACCACTGCTGTGAGAAATAAACTGTCCTTCATCTCTGAGCCAGGGAGTCTCATGTCTTTAACCAGCATCCATGAAACCGTGTGGCCAACAAAACTTGTTAGCTTGCAATCAGGGTAAAAATCTCTGATCTTTCACAGTTTTGAGGACATGTTCTTGCTACATCAGTCCACAGACCGTAGGAAGGAAAAAAATTTCTTTAAAAGGTTCAGAACATAAAGAACAACTGGTAATCACGCTGCCACTTCTTGCCAAGGTAAAGGTGAATAATTCTAGATTTCTGAAGGGCTCACCTGATTTCCTAATATGAGCCATAATATATATAATTTCAGAATGAAGCATTTAAAAATGCTTCCCCTGTGTGACCACTGTTTGAAACACGCCCAGAAATTAACATTTAGTGCCTAAAAGTGGCGCCAATTTTTTCCTTTGTATGCCTCTTTTCAATAAATAGGCAATCTGTGTTTAAAAACTACATATTTCCCCCCATGGGAACCACTAAGGCTATTTTTATTGTGAGTGAAGAAAGAGTGACAGCCTAGGGCAGACCAGGTGGCTCAGTGGTTTAGCGGTGCCTTCAGCCCAGGGTGTGATCCTGGAGACCCAGGATTGAGACCCACATTGGGCTCCCTCCATGGAGCCTGCTTCTCCCTCTGCCTGTGTCTCTGCCTCTCTCTCTCTCTCTCTCTCTCTCTCTCTTTCTCTCTTCTCTCTCTCTCTGTGTCTCTCGTGAATAAATAAGTAAAATATTTTTTAAAAATACAATTCTATTAAAAAAAAAGAATGGCAGCCTATAGGCATTTTTGTCTTTCTAGAAATGGACCTCATGCAAATAACGTTGCTCACCACAGTTCTAGATGCTGACCTGCTGACACTAATTAGGTAGTGAGTCATTTACTTGTTTTTTATCAGTCTGAAATCACTTTGTACTGAAAACAGCTTGTGTGAATTCAGACAAGGTATGTCTAATCTGAGACTAAAAAATGAAAGTCCAGAGTGATAGCATGAGGAGAGAAACCTTGACATTCTGACACCTGAGAAATAACTTCAGCCTTCAAAGCAGAGACAAAGGGAAGGCTCATCTTGGATATTCTGATGAGTTACAGTCACTCACACAGCAAAATAGAAGAATTTAATAGAGTGAATTATTGTTGAGGATCAACAGAGAATCTTCCCCAGAGCTTTCCAGCACATATAAATACTGACTGTAACGGAGGTATCTTCAGAAATTCTAGCAAAGGAAATGGATGTACTTGGATACCAGAATAGGTTAGGTTCTCGGTATACAATGTTGCTGTGGAGGAAACTCCATAATGGAGACCCAGATGTACCATGAAGCAGTGTCAAAGGCAAATGCATGAAAAACCATATGTTGGTCTAACGGGCAGATTCCAAACATTGCCACAGGGAGGTGAGCTATCCCTCACCACTGGCACTGCCCATATAAATTCTAGGCAAAGTCATTTCACTGTGTGACTGGCTCTTTCATCACCTACACGGACATTCCTTCTTCCCCCTAGAAACTACGCGATGCCTTTAAGTGTCATGAACACTAAAAATCTCATGCCTTTTGCTACTTCATTGGGAAATACTGCAGTGAGAGTCTCTGAGGAGGGAGAATGAATTGAAAAACCTGATTGTGCAACTGGAAAAACAGCAGAGAGTAAGACAGGATATTAAATAAGATGGTAAAAACCTAGTTAGCCTCTGTTCAGGGGAGGAAGATTCTGGTGAAGATCAAGGTGAAGTATTTGAGAGAGCAATAGAGTAAGGGTTCAAATCATGAGCTCTGGGGATGCTGGGGTGGCTCAGTGGTTAAGTATCTTCCTTCGGCTCAGGTCGTGATCCCAGGGTCCTGGGATTGAGTCCCACATTGGGCTCCCCACAGGGAGCCTGCTTCTCCCTCTGCCTGTGTCTCTGCCTCTCTCTCTGTTTCTCATGAATAAATAAATAAAATTTAAAAAAAAAATTATGAGCTTTGGAGTCCCAACAGATCTCTGTGTTATCTCTGTGACCTGCTAGCCACATGACCCCTGAGAGCAGCAACAGAGTCATGGTCATCTTTCCACCACTCCTGGCAGCTCCCAGGGTCTAGGGCCTCCATAATTGGGTGCTTGTTAATGTTTCCTGAAATGAGTCCTATTTCAGGTCATGCTAAAATAACTATCACAGTGAGGAAAGGCAGGGAGCAGGAGTGGTGGTAGGAAAGGTTGCAATTTTGTCCAACGTTCAGTGGAGCATATAACAAGCCAAGGTAATGAACTCATGGGAGAGGAAGCACTCGCTAATGCCGAAAAATTCTGAGCTGAATCAATAAAGAAAGTACAGGAGTACAAATGGAAAACTGAAAGTGCAAACAGCCACGTGACGATATATGAGCAATAACTACAGGGGGTACAGAAAGTAAATGAAATCAGAGAGACTTTTGCGAAACTTTCTGGGAGAGCAGTAAATATCCAAAATGCTGATTATGAATCATTGAATCAATGGATATGAAGTCCACAATGGTTTATGTCTATGATACATATAGCAGTATGCGGTAATGACAATCAGAATGGTTTCAGAATAAAACCAATTGCACTTTTAAAAGAAGGCTGTGGCACTTGGCAATATGGGTGTGGTGCAACAATAATGTTGAAAATACGGGCATCTGAGTGGCTCAGTGGTTGAGCATTGGCTTTTGGCTCAGGTCGTAATCCCAGGGTCCTGGGATCGAGTTCTCCATTGCGCTCCCTGCAGGGAGCCTGCTTCTCCCTCTGCCTATGTCTCTGCCTCTCTCTCTATGTCTCTCATGAATAAATAAATAAAACCTTAAAAAAACAATGTTGAAAATATCTGTACTGATAACTGTATATATCTGTATTTGCTTCAGGGCATAAGATGTGGAATTCAATAATGTGCTGATAAGTTTAACTGTGATGCTCTCACCCAAATACTATTAAAAACCTGCTTAGTACTCACTTGGGGGCATGATATTTAACCTAGTTCACAAATGTAGATAAAGAGTCAAGATAGATCCATTTACAGTCCCATCATTTAAATCTTTTTGGATGTTTCAGTACAACCTGTCTCCTTACCTTTCTTTCCTCCCTCTTCTTTCTCAATCTCTGTGTCTCCGTCTCTCTCTCTCTCTCTCTCTCTCTCTCTCTCTCTCTCTCACACACACACACACACACACACACACATATTTTCACACAATGTTTTATTCCCCTCTTTGGACTAAAATGACAGGAAACGTCCTGGCACTTAAAAGTAAGTTTAAGAACTCATAGTCAAAAAAAAAAAAAAAAAAAAAAAAAAAAAACCAAATAACAACAACAAAAACAAAACAAAACAAAAACAAAAACAAAACTCATTGTCCATGCGGCACTTAGAAAAACATCATAGAAAGCGTATTGGACCAGGTTGAGGCAAGTATCTACCAAGTGCCTCAAACTGCCAGGTTCTTTGAACCTATCATTTCAATTAATCTCCATGTATCAACCCCATGTTACAGATGAGGAATCTGAGGTCCCAGCTTTGCCATTAACTGTCATTTGTCATTAACTGTCCCAATCTCTGGGCCTTATCTTATTTTCCAGACAGGGTGGCTGGATTTGTTCCCAAAGGAGTATAAGAATTAATTGGGGCACTTTTATTTTATTTAAGATTTTATTTATTTATTCATGAGAGACACAGAGAGAGAGAGAGAGGCAGAGGCAGAGGGAGATGCAGGCTCCATGCAGGGAGCCCCACGTGGGACTCAATCCTGGGTCTCCAGGATCATGCCTTGAACCGAAGGCGGTGCACTGAGCCACCGGGGCTGCCCTGAGAGCACTTTTAAAATGACAAAGTCTACGACTAATTCTCCAGCCTCTCCACAGACCTATGGTATCAGAATCCCCAGGGGTAGGCTCCAGGAATCTGCTTAACAAGTTCCCTTCTGCAGGTGACAATGACAATGAGCCAAGTTTGGGAACCAGATGCTTACCACCTCCAGAAATGCTGCCAATGAGAACACCCCAGACATTCACTCGCATGCCTTCGCTCAGCAGTTAGAAGTGAAAACTATCTTAGGGAAAATGAAAGCACTCACAAGCCATCTTTATAAAACTTCACCAGTGCCCCATTCACCGAGAAGACCAAAATGTCCTTTATAATCCAGGGGAGATGGTGGCCACCAAAACAACTGAGCACAGTACCTGTACGGCAGACCTCACGGCACAGCTTATAGCCAGCTAACAAGGCTATCCCAAAAGAACTCACGAAGGGCATATTTTCAAAGAGGTCTCTCACCACAACTTAACCTCAAACAGGATGGACTGGCAAGATTTTACATTTTATCACAACAGGAAGGTGAGGGTGCCACAGCAGAACCTCATTAATGCTCTAGTTTTAAATCAGCTTTTGCTCTGGGGCATTCTGCGGGTTTGTTAACATGAATAGACTTCTGCAGTCTACCCAACCCTTACTTCCCCTCACCCCCCATAAATGGCCCAGCCCCTTTCTGGCCCGTACAGAGTATGGGCTGGATCACACCTGGCCAATGATTCCCCTACCCCCACCATTTGGGATATATTACTTAGAGTTGGTGGTCATAAAACAGTAACAAGGCAGAGTTTACATATGCTTTCTGTTCTAGTTCGGGCATTCCCTGTGGAAGGCAGACTTCACGCTCTCATAACCAGCTGGGAGCTGGGAGCAATCAGGCCCTTAATGGCCAAAACAGAAAGGGACTGCATCACTGAGCACCTCTTGACAGCCAAGGCTTTTCTTCCTGAATGATAATGACATGAAATGTACTCCCCGTGCATGCACATGCATTTGTGTCCATGCGCACGCGTGCATACAGACACGCACGCATGCGCGCGCATAGGCACCTAAAATATGGCAGGTCTGGCATCCTGAATTAACTATCCAATTTAAGTTCATGATGTCTTTGCAAAATCCTAATGGAGCTTTTAGAATGAAAAGTCTGGGAGCACTGGGTGGCTCAATGAGCATTTGCCTTTGGTTCAGGTTGTGATCCCGGGTCCTAGGATTGAATCCTGCATCAGGCTCCCCACAGGGAGCCTGCTTCTCCCTCTGCCTATGTCTGTGTCTCTCGTGAATAAATAAAAAATAAAAATCTTTATTTATTTTTAAAAAAGATTTTATATATTTATTCACTAGAGACAGAAAGAGAGAGAGAGGAGAGAGAGAGAGAGAGAGAGAGAGAGAGAGAGAGAGAGAGAGAAGCAAGCTCCATGCAGGGAGCCTGATGTGGGACTCGATCCCAGGTCTCCAGGATCAAGCCTTGGGCCAAAGGTGTCGCTAAACCACTAAGCTACCCGGGCTGCCCCTAAATAAAATCTTTTTAAAAAAGAATGAAAAGTCTGGAGAGTCTAGTGGGAGACACCCTGGCGTGGTAGACAGAGGAACACTAGATTGAAGCGCAGAAGACCTTCGATTCTAGTCCTATTGGCTCTTCCATTAATTGTATAACTTTGGGCAAGCCTGCCTGAACTTTGTTTCTTCATTTGTAAATCAATGGGATTGGACTAGCTCATCTCTCATGGCCCTTCCAACATTCATATTATGGTGAAACGTTCACTACAGTGAAATTTATTCAGTTACACATCTGTCAACTAGACTGACCTTTTTAAGACCTAAGAACTATGTCTTGGGTAACTAAGAAGACCCAGCACCTGGCAGAGTGCCATGAACAAGGCAGATGCTTAATAAATGTTTATTAAATAAACCTTTACACCTAGAGCCCCATCAAAACAGTGCACTTAACTCCTTACCAGTTCCCCACCCTCTTTTTTGTGTTTAGGACCACTAGAGGAGAATGTGTTTTCAAGATTCATTATGTTGCCATGAAGCGACCAGTATCAGAAGCAACCTTTAAACATTCCCATACCCTATCTCTAGCACTGTCTCCTCATTTTTCCTCTTATTAAAGACATTTCCGGGCAGCCCCGGTGGCGCAGCGGTTTAGCGCCGCCTGCAGCCCAGGGCGAGACCCTGGATCGAGTCCTACGTCAGGCTCTCTGTATGATACCTGCTTCTCTCTCTCTGTCTCTATGAATAAATAAATAAAATCTTTAAAAAAAAAATAAAGGCATTTCCACACCGCTGGCACCCTTGCTTTGTGTCTGACACATAGAGGGCCCTCAATCACTATCAGGTGGGTGAACTTACAAACATCCTGACTTCTAATTTTTCTAATTCTGTGAGATTTACTTTTGTAGAAGGCCCCAGAATTTGGCCTCAAATTATAAAGCAGTCAAGGGAATAATTAGCCGCTGAAGAATACTATCGTTAGATAGGACATTTCTGTTCATTTTACTATAAAATATTTTCTCAGTAAATGTGTTTTAAATGGGTAACATTGTGAATGGGGCAATTAGAGCAGCTCCGTGAGTAGCCATGCTGCGGCTTGCACCATTTCCGTCCTCCTTCCTAGTTTAATTCACCAAAGAAACCAATTACGCCTATCACTTTGTATTTCCTGAGTTTAAAGGCCGACTAAATGGCCCAATCTGCCCTCCACATTCTGTGTAAGCAATGGCTCAGAGTACACAGCAGTTGTGCTGTGTAAAAGCTAAGATCCTGTGTCAAACCAAGCCAGCCCAGCCTGGGTTGGAATCCTAGGTCCTCCCACCTCCACTTAACAGCTTTGAGAGCTTGGGCAAGGTACATAACCTCTTTAAGCTTCATTCCCCCTGTGTAAAACAAGGACAATATTACAACCTATCTTGTGGATTACTGTGAAATAATATTATGTGAACTGGCCAGCAGAGCACCTGGAATGTGGTTTGAGTTCAACAACGCCTGTATATTATAGAATTTTGCCACCTCCTGCTACAAAGCTGTCAGCATTTGGGGATCGCTTGTGACCACTTTCGTGGGATCTGCTGGCAGCCCTTAGCCATGTGTTCTGCTCTGCATCACATAGGCGGTGTCTTCTGTGGTTCAGAATGTTTGCACTCTAGCTTGGCAGGTACAATGTGGCTGAAACCAAGCCAACTGCTGCCCCACTTACAGAACTGCCCTGCCCCCATCACAAAGCCCACCAGGCTCAGATGGGTATAACCAAAGCTGCGAAAACAATCAGTGGAAAATGTGGATGCTTTGCCTCCCCTATGTTCTTGTGTAGGTTGAGTTGGTGGATTCTGGCTGGGCCTCTTGTGTTTAAAATCACTACTCAAAAGGGTAATGTGATATACACGTTGAAGAGCATGAGAGTGAAATCAGAATTAGAAAAATTGGTGATAACTTCATTAAAGGGAAACCTGATCAATTTCTGAATCCTGGCTCTTCCACTAACTAGAGCTGGGTGCCCTGGGGTGGGTTATAGTTTCACTGAGCTTCAGATTCCTCATTTATGAAATGGGGATAATTACACCCACCTCACAGGGTTGTCATGAGGATTACAACGACAAACAACAATGGGAATGATAGCTAATATTTACTGAGGACTTACCATGGACCAAGCACATGCTAAATGCTTTAGCATATGTCATTCCCCATGAAAAATATATTCCTTTTATCCTTCTTTTATGAATCAGCAATATGAAGTTCATGAGGATAAGATGATTCACCCAACGTCCCATAGCAGGAAACTAAGTAGAACTAAAGTTCAAGCCAGGCATTATAACTCTGTAGCCTATGGCCTTTTTTTTTTTAAGATTTACTTATTTACCTTAAAGAGAGTGTGCACAAAGAGGGGGAGGGCAAAGGGAGAGAATCTCAAGCAGACTGCCTGCTGAGTGCAGAGCCCAACACAGAGCTCAATCCCATGACCCATGAGATCATGAGCTGAGCTGAAATCAAGTCAGATGCTCAACCAACTGAGCCACTCAGGTGCCTGATTCATAGTCTGTGGTTTTTTTGTTTTGTTTTGTCTTTTCATAGTCTGTGGTTTTAATGTGCGCCTAGCTCTGTGAGATCATTCAGTCCCTCAATCATCTCTGCCTACCCCCTGGTCTTCTCCTCACTCTTCTCCCATTAGCACCTGATGCTGGCCAGGCTGCCCCATTCCAATGGAACCGAATTCCTCAGAAAGCTATAGATTGGTACTCACCGTGGTGGTCAGCTTTCCACCATTCTTCTGGACATACTGAATGGAGTCGTGGATCGTCGAAAAGAGACCAAGCAGTACATTCTCCATGTCGTAGATTCTGTACATGCCATTCACCAGTTCTTCCAGAGACAGAATGTATTCTCTCCAGTACTTGTCAATCTCCACCACACCTGCCATACAGCCTTGCATGACTACATTGCAGTAGCCCCCACAAGGCTTAACCATCATCAGTCCCTGGCAGTAAGAGCAGTACCACATTCTGGTCAGCATTCGGCCACAGTCTTTACTGAACTTTAGGTGATCAGTTGTGTTGATCACCTCAATTCCGAGATTCAGAGCCTGGAGGAATATCCTGGTGACTTGCAGTGACTTGGAAACCTGGGTCATAATAAGCTTGGGGAAACTCCCAAATACTTTCAGGTCACGCCTTGCCCCTCGGAGGCACTCATTGATGTCTAAGGCTGACTCAGGCAGGCCGGGGTTCATGAGCTGGGTGTAGATGACTGGAAAGAGGCTGTCAAACAACTCATTGACCATGTCGTCCACATTGATATCCGAACCCAGGATGTAGAGAGACACGTCAGTGAAAAATTCACCCACAAACTCAAAAGCTTGTGGGGTCAGGCTCGGGTAGTTGTTCTTGAACATGGCGTTGGTGTAGTTCTTAGCATGGCGAACGACAATTTCAAAGGCCTCTGTAAAATAAAAGATACAGAAATGCCCACAAATTAAAGCATGAAAACACAGGGTGCAATTGAATTTGAGGTTTCTCTATTGTTGTGGTGATTAAAGTCCCATTTGCCTTAAATAATTGACTCATATTCATTTCTGGCATTGCCTCTACTCCTGCAGTTGTTTGCTCCTATAAATCAATTTTCCTTTCTGAGCTTGTAAGTCTAAACCCTGATGTGCACATAAATTCTTAAACACACAAATTGTATTTCAAATGACAAAAGCCAGGATTCGGTTAACATTTCGGCCTCTTGTGAAAATATTGATTAAAAATTGGCTAAATGAGAAGTTATTTCTCTTTTTCTCATTGATTTATTCAGTTAAAAAGAAAATATATTTCAAGACATTTAATTTTTTGACAGAGATAAATATTTGACAACAAATCATACACTACCATATAAACTCACATAACAATTTAAGCCTGTTCAGCCCTGGAGGAGAGGCAAGTTCTTAGCTGAGACTAAAAGCTATCATGAATTTAATCATTTTTGGTAGATTTTCTCAAGATAACTTTGAAGAGAGCTATCTGACAGATTGCCAGACCTGGAAATGGAATATATCCCCAAAATGGGTATCTGGATGGGAAAAAAAAACAATCCATGCACTTATCTATATATTTTATATTGCAAATTAACACCTCTGGTATTTGTAAGCTGAACATCTGGAAGGATAACTGTTAAGCTTCCTTGGTAAAATTTGGCTTCCACATGGCTTGGAAGCCTTATCTACTCTACAGAGACTATGAATTCAAAATTACATCTGCTGCCCCTACCCCTTGGCATAAGGCCCAATTAGTGTCATTGGTTTGAGAAAGAATGTAGTAATGTCATTATCTCATTTTCTCCAAACTGAAACACTCCAGATACAAATTATCCCAAATAATCAGAGTTCCACATTTATATGAGGGAAGAGAAAACAACCATAATGATATGTTTTTCAAGAAACAAGACAGTTTAAAAACAAACAAAAATAACCAAGTTTTCTGAGACATTTAAAATTAACTTAGTACTTTCTCTCATTTCCTTCCAAAGTGCAAAGGTCCATGACAGATGTAATCTAAATGATGCCAATTCATGAGCCTTGAAAAATCAAATTATTACTACTTTCAGACTACTAGAGAGGCTATATTCCACCAGCTCCTTGGGATCGCTTAGTCCAATATCACAGTCATCTGTGGCAGAAGTGAGCTCTAGGTTGTACCACCACCATCTGCCCCAGATCCCTCACAAGGTAGAATACGTTTGCTAGATTCTTCCCTTGGGCTTATGACATGCCCAGCAATGGTGAGCAGATGTCAGTGTAATTCTACTGGGCTTCCAAGCCCACTCAATAAAGTTAATCTTCATTTCTGTCAACTGCTATGTGCTCATTTGTTTGTTTTATTTTGTTTAGAACATTAAGCAATTCCTAGAAAAGTTATCTATTTGATAGGAATTTCTTCCTAACCCCACATGCTATTGTATTCTCAACCCATGAATCTAAAGGTTGAATGAGGCCACAAGGCCAAAAGATCATCCAGCTCAATACAAACGACCAGTCAATGAATTCTTTAAAATCATCAGAAATGTAGGGATTTAAAACTATCCATTCATTTTAACTTTAGCTACCAGTCATTTACTATATACTAGGCTCTGTGCTAGGTGATAAGGGTATATAAGTGCTGGGTAGATGGAGATAAATGACATACCATCCCATCTTAAAAGTACTCATGAGCTATATGGTTTGGTGTTTACAAAGCATTTCCGAGAATATCATGCTATCTACATTTTACAATCTTCAGAATTTGATATTGTGATCCCCATTTTCTAGTTGATGGAATTGATGCTCAGCAGAGTTGAAGCACTTTCCCAGGGTCACATAACTGCAAAGTAGAAGCAGTCAGCTCAGACTAGTGTCTCCCAGCAATGGTTACACTCTAGCTGCCCTCAGCCCTAGAGCCAACACACACATCCTCAAAAATCTTTGTAGAAAGTTAAGTTCTTTTAAAAGCTCATTATTTTCCCATTGGCTTCTCCTCTCCAGATGGAAATGTATTAGAAGAAATTGCAGCCCAAAGACCAACAAAGCAAAATCGTACTTCTACCTTTGCCTTGGGGCAGGCACAAAGTAAGGGAAGGAGGACTGCTACCCTCAAATGAATTCTCTATAAGGCAAACTTCTTCCTTATCCCACAGCATGTGTCCTCTAACCTGCAAGATATATGACAGGGAAGTTCCGTGGACTGTACTGCCATAACCTTGTTTTTTTTTTTTTTTAAAGTTTCTGTTACTAGCACCGCTGGATCAATAGCAAAAGAAAATTGCAAAAGATCATGAACTCTTCTACTGGAAAAATAACAACCACGCATATTGCAGGGGGAAAGGGCTCTGGGTCACATATAACCTCAAGCTCACACATGCCCCCTGCTCTATCACAGCTCGGAATCCACTTAGCACATCTCTGGATTTTGCCCAGCCCCCTTACTTCTACATTACAGGACAACTGACCGAACAGTAACTGCGCGAGCAAAGGCTCCTTGGGGACTTAAAGGAACCAGCACAAGGTGAAAAGTGATGCTCAGCTTGAGGCCTGCAACTGGAGATTACATGAAATGAAGGCAAGGGCTAGAATTACTGCAAGGAAGTTCAGTCCATTGATTTTTGGGGGGGCGGGGAGGAGGAGTCAGAAAATAATGTATACTGAAGCTAGATGAGGGTATTCTCTGTCTCTTTCCTGGAAAGAAGTCAAGAGTTATGTCCAGGAAGAATTGGAACAATGTAAAAATCAGAGCTATAAAGAAAAATTGGGCACTAAACAAAAAATATTATTTTAAAATATATAAAAAGATAAATGATACAAATAGATCTAATAAAACTTTGTTAATATACATCTCAATATACCTAGGCTTCTAGATTTGTAGATGTCCCCATCACTATCCTGGTCACCTCCATCTGGACACACAATAGTGTTGTCAACATCCTCCTTAAATTATGGTGCTCAAAAGGGGACATAATTCTCCAGATGTGGTTTGATAGTGAATTTTGCAATCAAGCTTTATTATGTCTCTTTAAATGGTTCAACGACTTCTACTAAGCAACCTTCCAACCTCTGGACACATAGCCTTCTACTGTAGCAAGATGACCATCTTTAGGATTTGCTAATGATACTGTATTCAGACCTAGACAAAAAGAAATGTGTTTTCATGAGCCTTTTCAGCAGAAGGCTACATACTTTCAAAAAAGGAGATTATAATCATGGTTGGAAAAGAGGAATGAATGAGCCACTGAATTCCCTTTAGGCCCTTAAGAATAGGGAAGTCTCAGAAGAAGGTTCTTTTTTCAAGGTGCTTTCTCCCCATATCGTAATAATGGCAAATACTTAATAAAAACTTTTAAAATTCCTAGGATCGATGCCATGTAATAAATTGGACTCAAAATAGTCCCTATTTTCTTTTTTTAAAATTTTTTTTCAATATTTATTTATTTATGATAGTCACACACAGAGAGAGAGAGAGGCAGAGACATAGGCAGAGGGAGAAGCAGGCTCCATGCACTGGGAACCCGATGTGGGAGTCGATCCCGGGTCTCCAGGATCGCGCCCTGGGCCAAAGGCAGACGCTAAACTGCTGCACCACCCAGGGATCCCAATAGTCCCCATTTTCAAGCACAGGTACTTTAATGGAAAAAGGAAGGTAACATTTACCCAGCACCTGCAACGTATGTGCCGGGATCTATGATAAGTGTGCTCACATATGTCCTCTCATTTAGCTTTAACATAGCCATACGTATTTGGAATTGTTTTTGTTTGACTGGTGAGGAAACTGAGGCTCAGACAGGTTAAATGACTGTGCAAGGTACTATTATAATTAAATGCCAGGACCTGAATTTGAATGAAGGTCAGTCTAACACCAAGACCCTTATTAATCTTACAATATGCATCAAACTTGAAAACTGTACATTGGGAGACTTCTGGTCTTGGCTCCAATAGGTAGAGAGCTTAGAATTCATTGTTCCCATCTTCCAAGACCAGACAATAGCAGAAAAAACTGAAAATCAACAATTCTTCTTAGGCCTATCAGGTAACTGAGATCATAGGGCAAATTGACACCCTGAAATATGGGAAGATGGGCAAACAGAATCACAGGTGTGACCAGCTTACCTGGAACTGAAGCTACCAGAGCCATAAACTAGTAAGAACACTAAAAGGGCAATTTTGGCAAATTGACAGAGGCTAAATGTGGACTAGGGATCCCTGGGTGGCTCAGCGGTTTAGTGCCTGCCTTTGGCCCAGGGCGCAATCCTGGAGACTCGGGATCGAATCCCAAGTCGGGCTCCCGGTGCATGGAGCCTGCTTCTCCCTCTGTCTCTCTCTCTCTCTCTCATAAATAAATAAAAATTTTTAAAAAAATAAATGTGGACTAACTTGAGGCCTAAAAGCTCCTGGGCCCCCAGTATTATGAACCATCCCCCACCACACACACACACACACACACACACACCCATGGGATTTACCTCCAGGAAACATTCAGAGTTCTCATGGTGAAGATCTAAGAAAAGTCTTCTTGTTTTACAGGCAGGGGGAGGGAGGAAGTAATAATTTAGGAATATACCATGAGCATTCTCCATAGCAAATACCTTTCCTCCAAAGGACATAATTTTATCAAAGCCTAATATACCTGGTAGAAGGGCAATTATAGAAGTTTATCCCCCTCTGGGTATCCTGCTCTAAAGGGAGAAAACAAAAGCTAAGAAGAACTTAGGAAGGTCACAGACCAAGAATTTAGACTCACTGAAAGCTTAAGATTAATCATAAGATTATAGATGACTTCTACTCCTATAATTTACTACCAGAAAGACAAAGACCCTATTTAAGAAGGAGTTATTAGGGAAACCCCAAAACAACTGGTGAGGAAAAAATAAAACAAGGCAACTACAGAAAACTAAAGCTTCTGGCACTTACAGCTACAGCAAACATCAAATATCTCAGCTCCATAAAAATTCACACTAAAAGTGTAATTACCTTAGTTCCTGTTACCCTATGTCAAGCCTTACTTTCAACAATCACAAGCCATGCTAAAAGATAAGAAAAACAGTCTGAAGAGACAAAGCAATGATCAGAACCATAATCAGATATGGCACAGATTTTGGAAATATCAGACAGGAATTTAAAATATCAGACAGGGAATTTAAAATATTATCAACATGTTAAGGGCTGTAATGAAATAAGTGAACAACATACAAGAACAGATTGAGTAATGTAAATATGAAATGGAAAATGTCAGAACTACCAAAAGGAAATGTTAGAAATCAAAACAACAAACAGAAATGAATCAGTGAGCTTAAAGAAATGTCAATGGAAAGTTCCCAAACCAAAATAGGATGAGAAAAAAAAAAAAAGAATACCTAAGAGCTATGAGTCAAATTTAAAACATGTAGAATATGTGTCATTGTAATTCCAGAAGGAGAAGAGAGAACAGCACAGAAGAAATATTTGAGGTAGTAATGGCCAAGAATTTCCCAAAATTCATTATAGACACCATCTAAAGTCGCAGGAAGCTCAGAGAACCACAAACAGGTTGAGGATCAAAATATCTACTCCTAGGTGTATCATAGTCAAACTGCAGAATACCAAAAAGAAAGGAAAAATCTTTTAAGAAGCCACAGGAAGAAAAAGTCATCTTACTTATAGAGGAACAACCATAAGAATTATATCAAACACCTCATCAGAAATCTTACAAGCAAAAAAGAAAGGGAAATGGGGTGCCTAGGTAGTTCAGTCGGTCAAACATCTGACTCTTGATGTCAGCTCAGATCATGATCTCATAGTCATAAGACTGAGCCCCATGTTGGGCTCTGCACTGGGCAGGAAGCCTGCCTAAAATTCTCTCTCACCTCGGCCCCTCTCTCACCCTGCACACTCTATCTCTTAAAAAGAGAAGGAAGTGAAATATTTGTGTTTAAAGAAAAAAATTGACCAATGTAGAATGGTTTCCTGCAAAAATTTTATTAAAAAGAGAAGGAAAAATACAGACCTCAGACAAACAAAAACTGAAAAAATTTGAAATAGTAGATCTGCCTTGCATAAAATGTTAAAAGCAACTCCTCAGGAAAATCATATAGGTCAGAAAATTGGGTAAGGAAAGGAAGAGCATCAGAGAAGGAATGGAAAAATAAAACATTTTATTTTTCTTAAAAAAAAACAGATCTAACAGATAACTGTTCAAAGCAATAAGAGCAACAATGTATTTGGTGACTATAGGATGTGGATGGAACAGGAGAGAGGAACTGGGAATACTCTGTTATAAAGTACCTGCACTACCAGTAACACAATATGGTGTTATTTGAAAGTGGACTTAAAATAGTTTTAAAATGTATATTGCAAACTTTATGGAAACTGCTAAAATTTTTCAAAAAGATGTATAATTGATATGCTACAAGAGGAGAAAAAATGGAATCATAAAGAATGTTTAGTTAAAACCAGAGAAGGCAGAAAAAGAAGGTTAAAAACATCCACAACAAAGAAATGCAAAATAGAAAGCAGTTACAAATATGGTGGATACTAATCCAATTACATTGCTAATCACTTTAAATGTCAATTGTTTAAATACAGAAAGTAGGGGCACCTGACTGGTTCAGTTGGTAGAGCATGCAACTCTTGATTTCGGGGTTGTAAGTTTGAGCCCTACATTGGGTGTAGAGATTACTTAAACATAAAATCTTTAAATATACAAAGTAAAAAAATAGAGATTATTAGAGTAAATATAAAAACAAGACCCAACTATAGATTGTTTACAGAAAAAATATATTGAATATAGAGATACAGATAAAGGGATAAAGACATACCATGCTAACACTAAGAAAAAACTAGAAGAGCTAAATTAATTTCAGACTAAGCACACTTTGGAAGAAGGAAAACTATCAGGGATAAAGGGATCAATTCTCCAAGAAGACATAATCCTTAATGTATATGCACCTAACAACAAAGCACCAAAAATACGTGAAGGGAAAACTGATAGAAGTATAAAGAGAAATATACATCAACATTCCTCTAACAATAATTAACAAATCCATCAGGCACATAATTAGCAAGGATATAGTTGAATAGCACCATCAATCAAATAGATCTCATTGACATTTATAGGA
This sequence comes from Vulpes lagopus, assembly GCF_018345385.1. NCBI lineage: Eukaryota > Metazoa > Chordata > Mammalia > Carnivora > Canidae > Vulpes > Vulpes lagopus. The sequence continues at coordinate 104,473,018 of NC_054848.1, forward strand.
AACTTCATCCATCTACAGCAGGATATACATTCTTCTCAAGCTCACATGGAACATTCACCAAGATAGACCACATTCTGGGCTGTGAAATACATCTTAACCCATTTTAAAACATAGAAAACATACAAAGAATATTTTTAGACCATACAGATTTAATTATGAATCAATAAGAAAGATAATAAGACAATATCCAATCATTTGCAAGTTAAACAACACACATGGGAAAAGAAGTCTTAAGAGAAATTTTAAAATATTTTTAACTAAATGAAAATGACAATACAACTGACTGAAATTGGGATGCCATGAAAAATAATGAAATCTTGCCATTTGCAACAACATAGACGGAGCTAGAGTCTAATACTAAGCAAAGTAAGCCAGAGAAAGATGAATATCATATGATTTCACTCATATTGGAATTTAAGAAACAAAACCAATGAGCAAAGGGAAAGAGAAAGAGAAAGATAAACCAAGAAACAGACTCTGAAAAATACAGAACAAACTGATGGTTACCAGAGGGGAGATTGGTTGGGAGTTGGATGAACGGAGTTATGTATAGAATTGTTGAATTACTATACTGTACACCTGAAACTACTATAATGCTGTATGTTACCTATCCTTGAATTAGAATTTAAAAACTAAATAAAAAAAGAAAAAAGAAATTAGTGGGATACAGTAAAATAAGTGCTTAGAGGGAAATTTATAGTATTGAATACATATATTAGAAAGGAAAAAAAAGATCTCAACACAATAAGATTTCACCAAAGGAAAGCAGAGAAAGAAGAGGAATATAAACCTAAAGCAAGCAGAAGAAAATAAATATACAAATTAGAACAGAAATCAATGAAATTGAAAACAGAAAATCAATAGAGAAATAGAGCACTGGGTGGCTTAGTTAAGTGTCCAACTCTTGACTTCAGCTCAGGTCATGATCTCAGGGTCATGAGATTGAGCCTCGAGTCAGGCTCCATGCTAAGCAAGGAGTATATCTGAGATTCTCTGCCTCTCCCTCTCCCTTTCCCTCTGTACCTCTCCCTGCTTGTTTGTGTGTGGTCTGTCTCTCAGATAAATAAATAAATCTTTAAAAAAAGAAAATCAATAGAGAAATCCAATTAAACCAAAAGCTAGTTCTTTGAAAAGATCAATGAAATTTCAAAATATCTAGCTAGGCTAATCCGAGAGAGACAGAGAGAGAGAGAGAGAGAGAGAGAGAGAGAGAGAAAACAACTTATTAATATGAGAAATGAAAGAGGAGTCATTACTACTAATGCCATGGGTATTAAAAGAATAATACATGAATATTATGAACTCTATGGCCATAGCCTTGATAAAACTGATGAAATACATCAGTTTCTTGAAAGATAAAACTTCCAACACTTACACAAAGAAGAGTGATCATCTAAATTGGCCTGTATTTCTTAAAGAAATTGAGTGATTAAGTAACAACCTTCCAAAAGGAAAGCACCAGGTCCAGATGGTTTCACAGGTGAATTCTTTTTCTTAAAAAAGATTTTTTTTTTCATGAGAGACACAGAGAGAGAGTAAGAGACATAGGCAGAGGGAGAAGCAGGCTCCCTGTGGGGAGCCTGATTCGGGGCTCGATCCCAGGACCCCAGGATCCCAGTATCATGATCCGAGCCAAAGGCAGATGCTCAACCACTGAGCGACCCAGGTGCCCCTCACAGGTGAATTCTACAAAACATTTAAGGAGAAAAGGGTACCAATTCTCTACAATGCCTTCCAGAAAACAGAAGCAGATAGAACATTTCCTAACTCATTCTATGAAGCCATCATTACCCTAATACCAAAACTGGATAAAGACATTTCAAGAAAGAAAAACTATAGACCAATATCATTCATGAACATAAATGTAAAAATCCAAAAAATATTAGCAAATTAAATCCAGCAATGTATAAAAAGAATCATACACCATGACCAAGTGGGATTTATTTCAGATATGCAAGTCTGGCTTAACATTCAAAAATCAATATAATCCGGGATCCCTGGGTGGCGCAGCGGTTTGGCGCCTGCCTTTGGCCCAGGGCGCGATCCTGGAGACCCGGGATCGAATCCCACATCAGGCTCCCGGTGCATGGAGCCTGCTTCTCCCTCCGCCTGTGTCTCTGCCTCTCTCTCTCTCTCTGTGACTATCATAAATAAATTAAAAAAATTAAATAAATAAATAAATAAATAAATAAAAAACAAAAAAACAAAAATCAATATAATCCATTATATCAACAGGCTAAAAAAGAAAAATCACATGACCATATCAATAGGTGCAGAAAAGACATTTGCCAAAATCCAACACCATCTATGATAAAAGCCATCAGTAAATGAGAAAGAGAAGAGGGACTTTCTCCATTTGATAAAGTACACCCACAAAAGATTACAGCTAACTTTGTAATTAAGTTAGAAGTAATCAGCTTCTAACTTAAGAGTGAGAAGCTAGAGGCTTTGGCAGTAAGATCAGGAGCAAGGCAAGGATGTTCCTCTCAGTACTTTTGTTCAACACTGTACTTAGAGTCCTAGCTAATGCAACAAGACAAGGAAATATAAGGCATACAGATTGGAAGGTAGAAATAAACTTTTTTTTTGTTCACAAATGACATGACTACCTATGTAGAAAAATCCCAAAGAATCGACAAAAAATTCTCTGTGAAGTAATAAACAATTAAACCAAGGCTGCAGGATAAAAATTTAATATACAAAAGTCAATTTTTCCCTATATATCAATAATAATTAACTGGTATTTCAAATTGAAAACACAATACCATTTACATAAGCACCCAAAAAATGTGATGCTGCTTAGGTATAATTCTAACAAAATATGTATAAAAACAAAGGGAGAGATCCTCCATGTTTAGAGATAGAAAGACTCAGTATTATGAAGGAGTCAATCTTTCCCAACATGATCTATAGATTCAATGGAATCCCAATCAAAATCTCTGCAAGTTATATTGTGGATATCAATACCAAAGTTTATATGGAAAGGCAAAAGACCAGAATAGCCCTCATGACACTAAAGAATAACAAAATCGAAGGACTGGCACTACCCGACTTCAAGAACGCCTATAAAGTTACAGTAATAAAGACAGCATGGTATTGGCAAAAGAATAAAGAAATAGATCAATGGAACAGAATACAGAACCCAGAAAAAGACTCACAGAAAGGACAAAGGTGATTCAATGGAAGAAGGACAGTCTTTTTTCAACAACCAATTCTGAAACAACTGGATATCCATATGCAAAAAAATAAATCTAGATTTGGACCTTGTATCTTTCACAAAAATTAATTCACAATGGATTGTAGACCTAAATGTAAAATGCAAAACTATAAAAATTCTAGAAAATAACATGCAAGAAGATCTTGATTGTTTTGGGTTTAGCAATAAGGTTTTAGATACAACATCAAAAGTTCAATCCATGAAATAAAAAATTGGTAACTTGGACTTTATCAAAAGCAAAAACATGTGTTCTGTGATGTAAAGAGAATGGAGAGAAAAACATCTGTTAGGAGAAAGAGAAAACAAGCTTCAGACTGAGAAAAAAAATTGCACAATATATCTGATAAAGGACTTGTATCCAAAATATACAAAGAACTCTTAAAATTCAACAAGAAAATAAAAAACCCAATGGACCAAAAGATCTGGATAGATAGATGTCTCACCAGGGAAGCTATGCATATGGCAAATAAGCCTGAGAAAATATGCTTAATGTCATATGTCATTAGGGAATTACAAATTAAAACAGCAATGAGATACCACTACACGACTATAAGAATGGCTAAAATTCATCACACTGATAATACCAAATGCTGATGAACATGCAGAGCAACACTGCTGGTGGGAATGCCAAATAGTATGGCCACTCTGGAAGATAGTTTGGCAGCTTCTTTTTTTTTAAAAGAGAGGCAGAGACATAGGCAGAGGGAGAAGCAGGCTCCCCAAGAGGGCCTCAATCCCAGGACCCCAGGATCACTACCTGAGCCAAAGGCAGATGCTCAACCACTAAGCCACCCAGGTGCCCCAGTTTGGCAGCTTCTTATAAAACTAAGTATACTGTTATCACGTGATCCAGCATTTGTGCTCCTAGATAGTTACCCAGGTGAATAGTTGAAAACTGACATCCACATAAAAACCTGCACATGAATGTTTATAGCTGCTTTATTAATAATTGCCCCAAACTGGAAGCTAGCAAGACATCCTTCAATAGGATAAATGAAAAGTGGTATATTTATGCAATGGGATACTATTTAGTGATAAAAAGAGCTGAGAAATCAAGCCATGGAAAGACAGGAAGGAGCCTCAGGCGTCTAAATCAAAGAAGTCAGTCTTAACAGGCTTTAAATGATTCCAACCATTTGACATTCTGGAAAAGGCGAGACTAGGGAGACCCTAAAAAAAATCAGCAGCTGCCAGGGTTTTGGGGGTAGAGAAGGAAAGCAGGGTGAATAGGTGAAGTACGGGAATTTTGGGGGGTGAAACAGTTCTGTATGATATTCTAATGGAGTTTACAAGACATAACACATTTCTTAAAACCCACAGAACTGTGCAACACAAAGAGTAAATCTTTATTGTGAATTATGTACTTTGGCTAATAATAATGTACTGATATTGGCTCATTAATTACAATAACTGTACTCCACTAATGCTAAAAATGGTAATAACATAAGAAACTGTGTGCAGGGGAGAGGGAGCAAACAGTGACTCTGTACTGTCTGCCTGGTTTTTGTTTAAATCTAAAACTGCTCTAAAAAGTAGATATTAACTTTTTAATGAGAAAAACTGGACCTTGGAAATTAGTCCTTGATGTAGCTAGTGACTAGAACCACTGGAAAGTGTTAACTCACTCTATCTTTTCTCCCTTGATCTGCTTTGACATTTCTTTTGCGAGTTAGGGAGTTTCAGCATACAATAGATGCCATATGGCATCAATGTGATTTTAATTGGAAAAACCACCAGAAAAAGTTAATGGACCAAAACATCCAAATAGGCAACACATTCTAGTGTTATTTTTGAATGCTGAATAATTTTTTAAAAAATCAGCCACATAAAAATGGCAAGTTTAGGTTGTAAGAAAAGCCCCCATGTCTTCTAGAATAGTTCACAGAGAAGATACTCAAAGGGTTGCTCCAACTTCTGTTGAATTTTCCTGGCATTTTATATTCTACATTAACTAGAATTGACCAAGCTTAGAAATAAGTTGCTATTAAACATAAGCCACCTATTTGTGCAGGCCCATAACCAGACTGTAAAAGGATGTAGCCTTTCTTTTTAACTTTCACATGCTAAATACCAAGGTACATCGATTAGAAGTGAACAAATGAATGGGAAAACAACGAAAATAATGTATTTTTCAACGGATATTACATATCATTTCATAGATAGACGGAAACATATATACATACATATGTATAGATTTTCCCCCAAAGGCTATCACAGACCAGAGAAGACAATTAAAATGATTCATTTGAAGAATCCTCAGAAATGAGAAATGAATATCCTTAACTACTAAAAAGTACGTGGCTCTGCAACAGTTCGCTACCCCTTTGCTCCATTAACCCAATTAATTCTTGTCATTTACCCTTCACTAGCTTGTCTGAAAAATGATTTTATTTTAACCTCCTAGACACTGTGATTCATGCATCCAATAATTTTTCGCATTTGTTGCCGGAACACAGAGACAAAACTTATGGTCCACCTCTACTAGACATAATCAACCTCATGCATCTGTCTCCTAAACTTCGTCCTGGCTCCACCATCCTTTTCCCCTTTGCCCGATGATTCCTATGCATTTTGGTTGCAGTGTATCCTGCTTTTATTAATGTGCACCTTTGGAGAGCTGTTTAAATTCTTTTGGGGACAAGGTAGGGTGTAAATCAATGGGTAGGTAGATAAATAATGAGAAGGAGAGAAAGAGGACCTATACCTACCACTTCAAGACAAAGTATCACTTCAACAATGTATTCTCACGAGTCTGAGTAGCAACTAAAGAAATGTCTGTGTTCATAAATGGCCAGACGCTTGTCAGGGACTCATTAGTAGCCCAATGCTGTCTTCACCAGCAGTTGTCAGGGCTCAAGGTTGAATAGGCACGCATGGTCCTTCCAAATTCCTGTCTCTTTTTACCCTTCAGCTATCTCTTTAAAATTGTGGTCAAATGTATTTAACAACTTTAAAAATTAAGTAGGCGCTAATAAGACTGGCTTAATCACAGCTCAGAAGACATACGTCTGTCTTCACACTGGATTCAAAAACAAGCCACCCTTGAGAAATCAGAAAGGTGGAAACAAGAATGTAGGAGAACTCCAGACCACTTGTCTCACAGAAATCACTGGGGATTAGGAATCCATTTTACTGGGAACATGCCAAGAATAACTCTGGTCCTTACAGGAGAATATTGCTGTCCAGCATTTTTCATGCTTGACCATGCCTTGCCCTACCATCTTGATGTGTTAGTTCTGTTATAAGACATGATCCTTAGTCTTTTTTCATTCTTCACTATCTCTCAGGCTTTCACTTGAATGAGCCAACTCTTGGTTGGTTAGAAAATATTCTTACTTCTCTAAGGTTCCCATGATGAAGAAATAACACCTACCAAAAGAGGCATTGGGATCACAGTCTTAGATCTTGCAGTTCACTTTTTTTTTCTCCAATGGTAAGAAACACATTTATTTATTAATATGTTTTAGGTAAATAAAAATCATACAATAGTTATATATGTTGATTATGAAATACAATCTTAATTCACACATTTTAAATGTAAAAACAAATTCAGGTTAACATATTAGAAATAAGGATACTACTCTCTTATTAAAAATGAAGAAATGGACATTTATCTAAATCAATAATAATTGCTTTGACATTGGTAAAATAGAACATGTTTATTTGAGTATAGTCATTATACCACATCTTCTTTATCCATTCATCTATTGATGGACACCAAGGCTCCTTCCACAGTTTGGCTATTGTGGACATTGCTGCTATAAACATCGGGGCACAGGTGTCCTGGCGTTTCACTGCATCTGTATCTTTGGGGTAAATCCCCAACAGTGCAATTGCTGGGTCTTAGGGCAGATCTATTTTTAACTCTTTGAGGAACCTCCACACAGTTTTCCAGAGTGGCTGTATCAGTTCACATTCCCACCAACAGGGCAAGAGGGTTCTCCTTTCTCCACATCCTCTCCAACATTTGTTGTTTCCTGTCTTGTTAATTTTCCCCATTCTCACTGGTGTGAGGTGGTATCTCATTGTGGTTTTGATTTGTATTTCCCTGATGGCCAGTGATGCGGAGCATTTTCTCATGTGCTTGTGGGCCATGTCTAAGTCTTCTTTGGTGAAATTTCTGTTCATGTCTTTTGCCCATTTCATGATTGGATTGTTTGTTTCTTTGCTGTTGACTTTAATAAGTTCTTTATAGATCTTGGATACTAGCCCTTTATCTGATACGTCATTTGCAAATATCTTCTCCCATTCTGTAGGTTGTGTTTTAGTTTTTTTGACTGTTTCTTTGGCTGTGCAGAAGCTTTTTATCTTGATGAAGTCCCAATAATTTATTTTTGTTTTTGTTTCTCTTGCCTTCATGGATGTATCTTGCAAGAGGTTGCTATGGCCAAGTTCAAAAAGGGTGTTGCCTGTGTTCTCCTCTAGGAGTTTGATGGAATCTTGTCTCACATTTAGATCTTTCATCCATTTTGAGTTTATCTTTGTGTATGGTGTAAGAGAATGGTCCAGTTTCATTCTTCTGCATGTGGTTGTCCTATTTTCCCAGCACCATTTATTGAAGAGACTGTCCTTTTCCCAGTGGATAGTCTTCCCTGCTTTGTTGAATATTATTTGACCATAAATGCAGTTCACTTTTTACAAAAGAAAGCCAGATAGTATCCAAGGAAGGGAAGTTCTACAGCTTCTCTGGGAATCCATAATGAATAGTTAAAAAGCCCCCTGGGCTCACCAAATCATTCCACTAATTAAAATTTTTTCTTTAATAAAAAAAAAGGGTCCTTCCCTGAAGAATTTATGGGGATGGGACATGGGTGACTCCAGACAGTCATGAGAAGAATGGCTTATGTCTTAGATAGACTGAAAAATCACTAAGACATTCTAGGTCTGGTTACTGTCTTCTCAACTTGCGAAATCTTCTTTTTATAGCGTGTGACCATAATTCCATGAATCAAGGCTAAAAAGTTTCTTCTCTGAACCACCTACTATTCATAACCATAGCTTAGGAAAATAAAAATAGGCGTTGAAGACATACTAAATGCAAGATATTGCTCCATAAAGAGGGAATGGGCTTCATTTCAAGGTTCCAATGCAAACATTCTGTTAGTGTCTTTATCTAATAAAATCCTGTATTTCTTTTCAATATACCTTCAGCTATCAAAAAATTTTAAAAGAGCACAATTAGGGGGTCTTTTACGTTGTCAGGACAATTAATGTGTTCCTTTGACCCAGTCTTTCTCTTGTCTGTTCTTCTTTCCTCCTTTAACCACTTAGACACTAAATGAATATCCTAAGAAAGGTTAACTCTCAGTAGTTTATGCAACCACTGTTATTGGAAAGAACTGTGTTGGTAACCTGTTATTAAAGATTTACATGGAACTTTGTATTTCCGTAAGTGCTTTACAGCCAAAGCTTCAGTGATTACAAAAGCACCAGACTCCTCTTCCCCATGGTAACTAGAAGATGCGTTGCCATCCTTCCTCCTCTCATTAATGAGAATTACCTGATCCAAGTCGACTTGAAATTTCTACACACTCCATCCCAAGGCCTTATTCATTCATATACCCAATAAGTACTCACTGAGCACACTTTATAACAACTTTCTTTTTTTTAAGATTCTATTTATTTATTCATGAGAGAGAGAGAGAGAGAGAGAGAGAGAGAGAGGCAGAGACACAGGCAGAGGGAGAAGCAGGCTCCATGCTGGGAGCCCGATGTGGAACTCAATCCCGGGACTCCAGGATCACACCCTGAGTTGAAGGCAGGTGTCTAACCACTGAGCCACCCAGGTGTCCCTGTAACAACTTTTTACTTTTTACACATAGAGAGACATGCAACTACTGTCTACTCTCTTCTGGAAGATAAAGTAAATCTTGGCTAAGAGATCCCAAGTGCCAAAGGGTTGAGCTATTGCTTCTCCTGCTGAACCATAATATAGTCTCTTAAGATGTGTGTCCAACCCAAATTTCAATTTGTTTGGGACTTAAATTACTACAGGCCCCTGACATTATGGGAAATCAATAATATTAACCCCTTGCTAGAAAACTATTTAAAGACCACTTCTGAGGCATCTTAGCTGTATCATTAGATTGATTTCACTCATATAAAACTAAATTTTTTCCATTTAATATGTTCTGAACACACACTATCTGCCAGACTGTGAATAAAACATGCAAACAAAATAGTCCTTATGCACTAGAAGCTTGCAATAAGCAGTTATGATAAAGTACTGGATGGCCTATTTCCTTTGAAAAGCATAAAATACCTTCTAGATGTGAAAGTATATTTATACATTGTATACATGGCAACACAAGCACCATAACTGAAGTGTTTCATGTCATTTCAGAGTTTCAAATTTTGTATTCTCATTTAATTCTTCTTATCTATCACTGGAAGTAAATGTGAATGTATGTATGGGGGTGGGGTGGGGTGGGGTGTACACAGTCATGCATGTGCGCAAACAGTAGTTAAGGGAAATACTATTATAACAACTTCACAGGAGGGATCCCTGGGTGGTGCAGCGGTTTGGCGCCTGCCTTTGGCCCAGGGTGCGATCCTGGAGACCCGGGATCGAATCCCACATTGGGCTCCCGGTGCATGGAGCCTGCTTCTCCCTCTGCCTGTCTCTGCCTCTCTCTCACTCTCTCTCTGTGACTATCATAAAAATTTTAAAAAATTTAAAAAAAAATAACAACTTCACAGGAAGAGTCTGAAGCTAAGATTAGCTCTAAGGCATACAGCTACATGGTAGCTGGTGGCAGCAACAAAACACAGGACTCCTATGTGCAATGTTTTTTCCATTATATCCATTTCCTTCTAAGGACTATACTACATAGCACTTAAAGATTGGCTTTAGGTATAATAAGAACTAACATCCATGCAGCATTTACCTCTGCCAGGCGGTATCTCAAGTGTTTTGTGTGAATTAATTCACGTGTTATCAGAACCATCCTATGAGGTGAGTATACTATTGTCTCCATTTTACAGATGTGAAAACTGAGACACAGGGAGGTCGAGCAACTTGCCAAAGTTTGTATCTCAGATAAGCAGAAAAGCCAAGATTTGAATTCAGTCTGACCCCAGAGCTTACCCATTAAAAACACTATGCAATAACACCTCGAGGTATGGGTAGCTTCTCTCTCTTTTTTTTTCCCTTTTTCTTTTCTTATTGGCTCAACTCTTAAAAACAAAACAGAACAAAACAAAAAAACACCCTTCCTATTTTAGTTGTTGGGCTGCACTGGGTTTACTGGACATTTCAGGAAAATAACTCCATAGCCTGGGTAAAACGTGAGGAATAAGGCCAAAGTCTGAATGATTCCAATTCCTTACCAAGAACGGTGATTCTCCAGAAGCACACTGCCTGTGATGCCTTATGGCTATGATAAAATGGAAATTATAAGAAAATACGGGAAAAAGGTCAATCCTGTGCATTTCCTAGGGATTATTGATATGGGGATCCAATCTCAGAGCTCTCGGCACTAATCATCAAACTATGGTATTTAACTGAAAAGCTAGCCTTTGCAAAAAGGCCAGGCCCTCCCCTAAGCCACAGTTCCTTCCAAGTGCTACTAGCAGGTGAGACTCGAGGGCCAGCATCATGGCAGTTTGTTGGGACTCAGTCTCCTGCAGGTGAGCCCAGCACATGAAACCCAGGAAAGTGAAGGCCAAGGGACTCATGGAGGCCGGCTTGATTAACTTGGGCAAAGAGCTGCTCAGGTGCATTCAAGGGGCCATGGCAGCAGGCAGGTGTCACTGTAGCGACCACAGTCAAGGTCAGTGGCACGTGGCAAGGGGTAGATCACTGGCTCAGGCCAACCACGTGGCCTTCCCCTGACCTTGTCAAAAGGAATAAACATTTTACTTTCAGTAAGTGGCTCTTGTAGTCTATCAGCTTCATAAAATGATTTTTGCCCTCCCCTTAGAATGGAGTCATGGGCCTTTGTGTCTGGCAGGGAGCTCTGTGAGAGGATGGGGCAGGAGCAGGGGTGAATCTCTTGTTTGGAGCCTGACAGAACCAGTCAGCTGGCAGCAAAATGGCAGCATCCCTCAAAAGGTGGCCCTGGTGAAGCTCGGCAGGGCAGTCCCATTCCCCTCCCTTTGCTCATGGGGCCATCAAGGCAGCACAGTGGCCACTAGGATCTACGATTCTGACTTGACTACTGGAAAGTCTGAAGAATGCTGGATGCTCCTCAAAAAGTCAAAAATGTTCACATGCACAAGAGGACATCCTTCCCAATTTACAGCATACCTCATGTAAGGAATTCTCCCTCCTTAGTAAAGGTGACTCTGTGAATTGGCTCAGGAATTGAGCTTTTCTTCCTTCTTCGGGCAGGTGTCTGACAGTCCCTCCCTGGCATTGCCTTTCTTTGGTCTCAGAAGAAAATTATTGCTACGTATCCAAAAATACAGCGCATACAAACTGGAATACTGTCTGTGACGTCTCTCCTCCTTCATACCCCATATTACATCCTTCTCCACCTTGGTTTTTAAGATATTTATTTATTTAAGAGAGAAAGCAGGTAGGCAAATGTGAGCAAGGAGAGGGAGGAGGGAGGAGAGAATCTAGAACTAACTCTGCCCTGGGTGTGGAGCCAGATGTAGGGCTCCATCCCACAACCCTGAGATCAGGACCTGAGCTGAAACCAAGAATCAGACTCCACTGACTGAACCACCCAGGTGCCCCACTCCACCTTGGTTTTTAGATGAAGAACCAATTTTTACTGACATCTAGAATGGTGAGATGCAGTTGAAAACCTATGAGGCAAGCCATCTAATCTCTCTAGGCCTGGACAGATTATCAGTCGGTACCTATTTGCACCAAACCAGCTACATTTTGAGGCTGGGCTGCGTCCTGAATTCTGGTCTGCAGCAATTACTGGGGGCTTCAGCAGCTAGCTGAACAGCCTAAAACCCTAGTGCAAATTCTGAGATATGGATTAGAGAAACACCTATTTTATTGAAAACTCAATTCATTGGGTTTTTTTGAAAAGATTTTATTTATTCATGAGAGACACAGAAAGACAGAGACATAGGCAGAGGGAGAAGCAACTCCCTGCGGGGACCCTGATGTGGGACTCAATCCCAGGGCCCCAGGATCATGACCTGAGCCGAAGGCAGATGTTCAACCACTGAGCCACCCAGGCACCCCTTGATTGGATTTTTAAATGGACATTTCTTAAGACATAACTATAGAAAGCATATTCGGCAGCTCCTTGTAGCTGAATGCTGAATGCCACACATTCAAGAGTGACAGAGGAGTGACACCATGGGCCACACGTGCTGTCTGTATTGTATTATAAAGCAATCACATGTGATGTTAATGACTAAGGATGAGGTGGCCTAATGGAATTTGACCTTCCAAACAATTGTGAACAGATGATTATTTTAACAAAATGTGGGAATGGGTTTAACAGGAAGTTATCAAAATGGAGAGCCAGTGATTGAAATAATCCTAAAATTATAACCTGGAAGAAAAGAGGGTGTGGGCAGAAGGACAAGCCACCATTCCCACAAATATAAATGCCTGATTCAGCTTCCCATTCTGCACTGGCTGGGGACCTCTGGCAGCCTTCATATTGTAATGTATGAGAGAATCCCATGTCCCGAGCTACAAACAGGAAGCAAGGCACTCAATGCTATCTCAGTTACTTGCAGCATCAGAGACATGGACACATTTTGCTGCCAAGTTTCTAACGAACTGCAAGTCTTTATTTGCAGAGGTCTCAAGCCCATGATTTTAGAATTCTCCTTGGTGAACCTCCAGCAGCCCTTGCTACTATGCTCCATTGCCGCTCTCAATGAGGGGCAACAACCGACACAGTATCTTCCCCATCTTTCTCATCTTCTTTCTCATAGCTTCCAGGAGTTCTACCCTCAGGAGGTCACAGAGGATTTCCTTCCCTTTAACTGCTCCATCTCTCATGCTCAGAAACTCAACTTAATATTTAAATCTGGGAGGGAACGGGGGGACATTGGGGTGAATCAATGGAAGATAGGACAAGGGACCCAGATTAATGGACAAGGGACCATGTAAACTCACATGGTTCAATCCTTGGGAAGGGAACATCTGTGGGAATGGAAAACCATCTGTTGGCCAGGCCAGCCCCATTTCTGTCTGCTTCTGGTACACTAACATTTTCTGGGTTCAAAGAAAACAGCACCTAAATCACTAAAGGGCCTGGGCATTATTTTAAAATAATGCTTGGAGTGATGTGATGTCTAAAGTGGCTTTCTGCCAGGAGGACCTCTGCCACAGTGTTACATTCAAGAGAGCTTATTTTAAACAGGCATTTAAAAAATGAGCCATTGCCATAATTTGGCAATGTGCCTGGAAAAAGCTGATTTTGAGATTGGGCATTTTAAAGAAAATCTCTAAAATGTAAGTTACAGTCACTTTCCCTAATGAGTCTTTCTCATCCTGTTGCTTACCACTTGCTTTAAACATGTCTGGGGGCCCTCTGTGCAGGCCTGGGGGGCAGCCCTGATTTCTGTGCAAAGGAAGACAGCACAATTGCACTGTGTCTTCCTCCACTGACTTAACTGGCCTCAGCCAAGCTACAAATTCCAGCTTGTGGGGTGGAGAACAGTGGAGTTGACATCACTGAAAATTCTACCCATTTCAAGAAAGGGAGACAAAGGGAAACCCTTCAAAATGTTACTGTTCTGGTTGGGTATCTGCCTTTGGCTCAGGGTGTGATCCTGGGATCCAAGGATCGAGTACTGCATCAGGCTTCCTGTGGGTCCTACTTCTCCCTTTGCCTGTGTCTCTGCCTCTCTGTGTGTGTGTGTCTCTCATGAATAAATAAATATTTTTTTAAGTTACTGTTCCAGTTTGAGACATGTGCCACAAAGAGATGAATTAAAATTCGATTTTTTTATTGAAGTTCGATTCGCCAACACATAGTATAACACCCAGTGCTCATTCCATCAAGTGCCTGTCACCCAGTTGCCCCTTCCCCCTGCCCGCCTCCCCTTCCACTATCCTTTGTTCATTTTCCAGAGTTAGGAGTCTCAAAAAAAATTCGATTTTGTCACTTTCCAAAATCTGCCTGTGGAAGTCACTAAGGGCAATGCGCCGGCCCAGAAGGACTGAACCCAAATGACAGGGGTGGATTGTTTTCTATTATTCTATTGGCTCTAAATTCTTCGGGCAGGGGGCGAGGAAGGAACTATTGGTTTCATCTGGTCCTGGCACACCATGATGTCAATGGCTCATTGGAATATTGATATAAATGATGCTCAAATAGCCCCCCATAATTGGCTCATAATTAGCTGGCCCCATTCCTGTGCTAGGTCTTTAAGCTTTTCAGAACCATCTGGGTTTGAGTCTTTACTATAGAACAAGCTACCAATACTCATATGCTGGCAAGTTATAACACAGCTCTTTTCTCTGTGTCCCCTTCCTCTTCCCATGTTCAATTTCAGTGTCCTTTCTATGTGCCTCTCAAAGAAGGCCACGGGAGGTCAGTGAACATTGCTGTTAAAAGAAGAAACAAAAGAAATGTCTGCCGTTTCCCAATGCTTGTTGAAGTCAAAGTACAATGGTATACAGTACGTCATATTTAGCCCAAGGGGCTATGTGGGTCAGCTCACACACGAGCCTGCCAATTTGTTTCCACGAGATGAGCCAGGCCAGATGAAAATGTAAATTTATCTGAGCAGACATATGTCAGTATTGATCATAAGGATAGGTGCTGGTGGGTCCTGCCAGGGCCTACCTACACCAACAAAGCTCTGCCGCTGACAAGCAACCCAGTGAACATGCTCACTGCGATTGGTCCCAACCTAGTTGGAACCGTGTCTCTGTCATTAGCCCGATATGGCTGATGTTACCATCATATCCCATCCCCCCATAAATGCTATGTGCCCCCTTTTCTTTCAGTGAAGTTTAAGAATGCCACAGCATCCCTGGGGCCAGTGCTGACATTGACAACCCAGGCGGAGTACCATTGGTTATTGTGATGATGGCAGACCGGGTCTCTGATAATTCAGTGACAACTAACATCTGTACACATGGCACAGTCATTTGGACAAGGTACTATTCTAAGCCCTTTATGTTTATTACTTCATTTAACCCCCATACCACCTTATGCAATGGGGTATTCTTCTTCTTCTTCCCATTTTACAGATGAGAAAACTGAGGTTCAGAGAGCAGAAGTAACTTGCCTGCAGCCACACAGCAAGTAGGTGGTACAGAGAGAATTCAAAGTGAAGTCTATCTGGTTCCAAAGCCCAAGCTCTTCAGTGCCTCTCTCCAATGCCCAGTGTGGGAGCCTAGCATGTTTCCTTGGAGAAGGAGAGGGGATGGTAGTTTGAAATGGCATATTCACCATTACCAATATTTCAATCAACATAAAAAGAGAGCACAAAATTTTTATTTTTATTTTTATTCTGCCAAATATCTGACAGAAACAGAGGGAGCTAGTTGGCTGGAGGATGCTGGAAGGCTGGCTTCTCAGAAACCTCATGAAGTTCAAGTCAAGTATATATTTTGCTTAGGGGTGGATTCACGTTGAGCAAGATCACAGAGGGCAATCTCTAAAATTAAAAATTAAAAAAAAATGCCCAGCCTTTGGGGAATCAAAACTCAAGTTTGACAATGATCCAGATTGATAGAATCCATGCTTTCAAGCCCTCCAAAGACTGCTGAATTAAAGCTGAATGCCAGTGTACCACTTTATAATGACAAACAGAATTCATGAAGGCACAGATCCTTACACAATCTCCCTACTGGTAAACAACATGGGAAGCCAAATTATAATCTGAAACTTGCTTAATAAACATGGGATCGACATTGACTGGAGTTATAAGATTGGAATGCATAATAACGGCATCATGTTAAAATGTATCTCTATAAATAGGATCCCACAATACCACAGTCTAACAATAGCCAATGCTTAAGAAGGGATTGCTATGTGCCAGGCACTGTGCTAAATACAGAAATTATCTCCTTTTATCCTCACAAAGGCCCTATGTGGTAAGCACCATTGTTAAAACCCCCCACGTTACAGATGGAGACAGGTTTTGAAAGGTGTGGCCACTTGCCCAAGGTCAAAAAGCTGAAGAGTGGGAGGCATGAGACGGGAACTCTACTCTGTCTCTGTCGGGTATGGGAACCCCCTCAGGAACCGCTCTGTTCTGTTGCCTCTGTGCCTAGTTCAGTGCTGTAAAGGCAGTCTCTCTCTCCCTGGGCAGAGGGGGGTTGATCAGGGCTGTGGATCTTTGTGACTGTCTCCTTTTCATCTGCTTTCCTGACCAACAGCACCACCCTGCCCCCACTCCCTGATTGACACATTCTTTCTTCAAGCGTGTTAACAACACTGTCAATCAGGCCACTGTCTGGTCTTTTATCCCTAGGATCCCCTCAATCTGTCTCTGTCTTTCAGTCCTGTTCTCTCTCTCTTTTGGAAATTTAAAACATAAAATTCAAAGAAGCAAAATAATAACCACCCATCTTCCCGCCAATTATTACCAATAATGGTCAACCTTTGCACACTCTGCTTCCTGTCTTTTTTCCTACGTTTATGCTTTACAAAATCCTACAAAGAAATACGTGACTACATTATTCTTTCATGGGAATGGGAATCTGCATAGCTTTGCATTCAATCATGACTTGTTGATTCTCTAGCTTGACTCTTAGGGAGCAATTTCAGTTCCAGGATTTTTAGTAGCTTCAGTGTGCTAACTACACATTTCCAGACATGGTGAGCTTGGTATAAACAAACAGGCAGATAAGACCGGGCCACCTTACTAGCACTGGAGCTCAAGAGCATGCACTTTGTCTAGCTTGCCCAGCTCTTAATGGTCAAAAGAAATCCATTTCCGCATAAAAGACTGTAAAAATTGTTATTGTGCAGGGGTCAATGACTACACAATCTTTCCCCAATGAAGCAAAAGGATTTGTATATTGACAAGAAAATTACAGGAGCGGACATAAACGATTAACTACGTGGGTGACTTTGGCAAAATTGAGAGCACCACTTTGCAAAAGAGATACCTTGGAAACAGAAAAGTAAGCTATTAACTGGCCACCTCTGAACATTTCCGAAAATTATAGACATTAATTCATGATAGCTGATAACTACCACATTTAGTATATATTTATTTCAAAACAAAAATTAAACCAGGCAGGCTTATGGGCTTAAAGGAAGACACATGCCCAGAACTATTTTTAGGGGTTATCTATGGAAAGGATAAGACCACAGAATTAATGTAAAATAAAAAGCCTCCCAGAAAGGGAAAAAATGTGGTGTGCCTGGCAAATATCAACAAGTGAGCACAGTGAACAATGGTCAAAGGCATCTTTTCTGTCAAATCAAAGAAGCCCTTTTAGTCTGTGATACTTTAAACTTCCAGAGTTGTAATTACGGAGTTATTTTTATAGTTTATCTACTCTAAATATATCTTTCTAATAATATATATGGCAGAAAACTGAGGCGATATTATAAACTAAATTCATTGCTATTTCTGATCAAAACACTGTCTCCAGCAATCTCCTGACAAAGATTATAGGGCATCAACCAAATGACTGGCTCCCCCTTCTGGTTTTCCCAGAGATGGCATGAAACATTCCTCAAGCCTCAACCCTGCACAGACCCCTTCTCAGGCACCGCTTGGCCCACCCCTGCTACACAGAGATCCACAGAGTGTCCTACTGCTAGCACTGAAGACATCAACCATGTGATGCCCATGTTCTTCTAGGTTTTCAATCGAAGGAGCAAAACGTACCTGTATGGTCATTGCTCTGTGTGGAAAACTATCAAGCTAAGAGCGTCTCCTTTATATTTAGCTACTAATACCCAAAGCCCTCACAGTTTTTCCTTATTGCACATTATCAAATCTCTCTGGGTCATCTGAGCTGGGTATCCTGGACTCCTTCAGATCAACCTCCATCTTCTGCTCATACTGTCTGGCTATTATCCCTTTCTAGTTAGAAGCATTCCTCTCAGCCCTTGCAAGTGATAGTCCAAAGATCAGAAGGATAATGGGCCAGGTGCATCTCTAATATCTTCTGACCTAAGAGACATTTCTGTTCTAATCACAGCCCATGCACCTGCTCTCCTCCTCTTCTACCAATGAGTGTCCTAAAAAATTGGTGCAGAAAGTTGACAGTCACAGCCTTTCTGTACTCATGCACGGACCATCAGTCATTCCAAGGTCTCATTTTTATTCTCCTGGTCTCAACTCATCCTCCCTTCTCTGTTGGTCTCCACTCTCCCTCATCCGTGTCTTATGTGAATTGCAAATCTTAACCAATTCCTGTAAGGTAGCCTTCTGTTCCTATCTATGCCTGCCTGCCTGCTCCAGACCTTTGGACCCAAATTCTTGCCCCCAAATGGTGACCTCACAGTGCTCACCTTCCCTTCCCAGGTTAGGATCCTGAACCCTGACTCCAGCACACCTACTGGACCCACAACCTTGCCAACATCTTCCAGTTGGGCCTGATGCCCAGAAGTCTGAGATCAAAACACAAAAGTTTGGCATGAAAACATTAATATAAGCTTCCTCTTATTGATTCTGCTTATTTTCATCTATTGCCTAGATTCTAAATCTTTGATATTAGAATTATACATGTTTAAACCTGAAAGGGATCTTACAAATCCTCAGTAACTCCTAGACATTACTGGTCTGCAAACCTCTGAGGTCAAAATCTCCTGGGTTTCCTGGTATACGTACGGCAACCTAGGCCCTACCACAGACCTATACATTTTTTTTTATGCACTGGTCCCAAGAATCTACATTTTAACAAGCTCCCCAGCCATGTTGGATTAAGAGTTAGATCTGAACATGCTGATTATCAAAGCCTGTCATCTCACAGATGAGGAAACTGAGAGATCACAAGCTAAAATCCAGGTCCCATGAGTCCCAGACTTTTGTTCATTCATCATAGCACTTTCTTTCCTGCTGGGAGAACTACTTTGGAACTATCTTGTGTAAGGGCGTTATAAAGCCCATTTGCAATAGAAAGCTTGTTTTATGAAGAACACAGTGGATTATCTGTTAAACTCTCTCAAAAACCCTCCTTTGGAAAGGTTTGTACACTTCCAGAAGGCACCCATCTTGTGGTGACATGTATTAACTGCTTCAGATTTATGATTTTTCCCTGTGCCCCCCGCCCCCCAAAACTCACATGAGTTCTAAACAGGAGAGACTGTTGAGCTTCAGCAATGTGTTGGAACATGAGAGAATTATACTGGGATGATTACTTGAGCTATCTGAACTACCTGTTACCCTTTCTTTTTGAAGGCCATATATGATGCAAGGCAAGGAGCCAACAGCAAAATGGGAAAGAAGCTATGACAAAGAAAGAACTAATACATCCTTGCCCCTCAGCCAGCCCCCCCTTTGGTTGCTTATTGTTGAGCTATAAATTACATACAACCACCAGAACAAATTCACACAAATCATTTTTTCCAGTACAGATACATATTTTTGAAACAAAGTGGGTAATGGACCCTTAGCAATTGACATTAATTGAAACAGCAGTGTGATTTTTAGATAATATAAGCAACAGAGAATTTAAGATAATAATCAAGTGCTTTTTGGCCAGGGCAAGATGAACATAAAACCTATGACAGCAATTAGCATTATCTCTCACTTGGTAAAAACGTAAAAGGTCACTTCAAACTCAGTTAAATATAGTAGCCAAAGACATGAAAGACACAGTCGACTAGAAATACTGGGTTGTCTTCTTGATGTGGGGTGGCCTGGCTGCTTCCGAGAGCTTGGTTTGAATATAATAACAAAACAGGGCCTGTGGGTGATTCAAGAAATAGCAGATGGAGCTCTGAAGAGTTATAATAATAATGTGACAAAGGCTCTGGACTTATATATATATATACACATGATCAGAGGAAACACGAAAAGTATTTGGGTGGGAGTTTCACCAGCTCTAAATGTAATGTGAAACTGTGGAAACACTTGTGTGGCAATTGCCTATGAAACCACATGGCCTTAAAGCCTAGAAGTCTGTGCTGTGCCTGGAGTGGTAGGATTAAGAAATCTCAATGGTCTCTGCTTCTCAATCCATTAGTATTTTGTTCACCCAGAAGGAAGGAACAATCATACAAACTTCCAATTCAGTGAAAAAGAATCAACAGCCTACCTATTGGTCTCTCTCTTGGGTGCTCCCACAGTAGACTGCATATACAGCCCATACAGAATTATACATGCTGCTGTGTAATTGACAGTCTAGGCTTATAAATTCACCTCCTCAGCACGAGTACTCTGAGGCAAGGCTTGTGTGTCTCATTCATCTTAACTCCAGCACCTAGACAGGCTCTGGGTATACAGAAGACTCTCCATGTACATTTGCTAAATGAATAGGTATGGGCAGATGAATGAAAGAGAAGTCGAAGGACCCTGACTGGCCATCGTGGATGGTTCACACAGTGCCACATGAATGCTGAAAAATGAAAACTTTAGTTAATCCGTCAATTGGTTTGTTGACATGACACCAAACTAGCAACCTGCTTGTTTTTTTCTCCCTCCAATACCAAGGCATTTCAGGTTATGTTGCCACTCAACCAGAACTGAAAGACATAAAACATTTTAGGTGGCTGCACGAGACTTGGAAAACTCACATATATTCTGTCTTCAGTTTTACTCCTTAGGAAATGGTCTGCAACTGTGCGTGGTATTTTGAAAAAAAGTCTTTATTATCGAAGGAAACCACAAGGACTTTATTAACATTATCTCATTAATCTTCAAAAGATAGCTGTAAGGCAATGGCAAATTTTACTGACGAGGAAACAATTACAAAGGAGGCTGAGCGACTCGCTTCGAGTTATTAAGTTAATTACTGACTCAGTTGACATTTGACACTGTTGACAACCTCCTTCCTAAATTGCTTTCCCTTGACCTCCATGACACTAAACTATTCTCACTCTTTCCTTTCTCTTAGGAATTTAACTTTGTTTGCAGAAGAATGAATTTAACATTAAATCCATTCATCTGTATCATTGCAAATTATCTTTATCAATATTCCTATATATGTGTAGCTAGGTTTACATACTTTGTGATATTCTTTCTAATGTACTGAGGCAACTGCAGCATAGTAGTTGAAAACATGAACTCTGCAGCCAGAATCCATCCTTTCAAAGCCTGGCTCTGCTACACTCTGGATGTGTGACCTTGAGTCAGTCACTTAATCTTTCTCTACTTTGGATTCTCTACCTGTAAAATCAGAATGATGATAGTACCTCGCCTCAGAAGGTTGTTCTGAGGGTTACAGAGTAAAAAAAAAAAAATGAAATGCTTAGAACAGTGCCTGGCATATAATAAGCAATCCATGTTAGCTATTACTAATAACATTATTTCATATAGGCGTTTCCAACTAGCTATGTAATGTTCCATGGTATTAATACATCATAGCTTACTTTTTTTTTTAATTTTTACTTATGATAGTCACACAGAGAGAGAGAGAGAGAGGCAGATACACAGGCAGAGGGAGAAGCAGGCTCCATGCACCGGGAGCCCGATGTGGGATCCGATCCCGGGTCTCCAGGATCACGCCCTGGGCCAAAGGCAGGCGCCAAACCGCTGCGCCACCCAGGGATCCCACGTCATAGCTTACTTAACCAATTTCATCTTGCATGATTTTAGGGGAGTTCATAGAAATATGGAAAATCAGAAACAAGAGGTAGATCACATTCATCATCTTTGTTACTTGCTGGTGTTTCCTCAAACTCCTTCACTGGTTCATCTTCCTCCCTCTCCTACTCCATCCTAGCCCCCTCTTTTTTTTAATAATAAATTTATTTTTTATTGGCGTTCAATTTGCCAACATACAGAATAACACCCAGTGCTAATCCCGTCAAGTGCCCCCCTAAGTGCCCGCCACCCAGTCACCCCCACCCCCTACTCTCCTCCCCTTCCACCACCCCTAGTTCGTTTCCCAGAGTTAGGAGTCTTCCATGTTCTGTCTCCCTTTCTGATATTTCCTACCCATTTCTTCTCCCTTCCCCTCTATTCCCTTTCACTATTATTTATATTCCCCAAATGAATGAGACCATATAATGTTTGTCCTTCTCCAATTGACTCATTTCACTCCACATAATACCCTCCAGTTCCATCCACATCGAAGCAAATGGCGGGTATTTGTCATTTCTAATGACTAGCCCCCTCTTTATCCCACCTCCCAGGCCATTGTTACAACCCCAGCCCAAGCACTCCACACCTCATAATTTTTTTAATGGGGCCCATGTAGGATGCATGGTGAACTAATAAAGCCCCCACCAAAGTGAAGTAATGTGGTGTTAGATCACAACACACCTAGCAACGTCTTGCACATGGCAGTTTTCTATAAATGCCATATGGATAGATGAAATGGGATGGTTACAGGGACTAGAGAGGAGGCTGGAATCAGACTGCGGCCAAGGTGGGAAGGGACCTAGATGCCATGCCACAGAGTTGAGGTTTGATTTTATGAGCTATGGAGAGGCACTACCTTTTTTTCTGAGTTATGAAAGTGGGAAAGAGAAAAAGAGAATGCTATTTGGAGGCCAGGAAAGCAGCTTATAACTTCCTAACTGTTCAATAGTAAAGTTCATTTCTCTTTAGCCTTAAGAAATAGTTTTAATTATATTAAACATTGAAACTGCCCAACACTTTCAGAGCATCTCTTTGCTTTCTTGTCCCTCCCCAAGGAGGCTTTTATTAAACAGTCCAATATTTGCATTTGTAGTTTGTTTTATTTATTTTTTGTAGTTTGTTTTAATAACAGATTCTGCTTTTCTAGTAGAGCGTTTAGCTGTACCTCAATTTAAATGCCTTTGTGTCTTATAACATTTAAGAGAAACAATTTGTGTGTCCATGATTGCCCTGCCTGAAAGACAGGTAGTTGCTGGTGGCCTGGGAGGCCTGGACCTGAGCTAATTGTGAGTTCTAGCTAGTCAGTTTCACAATAATTACCCAGCTCTGAAAGCAATCTCTATGGGAACATGTAATTACCTACCAACTTGCTTTGACAACACTGGAACTGCAGTCTCAGTGACAGCCACTCTCCAGAAATGTGGTCCTTAGCCTCAGAATGAAGCAGGTTCTACTGCTAATGGTCTAGAAGGAGATCAATGGGTACCATCACCACCTTGATCAAACCCCTCACAGTCTACTTGGGCTGTTGACACCCCAGAGGGAAGGTAAACAATGAACTCCAGTACCTGGATGAAAACTTCCCTAAAAGGCTCCAAAGGATTTCTGTTTTAGTATCATTATAGTACGGCCAAAGTGAATAGCAACTCATTAGGGATCTTTCTCCATAATGGCTTATTCCAAATATTTATTTTTCTCATATCTCAAGCCTTGTGAAATTACAATGCTCTCACTGACTTATTGAAAATTATTGCAGAAATGATGTTCTTGGTATGAAAGATATTGTATTTCCTCCCCCGGTTACAGCCTTACATTTTGTTTCTTTTTAATTCTGGAGCTTTTATTATTTTTCTCTCCAAATTGATCCTCGGCATGTATAAAGGTAGCTCTCTATTCTTTTCCAACTGCCTCACTGATGGAAAGTTCTCTGGCAATCTAGCCTAGAAGGAAATCTCTCTCAGTCTCATTTCTTTCCCTTCAGGAATAAACCCACTGGCCTGCCTCATCCACAAAAATGTAATGGGAATGCTTCCCTGCCACATTAGTCGGTCTTGACGCGGGAAGAGTGAAAGGCCAGGCCAGATGGCGATGGTCACAGCTGGCCAGCTCCACTGCCAGGATCAGAGGGGCCAGAGCTGGGCCAGGTGTCACAGCTCAGAATGAGGCAACGGGGGACTCCATGAAATGACTTTAAGGCCAGGCTGACAGGAGACCAATAAAGCACTTTTTTTTTTTTTTTTTTTTACAAACTGAGAGAATGATTTGCACCACTATCTTTACCAGCTGGCTTCTTCTGTTTGAGAAGGCAGCTCTGGATCTTTTGCCGCTGTGATACACCCAAGTAGCCTGCTCTTCAGAACCCCTCAGAAGAGGCTGATGAAGTGGAAGCTGGGGTGAACATGCCCTGGGAAGGTGGAGAAGAGGCGAGTAGGAAGCAGGGGAACAGGATGACTCTAGGAAGAGGCAATAGCGCAAAGCTCCTCTTTCTGTTTAGCCTCCACCCCTGCGTACAGGGAGCACGTACTCTGTGCCAGACACTTGAACGCATGGTTCCACAAGCCCACAAGAGAATCAGGGATGATTCTTGTCCTAAAGGCATTTCCTGCCTGGTGTGAAATCCAAACCTCTACTATGCCCTGAATGGCTTATTTAGGGTTCCTGGGGGCTTTAATCTTCCCGGTACTTCTGAGAACAGAAATTCATAATTCCTTTTGAGTCAGAAGCACCATCATTTGCAAAGACCTCTGTGAATCATACGAACCCATGATTCATCAGTGAGCCCATTCCCAAAATAGCAATCGCTCTGAGAAGAGACAGCCCTAAATGCTACCAGAGGGATCCTACTTATGGATGACCCCAGATATTCCCTTCCATCTTCTCTGTGGGAGACAGGGTATTAGCTCAAAGCCCCTGGCCCAGCACCAAAGCCCCATCATGGCTAATCAGGTACTCGGTGAGCTTGCATTCTCTGCAAGAAGCTGGGACCTTTGCCGTAATTACTACCACTTGCTAAATTTCATCTCTATGGAAAGTATAATAAAAAGGTGGCTATCTGTCTGAGGAGCACTTGTTAGAGTAATCAAGCTTGAAATGGTGATAGAAATGTAAATCTGAGGCTCCATTTCATGAACAGAAGAAAATGGGGAGCCCAGCAGAGCAGGCCAGCTCCCTTGGGAAGCCCTCAGTGCTCACCTTTTTTAATTCACAGAAATACTGCACCCTCTCAGTTTATCTCTTTACATGTTCTATTCCATATGCCTGTCTCTAGCATCTCTCTCTCCTCCCCCTCTTTTTCTTCTTCTTTCCCCTACTTCCTCCTCTCTCTCCTCCCCTCACACTCTACTATACCATGGAAGCCCTGGTCAGGCTTACCACAGCCTCCGTTCATCTATGGCTGCCTGAGGGACTATGCACACCCATTCCGAAGTCAAACACAAATGAATTTTGGATCATCTACTCTATCAGGTTACCTATGCTTCTGCTTCCTTCCATTAGCACTGACAACCAAGAAATGACCAAAGAGATTTGGACCAGATGCCTATCATATGGACTTTCTGTGCCTAGTTCCCATGGTAACAGAGCTCTATGGCAAGAATAGGTGCCACATCTATGCAAACAGGCTGCTAAAGCTTTCAACTGGGGAGCAAGAAAGCAGGTTAGCAGAGGCTGGCCCTGAGAGTTTATGAGGCTGCCAGAGGCCAGCAGACACCAAAGAGGCAGGCAGTAGAAGGGAAACAGACAAGCTTGAGCCACCACAGCAGACACCCGGTGAAGAAAGTGCTCATGGAACAGGCATCCCAGAGCTCAGCATGGTCAGGAGAGCCTAAGCAGATAGAGGCCCAAGCTGCAGATCACGGGCCTGGAAGTGCTGGGACCACACAGCAAGCCTAGGTGCAACCTCCCCTTCCTGATCTGAGCTTCTGGACTGCATTTTTAAGAGCTATATGATAACTGTTAGCATTGCAAGAACGTAGGCTGCATTTCAGGTAGTGTGAAGCAATTCTAGACCACAGAGTGGACTCCCAAAGCTTTCCGGGGTCCCTCAAGATGAGATGCAAAGCTGTGTTTTATAAGGCCTGGAGCCATGGGCCAGCAAGTCTCGAATATCCTGGGGTGGGTTTACCTTGTTTTCAAGTTCTTATGAACACAAATGAGTTTTCTTTTCACTTCTCAGTGTTGGCCTGCAACTGAGCAAGAGGCCTTTTCAACACAGGAACACTTCATTATTTCACCTAGCTGGCAGAAGGCCTCTTTGGGCTCAGAGGCAAATGCGCTTGTTCTCTAGCACAGTCTAGAGGGGGACAGACCCTGAGGAGGGCTTTGAAGAGATGTTGACCAGAGGGAGCTCTTCATTCTCCTCTTTTCTCCCTCATGATGTACCCTCCAGAGTCAAGTGAACACCCAGACACACCCCAAAGGCATAGAGAGATTATTTTCAAAAGGGCCACACTACCTCCATTAATGTGGATACCCAAGAGCTGACTGTAAGCATTTGGATCCTTGGAAAAACAAACCTAAGTTTTATAAACACCTGGGCCTTGTTTTAAGCGGGGGGGGGCATGATATTGGTTTGTATGACACCAACATTAGGGTTTTTAGGACACATTAAACAGTATCGCAAGTCAGAGCAGATTGGATTCATTAATGGAATTGGACCGCCTCTCTAAACATCAGAGCAACATTTTAGTAACAAGAAACCTTACTTCCTCCCCTTAGTTGAGCTGGAAAATTAATGTAGTGTGCTTCTGAAGAAACACATAATGAACATGATGAATTTTCATCATCTTGCTGGAAAGTGATTCTTTATGTTCTTATTCCAAATTTACAGCAAGTAAATTTAACGTTCTAAAGCTGCTGAGCCTTTTTAAGATCTCACTATCAATTTGTGGGGCACTTTGAGTGATTCTGCCCTGGAATTGATTAGTGCTTTCTGAAAAATGCACGTGTAGCAAATTGCCGCACTTCAAGATAAATCAAGTATTTGGGGGAGTTACACTTTATTCACATTCCTTCTAAGGAAAAACAAAACAAAACAAACAACCCAGCCCTTACCTGAGTATCCTGCAGAGAGGTAGAGATCCAAACTGGTTCTGTGGCTTTCATAGGAAATTTGTAATCAGGGAGTTAAAAATCTCCATCAGTAACTAGAAGCCCATGCTGACCAGCTCCTGGGCCAAGCTGATCTCAAAGACACCCATTGTTGTTTAGTCAAAATTCATAGGCCATGAGTGGCATCCCAGAGCACCGTGAGCCCCCAAGGATATGGATGCTCTAAGCAGATGTTAAATTTCCTTTTATAAAACACTGAGATGTAATTCACATATCATAAAATTCACCCCTTTACAGTGTATAATTTAGTGGTTTCTCGTATATGCACAAAGATGCTCAACCAGACTTCCTGGTTCTGGAGCAGTTTGATCACCCAAAAAGAAAAAGACCCTATACATATTAACAGTCACTCCCCATTCTCCACTCCTCTATTCCAGGTGGGGAAGCTGCTCCTCTACTTTCTGCAGCTATGGATTTGCCAATTCTGGACAATCATTCCTTGTTGCATAAGGGCTGTAGTTTTTATTTTGTAGATGCAGACAGCTGCTACCAGCACTGCTTGAGCACAGATCTTCCCACCAGCTGTGATTCTCTCTTCCTCCTTTGGTTGAAAGTGCAGGGGGTTGGGGGTTAGTCTTTTTTGTTTGTCAGAGACAGGGTAGGCTTAAATATTTCAAAGCCTGTTCCAGCCTGTTTGCCAAAAGTACTACAGCTAAGTAGACTCCAGAGTCAGGTAAACGAAGTCCAAACCACAGTGCTATCACTTTATATGGATTACAGGCTATGTGACTAGGGGCACATTACATGACCTCTCTGAGCCTTAGTTTCTCACCTCCAGAAGGGAAATGGTAGTACCAACTTCATGGGATTTATTCTGAGGACTAAATGAGATATAGATAGACAGATAGATAGATAATAGATAGATATAAATATAAATGGATAGCTTGGTACCACACCAGGCAGTAGTAAGATTTCAAAAAAAGATATCTAAAATTAAATGCCTATTGTGTACCTGGTACTGGTTTTTGCATTTGTTGGTTGCTTACTTAATGCAAGTGCACACCATCCAAAGGAGAGATGGGATTCTGAATATAAGAATTGGCAATGCCTCTGAAAGATATGATGTAATAAGATGACATGATGTCTGATCAAGTATGTGAGATTGATATCACAACAATAAACACTAGCCCCAGATTAATTTCTTGACAGGCAAGGCGAGTTGACATTCTCAGGAAATTAAAATTCAACATGTTCTTTCTGCAAATACTATAGTCCATGAAAATCAATATGTTTTACCCTGACTATATGGCAGTCGGTTTCTCCAGTAATATAGCAACAGCTATTCATGCACAGTATAATATGAAATCTATAGATCAATAAGCTCTTTGATTTATAAAAAGTTACAACAAGTCGCCAGGGAGAAGAGATCTAGAAAAGATAAATGTCTCTCGTCAAAAGGCTACTTTAAACATAATCCTGTCAAATAAAGAATACATATTTTATATAGTATGTATGAAAACCCAATAGGATTTTAAAACACAATCAAGCATCTATTTTCACTAATAAAAAGTTCAAAGTCACATGTTTTATAACAGTGCACACAGGCTGCCTGGTGAATGGACAAAAACAAAGGAATTACCATAGGAATCTACCTGTAGTCGTTATTTAACTCCTTTCTCAGGTTTTATGGATAACAACTTAGCACTTAGTACTGCTTATACCAATAGAAAATAATCACAAAATAGTGGGATCCCAGCAGAATTCCATTTCTATAGGATTTCCTATAGTCTTAAAAAATTAGGGCCATTCAAATGCCTCGGAGATTTTCACTCTCCGAGCCTCATAAAATCACATTCAGGAAGAACAGACAGGAGCCTCCAACACTGAACAAAAGAAATCAGGAATCTGATACAATCATTAACCTGATATTGCAACGTATACACTTTTCTCTCTCACTCATCAGCAACAGCCATGTAGAGGGAGCACTCATGGACTTCCCAAGGATCCCATGGCAAAGTCCATGACCATAAGAGACAATGATTAACTTTTTGGATTTTTTCCCCACCACATTGTGGATGCTCTTTATTCCAATAGTTAGGCTTTGGTTCTAGACAGGAGAAATACTGGACAAGTGGCAAAGAACCTCTAGGAATCCAATTTGCATTCCAGTACAAAGGAAATTTAAACAGGGTGGACTAAATGGAGAAGTGGTAGGCGCCTAAAGCCCCAGGCTGTAGTAAAGTAGTGGTGAATCTGTCCTCTGCTCAACAACTCCTATCCTATCCCATCCCATCCCATCCCATCCCATCCCATCCTAAGTCAGCTGACTGGGCTGGTCCCACCTCTTTCACCAACTGTATGATCTCAAGAAGTAGCTTTAATTTTCCGGGCCTCTGTGCCCACAAACATAAAGTGTAGAGGTGGAACCAGATGCTCTCTCTATGAATCCTATGATTCAATTCCAAGACCCTTGGCCACTCTGTTTTATTATCATCAGGACTTGGAATGCAGAAGATAGAACAGACCCACTCACAAAGAGACCTTCATTCCGTAAGTCAGTGATTTAGGCTTTCATTACTATTTTTCCAGGTACTGTGTTAGCCCCTGGCGGTCAAAGAGGACTATGTCTCTGCCCTCAAAGATTTTTGATGAGATATACACATAAGATCCAGAAGTATCTGCAACAGTCCAAGGGAAATTCCACTAGCTTCCCAGGTAAAGAGATCTAGCAATCAAAGGGAGAGCACGACAAAAATGTAGGGGAAAAAACTCTGCTCCTGGTCTCTACGTCAAGACCTAGAAAGTGGGCAGAAGTAAAAGTCGAATTTAGGGATCTCTTTGGAGCCTTGGAGAAGGCCCCAAGGGACTCAGTTGTGGGGTTAGGCATTTCTCACTCTTACCAGTTTTCCAGTGCTCAGTGACAAATTCCTTCTTCTCGGGTGGGACTCAGCCTCATTATTTCACCTCTGATACAAGAGCTACACCACCTTCACCTACTCAAGAGTTTTCTCCAGTTTTGCCTTCCTACCCCCCACCTCACATCACAGCCACTTCTTGCTCTGTGCACATCGACTGGTAGAGAAGCATACAGTAAGGGTCAAATGCTACTTTGGGCTGCCATCAGCTACGTATATGATATAGACAAATTGCTTTTGATGCCAAGCCTCAAGGTGGATTTTTCTTCCTCCTCATCATAATACTACCTCCTCACTTTTGTACAGATTCCAGAGAACACTAAAGAGGCAGATACTGAGGGTCAGAGAGGAGAAGTGACTTGCCCATGGCTACACAGCCTACAAAGACAAAAATCCTTAGGCGTTCCAAAGAGTGTGTGCATGACAATAATGAAGGATGTCCCCAGGGAAGGGCCAATGGAGCAGGCAGCTACCATGAGGATTCACAGCAGAAGCCTCCCTTTGACAAATTTACAATAGTCTGAGATTTAGCTGTCAACTTTGTCCATTCAGAAATCTGATTTTGCCAGGGTCCTAGGTGCTCATCCAATTCAATCTTTAAAAAAAAAAAAAGCAGCTCCAAAGAGGTGCACCTGGCTGGCTCATTCAGTTGAGTGTGCAACTCTTGATCTCAGGGTTGTGAGTTTGAGCCCCACAATGGATATAGAACTTACTTAAAAAGAATCTTTTTTTAAAAAAGCTCACAAGAAAGTGGCATAATCAATTAGAATGCCTGAGTGCTGACTTACAATGTGAATTATTACTATTAGGAGGATGAGATTCTCACATTCTCTGGTCACACTCTCTACAGACAAGCTACATGAAAAGGATGAATTATAATCAGGAGGTTGATGGGTAAGCCTGGAATCATTATCAGGTGAGTTAGTGAAAGCATGTAAAATTTCAGTGGCATCAGTGTCCACAATGAAGATAAAGCTGCCATTGGAAGTGGCCCTTTGACACCCACGGCCTTAGAGCTGGACGGGCTCTGCTGTATTACTCTCTTCAGCCTCTGTCCTCATTGACATATTCTTTAACAATGTTAATACCTCCCGGTGACATCTCTCTGTTTTGATCTATTGCATCTTGTTTAAAGTTTAATTATCAGAGAACAACCTACTTCCAGAGTCTTCAGGGGACATCTGTCACCTGCATGGACTACCAACCGAGACCAGGTTTTCTGATTCTGAGTCTGCAATGCTTTCAACTATCTTGATGTCTCACCACCAAAGCGGTAGGATCCCATATCCTTCGCAGGAGAAAAATGAGACAAACACAAACATGCTTTGAAAGTATCATGCTGATATAAGCTATCATCTTTTTTTTTTTTAGCTATCATCTTTTAAAATCAGCACACATGGATCCTTTTGCCATCCTTCAACTTTACCAAATACAATGGTAAACAAGAGCAGAGAGTACTTAGTGAAGATTTCCAAGAGTGTGCGTGTGTGTGTGTGTGGGGGGGGGGAATTCTCAGCTGAAAATGTTGGGGGGACTCTTCGTTAACTACTCTTTTTATTTAAGCTCCCCCAGGCTATTACTTATTTTCCCAAAAGTGCTGATGCAAGACATACAATGAAATGAGGTCAATGAGTGCAGGGTCCTCCCCTGCCAGGGCCGGGAGAAGGCTAGGGTAATCAGCGCACAATTAGTTGCTAGCAGATAAATGAGTCAATTGGCTGGAAGACGTGGAATAAGTAAAGATCCACAGAGAGAGAGAGAGAGAGAGAGACTGGCTGATTTTTCAAGGGAGAGAGAGGAAGAGGGGGAGAGAGAAAAGGAATGAATCTGAGAGCCCCGAGAAAGAAGTACATGTAGCAAAGAGGTCCTGGATATCAGCAATCACGAGAGTCAGAGAATATCTTCCCCTCCCACCAACCACATGGAACATTTCGCTCCCTGGGAAGAGGAGGTGATCATTTCCTCAGGAGATTGATTACACTCACACAGGCCATACTAAAAGTTGACCTCAGATTATACTCATCATATTTCACTTCAAACTCTCATTTTTTGATTGTCACATGTGTCATTCTCTGAGTCGGTTGTAGGGGAGAGAAAAGGGTATGTTATTATAGAAGATGAAATATACTTATCTTTCAAAAGGACATATTTTCTGTTAGAAATTTCTGCACTTTAAAAATGCCCATTAAAAACACAAAAAACAAAAAAGACCATTTTCCTTTGGTAGTAGAAAAACCAGAGGGAAATAAAGGCCAAACCAGTCACCTACTATATCCCTACCACATACCTACTGGCATGTTCCAAGTCATGTCCGTAATTACGCTGTCAGATATGACACCATATCTATATCTGATAATAGATTTGAGAGAGATGAAAATCAGGCCTTAAAGGTCAACTAGAAAAATCCTCCCACCCAATCTTGGAACCATTATGTAAAAAGAAATGAGAAAAAAGAGACATTCTTCTGACGCCAGATCCTAGGCCAAACCAAATAGTATAGATAGCTCAATGAAAGGAACAGGAGTCAGGAGGTAAGAACAGAGAGGGCAGAGGGCATGTTGGAAAGTGTGTGGGGGGCAGGCTCTCCACAAAGGCAACCATCTCCTCTGTCTCTCCTAAGGGATTGCACTGCCATGTGGATGAGGGTTCCAGTTCATTAGTGCTTTGACCCTGTCTCTGAATCTGATGACCTTTGAGCATCACCCCACCACTTTGTGAATAATAAAGACCTTCCTTCCACTGAGTTCTCTGACTTGGTTCCTTTCAAAGCCAGCCAAGACAGCCCTCCCTACCAACATGGAATCCAGGAAAATACAAGGGGCAGCCATTGTGCTGGGCAGGGCTGGGGAGGCAGGGGGAGAAACAGCAAGTGACCCAATTCTGCAGCTCCCCCGGAAACCCATCCTCTGAGGTACAAAGGCCACCCAACGGTCAACTGGCCAGTGCCAGGTGCTGCAGAATTGCAATGCCATACTGGAGCAATCAGTGTGCCATTCATGTGGGTAACCACCTCTTCCATGTAAAAGATACCTGTCAAACCCAAACATTGAGACAACGGGCCTCTTCACAGCAGGGCAGTCACCTTGTGTGTCTCTTCCTGGCCCAGGGCCTAGCCGTCTACGTGATATAGAGAAGAAGCTCGATGATCTTTTTTTCTTTTCTGTTATTTTACATAGCTATAGCTCATAGAGAACAGCGCTGGCTTTGGAATCAGGAAGCATGTATTCTACTGGTACCTCCACCCCTAAAGCAGTTGTGAGTATTTCAAACAGTCTCTCCCCTCTCCCACCTCACCACCAGCTCCCTCAGCCCATTCCAAATGACTCATTTCCTTGCCACGCTATCTGTCCCCACCACCCACACCCCTCTTGACCTCTGCCCTGCTTTACTTTTTCTTCATAGCTCATACCAGAAAATTGAAATTGCCCTTTTCATTCACTCCTTCATCTCTCCATCTATCCATTTGTTCATTCATTGTTGCCTCATTTGCTGGCTCCTTGCCCTCCGTCCCCAGCCCCACCAACAGAATTTCAAGTTTGTTAAGGTAGGGATTTTCCCTTGTCACTACATCTTTTTTGCTGCTGTATCCCAAGCTACAGAGCACAGGGCCTTGTACATGGTAGGTGCTGATAAATATTGGGCAGCCCAGGTGGCGCAGTGGTTTAGCACTGCCTGCAGCCCAGGGTGTGATCCTGGAGTCCCAGGATCGAGTCCCACATCAGGCTCCCTGCATGGTGCCTGCTTCTCCCTCTGCCTGTTTCTGCCTCTCTCTCTGTCTATGTGTCTCTATGAATAAATAAATAAAATCTTTTTTAAAAATTTGTCTAATTCAGGGCAGCTGGGTAGCTAGTGGTTAAGCATCTGCCTTCAGCTCAGGTCGTGATCCCAGGGTCCTGGGATGGAGCCCCATGTCGGGCTCCCCACAGGGAGCCTACTTCTCCCTCTGCCTATGCCTCTGCCTCTCTCTCTATGTTCTCTTATGAAAAAATAAAGAAAATCTTTTAAAAATCTGTCCAATTAAAAATTAAAGGCATAGTAGATGCTCAATAAACATGTGTCAACTGAGACTGAAGATGGTGAAATGGAGGTCCTTCCCAGGGCTGAGTCTATGGCCCACGGCACCACTCAATGGCCCTCCACACTAACCGGTCCTGATGAAGATCTGCCACCAATACCCACTCCCTGGCTGCCACCAAGTGCTAAAGTGAGAGCTCAAGTCCTCATCTCCCCCTGGCTCCCAGAGTTCAGAGCTCAGGCTCCTGCGCACCTCTCTGGGCTGGACACCGGAGGGCAGTATACCCACACTTACTACTTCCCTCCAGCAGAGGGCCAGAGGTAGGGGAATCCAAGTTCCAGATAAATGGCAGGACTGGGGTGTCAAATTGGCATGTGGGAGCGGCGCCTCACTGCCCCCTGATGTGAGGAGCTGCCGACTGTAGGACAAAGGGTTCTGTAAAGACTTCATTCAAAATTTGTAACATGGAAATCAAATGTGAACAACAGACCCCAAAACCATCTGTTCTTGCCAAAGCCAGGACAGACTCCATGGCCAGCTGCCAGAAGTGTCCTGGGTTGTTCTATACACACTAGGGGAGAGAGCCACGTTTCATTGTAACAAAAGGGCCGTTATGCAAAGGGCTGCCAAACACAATCTTCCTTTTGATGGATTCTCTTTAACTAGAATAATATAATAAAATGATAATGATAATCTTTTGGTTTATGATTATCCCGAGTTATCACCAAAAAAAAAAAAAAAAAAAAAAAGCCAACTCCTGGCATCAAAGGAAACTGACCTTACAAGCTATTTGCCTCTCCAAGAAATTTATCATTGTAACCTGGTGAAAATGCATTTTAATTAAAACGCAGTACCGGTTATAATAAGTTGGGGAGTTTTAAAAAGGGGTATAATTAACTCCAAAAATGGAACACTCTGCTGCAATATTAAATATGTGCATGAAAATATAAAGAAAAATATATTACACTCAACATGTATGGGCATATGCACAATTTCTATTAAGAAATTTAAGGGCTTAATGACAATCCAAAAACCATTCAATATGTGTATTTCTATTGTGATGGCATATTCTGTTGCTTTGGAATTCTTAGCTGCTAGGATATATAAAAATTTTAACCAAAACTTCTCGTGAAGTAAAAGGTTTGATGCCCCTAATAAATATACTTCAAGTGTCATATCTGAATGGGTTTTCCTCATATTTTTTCCTAAGTCACCAAACTCAGAATATCCTAACTCTGCACCCTGGGTACATCCTTTTATGGACTCCAATCTGACATACGACCCCTCAGGCTGCAACTGTGGGCTGCTCACAATACTGTCGGCCTATATACTTGGGTGGAAAACGAACAACGTCTAGCTTCAGAACCAGATCATTGCCTTGGACCTCTGAGAGGCTTTTGTATGGTATTTCTTCTATAAACCTGCGTAGCCTCCCTGTAAGCCTTTGATGAATTAAAGTGTTCATTTGGAACTAGATAAGCTTAGCAGGCTTGTCCCTGCAAGTTCCTGTTAATAAAGTTGAGTGTTTCAACACTCAGGAGGTGAGAAAGAAAGAGCTGGTCCATCCTGTACTGTCAGAGGTGATCACTTTCAGTTAGCTACCTGATAAGCGCCAGCAAATGTATCCCTTTTAGCATCATTTAAACCAAGCTAATAGGAGAGGCACCCCCTCCATCTGCACATAAGACAGCAGAATGAAAGAAAAAAATAAATAAACAGCTCTACACACATTTAAACAGCTCCACCAAAGATGCAGAAAGGCAAAGCCTCTAAGCACTTGTTTCTCCCTTTAAATAAGACGGCGCAGAAAGCTGGTTCCATTCAGGGCTTTTAATACCCAAGTGCCCTAGATTCGCTTCACCTGGACAGGGTGTGGACCCCAGGAAGTAATGCTTGGTATCTGGCCAGTGTTAACTTCTTATCATTTCCACAGGGGCTTTAGTTTTTAATCAAGAGAACAGGAAGTAAGCTGAAAGCAATAAAACACAGACCAGAGCAGGGCCCGTGAATTCCAGGATAAAAACGTAAGTGCTTGAGACTGTCCCTAAGCACAAAGGAGGCCTCGTCATTTGCTAAGAAGGAATGGAAGGAGTAGACGGCTAAGCATAGTTTTTGAAACCATATGAAGTCTACACCAGGGTCAGCCACCTTCTTAGCCTTGAAGGCCGGTAGATGGGGGGTGGGGGACCACGGTGGACCACATGAGCCTCTTCACTTTCTCTACTCCTTCTTTCCACTGCCTGTCTGGCTTTCTCCCGTTCTATTCCTCCTCCTGCTTCCACTCATTGTCTGTTCCCTCTCCACCGTCTGGAAAAGAAAGACCACAAACCTGAATCGGGGTCAAAGACCTGCCTCCACAGTGGCCTCAGGCATCCCAGAACCTAAGTGTACCTGATCTCCACTGTCGATACTCTTCCCCTATGATAAAACGTTGGTTACTGAGTGGCTGAAGATGCTAATAGCCTCCAAGTCTAGTTTAGGAATGATTTTTTTTAAAGGTTTTATTTATTTGAGAGAGAGATCATGAGCAGGGAGGAGAGGAGGGGTAGAGGGTGAAGCAGATTCTCCGTGGAGCAGAGAGCCTGATGCAGGGCTCGATCCTACGATCTTGGGATCGTGATCTGAGCAGAAGGCAGACGCTTAACCACCTAAGCCACCCAGGTGCCCTAGTTTAGGTAAGATTTAAAAATCTATCTGGTGTATAGTAAGTAGAACAGATTCCAAGAGGTAGAAGCAATGACTCTATTGGCTCCAATGGTACATATTACATATCTCCACTTGAATCTGTCATGATATATTAAAAATACCTATTATTCCATTTATCTTCCCCACTGGACTGTGAAGCCCTAGAGGCTAAGAACTGTATCTCTCGTCTTTTATGTCTTGGTATTTACCTCAGAGTCTGACACAGAAGGGGCCATTTTAGAAGTGTTTCACTGAACCAAGCCCTGTATCAACAGTCAACAAAATGGTGGCTTTGGCCTAGACTATGCCAACTGCAAAGAATCTCATGTGTGGATCATAGGACTTTTCCCAAACTTAGTAGTTAAGATACATATGGCTACTCCAGCCAGAAAACTGACATAATCAAAAGTAGCAAGGAACATTTAAAAAGCTGTTACATTCCTCAGGAACAATGTCCTTTGGAAAGACTATCCTTTATGTGCCTGTCAGGGACTATGTCCTTCCCTTGTGGTAATTCATATAAAGCGGTCATAGCCATGAAGCACTACAAAGGCAGAGTCTGCTTGTGCTTTGCCAGGATTAGACATTAAATAAATGGATAAGGGTCACACATGGTCCCAATTCCAGATTCATGTTGCAATGCCTGGTCAAGGTGGGGTGAGGCAAAAGAAAATTTTCAGCTTCTATTCTGAACAACCTGGCTTAGGTCCGATAAGATAGATTGTCAAGAAAACTATCCAGGGAAGTGCAATTTTTCATTCAAATCTTCAAAAAGGAAAAACCAATAAAACAAGTTTACTATCTATGTGTATCTAAATACTTAGGGACTGAAAATCTGTTTTTAAGAGGTTATATTATAAGTCATATAAATTATCATGACACTTTAAAATGCACATTATGTGCTAGAATATTCCTCTACTTCCCTGAACAGATACCACGTGAAAATGGGGGGCTAGCCCTTTCATAAGCATCTAGAATCAGCAATCATCATCTATAGAGTACACGTACTCAAGTACATTCCATGGAGAAGTCCTCATGGGCAGTGACTAGAGCCATTTTTCATAGTTTAATATTTCAGTAATTTAGATTTTTCTCTTTTCAGCTCAGAAGGCAATAAGAGCCACTTCCAACACACCAACAAAATTTTATTTCTGTATGCTAAAGTGTAGGTATAAAATCATCCCTAAGCTGATACACTTTTTAAAGGACCACAGTTTAAAAATATGACTATCATGTTACGACGACGAATCCTGAAATGTTCCTGAAGAGAAACATACTGACAATTTAGACCTTAGCTAGTTTCAAGAAATGCAAGAACCGAGACAATAAATGGTTTTAAGTTAAAGCAAGGTAATTAGGAATTGAGTATACCTTATCTGAGGCTGGAAACAGAAACTACTTACAAAGGCAGCCTTCTCAAAGTCTGGAACATTCTCTATTCCTTCCAATCAGGTCAGTGGTTGTTTATATATTTATTTTTAAAGATTTTTTTTATTTATTCATGAGAGACACACAGAGAGAGGCTGAGACACAAGCAGGCCCCATACAGGGAGCCTGATGCAGGACTTGATCCCAGGACCCTGGGATCACTACCTGAGCCGAAGGCAGATGCTCAACCACTGAGCCTCCCAGGTGCCCCAGTTCAGTGCTTATTTAGATGAAGTTTCTCTAACATCCCACTACCTCAATTACTTGGGGAGTCACCATTCAAATAAGGATTTCATTCTTTTTTTTTTAGGGAAATAAGGATTTCTGAGGACAGATTTTTCCAAACTAACCAACAGCTTAAACGGCACAATTTATAAATTGTCAGAGATAACTTCTTTTCTCAGTCTTCTAGGAATCATTAACATTGCTTAGCTTTGTCTCCACAGTTAAACTCATTCAACTTCATCACCGCTATTTTCTATTTTCTGCATGACTACAGACAACCCCTCCTCAGAACTCCGCCAGGTAGGTTAGGGAAGCTCCTAGGAGGCCCAGTGCTCATGGTCAAGTCTCCCTGGGCCTCTGGTCCTGCTCTGACTTTTTACCCTGGTTGCAATAACTGGGCTTTTGGGAACTTCTCGTGATTCATATACCTGGGTTAGTTCCAGAGATCCTGGTCCATCTTGACACTCTGTCTTGCCTGACTGTGTTCCTGTCTTGGTTTCCTGGCCAGAATTGTAGTTCTTCTGGATTGCCTTGCTGCTGCTCCTTTGGGTCCTGCCCCTGAACCTTGGATTAGAAATCCAAGTCCTTAACTAGAGTCAGATGGGCTCAGCTGCAATCAGATGTCCCAACTGGGCACATGTCTATCTCCCCACCTACACTGCACTTGAGAGCAAACACCTAGCCTTCTCATATTCACCTGTATTCCACAGACCAGAGCACAGTGCCCAGCACATAGAAAGCCTAGAGGGGATAGAATGAGTAGACATCAGAGATATTTATCACCTGCTGCCATGTTTACTTGAACCTGGTGCTGTGCCCACAAAAATAAATGTCTTCCTGTTACCTGCCCCTGGAACTTCTTCTGATTACCAGTCCACTTCCCCGAAGTCTCTTTAAAGGTGAGGGGACAAGTGCCCCAATGTTTGTGTTTAAAGTGCGTAAATGATTGTTAAGTCTATTTTCTCCTATTCGTCTGGGACGCCTGAGTGGCTCAGCAGCTGAGCGTCTGCCTTTGGCTCAGGTTGTGATCCCGGGGTTCTGGGGTTCTGGCATCGAGTCCCTCATTGGGTTCCCCACAGGGAGCCTGCTCCTCTCTGCCTATGTCTCTGCCTCTCTGTGTCTCTCATGAATAAATAAATAAAAATCTTTTTAAAAATAATAATTTCTCCTATTTGTCTTAAGCCTTCTCTCAATCCTCCCAAAGCCATTAAGGAGAAATAACTCCTTTCCCAAAGAAGTTTCCTGATGTCTCCAATAGACAAATCTTTCCTCAGGACAGTAAGTTTGTTAAAACATCAAGCACAGAAAGGTCAATTTTAAATTCAACTGGAGCTCGGTAACATATTAAGATTTTATCCTTCATTTTAGGTGTATCTAGCTAAAACGATAGAGCAAATCAGCTTCCCTTCTCTGAAAGATCAGACTATGATCTGATGAAAAGAGGTGCTCATCAGACAGATGGTACGATGACAGTGTTCATGAGGGAGGAGAGCCTGATCTATGCATCTACAGACTAGTTAACTCAGATGGGCCCAGGTGGTAGATGCCCACAAGATGAATGGGGCCCCTCGGCCCAACACTACCGCCTCCTTTTGGATGCCTTCGTACTCAAATTTTCCCCCTTTATATGTTATAGACCAACTTCACAGCAATAAAAAAAATATTTCCACGTTAATTGATGCTGGCAAGAGAGGAAGGAGCAGGGCTCACTCCTCCTACAGCCACCACCTAAACTACTAGATATTGAGCACGGGTACTTGACCCCCATGGGATAGAGGATGAGCATGCCTGTTTAGGGAGCTTAGCAGATCCAGCTAGCTTGTTTATTTACCTTTTATGAACAGAACACAGAAACCATCTGACTGCTTATGCCTCATGCATGGAATAATACGCAAGAATGAGTTTTGTAAATAGCACGGTTCAAACGTTGCTTTTGTTGCTACTACTTCTGCTACGATAAACACCTCATTTCAGAAAAAGAACCCCCAAAAGACATACAAGAAAATCCACCTGAAATATGCATTCCTTTGAGGGGTACCTGGGTGGCTCAGTGGTTGAGCATCTGCCTTCAGCTCAGGTCGTGATCCCGGGGTCCTGGGATCGAGTCCCAAATCAGGCTCCCTGTGGGAAGCCTGCTTCTCCCTCTGCCTATGTCTCTGCCTCTCTCTGTGTGTCTCTCATAAATAAATTAAAAAAAATAAAATCTTTTTCAAAAATGCATTCCTTTGAATATTGGCCTTTGCCTGCTATCTTTTGGAAGGCAAATAGTTCTTGCCAGGGAAAGCCATTAAGTCCTCTAAACTTGGGAAGGAATGGGTTTATGTGAAGTTCTCACACTGGGGTAAAGTAGGGGGTGGCATGGTGAAGACAGAAGGATACAAAAAAGGGGCACTGGATATTTCTTTTGCACCTCGGGTTTACACTTGTTAAAGTGATATGGGACTTCTCATAATTTGTGGGGCCGGGCACAAAATGAAAACACGGGATGGCTTGCTCAAAAGTTACTAAGATTCTCAAGTGGGCAATGGCAGAGCAGTAAACCAAGTGCTGGCCCACCTAAGTACAGGGCACTATATGACCACAAGGCTTGAAGTTGAGTGCAGCACGACAAAGTCATCTTCATTAGTTCCAAAAGGTCGGGGCTTGTGTCACATGCATCTTTGTCTGAGACTAAGAAGGACAGGCAGAGTCTTCCAATGGCACTTTATATAGTCCCCCCCCCCCCCGCTCCCTATCTGGAAGGATAGGCTCCAGTGCTTTCATAGTGGCCTGATGAGTCAGTGTGTCAACACCATGGAACATGGATGACTTTGGAGAGAAGCCTCAGCTATCTGACTGGTGTGGTGTGAGCCACCTAGAATGGCAGCAGCACCCTTCTGAACAGAGATGGCTTTGCACTTTCTTTGATCTGTGCTACCTCCAGTCTTTGTTTTCTTTGGACTCCCAAAGATCAACTGCCTTGGAGAAACTGAGGTGGTGAAGAGAAAAAAAAAAGAACCAAATTCAGTCCTTGGAACAGACACCAATACTGATACTGTCATGGGATCAGAAGGCCACTGTGCTTTATCTGACCTCCCCCACCATCTCAGTTCCTCCGAGCCAAAGAACTTTACTGAATGTACTGCAGAAATGTTCATTCTCCTAACACAGAGAATAGGCAATACTGTTAAGACATCGGACCAACCCAGGTATTAGGACCAACCCAGGTATTAGGGATTACAAGTCAGGGATTTCTGTGAACTTGAACAAAAAATTCCAAGTCCCACTCTTGATCTGACTTCATCCTCTGCATTGTAACGATCAAGCAAGCACAACTCTGAAATATGGTTATGAGGGTATCTGGAGAGAGGCAGTAAGTTAAAGAGTACTGCCAATCTGGCCTTTGGGGGTTCATTTTGTTCTGAAATCTTTTTTGGTGGTCATTTACTTTTTTAAAAAAGAAATAAACAAAGAAAAATCACATGCTGATGGCTTTGCAAATAATAGAGTGGGCTGCAGATTCAGAAAGCAAAAGCAGAAAATGTCCTGAGTGCATTCTGTATAGTCCATAGAGAGAGCTCCCTAATGAGAGCTGTGCACAGTGGGAAGGTCTGGCGTGATAACAAAACAGGGCCAGCAGTCTGCTTGGAATTTAACAAAATTAAAAAGCATCCTCAAAGAAGAAAGAAGACTACCCACGTCCGAGAGGAGAGCTCCAAAGGCAGACTAGAGCCTACCTCTTAGTCTAGGGGAAGTGTTCCATGGCCATTTCATGGGAGAGGTAAGCCTTTTGTTTAAGCCCATCTATGTGTCTATTCCCAAGAGTGTGCACCACACCATGGGCCTCACTGCTTTCATCTGAAGCATACTCATGCAGGACATCTTCCCTTACCAGCAACTAGCTGAATAAACAAGCATCTCCCCAGTAAGTGAACTAGGAGATCTGAGCGTTACTGATCAAGGTTAGTCAGAGAGGAAGAATTGATCAATGAGTCCTGAACTTTCTTGTGAGGAACACCTCACAAGAAAAAACGGTGGCAACAGAGTTCACCAAGGGGGTTTCTTTTTATTCAAAGAGAAATGTCTACCACCAAGTGCTTTTCATCTTAAGCGGACATAGAAATTAGATAGCTAGGTGGTCCAGTCTTCAGCTCATGCAGAGATGCCCTTTGAAATACATTCTTTGCTTTTTGTCAGATTCCACTGAGAGTATTCTAAGCAATGGAGCTGTGTTGTTGCTGTATCCTCTCCTGCTTTGGTCAATGGAGGTTCGTGGGTCTAATGTTACACCAAGATATGCTTGCTAACATGTGTTTTTACATGCATCTTTCTGCGTAGGGATCTGGAAAATCCATATAAAGTCTAGTGCACTTGTATAAAATCTTGCAAGAAAAAAATAAAAACATTTCTTTCCCTCCCTCTTCGGAAAGAAATAGCAAGTGTGGTTGTCAAAAACTGACAGCAAAGCTGGCATTAACTTAACAAACAGTCATCTTTGGTAACTTCAACTACATCTAAGTCATCTCCTAAAGCTTTCATTCCAAGGGATTTTAATTAAAAGGTCAAGAACACTGAAATACAATACAGCATGTATTAGCACATCTCGGTTAAACAAAGAACACTTAGAAATACATTTTGTCAAGGCTGTAAAGATTCTTTATACCTCAGGCTCTCTGATGAACTTCACTAATAGGTCTCTTAAGCTTTTGTTTTTTTATGTGTTGTCTCCATGAAGTCTGCATTTTCAGTTTAATTGCACATGAATGAATTAACCATCTTGGTGTGTGTGTGTGTGTGTGTGTGTGTGTGTGTGTGTGCACGCACGCACTCGCTTCAAGCAGAGAATGCAACAAAGAAACAGAAACTGGTCCTAGAGAGAAAAAAAAACCAGCACCTGCTGATATCTCCA
Organism: Vulpes lagopus; assembly: GCF_018345385.1. Classification (NCBI taxonomy): domain Eukaryota; kingdom Metazoa; phylum Chordata; class Mammalia; order Carnivora; family Canidae; genus Vulpes; species Vulpes lagopus. The sequence goes on from NC_054848.1 coordinate 104,516,031, forward strand.
TCTCTGTTGGCCATTCCCAACACACTAAATTATAAATTCTAACACTCTTAATCATAAATCCCAAGCCCTATAACCCCTTCCCCGATGTGAGAGTCAATACAAACAGAAAACACAGATGAATAATTAACTTGCTTAAGTTCTGGACACAAACAGCATTTCATGGGATCATGTGTTCTATATCTTAAATATTATATATAAAATGAGCACATTGCTAAGAGCAAATACCCTCTATCATTGAAAGAGAAGTCAAGAAACTCTAGTTTACACACACACACACAGATACACACACCCGCCCCTTTATCAGTTCATAAAAAGTTAACAGCATCTTGCAAGGAGGCATTATATTCAAAACAACATATCATATTAAGAACCAGCTGTGTGACCGTCCAGCCTGCAAAAGTCTCGTATGGGTTGTGTGGTTCTTAACACTGTGCTTCCTAATATTCCCTCATGGACAAACTAGTAATGATGATGATCCCATGCCTGCAGATTTGCAAAACTAGTTTCAAAGGCCACACACATATATTCTCTTATCCATCACCCTTTCTCTTCCTGATTCTATAGCAGGGCTGAATGGCAAGGACCCTTGGCTGTGACCATTCCAAAGCCTTGGTTTCCAGTGATTATTGGTGATACTAAACCTACCCTACCCCTCTATCTCACAGGACTATTGTGAGAAACAGATGATACCTATAAAACAGTTCTAAAAACTCGCTCCCAAATAAGCAACAATAATACCTTATCGATATAAACAATCCATATGTTCCACACTAGTGACTGATCAATCATTCAGAAACCTTTCCAAGTTTCCCATCTAGTGAGAATTCCTGCCAAGGAACAGGGAACATGTCTGGCTCCACGGGGAAACATCGAGTCTGTGGATTCCTTCTAACCTTTTTGGGGCCTATAAGAGCCACTGCTTCCTCTAGCCTTCAATTTGATTGGACTGGCCATAAGTGTACCTAAAAGGAATGGGGCTCTCTTCTCCTAATATATAGTCAAATGAGAAAATCCTTGATGGTTCCAAAGGTTTCAAATGAGAAACATCTGATTTAGGAAGCCTGGCGTGCCCTGGGATTACACTTAGAGCTGGAGATAACCCTTAGAGGAAACTATCAAAAAGTCAACCTCAAATATGACCCACCATCTGTACCTGTTCAAAGAATTTTTTTCTTGAAATCCAGATATGATTTTCATATCTTAAGGGCTCTATTTTTTTAAAAATAAAACCGTATATTTAGTGTGGAAGCCATGAATAATTGCTACATATACTCTTTTTATTTAAATAATAAAATTAGCCTACTATTCTAGTTTTGTTCTAAATTATTACTCTTTATGAGACTTTGGAAAATATGCAAAAATTACCCATTCAAATTCTGGGTTAAGTTCAATAAAATGATTTCCTTTCCTTTAAAAAGATAAACAAATCAAATCCAGGATTGCAGGGGAAATGGCCCCACTGTCTCTGGAGTTTCCATAAATATTTCCTTAAAATATATTTCTAAAACTTGCTTTGCTTTGGAAACTACCCTCTTTTGAAACGACAGGAGAAGAATCTTTCACATTTTATGATCCCCTTTGGAGCCAACAAAGCAATAGCCAAATCCTGAGTTGATGGATGAGCCAATGAACTAACCTGGCTGCAAATCAGAATGGCCTGGGGAGCTTGTTAAATAAAAGGGAAAAACAAAATAAAACAACAACAACAAAGAAAACCAGGCCCCATCCAAGAACCTCCCAGGGCAGGACCAAGAAATCTGCATTTTTTAAAAAAAGATTTTATTCATTCATTCATGAGAGACACAGAGAGAGAGGCAGAGACACAGGCAGAGGGAAAAGCAGGCTCCATGCAAGGGAACCCGATGTGGGACTCGATCCCAGGACCCCAGGATCACGCCCCGGGCCAAAGGCAGGCAGGCAGGCACTAAACCGCTGAGCCACCCAGGGATCCCCAAAATCTGCATTTTTAACCAGTCCCAAAACACCTGTAACTGGCCACCCCATCCTCAGGTATCAACCCTGCTCTCTTTCAACTCTCTCCAGGCCTGACCTTTCTCTGACAAGCCCTCCAAGTGTCTCAAGGGCACCTCAATTGCATTGAGGCCAAAACGCCGAATCTATCTCCTTTCTACTCCAATTTGCTCCTCCTTTAAGTCTAATTTTAGATTGTTTTTCTTAAAAATTTTTTTAAATTGAGGTAAAATTGGTATATGACATTATATTAATTTCAGGCATGCAACACAATAATCTAATATTTGTATACACTACAAAGCGATCACCACAAGAAGTCTAGTTACCATCTGTCACCATACAATGGACTCCCTTAACCCTCTTCACCCATCTCCCAGCCTTCCCTCTGATAATCACCAATCTGTTCTCCATGTCTATGAGTTTTGTTTTGTTTTGTTTTGTTCATTTTTTAGATTCCATCTATAAGTGAAATCATACAGTATTTGTATTTCTCTGTCTGACTTACTTCACTTAGCATAATACCCTTTAGGTCCATCCATGTTGTCACAAATGGCAAGATTTCCTCCTTCTTTTAGGACCAAGCAGTATTCTATCATGTGTATGTATGTCCATGCGTGTGTGTACCACATATACTTTATCCATTCATCCACAGATGGACCCAGGTTGCTCCCTATCTTGGCTATCATAAAAAAATGCTGCAGTAAACATAGGGGTTCATATATCTTTTTGAATTAGTGTTTTGATTTTCTTTGGATAAATACCCAATTGTGGAATAGCTGTATCATATTATAAGTCTATTTTTAATTTTTTGAGACACCTCCATATTGCTTTCCAGAGTGGCTGCACCAATTTCCATTCTCACCAACAGCGCATGAGGGTTCCCTTTTCTCTACATCCTCACCAACACTTGCTATTTCTTCTCTTTTGATTTTAGCCATTCTAAGAGGTGTGAGGTGATATCTCAAAGTGGTTCTGATTTCATTTCCCTAATGATTAGTGATGTTGAACATCTTTTCATATATCTGTTGGCCATCTGGATATCTTCTATGAAAAAATTATATCCTCTGCCCATTTTTAATAGGATTGTTTTGCTTTTTGCTATTGAGTGCTTCACCTATTTTGGATATTAACACCCTATGAAATATATGATTTCTAAGTATTTTCTTCCATTTAGTAGGTTGCTTTTTCATTTTGTTGATGGTTTCCTTTGTTGTGCACTGGCTTTTTAGTTTGATGTAATCAATTAACAAATTTATATTTGGTGTCATATCCAAAAATTCAACACTATAACCAAGGAGCTTATTGCCTATGTTTTATTCCAGGAGTTTTATGATTTCATTCTAATCCATTTTAAGTTTCTCAGGATTGCTTTGACTATTTGGGGTCTTTGAGGGTTCCATACACATTTTTAAAAAGTTTGTTTCAGTGCTATGAAAAATCGAATTTTGGAATTTTGATAGGGATTGAATTGAATCTGTAGATTGCTTTGAGTAGTGTGGACATTTTAACAATATTCTTCTAAACCATGAGCATGAAATATCTTTCCATTTATTTGTATCTTCTTCCATTTTTTTTCAAATTTTAAAAAGATTTTATTTATTTACGAGAGAGAGAGAGAGAGAGAGAGAGAGAGAGAAACAGACACAGGCAGAGAGAGAAGCAGGTTCCATGCAGGGAGCCTGATGTGGGACTCGATCCCGGGTCTCCAGGATCACACCCTGGGCTGATGGCGGCGCTAAACCGCTGAGCCACCTAGGCTGACCTTCAAATTCTTTCATTAATAATGTCTTACAGTTTTCAGTGTAAAAGTCTTTTACTTCCTTAATTAAATTTACCACTATGTATTCTCTCTCTCTCTCTCTCTCTCTCTCTCTCTCTCTCTCTCTCTCTCTCTAGATCCCAATGCAGGGCTTGAATTCACGACTCTGAATCAAGACCTGAGCTGAAATCAAGAGTCAGATGCTTAACTGACTAAGCCACCCATGTGCCCCATCTCTTTTTGATGCAATTGTAAACAGGACTGCTTTCTTAATTTTTGATTGTTATTAATGCGTAGAAATTCAACAGATTTCTACATGTTGATTTTGTGTCTTGAAACTTTAATGAATTCATTTATTCTAACAGGTTTTTTTGGTGGAGTCTTTAGAGCTTTCTGTACATAATATCATGTCATCTGCAAATAATGAGTTTTACTTCTTTCTTTCCAATTTGGAAGCCTTTTATTTCTTTTTCTTGCCTAAATTCTATGGCTAGGATTTACAATACTTTGTTGAATAAAAGTGGCTATGATGGACATCCTTATCATACTGTTGAATTTAGAAGAAAAGCTTTCAGTTTTTCACCATTGAGTATGATGTTAGCTATGGAGTTTGTTATACATGGCCTTTATTATGATGATTTTTGTTCCCTCTATATACAATTCACTGAGTGTTTTTATCATAAAAGGATTTGGATGTTGTCAAATGCTCTTGCTGCTTCTGTTGAGATGATCATATGATTTTTATCTCGTTTTTATTTTGTTAATGTGGGGTATCACACTGATTGATTTGTGTATGTTGAACCATCTTTGCATCTCCCTGGAATATATCCAACTCAATCATGGTGTATGATCTTTTAATGTATTGTTGAGTTTGGTTTGCTAACATTTTGTTAAGGATGTTTGTGCTGTTATTCATTAGGGCCTGGATATTTTCTTTTTTGTGTGATGTCCTTGCCTGGTTTTGAAATCAGGGTAATGCTGGCCTAATAAAATGAGGTTGGAAGCATTCTTTCCTCTTCATTTTTTGGAAGACTTTGAGAAGGATAGGTAGTAAATATTATTTGAATGTTTGGTATAATTCACAACTGTAGACATCTCATCCTAGACTTTTGTTTGTTGGGAGTTTTTTGACTACTAGTTTAATCTCCTTGTTAGTAATTGGTCTATTCAGATTTTCTATTTTTTTCATAATTCAACCTTGGAAGATTGTATGTTTCTAGAAATTTATCCGTGTCTTCGAGGGTGTCTAATTTGGTAACTGTTAATAGTGGTCTGTTAAATCCTTATGGTAAGTTGTAACTTCTCTTTCATTTTATTATTTTATTTATTTGAGCCTTCTCTTTTTTTCATGGTGAATCTTGCCAAAGGTTTGTCAGTTTTGTTTGTCCTTTCAAAGAACCAGCTCTTACTTTCATTGTTCTTTTCTATTGATTTTTTAGCCTCTATTTCATGTATTTCCTGTGATCTTTATTATTTCCTTCCTTCTAACTTTGGACTTCACTTTTTTTTCTAGTCCCTTTAGGTGTAAAGTTAAAAATTGTTTAAGATTTTTCTTGTTTCTTGAGGTTGGCATGTATCCCTATGAACTTCTCTTTTAAAATATTTTTGCTGCATCCCATAGACTTTGGATTGTTTTATTTCCATTTTCATTTGTCTTAATTTTTTTTTTAATTTCTCCTTTGATTTCTTCATTGACCCACCGGTTGTCTGGTAGCATGTTGTTTAATCTCTACATATTTGTGATTTTTCTAGTTTTATCTTGTAATTAGTTTCTAGTTTCATACCACTGTGGTCAGAAAAGATACATGATCTGATTTCAATCTTAAATTTATCAAGACTTATTTTATGGCCTATAAGTGATCTATCCTAGAGGATACACCATGTGCACTTGAGAAGAATGTGTACTCTGCTGCTCTTGGATGGAATGTTCTGTATATATCTATTATGTCCACATGGTCTAATGTGCCCTTTAAGGCCAATCTTTCTTTATTGATTTCCTGTCTGGAAGATCTATCCACCAATGTAAGTGGGGTGTTAAGATCCCCTACTATTATTGTATTGTCAATTTCTCCCTTTAGGTCTGTTAATATTTGCTTTATATATTTAGGTATTCCCTATGTTAGGTGCATAAATATTTACAAATGGTATATCCTCTTGATGGATTGATACCTTTAACATTATGTAATGCTCTTTGAATCTTGTTACAGTCTCTGTTTTAAAGTCCATTTTGTCTGATATAAGCATAGCTTTCTTTTCATTTCCAGTTGCATGGAACATCTTTTTCCATCCCTTCACTTTGGTTTATATGTGTCCTTAGATCTGAAGTGATTCTCTTTTAGATAATGTATAGATGAGTCTTGTTTTTTAATCCATTCAGCCACTCCATGTCTTTTGATTGGAGAATTTAGCCCATTTACATATCAAGTAATTATTGATAGGTAGGTATTTATTGCCATTTTGTTCATTGTTTTCTGTAATTTCTTTTTATCCTTTATTCTTCTCTTGCTCTCTTCCCTTGTGTTTAATGACTTTCTTTAGCATTATAATTAGGCTCCTCTCTCATTATCTTTTGGGTCTCTACATTTGACCCTTGAAAAATGCAGGGGTTAGGGATGATGACCCTCTACATGTTAAAAATTCACATATAACTTTTGACTCTCCCCAAATTTAACTACTGACAGCCTACTGTTGACTGGAAACCTTACTAATAACATAAACTGTCAATCAATATATATTTTGTATATGTACTACATACTGTGTTCTTATAATAACCTAGAGAAAATATATTATGAAAATCATAAGGAAGAGAAAACACATTTACAACACTGTATTGTATTTATATTTTAAAAATCTGTGCATAAAGGGGCCCATGCAGTTCATACAAACCCGTGTTGTTCAAGGGTCAACCATACTTCAGGTTTTTGCTTTGTGGTTTACCATAAAGATCACATATAACAGCCTATATGTATAATAGTTTATTTTAAGGTAATAGCCACTTAAATTTAAATGCATTCTAGAACTTCCACATTTTTATCACCCCTTTATGTTTTTGATGTCATATTTTATATCTTTTTATTTTGTGTATCCCTTAATTAATTATATATTGTAGTTATAGTTAATTTTACTATTGTCTTTTAACCTTCATGCTAGCCTTATAACCAGTTAATCCATGACCTTTACTATGTATCCTCCTTTTGCACTGATATTTGCACTTCTATGTTTTCTTGTTATGAATTTGTGCCATTTTTTTCAGCTTAAATAAGTCCCTTTAACATTGCTCATAAAGCCAGTTTAGTGATGGTGAACTTCTTTAGCTCTTGCTTGCCTGGAAAACTAGCTCTCCTTAATTGTGAATGATAGCATGGCTGGGTAGGATACTCTTAGTTGGAAGTTTCTTCCTTTTAGCACTTTGAATATATTATGCTACTCTCTTCTGGCCTACAGAGTTTTTGCTAAAAAATCAGCAGTCTTGTGGCAGTTCTCTTATATATAACAAGTTGATTTTCCTCTTGCTGCTTTTAAGATTCTTTCTTGATCTTTAACTTTTGATATTTTAATTATAATGTGTCTTGGTGTGAATCACTTGGGTTCACTTTATTTGGAGCTCTCTGTGCTTCCTGGACTTGGGTGCCTGTTTCCTTCCCCAGGTTAAGGAAATTTTCAACTATTATTTCTTCAAATAAATTTTTGGTCCCCTGTTTCTCTCTCTCTTTTCCTTCTGGGACCTCTTCAAAGTAAATGTTATTCTGCTTGATGCTGTCCCATAGGTCTCTTAAGCCCTCTTCACCTTTTGAAATTCCTTTTTTCTTTTTGCTATTCTGTTTGGGTAACTTCCACTCCTCTCTCTTCCAGGTCAGTGATCCTTTCTCCTGCTTCATTTAGTCTGTTATTGAATCCCTTTAGTGTAGTTTTCAGTTCAATTATTGTATTCCTCAGCTCCATGGTTTCTGTTTGGTACTTTCTTATACTTTCTGTCTCTTTGTTGATGTTTTCCCTGTATTCATCCATTCTCCCGAGTTCAGTGAACATGTTTATGACCATCATTTTGAGCTATCAGGTAGATTACTTATCTCCATTTAAGGAATTTTTCTGAGGTTTTCCTTTATTCTTTCTCTTAGAACTCAATCCTCTATTTCCTCATTTGGCTTGACTCTCTATTTGTTCCTATGTATTAAGTGAAACTGCTACCCCTCCCAGTCTTAAGGTCCCTCTCCTACTCAAGGCTACTCCTTTATCATTCAACATTGCCCTAGCTCTCCATTGAATCTCAAAACTTTGTGATTGTCTAGGTAGCCTGATTTATTATTTTTTAGAAGTTCTTATTTAAATTCCAGTTAGTTAACATACAATGTAATATTAGTTCAGATGTACAATTCAGTGATTCAACATTTCCATACAACACCCAATACTCATCAAAATAAGTGCCCTCCTTAATCCCCATCACCTATTTAACCCACCTCTCCCACTCACCTCCCTTCTGGTAACCATCAGTTTGTTCTCCATAGTAAATAGTCTGTTCCTTGGTTTGTCTTTCTCTCTCTCTCTTTTTTTCCCTCTTTGATCATTTGTTTTGTTTCTTGAATTCCACATATGAGTGAAATCCTATGGTATCTGTCTTTCTCTGACCAACTTATTTTGCTTAGCATTTTACACTCTAGCTCCATCCATGTCATTCATTGCAAATGTCAAGATCTCATTCTTTCTTATGGCTGAGTAATATTCCATTGAATATAGATATAATACATCTTCTTTATCTATTCATCAATCCATGGACACTTGGGCTGTTTCATAATTTGGATATTATACCTAATGCTGCTCTAAACATGGGGATGCATGTATCCCTTTGAATTAGTATTTCTGTACTCTGGGTAAATACCTAGAAGTGCAATAGCTGGATCACAGGGTAGTTCTATTTTTATCTTTTTGAGGGCCCTCCATACTATTTCCCAGAGTGGCTGCACCAGCTTGCATTTCCACTAACAGCGCAAGACGGTTTTCCTTTCTCCACATCCTTGCCCAAACCTGTTGTTTCTTGTGTTGTTGATTTTAGCCATTCTGACAGGTGTGAGGTGATAGCTCATTGTAGTTTTGATTTGCATTTCTCTGATGATCTGAGGATCATTGCTGATCATCTTTTCATGTGTCTGTTGGCCATCTGTATGTCTTTTATGGGAAAACCCTATTTGTGTCTTCTGTCCATTTTTTAATTGGATTATTTGGGTTTTAGGTATTGAGTTTGGTAAGTTCTTTCTAGACTTTATACACTAACCATTTATCAGAGATGTCATTTGCAAATATTTTCTCCCATTCCACAGGTTGCCTTATAGCTTTGTTGATTATTTCCTTTGCTACGCAGAAACTTATTTTGATATAGTCCCAGTACTTTAGTTTTGCCTTTGTTTCCCTTGCCTCAGGAAACAAACATATCTAGATGGAAGTTGCGACAGTCGATGTCAAATAAGTCACTGCCTGTGCTCTCTTCTAGGATTTGTATGGTTTCAGGTCTCACATTTAGGTCTTTAATCCATTTTGAATTTATTTTTGTGTATGTTGTATGAAAGTGGTTCAGTTTTCCCAACACCATCTGTTGCAGAGACCGTCTTTTTCCCATTGGATATTCTTTTTTTTCCCCCATTGGATATTCTGTTCTGCTTTGTCAAAGATTAATTGGCCATATAATTGTGTATTCATTTCTGGGTCTTATATTCTGTTTCATTGATTTATGTGTCTATTTTTGTGCCAGTACCATACTGTTTTGATTACTGCAGCTTTGTGATATAACTTGAAGTCTAGAATTGTGATGCCTCTAGTTTTGTTTTTCTTTTTCAAGACTGCTTTGGGGTCTTTTGTGATTCCATACGAATTTTAGGATTCTTTGTTCTAGCTTTGTGAAAAATCCTATTGCTATTTTGCTAGGGATTGCATTAAATGTGTCAGCCTGATTTATTCTTTATAGGTCCCAATTGTTGAGGGTGTGCCAAGACCAGTCAGTGTTCTAAAGGTAGTGATCTCAGTCAGCACCTGTTCGGGCTGATTGAAAGCCAGATCCTCAGGCAGCAGATTTAACATATGTAAATATATACAGTCCCGCAGGACCACAACTGGAGAGCCTGCCAACCACCAGACCAGATCTGAAGGTGTCCCCTGGGGTGACAGCTGCAAGAACTGGAGCTTCAGACAAATGTATAATCTCTTTTCTGGGAAGTGTCTGTGAGCTTACAGTGAGGCCAAGGAAAGGCACAAAAATGGTGTCTTCCTGCCTACAATCCTTGAGAGCATCCTCTGTAGCCTCTAGATGTGTAACAAACCTGAGGCCTATCTCTCAGGTTGAAACTCTAGGACAAGTCATTGGGTCTTTTCATAGGCACACTTGAAGTGTGTTTCAGCCTGCTGTCTACGCAGTGCCCTGGGTATGGAAGCCTGCTCTGAATCATCTTTCTTATTATTACAGTCCCGTGGGGCCCAGGAACACAGAACCCTCTGGCTACTAGAAATTGGCAATTGAGAGGCATCTCCTGGGTGGACTGTGCTCACCTGCTAGCTTTAGTGAGGCTGTTATAGAGTACTGATGGGGCACATACACGGTTTTAATGATGCAGGAAAAGAGTGCTGTGGTGGGGCATGCCTTGGGCTTTCGTGAGGCCTGGGATGATCACTGGGCAGGGTACATACCTATGGATGTAGTGATTTAGGAGATCAATGGAGACAGGACATGCCTGTGGCTTAAATGAGGCCATGTCCACATGCACACATCTGCACTAGCAAGTTGCAGAATGCAAAAATGATACATCCAGTGCCTTTGTCCACAAAGAAAGTCCCAGCTGCTCTCTGACCCACTGGCAGGCACTTGAAGGTTACAAAGTGAATCTCCTTCACATATAATTCTATCACCTCTCATACTGCTGCCTTTGCACTGGGTCCCTGGATGGGTGAATCTATGCATGAGTCCCTCAAAAGGAGTATGTGAGATTCCCCACAGCCCCACAGGGCCCCTGGATATAAACTTTGAGGGTTTCCAAAGCCAGATGTTTTTGAGGCCTCATCTCTGCAGTACCCATTCCAAGGTTGGGGTGCCCAATATGGGAAACAAACCTCTCGCTCCTTAGGGAGAAGCTTCAGACCTCTGGAGTAGCTCCCTGTTGTGTGTCATGACACTGGGGAGGGGGTTTTGGCAAGACCTTGTCTCTGCCTCTCCTCCATATCTTTTTTTTTAAGATTTTATTTATTCATGAGAGACACACACGGAGAGAGGCAGAGACATGGGCAGAGGGAGAAGCAGGCTCCCTGCAAGGAGCCCGATGTGAGACTTGATCCCAGACCCCAGGATCACACCCTAAGCCAAAGGCAGATGCTCAACCACTGAGCCACCCAGGCATCCCAACTGCCTCTCCTCTCTATCTTAACGTAGTCCTTTTATCCCTTGTTGGAGGCAGCTATTCAGTTAGTTGTCAGCCCTTTTTCAGAGAGAATTATTCCACATGTAGCTGTAGATTTGGGGTGTCCACAGAAGGAGGGGAGTTCAGGGTCCTCCTGTGTTGCCGTCTTGGATGACCTTTCCCACAAAAGGTTGCTTTTCTTCATGTAAAAAATAGACTTGGGCCAAGATCCCTTCCATTCCTATGAACTAGAATTCTAACTTGTTCCCAACCTTATACCTTAATCTTCCTTTAAAAATGGTTTTTAAAAGCTAACAATTAAAAAAAATCTGTGATAAGCCTTTACCAGCCTGCATTTGCCATTTTTCTTCACATACATTTATTTAAAGTAATGGACCCTAAGAAATAACCTGCTTGATTTATAAAATCTAATAGGAGGATTATATTATTTGCATGCAAAGACAGAATATTAGGAGTATTTTATTAGATTGGTGCAAAGATGGAATATTACCATTACATATCAAATAGTGTCCATTTAAAATAGGTCTGATTAAACTATCAGAGAAGTATCAGGAGAGGCAAGTTCCATCATCAGTTTTTCAGAGAGATTGTTTATTTACCAGATTACTCAGAAGCAGGCACACTTGGGTCACAATTGGCCCTGGAACTATGCTAAATGTATGAAAATAGAATTCAAGGGGCGCGTGGGTGGCACAATTAAGCATCCAACTCTTGGTTTTGGCTTGGGTTGTAATCTCAGGGTCATGAAATCAAGCCCTGGGTCAGGCCCATGCTCGGCGTGATGTCTACTTGAGCTTCTCTCTCCCTCTACCTCTGCCCCTCCTGCTCTTACTCATGTGTGCACACTAGCTTGGACTATCTGTCTCCCTCCCCACCCCCCGCCCTCTCTAAAATAAACAAATCTTTAAAAAAAGAAAATAGAATTTAAGTTGTTCACCTTTGTTTGAATTTTTGGAGCTATTATTTAGTCTGGGAAATATAACAAACACAGAAATCAGACACAGAAAGTTGTGGTGGTGGGACACCTAGGTCGCTCACTGGTTGAGCATCTGCCTTCGACCCAGAGCATGATCCCAGAGTCCTGGGATTGAGTCCCAGGATCGAGTCCCACATTGGGCTCCCCATGGGGAGCCTGCTTCTCCCTCTGCCTATGTTTCTGCCTCTCTCTCTCTGTGTCTCTCATGAATAAATAAATAAAATCTTTAAAAAAAAAAAGAAAGTTGTGGTGGTGGGCCATCTATAGTCCATCTACGGTTCTCTCCCCACCCCTCCAACAGTTTCCTGCCCCCATCACACACTAGGAAGAAAATAGAGGTGGGTGGCCTTTCCTGGAACTCCGTCTCTCAGAGTCTCTTAGCAAAGGAGCAGAACCACTGAAAGGGAGCAGACACAGTCTAGGACTTGGGGGTAGTAAAATATAATGTCAAATTCTTGGTTAAAGTTGGAGCCAGATGGAAGACCACATTCTCTTCGAATGTGGTCACAAGTGAACTCTGCTTCCTTTGTGGGACCAAACACAATTCCCTATATGCAATTACAACACGAGGATGATGGCACAGTTGGAAAAAGCCCAAGCTTTGGAATCAGCCAGACCTAGGTTGGAATCCATGCTTGGGTAATGAATGCGTATGACTTTGAGCAAGTTACTTATGCTCTCTGAGACTCAATTTCTGCCTTTATAAAGAAAGAATACTACCAGTATTAATAATGCCTTCTAAGAGGAGTTAATGAGAAATCACATATAAAGTACAGCACAAAGCAGGGCCTGTATAAATGCTAGTTTTTATTCTTATCAGCATCATAGTTAAGTGGCTTGAGGAACTTTACATTTCTATTTTAAATTTGTATTATTTTTAAATATTAGATTGAACCACATCAAATGGCTGGTGGCTTTTTTCAGATTTAAAGAAAAGTAAAATATCAGCAATTTCATAGGGTACAACCTAAAATTTTAAAAGTACATCCTAGGAAAAGGGTACACTATGTTTAATACCTGGCTATATATGGCAAAGGCACAACTTGCTCCTTTGGAATTAAGGAAAATCAGTAATTATACAGCTGAAGGATAAGTATCTGGTGCTTAGTGCAGAATAGATAGAAAGTAACCATTAACAATATTGGCTGAGGGCTGAAGGCCAAGGCACTACAATGCCATTGGCATGAGTTGGCTATGTCCGCATGAAACAAAATTAAGTATAAGCTTGGGCCCACAGGGTTGCCCCCTACAAGAAAGGGAGGGAGCTTAATGAAAACCATGCCCACAAGAAAAGGAGAAATTTAACACACTCTGCCTTTCCTTCTTAGTCTCAAATGACAGTTTGATTTTTCAAAGTAATCCATATGTGTTGGGGAAAGAAAATGGGGGAAGGGTCATCCAATCCCAAAATAGAAATCAAAGCTTAGAATGCTTTGAAAATAGAAAAACTACTCTACAGACTTCAGGATATAAAGAAATTGAACACAAGAACACTGAGGCCAGTGGGAAATATGCCTGGTCCTTATATGCTATAATATCAGAAAGTAGTAAAACTCAGAATTATTTATGTTTGGAAGAAATAGTATAATGGAAAGAGACTGGGGCTTTGGAGCCAGACGAATCTACATTCCAATTCCAGTTCCACCACTCACTAGCTGTGAGAGTATGGGCAAGACTCTACACCTTCACAGGATTGTCATGAGAATTCAACGGGAATGTATTTAAAGTGCCCAGCACAGATTAAGTGTTATAAAACCAAAAAAACAACCAAATATCTGTTCTAGCTTGGCAAATTTAAAACACCACCACCTACAGTTTTGTCTATATTCCTATATATCCTGCCACACACGAAGAAGCATAACACAGAAAATGAAACTTCATACACAGTTTTAAAAATGATTCTTGGCCTCAGGTATTCCCAAATACAAACACATGTATTTACATGAAGAGATGTTCTGAATGTACTAGAAAAGTTGGGTTTAACTCTATATTTCAGGTTATTTTCTTTTTCCTGTTCACATCTTTGTTCCCTTAATTTAAAGAAGCTCAATGATATGGAGAAAACACAGAAGATGGGGAAAAATTGCAAGTATATAAGAATAGGCTAGAAAGTGAACCCCAAGTGAGAGCCAGGTATAGAAACACCAACTATATAGAGTATGCAAGAAGAGTATGAGGTGAGACAAGGTGATAGGAAGGACCAACCAGTGCACAAGCCAATGACTTGAAGAAATAACTCAGCAGCCTATATCTATATTTACACAATTTTGGGGTTTTTTTGTTTTTTTTTTTAATTTTTTATTTATTTATGATAGTCACACACACAGAGAGAGAGAGAGAGAGAGAGAGGCAGAGACACAGGCAGAGGGAGAAGCAGGCTTCATGCACTGGGAGCCTGACGTGGGATTCGATCCTGGGTCTCCAGGATCGTGCCCTGGGCCAAAGGCAGGCGCTAAACCGCTGCGCCACCCAGGGATCCCTACACAATTTTGTATACCTCCACCAACAAACCTTCTAATTTACAATGAAATTGTTATGTTGGAGCTCTTCTTGGTCATTTGTTAAGCTTTGCCATTTGTGAAGCCAAATGGCTAGCTTGCCTGGATATCCAGGGGGTTTTTCTGGATGGGAGAGGATAAAATCCCAGGATGATCAATTCACTACATAGAAAGTACCAACCAGGAAGGAAGAAAGGAAGGAAAATAGTGAGAAGGCACTAGAGGCATCCTCATATTCCATCCCTGGCCAGTCTAGGTGTGCTGAGTCGCAGCTGCCCAAATTCCCAGCCTTAGTTGATCCCTTGTGATCGAAATGTACAGTCCCTGGTAAAAAGAAATGCCTGGGCTGTTACCACTGGGCACAAAACCTCCTTCTAATCAGAGTCATTAGACAAACGAAAGGAAACTCATCGGCGTGGAGAATCAATGGTGCCATCCAGCATCACCATTCAGTCAACAAATGATTATTGAGCTATACATAAAAGGAGAGTGAGATATTGATGTCAACACCGAGGGCCTTGTATCAGTCACATCCATATTTCCATTAGGATCTGACAATATTTTTATTCTATAAGTCTTTGTTTTCATGTATTCTTAAACCCATCTGTGCATTTGCTCCAACATCTCTACCATTGGTAATGAAGTTGCTGACAACAAAGTGTATTGTGGGAGCCCATCCTCTTCTTTAATGAGGTTATCGCTACACTGCCTGTCTATCACCAGGGCAAATGAATCTCCTGTGTGAAAAGAGATGAGAGAATACACACAGAATAATGGCAAGAGGAGACAGTAAGCATTACATATATATTTAATCCCAGTTTCTGGCCCAATTTCCTTCAGCTATGTTCTGTTCAGTTTCTAACATGTCAGTTGCAGCTGAGAGTATTACTCATTCTCACCTCTTACCCAGATGCACAAGCTCAATTTCATTATTTGGGGAAAAACTTACTCTGTAGCCTTACCTTGTTGATTAGCCAATGATCACTCAAATATGGCTAGTCTGAACAGTGTGCCTCAAAATCCGTTAGAGATTCACTTGATTCCACTTTTTGTTTTTTTAAGAATGGTACTTTTGAACTTAAATGATCTAAATGTTTCTATAGTATCTAGTTGGCTTAGGTTTTGTAACCTTACCATCCTAACTCAAATACAAAAAATATATATATGGCAAAGACCACAATTAGTTTGTAGTAGAGGTTCAACCAGAATCAGTGCACTTGTTTAGTTGTGAGGCACTGATCTGGAGAGAAGGGAAACTGGAGAGTCTCATCTCTCAAAAGCATTGCATTGAAAAGCTATTTGTTGGACAGAAAAAAAAAAAAAGCTAGGAGAAAAAAAAGGGGCTCTGCGCTATATGTCCTTCCAGCTTGCTGCAGTGGTGGCAGAGGATGGGGGAGCGGGGAGTAGCTGAAAGAAGCCTGGGCTGGGAGTTAGAAGACCTGGATTAGAACCAGTCACTGTGAGTACAGAGACTGCTTTCTTTTCTAAAAGTAGTAGACCAGATGCCTTCTGAAGCAGCCTCTTTCACCTCACCATCATATCTATCTCTGTGAATAGTAACCATACATCCTGACTCACCTGCTACAGTCTCAGTTGATAACTTGTACATCAATTAAACCATTGATTATTTTTAGTACCTCCTTTCACTCTCAAAATATCCCTTTTTGGGCAATAATTTATATCATCACTCTGTCTGTGAGTCATTTTAAAACGTAAGCTTTGTACTTTGGTACACAGCTCTGGCTAATTACATATCTCTAGCTACCATACTTAAAATTACAGAGCTTCATTCCTAAAGGAAGGAAGGAAGAGAAATAGAGAATGGGAGGATGGGAGGGAGGGAGGATGAAACCAGTGAGATAAAAAGCAAGTCTAAGTGAAGGAAGTGAAAAGTTGAGTCTCACAGATTTGGCTAAAGAGTATGAGAACTCTCCTACCAAAAATCAGTGAGGGTTTTTGTTTTGTTTTGTTTTGTTTTGTTTTGGAATAATTACACAGGAAATTCTCCTATATAATTTAGCTCCCATGGGGCCATTTTAGATCTCTATTGCATATCTAGAGACAGTTATTTATATTCTGTTTAATGGGTACTGATGCTGCTTCTTAAGTGTGACTCATTCCCTTTTATCATCAGACATCATTTACATACAGTATAGGTCAAGGCACAGAAGTTAAATTGAGAGAAGCAGGTCAAATTCTGAAAACTGCCCACGTTGAAGTCACAAAAATCAACGTAGCTGCTCATGTAGGCTGAAATCTGCCCTCAGGTGTCCACAAACAATTCCCAACTGACTAATCACAGAGTTTAAGGTGCTAGCTTAAACTTGTCCTGAGAATTTCAGGCTTAAATAACTTCGTTAATATTGAGGCTACTTAAAATAAATCCTTCAACAAGGATCTAGACTTAGTTAAAATGTGTCTTTCATAAAAGTTTTAGTTAAAAACCAAATAAGAAAAAGAGACTTTGTTGGAAATAGTGTTGAAAGATTCCCAATCCTCCTTTGCTGGGATTAAAAAAAAAAAAAAAAGGCTATAGCAAGCTGTCATAAAGTTCCAAAGCCATATATATGTAAAATGATGAAATAATCCAAAATTTCAACAAACATTCATGTGGTTTAGATAAAATCCTATTGAACTTTCACTGGAATCTAAATATTTCAATTGATTTTTTTTCAAGCTAGAAACAGATATTAGGCGTATCTGATGGACTCTTGTCACTTAGAAATATTTAGATAGTTCTGGTGAAGAGGTACCTTGCAGACAGGCCTAGTCATAAAACTATTTCCCATTCAAGCCAGATGAATATAATTTTTTTAAATTCCAAAGACATCTGAGAAACAAAACACCGTTAATATTTAAACTGAAATGAATATGGATCTCAATATAGTTGACTCAGGCTATGTATATGGATATACAGATGTGTCTGGAAAGCAGTGGCCATGATTTACAAAAGCCTTATAGGAAATTGGGGATGGGTGGTGGGCATGGGGGTCAAGGAGATAAAAAGACACCTTAGATGAGATCTTCCTAGCGTGACTTTGAATTGATCTTACTGCCTGCCTGGGGCCCGACTCAGGTTTTGGTAGACCATTTCTCTTATAACTGGACTCTTGTCCTCCCTTGTAATTGGACTCTTGCCCCCTTGGTATGTGCCTGCCTAATAGTTGAGACTTCATCCTCCTCCCCCCACACCTACCAGGCAAATAACCGAACCTACTGTCTCTGAATATTTGAGCCTCCGCTTTCTTAAAACAGTCCCTCTTTGGGACATCAAAGAGAAAATAGCTCCGGGTGGCTAACATATGCAATAAGGCCCCCCATAGGCCCCTCTCTGTTGCAGTGGGCTCACGAGATTTGACTCTAGGAATTACTCACCAGACAATCCAGAAAACAATCCTTCTCAGTGCCCAGACTCTCTGGATCTCTGGATAGACGTTTATCTACCTCTGTACGTTCTAATATCATTGTCAAAGCCACTTGGTTCAGACTTATCTCCAGCTACAAGCTAAGATATTACCTGCCCCACTCTGAGGCTCAGTGAAATGAAGAAAGAGTCTCCTGAGAAGGGTTCTAAGCTGATCATTTTACCTGAGAAACTCTCTTTCAGAGAATTCGCTTGTCAACTTAAATGGCGGGTAGGAGCTCCTTGACAGAGTTTTTGACTTTATGAAACTTGCCCCCTGGGCTAAATCTATTTAAGTTCAAGGTTTTCTCATTCTTGGCAAAGCCAGCACCTACTCCTTCTGGCCCCTAATACCAGTCCTGTAAAAAGAGAGATTTTAGCTCCATAGGATCTCCTGGTAGCTGCTTAGCAATGCCTCTGTTAGAGCAAAGAATGTTCAAGAAATGAGCTGTCGTAGCTCCTTAGCTAAAATGAATATCCACATCTTACTTATAAAGTTGATCATCATTCCGATAACACTGGCTGTAGTAAAGATCAATAGACCTAATTACCCTGTCCTATGTACTCTGAGGACTAATCTCTGGGGAAAGTATTATTGGTAGAAACACTATATGCAGCATTAAGTATTAATGATACTCTCAGGTTTTCTGAAAGGATTGGTGAAGTCAGGAAATAAAAAAAAAACAAAAAAAACTTTGATTCTCTACCCAGCATTAGAAAACCAGCCTGCCTGTGAATGTCAATATCATGTCAATAATTCTGATGTGGAATGAAAGAAGTGTGGTGCACAATCACCCATTAAACAGAAGAACACCAGGTGACGTTCCTGATGAGTCTGCATAATTAGAGAGGGTTTGGAGCTAGCGGTGCACGGAGTATGCATCAGCAGACAGCCCACCACTTAGTTAAAATTCTGGAGGACATATCAATGTTTTTTCTTCCCACTCTGCTCACTAGAATAGCCTGAGATAGAAACTTGCAAATTAATGTCAACCCAGATCTGGGCACTCGGTAGAAATGGTGGATGAGCAGCATTAGGATGCCACTCCATGATGCCCGGGCTTCTCAAGCATGGATGGCCTATACCCTACAAAAGCAACTCTCAAGCTCCAGGAGGGGATTCAATCGCCCAAATGTCAGAAACGTAATGGAGCCTAATGTGCCCTTGCGTCGAGGGATGCTGAAGAAACATCTGCAGAATGGCATCTTGCAGGCTGTTAGGGCAAACAGTGAGGTTTGGAGCATGGAAAACAGACAGCTGTGCTTTTAGGGGACATGTTCGGATGTAGAGGTCACTGGAGAAATATGTCAGTTGGCGCGGTGAGTTACCCCATGCTAAGAGAAACCAGATCAAATTTTTGGCTGGTTACCCAGGACACTCCGGGATACCTCCTCTATAATATGATTTTCAACCCACATCCTCCTTCAGCAAAGGGAGTATTTGTTTACTTGGTTTTCCCTTTTCTCTGAAGCACACATACTTTGTGGGGCTCCTTGTCAGAAACAGTTCCCCGCCCTAGAATGAAATCTGCTGATGTGGTTTCGTAAACTGAGGCTTGTCTGCTCACTAGGAGAGACAAACAGTTTCAATTAAGGACAGCACGTAAGGCTTGTTCGAGATGCTGCATTTGATCAAAGCCCAAGCAAGCCGGGGCAAAGGCAAAGTGAAGCTGGGTAAGGTCTTTGGAACAGATTCTTAGTTTGCCCAGAGTCCTGGAGTCCTGAGAGATCAAGGGACTCACACAGCTCACCTAGCCTAGCACACTTACTCTGCCGAATATTTCTGCAAAAGAGGTACCCAAGAAGGGAGGTAGCTCTTGCAGAGCCACTCAGTTTAGCATTTGCTTCCAAGTCTCCAAATACCTGACTTCACAAAACATAAGGCAGGGCAGCACATTTTTAATAACTTCTGCCTGAGAACTGTGAGAATCTAAGAAAATGACCAAAGAAACCAACCAATATCCCAAGTAACTGCATAGTAACTAAAATCTGTTAAAACTCATGGACCAGAGAATAATGGCAAGACCCGATCCCTGGGCCATAAGGTGTCTTGATTGAATTTAGACAGAAACAAACATAAAACCATGAAATGAGCAGTGAATAAGCAGTAAACAAATGAACTGCTTCATATTTTGCAACATGATAAGCACAAACCATGCAGAGCAGCGTAATAGGTGGTACTCGTTGGACAGTGTGGACAGTTCAAAAGTACAAGGGAAATGAGAAAATAGCAAGAAACATGGGGACTGCCCCTGTCAGGGAAAGTATGGGAGCTGGGGCTGGAAGGAAGGCTCAAGGAATAGGGTCAGACACTCCAGAAGAAGCAAACAGCACGAGGTAGGAGTGAGGTATGCACCAGAAGAGCACATTGAAGAAGTAGCCTTGAAGGGGATGGGGGTAAAGGTTGGAGAGGTGATGGTCAGGACCAGTTTCTGATAGGCCTGAAAAATCAGACGGGAGATTTTCTGTGCTGTGAGGTAAACATTAGGGAGACATTTTATGTTCTTCAGTGAGAAACAGTAACTCTCTCCAGAAAACTTCCAACGTGATAGTACTCTGTCAAGTTCTTTACATGGATTCTCTTGTAGAGTCTTTGCAATAAGCCTCGCAGGTAGTACAAGCATCACTCTACTTTCAGATGGGCAAAATGAGAATCAGAAATATTGGGGTGCCTGGCTGGCTCAGTCAGTAGATCACATAACTCTTGATCTCAGGGTGGTAAGTTCAAACCCTACACTGGGTATAGAGCTTACTTTTTAAAAAAATTAAGCAACTTGACTACGGTTACATGGCACATAAAAGGAGAAATTGGGATTGTAACCCAGATATGTCTGATTCTGCTGCCCATAAACTCTGTTCTTAAATATCCTGTATGTGATGAGGGTAATTTTCAAAAAATAAGTCCGGTATCATTGTAAGACAGAGAGGGTTAGGAAGCAAGGATACTGGTTAAGAATAGCCTCAATAATCCAGACAGTAGGAGGAAAGATCCCAAGAGAAGGTGGTGAGGTAAAGAACAGCAAAAGATAAATCCTAGAGGTGATGACGATGTACTAGATATATGGTGGAATGCAAAAGACAGCTTACAAAAGAGTAATGGTACTACCAAAAGGTGGGAGGAAACTGAGAAGAGCAACTAGTTTGCAGGGAGGAGGTACAAAGGTTAAATTAAGTTTCAGACATGTTGACTTTGACGGGACCATGGCAAATTACCAATGGAAAGTTCATGGTATGGACCTGAAGACACATCTCTGTTTTGTTTATGGATCCCCTATTGAAATCCGCAAACCCATTTCCCAGAAAGTACACGTGTGCACATGTAAAATTTCGCATCACATTTCAGAGGGGCAGTGACTCCCCCCAAAACCACCCAGAGAAACTTTGGCACAAAGCACAAGCAATAAAGTGAGATGTACATGTTGGAGAGTCATATTCATAGTGGGTATCGCATGACCTTCTCTTGGCTTCCAGGATCCCACCCTTCCTGGTTCCCACCTTCCTTTCTGCACACTACTTTTCCATTTCTTTGTTTGGCTCCTACTCTTTTCCCTAGCCAGTAAAATTGGGTGTTAACCAAGAATCCAGAATATTCTTGGCCCTCCTTTGTCCTCTCTACAGGCTCAGATGGTTGACTTTTATAGAGATTTTGTGAGTATCAAATGAAATAATACATACCATTTGAATAGCACAGTCGGTCCCTGGCTTGTAAAAACTCTTAGCATATGGTAGCCATGATCATAACCTGAGAGCAACAGACTGAACTTTATGAGAACTCCACTGCCAGGGCAAGAGAAAAAAGAAGTAGGTTGAATGAGACGAAGAATTAGTTACCAAAGTGGTTTTGAGAAGCTTCAAAAACAAACAAAAAAGAGCAATATGAGAAAAGCTCAAGAAGAGCATAGGAAAGAAAGAGGCAGACGATGGTGAGTAGTATCATGTGCCTCAACAAGAGGAAGAGAAGAACATTGAAAGTTACTTGAATTGTCTCAAGTTAAAATCAGGACATAAGACTCTTCTTACTATAGATGCACAGTGGTGATTCATCCCCTTTCTGACGAGGTGCCTTGTGTTGACACAAGAGCACCAGTTTCTTGTGTTGGTAGTGCCATGTGCCATGGTCTAGAAGATAATTTTAACCCTGCCATCATTAGAGAATTTGGAAAATAAGCCCTCCAAAAAAATATTCACACAAGCTGAAAATGCAGAAGCCAAACATCTCTCAGAAGCCAATGCATTCAGAACAACTCCTGAGTCAAGCAGGTCATGCAAACATGCCTCCAGCAGCTTTTAAATGAAATAGCATCCTCTTAGCAGGTGCCTGCCCAGCCTCTCCCAATGGGACTGTATATGCCTTTCAATATATTGATAAGCTCGGTGCTCTTACATCTGTAAATAGATTAATCAGGTCTCTTGAAAAAAAAAGGCAGAATTTCTTCAAATTTCAAAAGGGTAAGAGATAAGTTTCCTAAGCTAAGTTTCATGGGCCACATGCCAAGAGAGGTGTAGCTCTAAGAAAGTTCCACAGCTTCTTATTCATAGCCTTTGCTTTAAAAAACAAAACAAAACAAATCTGATGACTTATAGGGATCTATTAAGTGAAAGCAGAGCTCTCCTGGTTGACTTCAAGAATGCGGGATTAAGTTCTACCAGACCTGCTTCTGAAACACTTCTGAGAAGTTAGCAGGACTCCTGCAGAAGAAAAGGCTGGTTTCTTTTCCCCAGCATCTGGGCATTATCACTGGAAAATATGTGCATGGAGGAGGGAGGAGGTGGAGAATTTTTGGACCATTTCTGTAAATAAACAACTCCGTGAGTACGATGCAGAATTCCTAAAATTTGCATCTGCAAATTTGCATTTCGGATTTCTCAGAAATTATGACGCAAGTTAGCTGGCTTTTCATTCCTGCTTCCCCCCTCCTGTGATCATCCCTGATTTCAGCCGTGATTCACTAAATATTTTTTCCCATTGGAAATTATAAAATGATATCCTAGCTCATTGTTTCATTTTATATTGAGCTTCATTGGGTTTTCAGACATTTACACTGTCAGCTCTCCTTCCCTTACTGTAAAATCTTTTTTATTGACAATTCAATCATGTCAAGTTTGGAACAGGAGAGGCACTGATTTGATCAGCTATCATTGGATTTACAATATATAAATGACAGCACCATATCTGGCCCTCGTCTAAAGCAGCTGCCTTTTATCGATTTATATTCCACTAGCAAAGAAGAAAAATTGCAGCACAATGTAGTGGTATGGTCCAAGATCAATACCAATTTTTTTCTTAATGACACAAAGGCCAAGATAAGGACAGCATAAGTCAAAGTTAGACAGATCAAATTTGTCCAATATCCCTTTCAATTACCGAAGAACATGCACAAGGATGTATAACATTAAAGTAAAGGAGAATATTATTCCAAGTGGTTTAAAATTGTGACATTAAACAAGACTGAGTAGCATCCTCCCCAAGATATGGAATTGAAATGAGCTGGGAAGGGAGGACCATCTCCCCCACCCTACCCCCAGACCCCCACCGCCAGCAACTGGGTGTCTCCAGAGTTCATCCAACTACTAAGACTCTGAGCACTGATTGAGCTGTGTGATCTGAACCATGAGGACTTAAACCAGGGCTCCAGCACCAAACACCCTGAATTCCTTAGATGTTTATTGAACAACAGGTAATGAAGAGTGAAATAGCCTAGTTGCCCCCCCCCCCCAGAATATAATGTTGTTACAGGAAGCTAAAAAGCAAATTACCCAAACAATTTAACAAGCTCAATAGAGAGGATAGGCCACATAAACTCTGGGCAAATTGTAAAGTTATGGCTATCTCCACTATGTCAATAAAAGACTGCCCAATTCCTTTAAGAATCTGGCAAGATTCCTCATTCTGGCAAAAACGAAGCTGAGCCTAGGTTAAAACAGTTCTTTCTAAACCTGGTGCGCCACAACCACCGGCCCACATCATGGCACATTACGAGGAAATCAATTCATAGGAATGCTGGGCTGGAGGCTACCTTGGTGAATTTCTCTAATGACAGATTTTTCTTTTTTAGCCTGCTACCAACACTGAAGGAGGCAGGGGTTTCTCCTCATTAAACTATGTCTCTGTTCTTGCAATATCAATCACTCTCACTGCCCCTTTCCTTCTTCCACTGTGCCCTCTGCAACACAACACAAACACAGTTAGGCACTTTGGATTATACCAGTTTGGGGTGCATGTTTTGTTTGTTGTTTTTGTGTTGTTGTTGTTGTTGTTGTTGTTGTTTCTGTTTTTGTTTTTGTTTTTGTTTTTTGCCACAGATTATAAGCTCAACACAGGTTAGGTTAATTACAGACAAACTAGAAGTGCTCAAGAAAAACCACAATGAAATCTTAGGAGGACTTCTGTGAAATATGTTGTGAAGGGAATTCAAATATCTGATCAGTGGCATAAGAGACACCATTTGAATTTGTTCCAGCCCTGAGCTTCTGTTTTTAAGTAGTACTTAAGTTAGTAACAACTCAAATGTCCTATTACTAGTTAAATAAAAAAATAAAACAGTGGAAAGAGCAAGAGCCTTTGAAATCAAATTGTTTCGGTTCCAGACTAGACTCTACAACTTACTAGCAGTGTGAGCCAGGGCAAATTACTTAGCCTCCGTGCACATCAGTGGCAGGCACAATTTTAAGTGTGCTATATATAATATTTTATCCTCACAGCAATCCCATTAGGATGCTATCTCCATTTCATTAAAGATTTATGTATTTATTTTAGAGAGAGAGAGAGTGGAGGGGCAAAGCGAGAGAGAGTCTCAAGCCGACTCAAGCTGAGCATAGAGCCCGACATGGGACTCAATCCCATGACCCTGAGATCAAGACCTGAGCCGATACAAGAGTCCAATCTTGACCAACCGTTCCACCTAGGTGCCCCTGTTATCTCCATTTTAAAGAAAAACTGGCTCAATGAGCTTGAGGAAACTTGCTCAAAGCTACATGCAGAGAGCTGTAAAGTCTAGATTCAAACCATCATCTCTATGGTTCCAAAATCTACTCTTCTACTCCTATCATGCTGCAATCCTCCCAGTCCAGCCTAAACCTGAGCTATTTTCTTCACAGTCTTTCTGGTCACTGAGAAATCAAGTTTGGGCCACACAGCTAACCACAACAGAACTATATAATCTCATCTACAATGGGAGCAGCCAGTGACAACTTAGATGCTTGCTCAGGAAATGCTTAGAAATAAAATGTGGCAACCTTACTACTTCAAGCTGTGTTTGATACCAATATCATCATGATGCTATAGGTAACTAAAGAGAAGGAAGTGTCCCAGTTCTAAGGATAAAAGTGGATGTCATAACAAGAACATACGACATTGATCTTTTACAGTCAATTTTGACTTAATTTTCCAGTAGTGCTGCTAAATGCATTTTTTCTTGCAAATTAGTGCAATATTTACTGATCATGACATCAGATGATGAGCCGTTTAGCTGTGGTAACAGAAGCAGGCAGTTCAACCTGGTGTGAAGTAATGAGAAAGAGGACGGCTTGTTCTCCATAAAACATCACGCTGGGACTTTGAGTGACAGTAAACCTAGAGTAAACCAGATGGGTTGTGGGGCTGGCAGATTTGGTAAGACCATATGAGTCATTAGCACATTTAGGAGGTCAGGGAGCCAAAGAGGCAAGACAGAAACAAAGAAATATACAGACATCAGAAGTCAAAGCAGGCAATGGGGTTATGTGTGTGGGTGGCGTGAATGGGAAGAAGTCCATACAAAGAAATTATTAATTAGGGCACCCAGCTTGAACCCAATACTCTCACATACTCTCTCTCACAGAAGAATAAACCAACTGTCCTCAGCTAGCAGCAAAGAGCATTATAATATCTGGCTGGCAAGAGGTTTTGAAGGTACTGGGCAGCCTGCAGAGAGCTGAGCAAAAAAGACAGAAGACCAACTAGCTGGTAGGTGAGCAACAATGCAGCAATGTGATTACACATTCTGGCACTTGGGTGTCACACTGCCTACTCTAAGTTATGACTGAGCAAAGGTAGCCCAGGAAATCCAATATCCAGCACATAGTAAGACCTCAACACATTTTGTCAAGTCCTGCAAGAGGGATCGTACCTAAAAACCAAAGGATGAAAGTTTTCAAAAGCATACAGAGTGATCTCTCCAGCCACATGCATCTATAGCAACATTTTTGACAGACTCATTTTTTCCAACACATAATAATTGAAAACTGAGGATGAGTTAATGACCAAGGGTAACCTCCAAATAGCTTATTTCGGAAATATAAATGTATACTAATTATCACCAGCTAGCAACATGTGTACTCCGTTGACTAATAAGCCTTGTGACTTCCTAGGAAGGACAAAAGAATTCTGGTAAAGGCTGTAGCCAATTATTCATATTTTGAATACCTGCATAACCCTGGCACATTCTTAAATGGCCCGAATAAGTGAAGAGCAACAACATCGCAATCTTTATGTGGTCAATTTTATCTATCATTTGGGAATATTAGCACATGGAGGATAGTTCTGTTCAAATGGTAGCAGAATGGAGTTACCTTATCCCTCTGTTGAAGCATTTCCTTCCTCGTGTCTCAGATTATGAACTTAATAAGGCAATATGGGGCTACCGAGATATACATACTTTAGAGTCAGAAGCCCTAAGACCAAGGCCTAGTTTTACGATTTACTGGATGAGCAACTTTCTGCGCCTCAGATCCCCCACCTACATAATAAAGGTAGTAATATCTATCTTTGCCAGTGTAGGCATTATTTATCTTTATATCCATCATGGACCTGAAAATTGTGCCAGACAAATAGTGAGCACATGCCCAGAAACATTTATTGCTTGGTGATTGATATTTCAAGAAAAGATAATGTTTTTCACCCTAGAATATTGTGTCAGCCAAAAAGATGCTCATATTAAAAAACAAATATTATAATAATTCAACAATTGTCAATCACACTCAAAATCATTCTGTTGAAATAGATTGTGTTGGCCTGAGTTAAGCTTCATCTTTAGATTGGCATTACTTGACCCAGTACACAGGTAACAAACAGCTTAATGGCTCGATTTTCCTTTTGGGGAGATGAAAATGTTTTAGAAGTAGATTGAGGTGGTAGGTATACAACATTGTAAGTGTACTGTCACTAAATTATTCACTTAATTTTTTAGATAATTCTTTTTTAAAAATATTTTATTTATTTATTTATTTATTTATTTGAGAGTGAGAGAGAGCACAAGAAGAGCAGGGGCAGAGAGAGAGGGAAAAGGAGACTCCCCGCTGTGCAGGGAACCTGACGCAGGGCTCAATCCCAGGACCCCGAGATCACGACAGGAGCTGAAGGCAGATGCTTTTTGGACTGAGACACCCAGGTGTCCCTGAATTATTCACTTTAAAATGTTTTTTTTTTTTTTTTGGTATGTGAATTTCACTTCAATTTTAAAAATGAAGGAGAAATTAGAGACGTTGCTAGATAAACAAACATAGGGAATCCATCATTAGCAGAAGAGCACTTAAAGAATTACTAAAGGAGGGATCCCTGGGTGGCGCAGCGGTTAAGCGCCTGCCTTTGGCCCAGGGCGCGATCCTGGAGATCCGGGGTCGAGTCCCACGTCGGGCTCCCGGTGCATGGAGCCTGCTTCTCCCTCTGCCTGTGTCTCTGTCTCTCTCTCTCTCTCTCTGTGTGACTATCATAAATTAAAAAAAAAATTAAAAAAAGGATATGTTTAAAAAAAAAAAGAATTACTAAAGGAAATCCCTCAGGGCAAAATGAAAGGACACTAGGCAGTGACTTCAATCTACATAAAGAAATTAAGAACTTGGGCAGCCCTGGTGGCTCAGTGGTTTGGCGCTGACTTCAGCCCAGGGTGTGATCCTGGAGACAGGGGATCCAGTCCCATGTCAGGCTCCCTGCATGGAGCCTGCTTCTCCCTCTGCCTGTGTCTCTGCCTCTCTCTCTCTCTCTCTCTCTCTCTCTCTCTCTCTCTCAAGGATAGATAAATAAAATCTTAAAAAAAAAGAAATAAAGAATACCATTAGAGGTAACTACATAGGTAAATATAAGTAAAAGAGATCATAAATGTATTTTTTCTTTATAATTCTTCTTTTCCCCTACCTAACAAAAGACAGCATCAAGCAAAATTGTAAATCTGTGTTTATGGAAACACAATGGATAAATATGTAACTTGTAACAATAACAACATAAAGGAGAGAGAGAAACAGATCGAAGTTTTTATATATTATTTTTAATTGGAACTAGATTGTCATGAATTAAGAAGTTAATAGCAATCCCAAGGACAAGCACTAAGACAATAACTAAAAACTATATAACAAAAGAAATGACAAGGAAATTAAAATGGCACAGGAAAATATATCTATTTAAAACAAATGAAAGCAGAAATAAAAAATAGTGGAACAAGAAAACATAAGTCATAAAAACAAATAGCAAAATGACTGGTGTAAATCCTACCTTATCAATAATCACATCAATGGGAATTTATTAAGCCCCTAAGTAAAAGGCAGACATTGTTGGAGTAGATATAAAAACATGCTCCAACTATATATTGTCTATAAGAGATACACTTTAGATTCAATTTTCAATAAATACGTTGAAAGTAAAAGGATGGAAAAAGATATAGGTTTAACATGTACACAGTAACCAAAAGAGAGCTGGAATGGCTATACTAATATCAGACAAAATAGTTACTGGAGACAAAGTACATTTTATAATGGTAAAGGGTCTATATGTTGGCAAATGGAACTCCAATAAAAAATACACAAAAAATATAATGGTAAAGGGTTAATCAATCAGGAAGATACAATAATCATAAATGTATCTGAATCTAGTAACAGAGCCCTAAAATACATGGGGGAAAAAGTGACAGAATTAAAGAAAGAAACAGACAATTCAACAATAGAGATTTCAATACCTCACTTTTTGTAATGTACATAATATGACTAGACAGATCAGAAAGGAAAAAAAAGACATGGACGACACTGTAAACCAACTAGGCCTAATGGACATTTATAGAATGCTCCTTCCAGAAACAGCAGAAAGCACATTCTTCTCAAGTATTCACGGAACATTCTCTAGGATGGATAAAAATTCAATCATAAAATAATTATAAATAAATTTAAAAGAACTGAAGTGATACAAAGAATTTTCTGACCATATAGGGGTAAAATTAGAAATCAATAACAGAAGGAAATTTGGAGAATCCACAAATATGTCAAAATTAAAAATAAAAGGATATAAAATAATACACCATGCAAACACTAATCAAAAGAAAACTGGAGGGACGGGCTGGCAGGCTCAGTCAAAAGAGCATGCAACTCTTAATCTCAAGGTCATGAGTTCAAACTCCACATTGGGTGTAGAGGTTACTAAAAAAAAATAAAATTTATTTTTTTAAGTTTTTATTATTATTTTTATTTTTTATTTTTAGATTTTATTTATTTATTTATGAGAAACAGAGAGAGAGAGAGAGAGGCAGAGACAGAGGCAGAGGGAGAAGCAGTCTCCATGCAGGGAGCCTGATGTGGGACTCGATCCCAGGACTCCAGGATCATGCCCTTAGCCAAAGGCAGATGCTCAACCGGTGAGCCATCCAGGCGTCCCCCCCCCCAAAAAAAACATAAAAAGAAAACTGGGGGGCACCTGGGGGGCACAGTCAGTTAAGCATCCAACTCTTGGTTTTGGCCAAGATCATGATCTTGGTCATGATCTCAGGGCTGTGAGACTGAGCCACACGGTGGGCTCTGCACTCAGCACAGAGTCTCCTTGAGATTCTCTCTCCATTTCCCTCTGCCCATACCCTCCCTCAAATAAATAGATAAATCTTAAAAAAAAAAAACTGGAGTGACTGTATTAACATTAGAAAAAGTAGAGTATGAAGCAAAAAGAACCATCAGAGATAGAGGGACGTTATATAATGATAAAAGGGCCAACCCATTAAGAAAGAAAACTAATCTTAAACGTGTATATAACCAATAACAGGGCTTCAATATACATGAAAATTCAACATAGGAAAAATGTCAATTGCCTCCAAATTGATTTAATATGATTCAATCCAAAATCCATGTAAGATCTTTGTACACACAGACAAGGGGATCCTAAAATTCCTATGAAAACCCCAGACTACACAGACCAGGTACTGAAACGCCGGGACACCTGCACCCCGATGTTTATAGCAGCAATGTCCACAATAGCCAAACTGTGGAAGGAGCCTCAGTGTCCATCGAAAGATTAATGAATAAAGAAGATGTGGTCTATGTATACGATGGAATATTACTCAGCCATTAGAAACGACAAATACCCACCATTTACTTCGACGTGGATGGAACTGGAGGGTATTATGCTGAGTGAAATAAGTCAATCGGAGAAGGACAAACATTATATGGTCTCATTCATTTGGGGAATATAAAAAATAGTGAAAGGGAATAAAGGGGAAAGGAGAAAAAATGAGTGGGAAATATCAGAAAGGGAGACAGAACATGAGAGACTCCTAACTCTGGGAAACGAACTAGGGGTGGTGGGAGGGGAGGAGGGTGGGGGGTGGGGGCGACTGGGTGACGGGCACTGAGGTGGGCACTTGACGGGATGAGCACTGGGTATTATTCTATATGTTGGCAAATTGAACACCAATAAAAAATAAATTTATTTAAAAAAGAAAAAGAAAAAGAAAACCCAAGACTCAGAATAACCAAAAAAAAAAAAAAAAATTGAAGAAGAAAACTGGAGGAATCACAATACCCAATTTTTTAAAGATTTTTTTTAAGTAATCCCTATACCCAACATGGGGCTTGAACTCAAAACCCCAAGATCAAGGCTCTCATGCTCTACTGACTGAGCCAGGCAGGTGCCCTCAGCACTCAAGTTTAAGTCTTACTATAAAAACTCCAGTATTCACAACAGAAGACAGTGTAGTGTTGGGATAGATCTATGGAATAAAATGAAAGTCCAGAAATGGATCTACAAAGAAGCACCTGGGTAGCTCAGTCAATTGAGTGTCTGACTCCTGACTTGGTTTGGGACATGGTCTCGGGGTTGTGGGATTGAGTCCCAATCAGGGTTCACATTGGGCATATAGCCTGCTTGAGATTATCTCCCTCCTTTTCCTCTGCCCCTTCCCCTGCTAGCTCTCTCTCTCTCTCTGTCTCTCTTTCTCTCTCTCTCTCTCTCTCTTAAAAACAAAGAAATAGATCCACACCCATAAGACCAACTGAGTTTTGACAAATGTTCAAAGGCAATTCAATGGAGCCAAATAGTCTTTTCAATAGTGAACCTCTCCCCAAAAACACCTTATAGAGAAATCAACTAAAAACTGATTATGGATCTAAACATAAATTGTAAAACCATAAAATTTTTGGGAAAAAAATGAGAGAAATTTTTTGACCTGGCTTAGGCAAAGAGTTATTTTACATGACACCAAAAGCACAATCTATTATAGGAAAAAAGATGATTTTGAGTAATTCATCATAATTAAAGGGTTTGCTCTGGGAAAGACATCTTGAAAGAGAACAAAAAGGATACTGACTGGAAGAAAATTATTTGCAAATCACATGTTCTACAAAGGACTTGTATTCACAATACATAAAGAGCTCTCAAGTAAGATCTCCAAGAGCACTATGCTGAGAGAAAAAAGCCAATCTCCAAATGTTATTGTATGATTCCATTCATATGATATTCTCAAAGTTTTGAAATTATAGCAATAGAAAACAGGTCAGTAGTTACTACAGTTTAGAGTTGAGGAAGGAGTGTGACTGCTGAAGGATAGCATAAGGGTGGTTATTCGTGGTGATGAAACATTTCTGTATCCTGACTTTCATGATGTATACTCAAATCCATACACGCAATAAAATTTTGTAGAACACATGAAATAAGTGAAATCCTAATTTACTCTATGCCTGAGTTGATAGTATTATGTCAATGTCAATTTCCTGGTCTTAACAATGTACTCTGGTTACATAAGATATTATCATCAGGGGAATCTAAGTGAAAGGCACATGGGAATTCTCTGTACTCTTTTTCAATTTCTTGTGATTCTTAAACTATTTCTAAATAAAATATTATACTAAAGAAACTTAACAGTATGAAAACAAGCAATCCAATTTAAAAATGGGCAAAATACTTGAACACTTTGCTAAAGAGAATACAAAAATGGCCCATAAAAACATGAAAAAATATTTAACATCATTAGCCACTGGAGGAAAGCAAAATTAAAGCTACTGCTGAAATACCATTATACACCTACTAAAATGGCTAAAATAAATATTGCTGACAATGCAAAGTGCTGACAAGAACTTGAAGCATTGGAAAACCATGCGGTGGTTCTGATAAAGTTAAACATATATCTACCATATGATCCAGAAATGCTACCTCTTGGCATTTATTGAAGAGAAATGAAAACTTGTGGAACGTACGTTAACACAAAAAAACCTATATTCAGTTGTATATAGCATCCTTATTTGTAATTTTCCCCAAACTGGAAATAATTCAAATATCCTTGAACTTGAGAATGAGAGAACAAATTACAATACATCTAGATTATGAAGCACTACTCAGTGATAAAAAGAAATGCAGTATTCACACACACAACAACCTGGATGAATTTCAAAGGCCTTATGCTGAGTGAGAGAAGTCAGTCTCAGAAGATCACTATACCATAAAATCTCATTTATGTGACATTCTGGAAAAGGCAAAACTACAGTGATAGATAGATAGTAGATCAGCACTGCCAGTAGTTAGGCCTAAGATGCTACAAAGGAGTAACATAAGGGAGTCTTTTGGAATGATAGATCTGTCTGTATCCTCATTTCAGTGGTGGTCACATGAATTTATGCATGTGTTGATAATCACAGAACTATACCAAAAAAGTCAATTTTACTGTAGGTTAATTTATAGAATATTTTATAAAATTAACCTAATTATGCCAGTAGAAACATCATTTGGCAATCTAGAGTTTAAAAATAAGAGCACATATGGACCTAGCACTGACAAAGTATGGGCATGTTATTTTTCTTTAAGATTTATTTATTTGAGAGAGCGAGAGAGTGAATGAATGAGTGGGGGGGGGCAGAGGGAGAGGAGAGAGAATCTCCAGCACACTTCCTACTGAGTAGAGCACTACATGGGGCTTGACCCCAAGGCCCTGAGATCATGACCTGAGCCAAAATCAAGAGTCAGCCACTTAACTGAATGAGCCACCCAGGTGCCCAGTGTGGGCATGTTCTAAGAGCTTCACAATAATCTTATTAGTTAAGTACTAGAATTTTCACCATTTTACACATTGAGGTGCAACAATTTGTCTAAAATGACACAGCTGAGAACTGGTGAGGCTGGGATGAAAGCCAAGCTTCAGGTGAGGTCCAGTCTCTGCTATGAACCATCAAGCTCACCGTGCTCTATGCTGTATGCCCTGAGCTCTTTAGAAGACACTCTCTCCCCATTAATAAACCTACTTAAGGTACTTATTGACTGATATTTTCTGAAGAAAGTTTTTAAGATTTAGCAAGATAAATTCATATACCCAATTAGAAAGGGACAGAATGAGAAAGCAAAAGATCTACTGGACATAATTTACACTTCACTTTCCCACATACTCTACTGATTAACACAGGTGACTGGCTTCTTGCCATGAATTTTTTGTTCTCCTTCCATAAATCCATATGATACTTGGCTACTTAAATATAGACAAAAATTACTCTATCATTCACAAAATTGCCAAAAGATAAGTTTGTGTTTCTTACAATAGCTGGAGAAGAGGGAGCATTTGAACTTGTTTGCTGGTATAAAAATTAATTTCTAAAGGCACACAGGGCAACGGTACTAAAAAGATTATTAATTTATGTGGTCTTGATTGGTGTTTGTTCCTACCACATTGCCTTTGCCTACATTCAGAATGGCTAATGAAAATTCACACGTGCCAAAGTGCTGAGCAAAGACGAAAGGGAAGTAAATACAAAATCTCTCCTTGGGGAAAAGAAAGAATAGATGCTACAGAGGGCCATGCTTAATTACTGTTTTTGAAACAGAAAAAATTAATTGGGTGGTGCTGTGCAAATCCTACTGTCTCTGCAAGGTCTGATTTTACTTTTAGGGAAAAACAGGTATGTTGTTTCAGGAGGGAAACAGAGTCTACGGGTTTTAATAGTTAGGATGCCTTTGGATCATTTCCTTCTTGTATGTGTTCAAATTAAGTCTTAAAATGAAGGGATGATTTCATGAAATGAGCCTGTTTAGGGGTTAAATATTGTATAATGGCAAGAAGATACATAAGGTTTGTTGTTAAATAACCTTGGACACATCCAATGACTATCTACATTAACATATGACAACCAACTGTATGCTGTAAGGTCTACCATTTGAAAATCAGACTGTCAGTTTATATTTTAAACGCACAGCTCTGCGAGTGATCAGAAAATGTGAGGGCAGAAGTGCACCAGTGACCAGAGAGGAGGAGGGAGCATCTGATTAAAATTAAGAACATGATACTTTGGTTATTCATTCAACAAACAGGCACTGAACACCTGCTAACTGCTAGGCACTACACGAAGGGCAGGAGATACAGATATGGCTAAGACCCAGCCACCACCTGCCGCCAGAAGCTAGCAATTTGGTTTGGGAGATACCATGGCATTTTGGAAAATTTGAGTGGAGCCATGTGGTTGGAGTTTGCAGTACATACAGCAAAGGATGGGAGATCATCAAGACAGAAGCTGAAGGAATATGCAGTGAACACATACTGAAGGGCTTTGTATTCTATGCCAAAGGAGTTTTACATTTTATGTATTTTGTTTAGGCACAAATAGTCCATGTTTACCGTACAATATTTTTCATTTATTTTTTTAAAGATTTTAAAAATTTATTTATTCATGAGAGACACACAGAGAGAGAGAGAGAGGCAGAGACACAGGCAGAGGGAGAAACAGGCTCCATGCAGGGAGCCCGACGTGGGACTCGATCCTGGGTCTCCAGGACCAAACCCTGGGCCGAAGGTGGCACCAAACCACTGAGCCACCAGGGCTACCCTGTACAATATTTTTTTAAATACAGAAAAGCAAATGTAAAAAACAAAATCACCTATAATTCCAGTACCCAAAGCTGTACATTCTATGTGTCTGTCTCTCCCGCTTTATAGATAGGTATCTTTCTCTCCATCGAGAGAAACACATGTATAGGCACATACATACATCTTTTTCCCCCCACTTAAAGACATATCATGAATACTCATATTAGTAAATCCTCTTCGATGATCTCTTTTTAACAGCTGCATAGGATTCCATCATATTGCTATTTCATAATTTAACCAACCCTTTATTGCTGGTTATTGTCTGTTTTTACAATTATAGTAGGAGTTATTTTTGAAATGCTGTTGTGTTTGCATTCCAGGACAGCTGTTGTCCAGAAACATGGCAATTGCAATCTGCTCAAGGGTAGAATTGGTAAAAAGAAAAGGAAGAGGAGATCATTACCAAGAGATAATATGAGGGCTCCCAGCTGACTCAGTTGGTAGAGCGTGTTACTCTTGATCTCAGGGTTGTGAGTTCAAGCCCTACGTTGGATTAGATATCTTAAAAAATCTTTAATAAAATAAAATAATAAAACATTTTAATAAAATAAAATCTTTTAATAAAAGAGATCTTAAAAATAAAATCTTAAAAAATAAAAATAAAATAAAAAATAAAATCTTTTAATAAAAGAGATAAATAAGGAGAGAAGTCAAGCAGTACATGAAAAAAATGGATTCATGCAAGGTGGTTCCTAGTATAGAGAGAATAGTAAGAGGCCTCTGACCCTTCAGAAAGAATCCACTAGGCATGGTAGCTGGATGATCATCTGTGTTTCCCCAGTTCTATTTCCGTATTAGATTATCAGAAAGCCAAGTACCTGGACTGTATTATCTCAGCTTCCAAAGAAATGTCTCAACTGAATTACGATTTAATATGACACTCTTACCCTTATGTAGAAGGTCGATACAGGAATCATCCATCTCAACAGGGTTGTTGCTCATTTGCAAAAATGTAGTTGGAGGTATCTGCTATAACCTATTATCTCTCACACAAGGGCCCATATAATAAGTTTCAGGATAAAATTTGTCTGGGAGAAAGAAGTACAAATATTTTTCTGCAACAACAATAAAAACTATACAAGCCAATGTATTTTCCTGTTTACTTTTTGCTGCTAGGAAACAGACTATTGGATTGGCTTGTCCAGATACCTCATGGCATCCACCCTTTCTGGTTCCTTGGTTTAAAATTTTTAAAGGTTCTACATTTATATATATAGGATCAGATATTTTTGAAGGTATATGGAATGAAGGAATCTTAAATACATTTGGCCACTAGAAGCTTTTTGGTAACAGTTGGCCTACATGTTATGCAAAATTGGCTCAGTGGTTACCGATATCTGATTTGGGAGCTGTGAAACATGATATTTGTAGTTGATATTTTTGAGAGTGGTGTAATTAAATAGTCTCTATGTGATTAATATCTTCATGTGTGCCATTCTAGTTTGTTTTCATAACAGATAAATGTACACATGCAAGTGCTAATAATATAGCACCTCAAGACAACTAAACATCTAGGACAATCTAGAACTTCCATCTTTAATGAAAATAACCATGAGCTGTTCTTTTTCTGTGCAAAAAGCAATAAAGAATTAGATGAATCAAGTTCAAAATGGTATGAAAGTGCTCTTCTCTATCTCTGATCTGGACAGAGATGACTTATAGGAAAATCGACTTAAAACTCTTCCAATGGCTATCTATCCCAATGGCAGTAAAGTCCAACTGCTATGGTGAGATGTTCATGCTATCTTTTTTTAAGATTTTATATATTTATTCATGAGAGACAGAGAGAGAGAGGCAGACAGAGACACAGGCAGAGGGAGAAGCAGGCTCCATGCAGGGAGCCCAACGTGGGACTCGATCCCGGGACCGTGGGAATCACTCCCTGAGCCGAAGGCAGATGCTCAACCGCTGAGCCACCCAGGCGTCCCTGTTCATGCTATCTTAAGTAAAAAAGGCAAATTACAGAACACTATGATCTCAATTTTATCACACATACAAATAAAATCCACTAAAAATGTGCACAAAATGTGTGCACTGAAATTGGTAACAGGGTTAAGAATGATTCTTTTATTAATAGATATATTCCTATTTTTCTAATATAAGCATGTGTTACTTCTGTCATCAGAAAAAAGGAATCATCCTTTCAAAAATGTTAAATATTCACATGTTCCAGAAATTAAAGAACCTCTAGAGGCATGCTGGAGATCATCTGGCATCTCTCTTTAGATTGAGTACACCTGGGCTTTGAGAAGACATGTGATATCCACAAAGTATCATAGCCAATCAATGGCAGAGCCCAGAATAGATCCAGGGCTTTACTCAGTCCAAGGCTTTGATGCCCCAGCTACCTCTCTGAGTAGAAGGCGCATGACCCTCTGGCAAGGGGCTGCAGTAAGGACTTTGCCCTAGGGATTAGGCTAGCCTAGAGGATTCAAAGATGCTTTCCAACTTTAAGAGTCTATGAAATATAATCTGGCAATGCAAACTTCTCTCAGATTAGAAGTCCTAGAACCAGACGAGAGAGAAACAACTATTTTTAAGGCAAAATAATTTTTAAAGACAGAATAATTTTTGATCCTCTGTGACTGACAGCTCTATAATTCAATATATTTTTTTGTTAATTTCAGATTGTACAGCTTGCTTATTTAAAAATAACCTTTCCACCTAAATGAAGAAAATATGGCAGATAAACAGAGATCTTTTGGCTGGCCTCCTGACCCCTTGGTCCAGAGGCTTATTAAAGGCTATGTCAGGAGATTGATTTTTCTTCAGAGACTGGGAGTTGGGCTGAGCTTCCAAATTCCAATTCTTTCCTTCCAATAAAATGGTTTTTCCCTTTAAAAACTTTGAGCCTTTAATCTGGGGCCACATAAGGCCTCAGGTCAGTTTGTTGGGTTTTTTTGCTTTTTGTTTGTTTGTTTGTTTGTTTGTTTTTAATGAGAGGATGGTGGTTAATCAAAGTAACATGGTAACTTTTGGACCATGGGCTCCAATCTCCAGGCTAAAATATGGAGTCAGGTATGGAGTACAGACTTTTTGGTTTGGGGTGATGAAGTAGCTTCAGAATGATACTCTTCCAGCAAAAACAATAATGATGGCGATGACTGGTGTGCTTTGTGCTGTCAGTGGCAACACTCAAGGGTGGGTCAGGCAAAGTTCTTCAGGGGTTACCTTGGCCCTTAGTCTGTGTTGGGAGACAATTCTCCGTGGATCTTTTGTGTTTCTGCACATTTTGTGAACAGAAGCATGGAGTGCCTTTGTTTGAGATATCTTTCCAAGAATGCTTGTATAGCCAACACCCTTGAAACCCAGAGAAAGAATATTGCTCTGAGAAAAAGAGTAGGTTTGCTTACAGCTTTGGAAGACAGAGATGATTATAATCCAGTTGTAATAAAGACAATGTCTCTCTGGGAGCACCTGGCTGGCTCAGTCAATAGAACATGCATCTCTTGATCTTGGGGCCATGAATTTGAGCCCCACACTGGTGGCAGTTTACTCAAAAACAAAATGATAATGTTTTTCTCTCTCTGGAGCAAAGGCCAATATGCTTACTGCCCATTATAGAAGATTCAAGCTCACTAAGCTGCGGGTCCCTGTCCTTCAGTGCAACCCACTGAGTGTGCAGATGCCAAGTGGCCATCTTCACATCATCCTGTGAGTCCCAGGACTCAGACAGAGGATGAGAGCAAAAATGTTGATCCTCTGGCTAATGCTACTGCTGTGAATAAGGAACTGTTCCTCTCTGATCCAAGAGTTGTGTGCCTCCTGCCAGCATCCACGAAACTGTTTCAGGATAACATGCTGGCTTGAGAATCAGGTGAAAATCCCAGACCCTTTGCAGTTTTTAACAATCTGTACTTCCTGGTTGGACTCCTACAAGGTGCATGGAAGGAATTAGGAGGGAAGTAAGGAACTTACAGCCTAACAGTTAAGGATTTCTCATGGCTCAAGATAATCACTGTCACATAACAACTGCACATGTTTCTGACAATTGTTATCAAATATTTTAGTTGCATCTGGGGCCACAGGGTCACAAAGCCTCATCAGTGCCTGATTTGGGGCTATAGTGACAAAAGATGAGGCTCAGTCCTAACTCAATATGTCTTCAAAGGCAGGTGTAGACAGAACCTCAATTGTATTCAAGGGCAGGTGTAGACAGAAGCTAAATGGCCCTGTGAAGGACCTCCTTGGTAGAATCAAAAAATCTAGTCACTGATCAGTTCTGTAGCTGGGAGAGCTTTGGCTTAATGGTGACACTAAATACCAACAAGCTTTTTTCTGACATTTTGTTCAATTTATATAGTATCACAGCTTGAAAAATAAAACATCCAGAATAATGCATTGTTGAGGATTTGTGGCTTTTTTTTTCCAGCTCATGATAAGCCATACAATATGCCAATGTATTCTTTCAGTGCAATTATACAGAAGAAATATAATGCACGACTGGAACCCTTCTTTCAGCAGTGGCCATGCTCCAAAAGCTCAGAGAAAGATGTTACTTCCACGCCAAAAAACAAATAATAATTCTTAAATGTCTACAGAAAGCCGAATGGATTTTTAGAATTACTAGATTATTGCTTTACTATTTTAAAAATTCAGTAATTACATCTTAGCTAGGGGGTTACATTATTCAAAATATGTCATTGTAATAGCCTACTTCTCTCCATCCTCAAAAATAACCCCATTTTTCATTTATAAATATTGTTATCTATGCAACTAAAGGATTCATAATTTTTTTTCCTGAAATAATCGGTTATACTTAGAAATCCTCATCTCCATTTTTAAAAATGAAGGGAGACGGGAGGGATGTTCCCATCTTCACCTCCACATCTAGCAAATAAGTCAAGGTTCCCTACTGTCTTTGCCTCAGAGGGTCCCAATAGTACTTATGGAAGCAGATGTTATGTGAAACTCATACTGAGTACTTGAGTCTTTTTGCTCCCTGAACACATTAACTTGACATTTGGAAATATTGTATTTGAAAGTTATTATCACATGTAAATTTCTTAAATATTTCTGATAGAAAAGAGATCTGCAGGGTGTCAATAAAAACAATAGTTTAATTAATTTTTACATACAGAGAAAGGTTTCATTTCCACCTCCTCCCATATGTATTTCTGGTTATTAGCCATATTTATTTTTCAAACGTAGATTCAGAAGTCTGCTGTAGTTGTCAAAAGCATTAGCAACCATTCTCACTGCTGGCCTAACTGAAATACAGGTTTTACTAAAGTCAAAGCCATGCTAAAAGGCATAGTCTCACATAGTCCCACATCTACCCAGCTTCTGCAAAGAAAGCAGCAGAAGCCTTCTTGCCTAGTCCTGTTTAACTCCCTTAGCTGGAGGTGGGTTGATGGGACAAGATTATTGTTTCAGTGTTATGGGAGCCAGCTTCAGCAGGCAGCTGATCTGAATCCCACATACGGTGGTGAAAGAGTGGCTATGCAAGACGAAGTTCCAGCAGGAGAAACAGGTACGGAGAGCAGCATGTTGACTGGTTCCTCAGATGGCTTCACTTGTCAGAGCCAAGTTTCTTCAGACAAAAGTCTCCACCCTCATCCCACAGCCATAAACAAACACACTACCATCAGCATCAGCTCCATCTGCTTCTCCTTTCTGGACACTGTGTGCTTGGAGGGTCTTAGTGAGAAAACAAACAAGAGATGAAGCAGAGCCTGGTGTAAGAGTGTTTTCATCTCCCAGCCCCCTAAGCATTTTTGGCTCCCCCTTGTGGGGAGAAGCTGTACTAAAGTAGACCTTGCAGGAGGACCTCAGGAGAGTCTGGGAATTCTAGGACAGTAGACTTATTTTAATTAGGTGAAAGGAATCAAGAGGGCGGTTGCGTGAAGGCAAATGAGTCATAAATGCTTTTGGGGTGATTCCCAAGTTCACAACTGATATTGGGTCCTTTGTTCCCCAATTTTGAAAGTATACATATTTGAGATATCTCAGAACACAAAACAGCCATGTCAGTCTACTGGCTAATGATGATTAGAAATGTGGCTCCAGGGATCCCTGGGTGGCGCAGCGGTTTGGCGCCTGTCTTTGGCCCAGGGCGCGATCCTGGAGACCCGGGATCGAATCCCACATCGGGCTCCCGGTGCATGGAGCCTGCTTCTCCCTCTGCCTGTGTCTCTGCCTCTCTCTCTCTCTCTCTCTCTCTCTCTCTCTCTGTGACTATCATAAATAAAAAAAATAAAAAAAATTAGAAATGTGGCTCCAAACACTAAAGTAGAAGAAAAAAACCCAATGAGCTAAGTTTAAGAGCCTGAGATTCTAGTCCCAGCTCTGTTCAAGCTTACTGAATGACTTTTGGCAAATCACTTAGCTGCTTCAGTCCCTATTTCCCATAAATGGTTACAAGAGCTTCCGTAGGCACTTCACTAAGCTGTTGAGAGTTTCAAATTAGAGAGAAAACTGAACTATTAGCAGAAGCTATAGTATCTTGTACCCAGCATATAGATTTATAGGCAGGCAACGCATATGACCTATAGTGTTCTCTCTAAATTCAATAACTCTAGGTGAAATTAGAAAAGTATGGAGCTGGCAACCATTAAGGTGAAGCTGAGTGGTGAGGAAGGGACCACAGGAGAGGTCTTGAGTCAGAAAGACTTCAATCTCCACCTGAATCCATCCGTCATTCACTGTGTGATCTTGGGAGCCTGTTTCCTCATCTTTAAAATAGAGCTGGAAAGAATAGCACCGGGGCACCTGGGTGGCTCAGCAGTTGAGCGTCTGCCTTTGGCTCAGGTCGTGATACCGGGATCCTGGGATCCAGTCCCACCTCAGGCTTCCTGGGGGGAGCCTGCTTTCCCCTGTACGGGGTACAAGAAGGGCAAGCTTAGACAAGAAGGTGGTCAGTTATGTTTTGAACATGGTTGGTGTGCAATGCTTTTATGGATGGGTGCCCTTAAACGACAGAGTTTAGGCTGAGATATGTGGTTGAATCCTTAGCAGGAGGCACCCACAAGGCCACCCAGGTAAAATGTGCACAGTGGGAACAGAGGGAAAAAAAACAAAGATAAGCCCCTGGGGAAACACATTGAAAGAGTAGACTAGGGGTGCCTAGGTGGCTCAAGGGTTAGGCATCTGCCTTCAGCTCAGGTCATGGTCCCAGGGTCCTGGGATTGAGTCCCACATCAGGCTCCTGACCAGCAAGAGCCTGCTTCTCCCTCTGCCTCAGCCCCTCCCCCTGCTTCTGCACGTGCTCTGGCTCTCTCTCTCAAATAAATAAGATTTAAAATAAAAAGAATAGACTGAAGAAAGGAATGCATGAAGGAAACAAAGTAGAGGCACAGAGGTAAGGAGACAATCAAGAGAGAATGCCAGCCCAGCAAATACATAAGGAGTTTCTTTTTTTAAGATTTTATTCATCTATTCATGAGACACACAGAGAGAGGCGGAGACACAGGCAGAGGGAGAAGCAGGCTCCTCACAGGGAGCCCAATGCAGGACTCGATCCCAGGACTGGGACCATGCCCTGGGCCAAAGGCAGACGCTCAACCGCTGAGCCACCCAGGTGTCCCAAGGAGTTTCTATATAGACACCAATAAGACAGAGAAGTAGTAACTCCTGGTACTTTTACTATTAGTTCTACTTTTAGTCCTCAGGAGGTTTTTCTTCATTCACTTGGTTGGTGTGGCAGCCAGGTGCCAAGGTGCCTCCCCCCAGTGATGCACACCTCTTGGTAGAGTCCCTTTGCACAATGAATCGGGCCTGGCCCTGCATGACCAATAGAATACAGCAGAAGTGATGATGTGTGAATTCCAAGTCTAGGTCAAAAAAAAAAAAAAAAAAAGCATGGCAGTTAGTATCTTAACACTACACGAACTGCACGGCTGTTGCCAGGAATCATTCTTTGGTTTATACATCCTTTTAGCAAGTGATGAAGCCCTAGATGATAGATCCCACAGAAGACAATAAGAATGCTAAAAGTGTATTCCAGATGTTTACCAAAAGAGGGAATATGACTGGCAAAATATAAATCCGAAGAAAGACAAGCTAACCATGACACTTAAGGCCAGTAGAACTTTAAAAACATGACTGGACACTCCCTGGTGAGATGGGTTGTACTTGTTCTCCATAAGAAAGAGTATGAGGAGGGGGGCACCTAGGTAGCTCAGTCAGTTAAGCGTCTACCTTCAGCTCAGGTCATGATCCTAGGGTCCTGGGATAGAGTCCCACGTTGTCATCGGGCTCCCTGCTCAGTGGGGAGTCTGTTTCTCCCTCTGCCCCTCACCTTGCTTGTCTGCTCTCTCTCTCTCTCTCTCTCTCTCTCAAAGAAATAAATAAAATCTTAAAAATAAAAGAAAGAGTATGAGGAGACCACGCTAATGATACAAACCCAGGGATGTTTGTACAGGAGCCCTAGATCAATGGGAGACTGAATGGATATTTGTAAAAACTTATTAGGAAAATCCATTTTGCTTCTAAAGAAAAAAAGAAAGAGAAAAAGAAACAGAGCTTACTCTTCATTCAAAGGGAGGAAGACTTGTTTCCCAAAGCCCCCTTCCTCTCCCTACTTTCTCTTACCCTGATGCTTATGGAAGGAGAGGGATGACAAGCCTGGGTTACAGTTCTGACTTTATATATTTGGTCCCCTTTTGACCACATGCCCCAACCCCTACCATGTTCAGTTCAGAAAATACGGTCATTGTAGGGAAAGGGTAAGTAAGCTAGTATGTTCGCAGTGGGAAGAAGCTTAGAAAATATGACCAATTCCAGGAATGCCTGGGTGGCTCAGGGGTTGGGCTTCTGCTTTCAGCTCAGGGTGTGATCCCAGAGTCCTAGGATCCAGCTTAGGACTCCATCGGGCTCCCTGCATGGAGCCTGCTTCTCCCTCTGCCTGTGTCTCTGCCTCTCTGTGTGTCTCTCATGAATAAATAAAATCTTTAAAAAAAAAATATGACCAATCCCAGGGCCAACCCTGAAGGTGCTGACTCAGAAGGTAGGGAGGGTGTAGACAACAGTGGAAGGAACAGGAATACAAAATCCCTTGTCTTTCTCTCCTCTCACATTCCTCCTGGGCGGAAGTAGAACACAACCTTCTAAGTCCAGACAAATGACTGTTTGTAGATGCTAATTTGGAATAGATAAGGGGCTAGTCAGGAGAAATGCAAGCACAAGCGGAGACTTAATAATGGATCACAGGAGTTGAAAGAGGAAGTCTGGCCGGGAAGTAGCTAAAAATTGGGAGAAAAGAGAGGACAAGTGTCCAACATAAAGAATGGTGAATGCATAGCTACAAACTGGTTGAGTCCTGCTGACTTAAAAGGACGAGAATTAGGTCTGGGGTACCACTGGGCCTAGCTGAGGACTGAAGGTGGGGGTGGCTCAAGGGCGCCTGGCTGGCTCAGTCAGTAGAGCATGGGACTCTCAATC
This sequence comes from Vulpes lagopus, assembly GCF_018345385.1. NCBI lineage: Eukaryota > Metazoa > Chordata > Mammalia > Carnivora > Canidae > Vulpes > Vulpes lagopus. The sequence goes on from NC_054848.1 coordinate 104,560,482, forward strand.
TCAGAGTTTCACAACATGAGTTCAAGCCAAGTTCTCCATGCTGGGCACGGAGACTACTTTAAAAAAAGAAAGAAGAAGAAAGTTGGGGTTCAGATGGAAGCCTTTCTTCAAAGATGAAGGGAGCTTAGGATAAGTTCAGCCCTTAAAAAGAACAATGGAATAAACCTAGAAAGAGAAAGCCCACTTCTCAGATACCCAGGAAATAAGGTCCAAATCTGAGACCACAGCGGGTCCCAGGACCTTGGGCTCCCATAGAATTCTTTTTAGTTGAATGCCACACTCCCTAGAATTCAGAAGACTGGTTAGACGTGACCCTAGCAGAAGTCTTAAAAATATTTGTTAATGTTCATCAAAATAAAACAATAAAAAACCAGCACATTAAGCAAAACAAGTATCAGTGGTATTGGGTAAGCCAAGGCTAAAGAATGCTGTACAATTAGTTTTCATTTGCCATTGTCGGCTGCCTGCAAACTTTCCAGGTATTGATTTTAGTAAGATGCTTGTAAATTCGCTGCTCTATGTTACATGTAAAATATTAAGAGACATTTTGTTCCTTTAGCCAGACCTCCATCCAAGTGTTCTGATTTTGAGGCCCTAGATAACACTGTCTGATTTGCAACTGGGAGTGAGCAGAGATTTCTATTATCTTGATCTTGATTTCTATTATCTCGAAATTCTTGAGACGGTGGGGCTCAAGTACAGAGATACAAGTCTGCATAGGGTATCATTTTGGTCAAGGGAATTCAGACTTTATGGAAGGATTACTGTATATTTCACAGCAAGAGTGAAATGAACAAAACGTCTGGCTTCACGTGCAAAGCGAGGATTGCGTGTGAGGTTTTCTTCCTTACATGCAAATAAGTATTTGAAATTTGTATCCCAGGTGTTATTTCTGAAGTATTTGAAAGTTTACTCTCTTAAGCAGTTTAAAAGCTCCTTCAGGCAATCTTGTTTACAAATTAACAGAATTCTGAATTAATGAGGTCCAACGCCTTTCTTTTTAGGTAACTTCAAATACAGGCTAACTGTAACACATACGGAAATAATTCTCCTCTCACCCCAATGATACAGTGGACCTCAAAGACATAACTTTTCTTTTGGAAGCTACTGCAGAATTCTTGCCAGAGAGTCACTTTCCAATGGCACCATTCTAAAGTGAATGACGAATACTCTATTCACCTCCTTTATACATGACATGGCTAACAAAAATACGTATTTGTTTTCTCCACTACTCTTTCCATATTTCTCTCCAAAGACCTGAGGGGATGCCTTGGTTTTGCAGTCATCATAAATTTATTATCCTGAACTTATGACCCAGTCTGGATGAGAACCAGAACGATATCCAACATGAAAAGGTGGAATTCACTCCATTCTGCAAAACTGCCTTCTTTCAGAAATCCTGAAAAATGGTTCCTTTTATTTTCTTTACATTGTTTTCCTATGTATCACCCGAACATTTTATTTTTCTAGTTCAGCCAGCCCTAATAAATACGTACTATATTGCTTTCTATGCCTATGAGTTACAGATCAATAATTCTAAGATTTGATATCATAAGATTCAATATCATTTTATCGAACAAAACTTCATCACCTAAACTAGCTTTGCTTATAGAGCCCATTGTAAAGCTTCCATTACCTGAACTACTCCTTATGCGAACTAATAGATAACAGAATGATTTTTTTGAGACTGATACCTTAAATGTGCTTTATCTGGAAATTTCTAGTATGTATAGCGAAGAAAAACCCAAGGTTACCTAATTTAGGTGGATTTATAGAATCAAAATCATGTTTACATACATAGATATAGATATATAGATATATATACATACATATGTATGTGTGTGTATACACACATACACTGAGTGTATGCATATGAGACAAGAAAAAGACAACAAACATTCAGCAAGGCAAAACCCATAAAATGTTTCAAGATGAAATGATGTAATTACACATGATACCACATACAGGGCCCTTCTCTACAGTTTGCCATCTGCAGCAGGAATATTTTTATTTCTCTCACCAAAGGGAATATTTTATCCTCTCTTACATCAGAGTGGGTATAGATACCTTTAAAAACAACTCTTAAAAAGCAGATTCCTGCTTGATGATTTATTTCTTTACCATAATTTTCATTATCTAGGAAGGCTATCTTATCATATGAGTTGTGGATTTCATATGCTCTCAATTTCGGATACCACCGTGCATGTACTCAGTGAAAGCAGAAATCCAACTGTCTATGTAACAGTTAAATAAATGAAACAAGTTGGCTTAAATTAAAACAATTTTCGGAGGCTTTTCCATTGCCTATTTTCCATGACAGTCCTCCAGCTCAGGGACTTTCAAATCTGAAAGAAAGCTCTTTTACAACCATATGCATAGGTATATATCTACAAACAGGAAATTTTTCTTCAGTCATGCTCAAACACAAGAATGAACTGCTTTCCAAACAGGAATGAGTTAATCCTCAGGGCTTTGCCCACTTACAGAGAAAAGTACAACGCAAAGTACCTGACTTGTTGCCCACGAGTCACAATCAGCATGAATATTTTGTGCTTATTTCTCTGCTGCCTGCTTCTACTAATGCACAAAAGAATTGGCCATAAGAAAGGAAATTCGTATTAAAACTACCAGTCATAAGAGATAAACAGCTATTTGCAGAGACACATCTGATTATTTTTTTTCTTGAAAACAGAAGCACAGATTAAGATAAGAAAATCAATGCTGCCACTTTGATGAAGGAAGAGAGGGGTGTCATTTCAAATACATGAAATGATGGAAAAAGGGAAGGGACATAGTTTCTGTATTTCTTACATAAGGTCAGTCAGCATGGATACAAACAAAGGTGGAAAGAGATATAGCCAATAATTATTATAGAAATATTTGTGGCAGCCTAGAATTCAAAATTAATTCAGATTCGAGCTTATACTGGAGTCTACTAACACCTGATTGCCACAGATTCTCTGCTTGTTTGTTGGAGGGGTGGAGAAATATGGAGTGGTAGGGGGCTGGTAACAGAAGAGATCAGAGCCAAGGGGGGGTCAAGGAACAAACAGAAGAATTTGTTACCTTAAAAAAAATCCATCATAACCCTGCTTCCTAAAAGATTCTATGGTATTCCTCCCATAGAGCTCACAGATGGAGAAGGGTAATGGACTGGAAGATGAACCAGGAGATACACAATCTTCACATAAACCAACTGAAGTGGCCATACCAAACAAAAAGCAGCATTGAAGCATGCACACTGATAGACTGCAAGAATATCAATGCTGATGACATTCCCAGAGGAAACTGAAATCAATTGGAAACAGACAAGAACTCCAGCATTTCCAGTGACACTGATGAATTTGCTCATGAAAGTCATTAAAATTGTAAGGTTCGAAGACACACCCTTCCTTTATGGTATAGAGTCCCTATAAAGACCATGTAGTCCCATTACCAGCAAAATACACAACAGTGTTGTAGGGGAAGGAGGGATGATATGTTGCAGCACTTAGCACAGTGACTGATCTGCTCTCTAAATGCCTGTGGGAGGGAGGGGGTGGGAGAGAGGAAGGAAAGATACATAGAACATAGAGGTTTCAAGAAAAAGATCATCAAAAGGTTGGGGAGTGAGGTTTGTGAGTAAAGGTAATGACAGTGGAATTACCTAAGCTTAGATAAAATGGAAGAAAACATTTAATAAGTCTTCCAGGATATTATACACCTGGCTGATCTCCATCTCTACTGAAGACAGAATAAGATGAAATAGCGTTTAAGTGAGTTAGGTGAAATATAAAGAGGACTTCTTGTCAAATACTTGAACAGATCGCTGAGGGAAACTGAAGATATTTTTAAATGTATTCTCACCTAACCAAGATAAACTAGGCTGGACAACAGACTAAATGAGTTCACTGAAGTCTGACATGGCTATGAGAGCTTTCTGAGCAATTCTAGTAAGAACTCTAAGATTCAAAGACAGATTTTATGGAGACCATGGAGGCATGGGTCTTTCCCAACCACTGTACTTAATGTCCATCCTTCTCTGTCAACATATAATATTAACGTGTCCATAACTTGCCATAACTTTCTAATAAAGATTAATACCAGCATTTAGCTCATGAGGTAGCCATTTCTATTTCATTGGCCTCTTGTTTTTCCTCTTTCTTTTTTTTTTTAAAGATTTTATTTATTCATGAGAGACAGAGAGAGAGAGAGAGAGAGAGAGAGGCAGAGACACAGGCAGAGGCAGAACTCCAGGATCACGCCCTGGGCTGAAGGCACTGCTAAACCACTGAGCAATCCGGGCTGCCCTCCCTTCTCTTTCTCTCTCTCTCTCTCTCTCTCTCTCTCTCTCTCTCTCTCTCTCATAAGCTTCCCTCAACCACTGTCAAATCTTTTCCATCTGGCAAAAAAGTAAGAGAAAAATCTCATTTCCCGTGCCCAGCCTGCCTGATCCTTGCTGGAGATAGGGCCCACTTAACTGTCACCTGATCCTCTGGTCCAGTCCTCACCTGATCTCCCTATTTCCATTCAACTGTACTCTCCTCCACTCCTAAACCTGTATGGCTCCGCCTTTACCTCTTTTACCATATTTGACATATTCCACCTTGAATTATCATTGGGCTGTGTCTTTTCTTTCTTACCAGACTAGAAGTATCCTTGAGGGCAGAGATGCTGCTGGCTGACCCACCTGTAGATCCCTATGATTCTGGGGAAACTGCCTGGGTAGTCATATTTAATCAGCTATCTCCTGGGTTTAAGGATAATGTTACTTAATCAATAGTTCATGGACAAGAATTTACCCAATTCTCTATTTCTCTCATTGCCAGTCTGGATTATTGTGCAAAATATTACAATGGATGAAATCAATAACCTGGGCAGCCTGGGTGGCTCAGTGGTTTAGCACCGCCTTCAGCCCAGGGCCTGATCCTGGAGACCTGGGATCGAGACCCACGTTGGGCTCCCTGCATGGAGCCTGATGCTCCCTCTGCCTGTGTCTCTGCCTGTGTGTGTGTGTGTGTCTCATAAATAAATAGATAAAATCTTAAAAAAAAGAAATCAATAACCTTTATTTTAAGCCCTGAGATTATAAATTTAAACCCTAAGTTTCTAAAATTCTTCTTCACTGGATATGCTCATCTTTACAGTTTGACTCGTGTGGTTTGTTGTTGTTGTTTTAAATAAAGCCGGCTGAGCTCTTCCTTACAGCTTAAGATGGAAAGCAAGTTCCAATTTTCCTGTTCAAACCTGGCAAATTCACAGGATTCTCATTAGCTTCTCCACAGTAACTTATAAAATGGCTTCAAGAGTGAAGGTTCAGACCTTCACACAATTATCAGGACCTCGAAAGCCTGGGAAGTATCCTGAAGAATGAGAAGAAATCACCGCTGCCCAGTTTCTCAGGGGGATGGAGAACAATGGCTAATAACATTCTGCCGAACAGAAACATGGTAATTACTCAGTAATCCTTGCTATGACAGCTGCTAGCTCCAGTCAAAAACTTCAGACATTGGTACAAAAAACTGCCACCTCAGCCTGTGGGCTCAGAATCACACAAGTTCCATTTCATAGGTAGCCCAGCAATCATGCGATTGCAAGTACGTGTAAAATGGATGTATTTGTTGAGTTCACCCCTTTTCACCAATGGCAACTCCTCACTCGGCCTGGGAACCCAAGAACATACATTAGGCGAGAACAGTCTTCATCTAATCCACCTTCCTCTTTCCTTAGGCACAATTCCCAATTAGGAATGAAACAGTGATAACACTCAGGACGAAATATGAACTCTCATTTGTCTACATAAGCTATTCCAAAAGTCCAACCTGGAAGATTCTACCCCTCATTTATAGTCTGCTATTCTCAAGAAAGACCTTTACGCTGGCCCCCATGAATACCTGTTCAAAACAGATAGCTCTCAAATGTGACTTCTAATTTTGCTAATGCCTTACAAAGGTCCTTGCTAAATAAAATCCCATAGTGCGCATCACTCCAATTACAGCACTAAAGACTTTTTCTTCATATGTGCTTCAAAATCAGCGGGTTACTTAGCTTTTTAGATACTGCACCACTCTCCTGCCCTCTTGGTAAACTAGTTAATATCTTGGTCCATCTACTTCCCTTCTTCCTTCCCAGTGCACTATAGTGGAGAGTGCATGGGTTTTGTACAATCAATCTTGCTTTCTCAATTGAAAATCTATGTTCTTAAATCTTACTACTCTCTCTGAAGTGAGCCTTATCTCTTCCAATTATTTCACACTATTACCCTAAAATCTTTCTCCTCTACTGATTCATTTCAATGACATTAATACAAATTCTCCTTTTCTCTTCCTGTTGTTTTCTCCTTCCCCTACCCTGCTTCATCCTTATTTACATGCAAATCCATGATGAGATCAACTATACTGTTTCCTTTTCTGCTTATATCCCTGCAGATTGGCATGATTCTTCATTGTTTCTGCTGTAATCCAACTCTGAGTACCTTTCAGCAAATTTCAGTGTCATGTATCTCCCTAAGATTTCTAAATTGCTCATATCAATTGGGCTTAAAAGCATAGCTAGAAGAACATTCAAACATTAGGGGTAACTTCTTGACCATGAGAGAGACTTAGACAATGAAACAGACTGAAAAGAAAGAAAAAAAAATAGATAAAATATATCTATCTTTAGAAATCTTTTCGAATAGGATGAAAAACCATCACTCACATATGATTTAGGTGTTGAGATACCTAAGCAGCAGGATGATCTAACCAGCTTATTTATGTCCCTTCCAGGTCTAAGATCTCACAATATAGTCATCTAACTGCATTTCTCAAATTTTTCTAAGAAAGCTTTAGATTCTTGTAGAAAGATGATAAAATTCATTAAGGCAAAACCAAGTCAAGACATACCAAATGACCCAATATTTTATTCAGTTTGAGTTCTTCTTGGGAACAGATGAAATTTGTAATTTAATAAGGCCTTTGAGGGGTGGAGGGGTGAGACAGACCCGTCTTCCTGCCTTCCCTTAAAGCTGGTGCCAGGCTGCTTCCACAAAGGAGGACGGGAATAATTAGAAAATTTATTGAGTCTGGAGCATTGTTTAACCAGCTAGGTGCAATCAACTGCTGTGGATATTAACTCTGCTTTTGAGAACACATAGCTGAAATGAAATACTTTGAAGATCTGCACAAGATTTCCTCACTGTTGAAGAAATAAATACATCTTAAACTTTAAAAAATCCCAGCAAGCAACTGATCACTTCTAATTAACCGCCCATTGGGTTTGAGAGTCTAAAAAAATGGAATCTTGCCAGTCAAGAGATGAGCAGCATGCTGAGATAGGGATGGTGGAGCTGGTGAGAAGTTTGGTGGAGCCAAGAGAGAAGCAAAAGTGGGGGGGGCTCAAGGTGGCCAGATTTCCCATAATTGCACAGAGGCATTTTTTTCTTTCAACAATCAGGCAAGATGATGTATGTATAGCTTTGGTACTTTCAAATACTGCTATTGTATTTCATTAAGATAATCTATGTCACATAAACAAGCAGATCCAAAAGGCTAAAATTATCACGGAAATTTAGGGAAAAGTCTCAAAATAAGAAGGTATTTGGCATATCATTAATATTTAGTGAAAGTGACATTTAATTTTTTTTTAATTCTTAAAAAAAGCATTCTTCTGCTTCATTCTTTTTAATGCTAGTGATCTCCTCCTACTGTATCATGACAGGCCACATAGAGCATCAGGAAAACCCAAGGAAAAGTAGAGGTTTTGAAATCAGACAAAAATTTGGAATCCAGCTCTACCACTTCAGAACTGTGTGACTCTGGGCAGGTCTGGTAACATCTTGCATTTCTCTCATCTGTGAAATCATTTCCTTCTACCCATTATCTCCTTCCCCTGGTCTCCTTGGTTTCCCCTTATCTCCTCTATTTCCTTCATATTCTCTTCCCCAGCCTGTTGTCACTTCTCTACAATAGTTATCCTTCCCCTTTCCAAGTGCAGCCTTACTTATGGCAAAAGCCTAGCAACTAGCAGAAATTATTGGGAGTGAGTCAGTGCCTAAAAAATTTATAGGACTGGAAAGATTTCCAGATGCTTAGAGTCTGAATGCCAAAACATAACAGCACAGCTTTGGTAATCAACATGATATCCTTCATGAACAAACACTGAGAATCTAGATGCATCAAGTATCATGCTAGATACTGGGGTTACAGAGGTGAGGACTCAGTCCCTGTCCTCAAAGAGCTGTCTATTGGAGAGACATAGAAACAAATAACTGTAGTGCCATGTACTGCTATGGGGCCTGGGGATGGCATAGGATGGTAGTCAAGGAAAAAGACACTCATTCCAGACCTAGCTCTGCTCTTATATGAGATGCACCACATTGGCCAAGTCAGTTCACCTCTTTGAACTTATCAGAAAAATGAACAATCTCCACATGTCCTTGTGGCCTTAATGCTCTATAACACTTCACCAAACAGGAAAGTGTAGGGAAATACCTCCAGATACCACATTTTTTTTATCCCCCAATTTCTTCTTACCCATTCATCTTTTCTTGCAGCCATTGGTTATCCCTACTTGCTTGGCTTTTTTTTTCTTAAAGATTTTATTTGTTCAAGTCATCTCTACACTCAACATGGGGCTCAAACTCACAATCCCAAGATCAAGAGTCACACATTCTACCAACTGAACCAGCCAGGTGCCCCTCTACTTGCTTTGCTTTTGACTCTCCTCTGCCATGGTGCTGCTGTGCAAATGGATGTGATATCACAGCTGCAAAAGGGCTCCTTTCAGAAAAAAAAAAGTTCCCTTGTATGAAAGGATCAGTTTCTTTGTTGTTCCTCATAATGAGATGATCAGTTGAATCCTGAGCAATAGTTTCTAAATTTTAACTCCAGGGATTCTTTTTTCACATGTCAAGACTTCAGAAACTATTTTAGTAACTTCACATTGACCCTCACCAAAGCTCCACCTCCATATCCATTTAACAAACATATATTAAGGCTTTCTCTGTGTCAGGCATTAGGCTGGGGGCTATGGGAGATGCAGAAATGATTAAGACATGGGCCCGGTTGTCAGGGAGTTTATGATTTATTTAGCGGCTGTGGCACTGAGCCCAGCGCTATATAAAACATATTAGCAAGGCAATCTTTGTTCTGTCACAACTGGAGCCATGAGTCCTCAACATGTATATGTGGTTTTGACTAGAAGTTGTGCATTCAGTAGGCGATGAAAGCCACATGTCAAAAGCTGAGCTGCTTTTCAAAAAGTTCAACCCCATTAGTAATCAAAGAAATGAAAGTTAAAACAATGAGATTCCATCATTCTCCTGGAAAACTGGCAAAGCTGTAAAGAGATAAAATGCAATGACAAGGAGTGTGGTGAGCTGGGTACTCTCATACATTGTCAGTAGAAATGGTAAATAGACTCCAGTGCATCCATAATAAATTATGGTACAGCCACATGAGCAAATTCTATGCAACCATTAAAAATAATGTTTTCAAGACTATTTAAAAGTGTAGTCAACTACTAATAATGCAATATGAAGCGAAAATAGCAAATATCAAACTGTATATGCAGCATAATCACATTTGGTTAAAACAATGTATGTTTCTTTGTGAATGCATGGGGGGGGGAACAGGAGGTAAAAGGAAATATACTGGAATGTTAACAGTAATTGTCACTGGGTAATATGATTCGAAGTGATTTTACTGCTCTTTTTAATGCTTCGGTGAATTTTCCACACTTCCTGCAACAATGCTGCTTTCTAGCAACAGAAAGGTATTACAATGAATTAAAAACAGAAGAACACACACTAAAATGTTAATAGCAATCTTCTTTGGATAGCAGTAGGGTAGTATGAGCTTTATTTTCTTCTTTCATGTTTTCCATGTTGGTAAAAATTTCCTACGCTGCACATGTAACTAACTTTATAGGGCTTAAAATGCAAACTCAATGAAGAATGACAGGCTGCCAGACGAGTTAGCATGTGTTATTTAAATGAGTGAGTTCTACTGCCACACAGCTTTACAATACTTTCAGGCTCTAGCTCCATTTATGCTCTGGGCCACGTCACTTAACTCATGTTGTGCTTTAGGAAATCAATAATTTATCGCATGTTTTGAAGGGATACCATGATGGTGAGTGTGAGAACACTGGTGATACACTTTGAACTCAGGAAACAAAGATATACAGCAAGGAGTAATGGATATTTTAATCATCTACTGTGTAATGTTTGTGTTTGGATCGCCCTCAGCAATCCACCAAGCACATAAACTTCCTTCCCTTAATCCTCCTTCCTCTGTCCTATTCTTCTGCTTCTCTGGCTCCTTTTTCCTCTATCTCTTGCTTGTACCACAAATATTTTTATATCATGTTAAATTGATTATGAATGAATCATGAATTTGATTAACCAGTTTCTCTTAGATCAATAAAAGTTTGTTTAATTAACTTGGATATGAAATTTACAGAACTATTTTTAAATTATCATTCTTTGCCTGCTGCTAGACAGAGCTATCTATATAAATTTTACATGTTAGAAACACTCAAAGGGCACCTGGATGGCTCAGTTGGTTAAGCATCTGCCTTCGGCTCAGGTCATGATCCCAGGGTCCTAGGATCGAGCCCCATATCAGGCTCCCTGCTCAGCGGGGAGTCATCTTCTCTCACTCCCTCTGTCCCTCTGTCCCTGCCCCCCTACCCTGACTCCTGCCCTCTCTCTCTCAAATAAATAAAAATCCTTAAAACAAAAAGAAAATACTGAAATATTAATGTAATCTCCCCTTTCACCCTATGAATTCAGCCTCAAAAGCTAGGAGTTCAAGAGTCCTGGTCTCAGGGTGAGGGGAAAGTTGGGTTCTATTTTGTCCTCCCCACCAACCCACAGTGTGATCTTGGATAACTCATATGCCTTTCCTGCGCCAGTTTCCTCAATTTTAAGATGAAAGGAACAGCCTGGATTCCTTAGAAGGCCCAGACGACAGACATGAAAGCATCCTGGCAAATGGGGAAGCATCACGTACAAAAGAACCACCTCCATGGTCACCTACGTAGAACAGCACCAGGCACAAACCAGAGGCTCAAAATATGACAACATAATTGGAATGACACACTCCAGCAAAGGAAACCATATCCCAAGTTAGCAAATAATCTTTTACTGGCAAGTACAGTCCACTAAGCCTTTTGGCAATTATTCCTGAACAATAAAGCTGTCAGCCCTTGTTTTAAAAAGTCCTTATAGATAATGGGATAAAAAGGGGAGAAGGGAGCTAGTCTTGTTATAAAAATGGGTTAGCAGAGCTGGGGAGATATTTTGGCCTGCCAGATAATATTCTTAGATGGGATGGTAGACGGGAGATCATACTGTTATCAAGATGAATAGATATCTGGGTACAGAAAGCAGGGCTTATGTACAGAGGCTAATAAGTGGAACAATGGACAATTCAGGAAAGGGGGCCACTGAGGGGGTACGCTGCCAGTATCCAGAAGAAATTCCCAACAATCACCAATCTTCCGGGACCTGTCCCATTGAACATCAAATAGACATTCTTGCCGCCACACCACCTCTTGCACTTACCCTTAGGACCTCTGCTAGCACATGGTGTGCCTTGGTGCAGAGCAGAAAGGGGTCCCTTCTGGCACAAAAAGGTGCCCCCCTCTGGGCCATCCAGCTGGAAAAAGGATGGATGGATTGCCAAAGGTGTCCTTTCTGAGTGAACCAACTGGAGGAAAAAGAATTGGTTGACAAGCAGTAGCCCAACTGCATTACAGTCATCACGTGCACCCTGTCAGCCTGGCATCTGCCATACTCTGAGATGCCAATGGCGCATGTTCCCTCGCCCTCTTGCTCAACCCCCTCCACTCCTGGCTCCAGCATTATTAGTCCAGGGCCAGGTTAATTTCCGACTAATTGCTGTGCACTCCCACCTTCACCCACCTCACCCCAATCACTGCTCCAGGGCCACCATGTTCTACCTCCCCTTCTCCTTGTACTTTTAGATCAGGACCAGATTTACCTCTGAGAAATGGAAAATTAAAGGTTTCAGTTGGTCTCTTAATGAACACAATGTCATTTTGGAATATGGGAACCAAAATGAGTCTCACTGGTGAGGGAGATAATATTCCAAAAGCAGGTTCTGTGCAACAATTTGTCCCATCAACTACTCCTTGGAAAATAAGTCTCTTGGTCTAGTAACTTTAGGAAACCCTATGCACCATATCTCTTGGAGATGAGACTCATACACAAGTAAATGACAGCTCTGTTTCACCTACCATCTCCCAAACTTACTAACAATAGAACTCTGCTCAGAAGCCCTCATATTCTTCCATTCCATGCTTCAAGGCTTCATTCCTGGGACCCTTTGCAATGACACAGGCCTTCTGCTCTCCCTGGCTAGCCTTCCTGTAGAGGATTTCTGAAGGCAGAGCTCGTGGGGCCTAAGGGGGCATTCCTGGAGACTAGCAATCCCAGACAAATTCCCTGGCTCCAAGTCTCCCTGGGAATTCCCTCAGGAGGCCCAGGTGCACACCTACGTGAAAGAAAGCTATTGTGGAGGTGATGTGCTGATGTGCTCTGCCAGGGACCCCAGGGGCCCATCCGGGTGAGCGTGGGAGGAGACCAAGGGAAAAGCATGTCCACCTGCTTCAGGTGGCCCTGAATACTGTTAGCAAACAAGATCTGGGACTTTGGAAGGAGAGAGCGCATGTCTGTGCAGGTTTCAGGTCCCTGACAAGGAGAACATTTTGAGAGAGATTTCCAGACGCGCTCACCACCCACCATAGACGTCTGTGTCACGACTGTCAGTTTGCAAACCACTATCGGCATTACGTCATTGGACCCTTGGCAATCCCATGAATCAAAAAAGGAAAGAGAATTCCAAGTATAGATGTGAATCGCCTAGGCTTTCATCCATATGGTAGCCTAGGTAATAGTTTAAATCCTCATTAACAACCCTATAAGGGTAAGTGCCGTTGTTAGCTCCCTTTATTCCAGATTTTGAAACTGAGGCTCAGAGTGCTCACTTTGTAACAGTCATGAGGCTACGTACCAGGAATACAAAGGAGAGGCAGGCAGATGAAGTCCTCTCCTGAAAGTATTCACAGCCTAATGAGGGAGGCCAGCAAATAAGCAGCGCTCAGAGAGCTGTGAAAAACCACCACAGCAGTTAAAAGTCGTGCTAACAGCTAGCACTTAATGAGTGCTTACTACGTGCCAGGCTCCATGCTTAAATGCTTTGCATACGTTATCTTTTTTAACCTGAAAACGTGCCTACAAGGAAACTTCTGTCACTCCTCATTCTAAAAATGAGGAAACCAGGCCTGACAAAGACGGACTAAAGTTGATCACCTAGAAAAGCCTAGAACCGGGATCCTAACCCAAGTCAATCTGATAATAGATGTGCTGTTAACTACAAAGTTAATTATAGAGGGTCCTATGGAATCAACATTGACAGCATCTTCAGCTTCGTATTCCAGCACACATGGCGAGTCTCCTTTTTTAAAAAGTTGATTGGAATATTCATTGTAACCCAGTTGGGAGAAGACTTTATTTGTATAGGCACAAAACTGCAGAGGCTTAAATTTTTAGTTATAGATAATCTTATCACAGCAAGTGACTAATCTACATCTAGTCTGGTTAATTGGGGTAATTCGGAGCTGTTAGGCTCTTAAAAACAAAGGAGTTGTGACAGCGATGGTTTAATTTAAATGACAAGAATGAAACCAGCCTGCTTGGTTAGGCATATATGAAACTTGGATTGTAAGATCTAGACCCTGTCCAGTGACTATGTAGTTTCAACTTTGGGTTCTTGTTTCTACCACATTAGCAACCCCAAAGTTCAATCGGGTAAAGTTTGGTTATGTCTTCTGTACAAGTGTAAATGGGGACTGGGTCACAGAAGATACTACGTATATTTGGAAAAGCTTAAAGATTTGTATTTCCCTGATGGCAAGTGATGCAGAGCATTTTCTCATGTGCATGTTGGCCATGTCTATGTCTTCCTCTGTGAGATTTCTCTTCATGTCTTTTGCCCATTTCATGATTGGATTGTTTGTTTCTTTGGTGCTGAATTTAATAAGTTCTTTATAGATCTTGAAAACTAGCCCTTTATCTGATATGTCATTTGCAAAACCACAATGAGATACTACCTCACACCAGTGAGAATGGGGAAATTAACAAGGCAGGAAACCACAAATGTTGGAGAGGATGGGAGAAAAGGGAACCCTCTTACACTGTTGGTGGGAATGTGAACTGGTGCAGCCACTCTGGAAAACTGTGTGGAGGTTCCTCAAAGAGTTAAAAATAGACCTGCCCTACGACCCAGCAATTGCACTGCTGGGGATTTACCCCAAAGATACAGATGCAATGAAATGACAGGACACCTGCACCCCGATGTTTCTAGCAGCAATGTCCACAATAGCCAAACTGTGGAAGGAGCCTTGGTGTCCAGCGAAAGATGAATGGATAAAGAAGATGTGGTTTATGTATACAATGGAATATTACTCAGCCATTAGAAATGACAAATACCCACCATTTGCTTCAACGTGGATGGAACTGGAGGGTATTATGCTGAGTGAAGTAAGTCAATCGGAGAAGGACAAACATTATATGTTCTCATTCATTTGGGGAATATAAATAATAGTGAAAGGGAATAGAAGGGAAGGGAGAAGAAGCGTGTGGGAAATATCAGAAAGGGAGACAGAACATAAAGACTCCTAACTCTGGGAAATGAACTAGGGGTGGTGGAAGGGGAGGAGGGCGGGTGGTGGGGGTGAATGGATGACGGGCACTGAGGGGGGCACTTGACGGGATGAGCACTGGGTGTTATTCTGCATGTTGGCAAATTGAACACCAATAAAAAATAAATTTATAAAAAATAAATAAATAAATAAATAAATAAATTTATTATAAAAAAATAAAGAGAGAACAGCTGGAATGCTAAAAAAAAAAGGGGGGGGGAAATGCTTAAAGAAATTGAAGAGGAAGAGCTCAAATTCATAAAATAGTTTTCAGCTCCTTAAACCAAACCCATGAATTATACTTGCATGTAAATATACACTTGTGTTGCCTCTCTATTGGCTAGAATATTTATCTTTTAGGAAAATGGGATTTTTTTAGGTCACTCCATAACTGAGGGGTTCTACTTTTTACCCTATCCTTGAAGAATAGGTCACTGATTTAATAAGTCACACATGTGTCTTCATGTCTAAGTAGCAACTGCCAAACATCATCTCCACCAGGCTCCTCCCATAGTAGAAATACAGTCATTCCTAGATGACAGCGCAAAGATGCATTGACATGTGATGGCCAAGCAACAGACCACATAACAAAGGTAAAACCAGCAACCCTCACCTCTATAAGGTGCCAAGTCATAAATCACACCTGTCACACTTCCTTCTTTTCTTTAAAAAAAAAATCCCAACCATATTAATCACAGAAGAGACAGAAGCTATCCTACCGCATCCTAGGCTTTCACATGTGGCCGTGCCTTGCACAATTCTAGAAGGTGCTTTTCACATGGACTATGATGTGAATGTGCAAAGTGCAACATACACAACTGACATAGCAGCCTACTGCCTCTCCCCACCCTACCTCCATTCCCCCAAAAACATGGCTTTGGTGGATGTGATTTTTGCATACTGGAAATGCTTTTGTTCATACAGCTCTTGGCACCAAACATTGGCTCTGCTTAGCAACACCAGGAAAGCACAAGAGATACCCACTCACTTCTTAGCACTGCTTTTCTCATGTCAATTCTAAGAACATTCTGTAACATTTTCATTTTTTATTAGACATTAATGAAAACAATAAGCAAAGCTGGGTCAATAGTAATTGGTCTCATGTAGAAAATGACAGCTAGTCAATTATTTTTGATAAGCCCCTAGAAACAGCAAATAAAACATCTGTGCAATAACCCCTTGTCAATAGAATAGTCATAAATCTGGGTCTCAATACTCTGACCAATGCTTTAAGGAAACAAAATATATATTCTCTTTAAGCATAGTAAGAGAAGAATTTTAGAATGATGCCATCTCTCTAGATAAGAATGAATATTTTGCTCATTTTGAAAGGTTCTTCTTGACTCCACTGGGCAACAGGAACAGTTTTAAAATTGCATTTCTGGCAGGCAATGAATAAATGGATGCAAACATCTCCTATTCAGGCAGAGAAGGGGGTCGCCCAAGTGATGGGGTTTGAAGAGTACTGGGGGTGCTCCACAACGAATAGATGCCATTGTGTATGTTTCATCCCTTTGTATTAAGGGAACTGAACCACCGCCACCAGCGTCACCACCCACCCACCCACACACACACACACACACACACACACACACACATGCACGCACCCCTAGTTAACATGGAAACACTCCTAAGAGAACACATTAAGCCTCTCTGATTACTGACACATTTCCCTCCACACAGTATCTGGAAGAACAGGGATAGCCAACTGACTTTACCCAGAGAGAAAGAGGGGAGGGCCATAGATTCAAACCTCGATCACAGGGTATTTTCTTGAAAAGGGGTGGCAGGGCAGTAGTGTTGGGGCAGGAGACAGAAGACACTTGGGGTAGCACTTTCACAGCATGGGCACCTGGGGAGGGGGAAGGAAAACGGGCAAAAGATGAAGAAAAGGTTCAAGGCCATGAAACCTGAATTGCACTCACTTCACGGTTTGGACTAACGCCGTTCCTGATTTCATTTCACAGGGATTGACTCTGAAGAAATTTCCCATAATAGAATTAGGAAAGTAGGCTATTATTTGGTATGTGTTTCTGGAAGGCTCACATTAGCTGACCGTAGCTCCTGAGAATTTATACCAAATTTGTTCTCCAGCTGTTGGCATCTCACGCTGGTGGGGAGATATGGACAGCTGCAAGACCCATGGCCTCTGCAGGCCACCTGGCCCCGATCGCTGCTCGGCCCCATCCCTAATCTCTGTGAATGGGCAACACTCACATCTCTGGCAGCCTGGTCTACCCTGAAACTAAGTGTAACTGACAGATTGGCTACATGGCCCGATTTGAAAATATTTTTTTCTTGGGAGTGTCATCCTGAAGTTTTGGTGAAAATTTATGGGGAAATGTGTTACAATTTACCAACATGTGATTTGACTTTTTGTTGTTGTTGAAAATTTGTATTCATGAAGCAAGAAAATATCTTATTCAAATAAGAGTGTGAAACACAACTCTCAAACTGTGAATGAAACTAAAATAACTGGTGTTAATTTTGGATCTTCTTTCATTCTCAAAGTCCCTTGCATTTAAATGGCTTATGGAAACATACCTGGTGTTTTACACAGATTACAGTTTGCCACTGGGAAAAAGCATGTCCCTGCTCCTCTGGAGCTCAAAATGTGATGGGTGTACAATGAATTTCCTCTTAGACACTAGTACATTAAGTGGGATATCATTTTCTGTTTTTTCATTTAACATGCCCAGCTGTTGCCCTCTTCCTTCAATAAAATTCAATTACAGTTATCTGTGGGATGTCTTTTTATTTATATCTACCCCAAAAAATATATTCTAATGTTAATGTTTTCCCCCTCTATAAGTTAAAAATTCAAACCTGTCACAGGAAGTCTAACTTCTAAAATGGATAACAGAGGCGCCTGAGGGGCTCAGTGGGTTGAGCGTCCTACTCTTGATTTCGGCTCAGGTCATGACCTCAGAGTCGTGAGATGGAGCCCCATACACAGCCTACTTAAGATTCTCATGCTCCCTCTCCCCTTGCCCCTCCCCCACCTCGTCTTTCTTTCTCTCTCCCTCTTTAAGAAAAAATAAATAAATAAAAAATAACAATAAAAATAAAATGGATAAATTACACTATGTGATCTGGGTATTGAGAAGCAAGGAGTCTTATTTTTTTTTTACACATACGCAAACAAAACAATGTAATTAAGGTTACACTACTGCAGATGGTGTTTTGCAAAATAAATTACTTTTTGAAACTTTTCACCAAAAAAGATGCATATAAATATTGTCATTTCATATTAGAAAGTCACAAGCAATCCTCTCCATGGGATACCTACTCTATAATGAGCTGTGCATGTTCTTACTGAGTCAAACAGGAGGGAAAAAAGGCGAGAAGCCTTTCACACAGGAAAATGCACTCATAGAAGGGGAAATCCATTTGGGTTTTGGTTGCTGCAATAGAAGCCTATGTAAAGTTTTCTTACATTAAAATGTGCAGGCAGGTGTAAATCAGTTGATTCTGTTGTCTCAATAACATGGAGTGCCTTTTTCATCTTTTTTTACATGTGGTAATTGGTAAGTAACTAGGATAATAGTTAAAAATTCTGAAGCCCACAACTAATTAAGCCCTGGTGCCATTTTGGTAGTAAATCTCCAACACAATTAGGAGGACCAGGCAATTCACTGTATTGTATCCCAACAAGCTCAACCAAGCCACTTCACATGGCCCCGGGGACTCTGGGCCTCACTGGATTCAGTAGACAATGCTGGGGAGGGTAGTCTGAGGGCATTTCAGATCCACTCACATAGCTCTGTAAAGTAACTATTACTTGTCGTGCAAATTTTGAGGGCTAAGCAGTAGCCAGCTACTGAGATTACTAAAGGTATATAGACAATTTAAATATGAAAAATGGAAAGAAAAATACACCAGTAGATGAAGCATTTCCAGACACAATCATCTGAGGCTATTTTTCTGCCTTCCTCTATGTGAGCAATAAGAAGAGAAAGAAAATGATACTTAAATTGAGAGAAACTAAAGAGAAATGACCTCATGTTCCATTAACCAAAATCAATACCTTATATATGTATGCAAATGCAAGTTTCAACAGTGTACCCATATGCAAATTGTAAATATGAACCAGCATCCCTTTTAGTGCACAATTGAGCATGAGCATGAGGTCTCTATTTATTTAGATTTTCAGTAAATTGCATGCCTTAATCTCTGTGTTATGGGAAATGGTCCCCTTCACCTCCTTCAGAAGTTACCTATGGCAGCTATTAATGCCCACAAGCAATGCAGTGACCCTGGCAGTGCATAATTCCACAGTGCATATTTAATTTTGAAGGTGAAAAATGAGACACACTCCCCTTATAACACTTATTTTTATGACTCCCCTAATTCTTTGAAATTTATTATTTTCACTAAAAGCACCCAGAAGGTAATTGAAATGGATTTTCCAGATACATTTCTAGATTATTTTAACCTACGGTAACATGGTAACTCATTCATAACATTCATAGCAAATACAGGAAATAGAATTTCCCTGATCAAAAAAAAAAATCCCAACTAACCCACCACTTTGATATTCTTCACAAATAAAAAAAAAAACCCAAGGTCATTTTCAAAGACCTTCTGTTTTTCTTTGGAGATCAAGTTATGGCCCCAAAAGCAGTAACCCACCACAACCGGAAAAAGGAATGGGTAAATAAGAGATGGAAGGGGCCCTCTGGGAAAGAACCAATTGCTCTCTCTTTCAGGCTCCTGGGCTAGGCATTTGCTACCTGAATAAGATCATTGACTCTAAGATTCTCTTGTGGTTTGAAACGCCTGAACAGCTCCCAGGAAGGAGTGTGTGTTACTCTCACTGTCAGGTCCGGCAATGAGTCTTCGCTGAATCAGATATTAAATTATTGGCTTGCTGGGTCCAGAAAATAAACGGCTGAAAGAGAATACATAATGGTTTTCAGAGCAAAGAGAATATTAGCTAAAATTGCAGCTGGGAAATGAGAAAGACACATGAACAAGTCACCACTAGCACAGACTCAAATGGGGCCTCTGGAATCACAGATAGAATAGTCATTGGTGGGATGCCTGGGTGGCTCAGTGGTTGAGTGTCTGCCTTCGGCTCAGGTTGTGATCCTGGGGTCCTGGGGTCGAGTCCCACATCAGGCACAGGGGGCCTGCTTCTCCCTCTGCCTATGTCTGCCTCGTTCTCTCTGTCTCTCATGAATAAATAAATAAAATCTTAAAAAAAAAAAAAACAATAGTCATTGGTGTCTAGCCTTCCTGCCTAGACAGGCAGCTCCCGAAGGGCAGGCCACTGTCTTAAAACTCCCCTCTATTCCTATAACAGTAGTGCTCAAAAACCACTTGTGGAATCAGTGGGAGAAAGGGCAGACCATAACCTACATACTTATTCATTCAGTCAAAATTTCATACGTAGTCTATGGGCAAAGCCCTGCAACAGATGCTGTGGAAGAGACAAAGAGCAAGTTCTGGTATCTGCCCTCAGGGAGCTTGGACTCGAAATGGAAAGGTAAGCCATGTTCCAATTGGCTATTAAAATACAAGATAACAACAAAACAACATATACAAGTTACTACATAACAGGCCCCTTTATGAAGATACAAATAAAGTCTAAAGTGAGAGGAAAAGAAGACCTCTAAGAAGCTGCCATTCGAACAGGGCACCCTCTTCTGGGCTCTCTCTAGATCCAAATCAAGCTTCGATTTCTTTTCAATGGGCCCTAGGTGCTGGCTTCCTCCCTCCTCTCCTCTACTGCCAACATTGATTCTTTGACTCAGGTTTTCTCTTGGGCCTGCTGCCAAGCAGAACACAGCTATATAGTGCCCCCCCCAAATCTCCATCTGTACCTACTTAAGCCCAGAAACCCTTTTGAGGTTTTGTAAAGACTTTTATAGCTAATAACTATAGGGGAACAGACAAAGTTTAATAACACACACGGAGAAGTCCTAAGAAGTCTAAAAAGCCTCCAGAAACAGCTATCACAGATCCTAAGAGAAATGGAGCTGAGATTAGGCCTGATTTCCCTAGTTACTTTCACTGAGCTCTAGAGCCTTCCAGTACTCAGCATCACCCACCTTTCTTTGTCCCTGTTGCCAACCTTTTCTTCCACACACCGAAAACCTGAGGAAGAAATGTAATGGTAGGAAACTGGGTGTCTCTGGAGGCAAGCATGACAGGACTCTACATCTCTGAAAATGGAAGCTAGATTTAATAGCTTTTTGTGTCACTCACATGAATAATCATCTTAGATCAGATGCATGGTGCCTAGCAAGAACTAATGAGTTTTGGAAGGAATGCCTTGCAAAATCAACCCTGGTACATAATAGGAAATGTCACAATTATAACTTCATTCAAAGTGCACACAGAATCTAATGTTAACAGATGTTTCCCTGCATCTTTCTCTATGTTCTACATTAAGTCACACCTGTTGGAGTTCAGTGAACACAGGCACTAACTGTAAGAATGATAGGAAAGAATATTGACACAAACCATGGCAACACAAACACATTGCAAGCTTGAATGGCACAGCCTGTTTTAATAACTAGCACAGAATAGTAACATGAACTTTCCAAAGGGTGGGGAAGAAGAGTGACTTTTTGCAGGGGTTCTAAGAGTCCTCAGCAACTACAGAAATCACTACTTTCTGTTTCATATGGCTTCAATGAGTTCACACACATGGATGTTCAACTCTGATTTTTTAGTGATGACGTGCCAGTCATCACTCAAACAGCAGTAAGTTAGGGTGGAGGGAATCCTCTTTTTTTTTCAAGCCACATCTGGAAGGACAATTGATTTCATTTGTTTCAAAGGGAATGAATGGTAGAAAAATGTATAATTTAAGTCATCACTTTTCTTATTCTGAATATCCAGTGTTCTTGGTAGTCTCGAAGATTCCTCGCCATGTAACTTCTCTCTCTCCTCAATCTTCCAATCCCCAAATCATTAAGTTTTTCTCTATTCCTGTCCCCAATTTCAGGAATTTCTCTGGGAACACTTGAAATTTTGCCACTTTGATGGTATAAACTCATCATATAGCTGAGCCCTGGTTATGTTTAACCATATCATGGATGTTTATTATCTTCCTGACTACCTGCCATTTCAACCAAACTCAACCTTTCCCATTTCCCACTCTTCCCAAATTTCCCATGTCCCAAACCCACTGCTGTCCTCTTCACTCCTAGCAAATGACACTTCTCTTTACTCAGTAAAATTGAAGTCATGAGACATGATCTCCATCTCTTCACCTAATCTCTTTTCCTTCCCTCTTTCAAGCTACCATACTTTCCTCCCCCCCTAAATAAATTAAAAGAGGAATCAACACTTACTTCCTCAGCTCCAATGTGGCCTTCATACCTATCACTCTGATGAAATTTGGTCCTCAAATGTCACCAATAACCTCAGCGTTGCTGAACCTGACAGCCACCTTATCCTTTTCTACCTCTCTGTAGTATTTGACACTGCTCCTTCTTCAACTCTCTGCTTTCCATGCTAGCATCCTCTGGTACTCCAGTGTACTCTGATTCTCTGACTACCCCTCTGCTGGATCTTTTCCTCAAAACTCTTTGGCAAATCTCCCAACTTCCATGACTTCAATTCTGATATCTTATGTAGATAACTCCTGGATTTCTCTGTGAGTCTTAACATGTCTCTGAAGCTCTAGGTCTGTATTTCTGACTCCTCTTGGACATCTCCCCATAGGTGGGTGACCCCTATCACAGACTCAAGATGACCAAAGGCATCATTTTCCCTCCTGTAGTGACTGACTCACAATCCTTACCACTTCAACTGACTTCTCTACTTTTACTCATGGCATCCCCATGTTTGTTCCCGGTTACTAATAGCTCTGAAAGTCAAACATTTTTCATTCCTTCCTCTTGTTTGCCCTCATCCATCCAGTCACCAAACCTATCAGTTCTCATGTTATGGACATTTCTCACACCCACCTCCAGCTTTCCTCTACCTCCACTGCTACTGACCTTGTTAAGATCATCATCTCACACCTGCTACATGACAGGCATTGCACTCAGTGTTTTACATATCTCACATAGCAAGCACACAATAAATCTTGATCCAATATACCATCTTTTTCCTACAAGTGATGCTAAACAAATATTGGCAACAGACATTATAAATTGGCACTCCCAAAAGAATTTCCCTTTAAAAACATAGAAGCCTTGAATAAAAAATTTGAGGCAAGAGATCATATACTTTTAACCACATACAGAGTTGGATGAAAGAAGCTATTAGGTAATATAAGGCAGCAGTTCCCCATCCTCAAGTGGTACAACTGCACAGTATGCAATAAGAAGAACCATATTACCTAACATCAACTACAAAAAACATACAATAGCAAAAATGGTGCTGATACATTTAGTCCCTCCCAAAGGGATCTACAAGGATGCCAAACAGAACAGAAGTATGGTCCTTAAACTGGTTTCCATCCCGTTTAATTCCCAAAGAACTTAAAGATACCAGGTTACCTCTTATGTTAAATGTCTCCAAGCACACCAAGCAACATTCTCCTCAAAGGCTTAAGGAAAATGACAGGAAGGAAAAGTGCCATGTTTTGTTTCAAGTGCCCATAAATCCCATGTATTTTTTTTCCCTCTGAGTTTCAGATAATTCTCCTTTGGTATATAAACGTCAAAGGGATGTTAATAGATACAAATGTAGCTTCTTGCAGGACAAAGCCAGTTCTATATGGCTACAGAAACACCTCTGTGAGCATCTTGATGTCACTAAAACATTAAATATTAAAGACACATTCCTGTTTTTGTTAGTATAATTCAGGGTCCTTTGGAACTCAAACTATTCATGCAACAAACAGTGCCAGAGTTGAGGGGGGAGAGAAAGCAATGAAAATACTAGAATTATTTCTCCTTCTGCCCACCTGTCTTTTCTTCATTTGTGTTATTACCATGGAAACTTCTGATGGCACCTTGAAAGAGATAAAGAAGGAGGGAAAGGGAGATGAGAAGAGGGAAGGAAGGAAGATGCAGATGCTATTTGTAAGTCTCCACAACTTAAGGAAACCTGGCAACTTCAACTGAGCATTTGCCTCCTGGCTTCAAAGTCAGCCTCTTTTTCCTTTCAGTCCCAGTTTTGCGGTTTGGTCTTAACTCCTGTTGCTCTAAGAGGCTCCTAGTGACACTGATTTCTACCATCCCTGAGAGGAATAGCATCAATGCTGGAAGAAACCTGCCTTACCTAAATGCCCCGGGGCTGCCAGGGCATTGACTACTCTGGCTCCTTGTCATGTCTCCAAATCACAGATGGTAAAACCATCCCTTCTGAATGACAAGTGCCTCCTTCTCTTAGTGCCAACTGCCACAATGGCTAACACGTTTAAAAGGCACCCACAGGGGATCTCTGGGTGGCTCAGTGGTTTAGTGCCTGCCTTTGGTCCAGGGTGTGATCCTGGAGTCCCGGGATAGAGTCCCGCATCAGGTTCCCTGCATGGAGCCTGCTTCTCCCTCTGCCTATGTCTCTGCCTCTCTCTCTCTCTCTCTCTCTCTCTCTCTCTCTCTCTGTCTCTCATGAATAAATAAATAAAAATCTTTAAAAATAAAAATAAAAGGCACCCACAGAAAGAACTTAGAAGTCTTTCCTTTCCATTATGTTTCCTGGTATAGACTGTCTTTCCAAAATAGGGACTGTGTGGTGCCTAATAAAATACTGAATTTGCTAAGTTTTTATACCCTCATAAAGTAGCCCTAGTGAAAGTCATCGTTAGGGCAGGGACTGCACAGGTAACAGACGGCTGGAACCTCAACCACACAGTCTTCTAAACTTCGGCTAACAGGCCCTGGCAGGATGCCAGCCTGGTTTACTACAAAAGTAAAATGCAAGGCTAATGACTTTAAACACGATGCCTGGCATTAACACTACCCTTTGGCATTCTTGTGCCAATGAACCAGCCTCACAGACAACTCTGCAGGCTTGCAGGCAGGGAAGCCAACAAAAAGGGCAGGCAGTCCTATGCCAATCCTACTGTATATATCTCTCCCCAAGCCCAAAGAATGTTGCTGAAATAAAAATCATCCATACAGTATTCAAATGAACAAAATGATGCCCAGGGGGATAAGCAAGATGCTTTTTTTCACCTGGGTTACAATATCATCTTCTGGGCTCCATGGGTGACAAGACAGAAAAAAGCCTGAGAAAGTTAGCAGATACCTTCAGGGGGGTGGAGGAGCTGCTCTATGAACACAGATTATAGACCACAGGCACTCCAGGCTGAATAGATGAAGATTGAGAAGGGATATAATCAGTCTGTCAAATAATAATGGATATTGACGAGGTGAAGTGAACTCATTCGCTAAATCCTAATACAGTAGAGATAAGAAAGACTTCTGAAACTAAACAAAGACAAGCTTAAAACAGAGTCAAATGGGCGGTGGAGTGGGAAGTGGCTGGTTTAAATATATGGAACTCATTACATTATTCAAACCAAGAGGTGCTAATGGCTTCCCAAAAACAGAGTTTACATACATTCATAAGATTTAAATCCACAATGGCTTATTGAATGAGCATGATTTCAAAATAGACCCTGATCTTTAGGCACAGATGCTCGGAAAGCATAAAAATGATCCAGTTCTAATTAGGATACTTAAGAAAAGCTCCCAAGGTTTACCTGGGATCCAGTTTGTATCCTCAAAAAACCACTAAATCACAATCATCTATTTATGGACATATCCTTTTTTGTTGGAAAATACGATTCTCATTGCTTTTTCAAAAATAATTTTACAAACCTCTCATTTTGTGTTCCATAGCCATCTGCCCCCCTTCCCCCCCACCACAGCCACCCTGCCAATCTTTTGCAATTGCATTTTGGGAGTGTATAAACCATCCAATTTCTTTATCTCAGAGAAACCTTTTTTCCCCCTATCTGTGTGAGCTTTTCACTTTGGTTTGACCAATAACATCCTGAACATTAAAGGCCATGTTATCTTGGTTTTGCTTCAACCTCTTTATTTCATGCAATCTTTTAAAGATTTGCTGATGCCATGGAACCCCAATCCTTCCATTTTCTGTATATATTTCTTTCCCTATAGTTCCCTACACACAATTATCCTACTTTTCCTTTGTAAGTCCCCTGGTTGTGGTCCCTTCATATTTCTTGAGGACAAACTAAGAGAAAATAGTCATGAGCTGCAGAATAAAATATTTCAGTTAGACTTGCCAGTGAGACTTAGAATGATGCCTATGTAAGTAATATGTTGGGCAACAGGCGATGTTTTTATTCTCTACCCAGCATGGAGCAGGTTGCAGGAAATTAGGCCAGCCTCTCAGCAGCTCAAGTCAGATCTTTACAGTAAGACTTCATTATTTAGTTTGAAAGTGAATTTTAAAAACAGACTCACCCATAGTCAAGTGTAAGTATAAACAGACTTTCCAAGTCACATATAAATGAGTTATTCATCATCTGCCATTTGCAATCGCCCATACTCCTGGTTACCTGCCATTAATTCAAAACATCACAAAATTCACCTTAGAATACTGATTTGAAAGCAAAGTTCTATGATCTTGCTTTTAAAAGAACATGACAGATGAAGGCAGTAGCCAAAAGAGAACAAGAAAAATCAGATAATGTGTCAAGGACAGATTCTGGGCCATTCCCTGGCTAGTGGTATATCTCATATGAAGGGCTCATAATAGGAGATCATGTGATCAATGAATGTTCCTTCCAAATATCCAGAAATCCATGCTACATCATTTCACAAGAAAGTAGTAAGTTTGAAATCACACAGCTGCTCAGCTTGATCCAATGAGATGTTAACCACTCTGGCAACATTTTCTAATCCACAGCTCTCTTTTCCAACTGGTCTCATTGGGTGGCCCACATGATATATGCAAAGACTAAAAAGGGGGCTGTTTAAAGCAGGACACCCTGAAGGGTTATTTTACAATGCCACATGTTGTACAGATTAACTCAAGATATTGTTCTTTGGGTGTTGCTTTAAATTAGACACGTGTTTTAAAATATTTATTCATATTTATTGAGTTCCAGGCATATAGCCCTAGAAAACAGCTGGGAGATGGAATGAGGGTATTTTGTCCCCTGCCTGCCTTTTCAACTTTCTCTTCTGCTATGCTATTCCCTTTAAAGGAAACTTCTATTCCTGGGGCATCTGGGTGGCTCAGTTGGTTGAGCGTCCGACTCTTGGTTTTGGCTTAGGTCATGATCTCGAGCTCCACATGGGGCTCCATGCTCAGCAGGGAGTCTGCTTGGGATTCTCTCTCTCACTCTTCCTCTCCCCCTCCCTCTGCTCACTCATTCACTCACTCACTCTTTCTCTCTCTCTATCTCTCAAGTAAATAAATCTTTTTTAAAAAGGAACTTTTTATTCCAGCCCAAACAGTTTCTTTGGCACCCAGCAAATTCATGTTTCCTGCCTTAAAGATTTTGCTCAGGCCATTATATTTACTTACAATGGATATCACAGTCTCTCATATCCTTTTATCAATAGCCTCTCCATCATTGGAACTTAATTCAAAAACGTATGGTATGTGCACGGTGTCTTTGTCAACTTGACTGTAAATCCCCTGAGAGTAGAAATTGCATCTTACCTATCACCCCCATAGTACCTAGCACAGTGCTTGGCACTTTGTACATGTTCAATAAATACTTGTAGACTGAATGGACTCATCAATCAATATCTGCCTCCAGATGCTTACCATAACATGAACATTTTTGAGAATCTAACTTCAGCAGAGTCATATATTCAAAATGAGTTCTTGCTGTCTGAGAACAGGGACCTACACTATTACGACCGTTAAGAATACTGTATTGATGGCAGCCCGGGTGGCTCAGTGGTTTAGCACCACTTTCAGCCCAGGGCGTGATCCTGAAGACCGGGGATCAAGTCCCACGTCAGGCTCCTGACATGGAGCTTGCTTCTCCCTCTGCCTGTGTCTCTGCCTCTCTTTCTGCGTCTCTCATGAATAAATAAATATAGTCTTAAAAAATAGGAATACTGTAGTGTATTTTTGAAAGGTGCTAAGAGAGTATATTTTAAAACTTCTCACCACACACACAAACATACATACACACACACTGCCATGTGAGGTGATGTATGTGTTACCTAACCTTATTGTGGTAATCATTTTACAATATGTACATATATCAAACCATTATGTCATACATCTTAAACCACACAATGTTATTATGTCTATTATATTTCAATAAAGCTGGGGAAAACAGTCACTTCCTGAAACATGGGAGAACTGTTACATTCACATATATTATTAGGCTATTTAGATCTTTATTACTAGAGCCATTAAGATTTGCCATCTACCCCAAAGGTTGTTCAATCAACACAAAAGAATTGAAGAATATTAACCATATTTTTGGCAATTAAGATAACATGATCACAATTCCTAGCCATCTTTATTTTTTTTGTCAAATACAACAAAATTCCTATTAGATACACTCCTGTTTCATTAAGATAATATGATTTGAAATAAAAATTACAAGGGCCTAAAACAGAATACAAATAATGTCTTTGGTTGAAAAAACATTTCTTCCAACCAAAGACATTATCGAGATTCAAAAAGAAGACTTCTACCAACATGCTCTTAACCCCAGAAGCAATGGTACCAACTAAACACTTGGGGTGAGGAGGGTGAGGGGACTCCCAGGGTTAGATGATGCTAGAGAAAACAATCTCAAATAAGATAAAGCCTAATCCTGGCTTTCAGAATCTGAATGTTTTACTTCCAATTTATGTGCCATCTACCCAAGAATCCAGAAGCAAAACAATGTTATCACACTGATTCTCTAAGGCAAAGAGCAAGAAAAGCCTTCAGCACAGCCCTGATATGGCTCCCTGATGACCTAGAAGTTGTGAATGGGCCCTCCTCAGACAAAGGTTATGTTCTAAGAATTGAGGCTGTGCTATGGGAAAGAAATGAAGACTACTAAATGTGGTTTGTCCCTGGACGTTTTGTTTTGTTTTGTTGCGGTGGTGAGGGGGGAGATGTTTGCTTTACTTCCTACATTTGCTTTGGTTATATTCCAATTAAAGAGACCATCTTTAATTGCTATATGCTATCCCATTCTGGAGTCTTGACCTAAAAATTGTGGGGTTTTCCCCCTTCTTCCAAAAATGAATGTCAATAAAAGTCTCAATTTATTTTGTAGAGGTGAAGGGTTACTTATTATGGTTTGAGATATCAGATTTAATCCTGACGGAAGTAATCTTTTCAATGTCCTGGTGTTGGGCTGGAAAGATTATTACTTAACAAAGAATAATACTGTAAACCAGCTTTTGGTGACCAAAACAGAACAACAAAATCACTTTAGGCTATTATTTCTCAGTTGGATATTTTAGGTGTAAGTCAGAAAACATACTGAAAATATAAAAGAATGCCTTTGGGAGGTGAGCCATGCATTTATGTGTAGTCCTCACTATATATCAAATTCCAAACACATTAGAGTTTGTAAATAATAATACAAGTAAATTTATTTTAAGGCCATGGCTACATTAAGTTTCCCTTGATGAATACAGTTAAATCACAATAGATCTGTCACAGAGATTACTACAACATTGCTAGAGTGGAAAGAATATAGAACTGTCAGAAAACCAAAGGCGAAATGATATTAGTCATGTGACCTTGGGCAAGCCTGGAATCTCTCTAGACCTGAGTTTTTAGACCTTTACTTTTAGTTTTTCAGACCTAGAGTTTTTGCATCTCTAAAATAGGGATAATACCAACTATTCTCTACTCACACTGCTGGTGGAGCCGAACAGAAACAACTTTTCAAAGGGTAACTTTGAGGCCATATTAAAGAATTTTTACTTCTTCATTTGTGTTTTTTGACCCAGTAATCATGTAATTTTAAGATTTTACCCTGATGAAAGAATCAGAAACCCACCCAAATATTTATGTACCAGAATGTTAATCACAGCAAAAGCCAGAAACAATCTAAACAGATGATCAAGTCCATATAAATTACTCTGTATCCATACAACAGAAACTATGCGACCATAAAATTGAGGTTTTAGAAAAATACTTAATGAATTAGAATGTTCATAATAAGTGAGTAGAGTGGGAAAAGTGGGTTTCAAAGGAGTGCATATAATATAATGCAAACTGTAATACAGACACACACATGCAAAGAAAAAAGACTAGAGGAAAATATACCAAAATATTAACCACTGAACCACTGCTACCATTGAATGAAATTACAGATGATTCTTATGGTCTTTTTATACACTCTGTCTTTTCAAACTTTCTTGAAAAAAAAAACATGCATTGCATTTGTAATCAGAAAAAAGAATTTTAAGTAACATTTCCTCTCTACCTCCATTTTGGAAATGATATGAGATATTTGTGAAAGTATATTTGTAAACTCTAAAATAATGTTACAAGAGTAAGATCATATGATTATTGTTAGAGAAGTCCAAGTCCTCAACGCTATAGACAAAAAATTAAATAATTCAAGTCTAGAGGAGAGACCCCCAAAAAAGGCATTTCTGGAAATAACTGGACTGAGAAAGTTCAATTCTGTTGGCCTCAATTTACTTTTCCATACTCAAAATGTGCTTCTTATGTTTTCTTCTCTTTTTAAACATAATACCTGATAAAATGGGTCAGAATCTGTTGAAAACTCCTTGGGGTTATTTTAGCTGGACAACATCCTGGTTTTGTAAGGTGAGAAAGGATGTGCCATTGCATTGCCCAGTAAGATACACAGCTAGAATGTCCACATGGTTGGAGGAGTCAAGTCAGAGAGCAGTATACAAATGAGGACACAGTACCTTTATCTGTCCCTCACTGACAAGGCTCCCAGTCCATAAGACAAACTTCAAATTTATAAACTGCTAGAGAAGAGAGCACTGGATGGGCAGCTGGGCAGCTCAATCAGTAGAGCACAGGACTCTTGATCTCAGGGTCATGAGTTTGGGCCCTATGTTGGATGCACAGCTTACATAAAATAAAATTAAAATAAAATAAAATAAAATAAAACAAAACAAAATAAAATGTGTTCACTGGATCACTATGGCTTAGTTGGAATGAGTAAACTTCAGAGAGAAAGGACCAGAATACATCCACGGAGACACTTTAAATCTGAGACATCAGTAAATTATTTGCATAGGGTTCAGTGCTTTGCCTTTCCATTCCCTCTCCCATTCTGGGTGATAAGAAAATTTACCCAAATTTCCATCCATTGCTTTTCAAGGGTTTATTTTTTATTTCATATATAAAATCCAAGCTTCTTCAGAGCACAGTTAGGGTGCTTGATGATGCCTAACACACTCCAAATGCAAAAATCAAACAACTCAGTGATCAGCTCTATAACATCTAAATGAAAATTCAAAAATCAGTGATATTGAGAGGTCAATCAGTCTGATGATCAACTGAGAAAGTTGGTGAATGAAAACAATAAGGGCAATCCAATGAATAGATCTATATTAAAAAAAAAAGAATGCAATCCTTATTAGAATCATTATCTTCTGAATCATCAATTGCTACCTTGCTTCACTTAAAGACTCTTCAGTTTTTCATAGTTTAAACTGTGTTTAGTCATCAACCATTGCCTTTAAAGAGAATTTTTCTCTACAATCCCCTAAAACTGAATATAAAAGTAAGAGAGAAAGCAGGACAACTCCACTCAGAGAAAGTGACATAAGAGGAGGACAAAAATCCAATGATGCTTCTACCCCAGTGTTTGTGGCCACATATCTGAGAGAGAGAAAATAAACACAACTTTTACGAGCACAGTAGCTGACTTTGAGGCAAATGGTAATCTGACCCTCGTATGATAGAAAATCAGGTCAGGTCCTGGAGGAGAAATTAGATATCCTGATGGAAGCAAGCAGTGAATGATCTCCTCTTCTACTTAACAGATGCTATTAAATAATTTTTCACTCACTCAAGCTCAACAACATTCACTTGAACTTTCAACAACCTATTGAGTTGAAAGCAAAATACCGTACGACCACAGCCAGTTTCTCAGAAATGTGAAACTACCCTGGCCAGTCACCAATCGCACTGGGCCACATAGTCTCCCCCATCTTCCACAGGAAAGATCCAGGCCTACGGGCAGCATCTTATTGCTTTCCGCTCCACACACTGAATAGATTACAACAATAACAACCTTCCCTGTTTGAATACTGCCTTTTAAAAATTGAAAAAAACCAATCCACGTTGATGTTTGCCTCACCACCCTGCCTGCTTTGCTGATTCAATCTACATTTGATAACAAGGAAAAATTACATAATGTGATTCCCCTATGGGCCAGGACTGGTTGTTTTTCCAGGAAATTGTGAATGAGATATCTCCAGAGATCAGAAAAAAAAAAGTCAGGAAGACCATGAAAACAACCCAAAGTACTACAACAGGAATGTGTTGCAACTTCTATCATCACTGACGGTAATGCTGAAATGAAATTATCTCAAATAACTCAAGGTACTGGCCTCACTCTGAACCATAGGCATCACCCTGAACCGTAGCACTGATCCCGAGATTTATCCCAAAGAAGGAATATCAGCTTTCCAGTTCCGTGTATCTTGACTTGATCTAAATCACCAGGCTTCTAAACATCCCCAACTGTTTGGGAAAACTCAGCAAAGTTACTTGTTTTTTAAAGTCATTAACCAATTTGCAATCACTTGAGAACCTTTCTGCCCTGAGATATTTCAAGAAAGACAAGTTTGTTAATCATTTGGTCATGCTGCAATTCAATATCTGCAGCGGATTCAACCCTTAAGCCCCCTCAAATCCTAAAATACCTTCCTGAATCTCTCCCAGTATTGCAAAGGGCTTTTCCTGTTCTCGCTGTGCACCAACAATCCCCACTAGTATTATGTGCACAAGCACCATTTGTCGCTGACACTCATCTAGAGACACAGACAGACATGCTCCACTGGAGGACCGATTTCCAGAGACAAGAGATACTTTAAATGAGAAAAACAATCTACCCTGCAAGCCCTAATTGCCTGTGTGCTGTGCATGAGTTGAAAGAGAGAGGGAGGAAGGGGCTGGGGGAAGGCAGAAAATGGATTTTAATCTATAGAGTTAAACTTAATACGTGCAGCATTTTATTTCCAAATGTAAATCCTTTCCATTAAATTTAATTTATCTAATTGTTAATGAATTAGGAGACACATTTAGCAAGCAAGTCATCTACTAATTGGATACTAATGAAAACTCCTTAGCTGCTTGTTTTCATGTTGATCATCAGGTATGATTCACTGGTGTGAACTACAACCAAAGCCTCTGGTGAGGGAAATTGTACTTTCTCTTGGTCACTCTGCTACCTGGATCCTCAAAGAGTAAAGTGAAGGGCTAAGTTCTTTTTTTTCCTCCCTCAAAGGTCAGGGGTAGTGTTTGCTGCAAACCATAAAGCAACATAAAACATTTACATCAAAGGGCAAGATCACCCAGTATCAAAAAAAAATCACACACACACACACACACACACACACACACACACACACAAAACCAAACAATACCACTCCAAAAACCAAACAAAAAGCCAGGACTGTAGAAACTCAATATGCCACTGCTTATTGATGCAAGAGTAGAAGAAACTCTTCTACAAGTCATTAGCTGAGGCTTCTAGAGATGGGCCAGTTTTCAATGTAAAGTCTGAAACTAGGCTGGAAAATCTAGCGATGCTTTAGAACCGTCTTCACAGGATGCCAGAGGCCCTCTCCCCACTCCTGGCTCTGCGCTCCCCACTCCCACCCAGACCCCTCCTCCTTTATCCCTTTCTCCTAGGCAAAGGGATGTAGCCAGAGGCAGGGTTTCTTCCTGTGGAATGTATGGCCAATTATGTGTGAGTCCTTAAAGCACTCTGGGCTCCTTTCCTCTGGGGGCCAAAGCTTCAAATGAGGGCCCCCTCCCCTACCATGAATCCAGCGATAACCATCTTACAATCCATTCTCTTTCCTCTATAAACACAACCCAATGACCTGCTTCCTTTTGTAACTGGTGCCAGACCCTGAGTTGATTTCATCTGCCACCTTTCCTAATCCCTAGCTTGACCTGGGTAACAACCATTTAAATCTGGACCTTGACTGAAATGGTTTCTAGGTGCTACTGAGCAAAACAGCCCTTACATCCTGCTTGGATTTGCCTATTTTTGCTCCAGAAAGACTCTTGGGTGTGTACACCTTGGGTATGAAACAACGGTTCTGATGAGCCATCCTCCCCACCCCCCACCCCCACGCATAATGAAAGACAAATAATTTTGTTTGATTTCCATTTAAATGGCCACCAGATATTTTAAATAACAGTTCATGGTTTAGCTGCCCTTTGAATTAACAAGGAGTTGCCCTTGGGGTACCAGTCAGCAACCTGTATTGTGCCCTCCAACTCTGCTCCCAACATAAGCAAAGTTACAGACCAAGTCTCTGCTTACAGAGAATTGACAATCTGGCTCTGCCATTAACTCACCATGTGACTTTGGGCAAGTTGTGCAAACAGGAAGGGAATGATGTAGAGGACAGGGTTGAAATGGGAATATGTCCTGTTCAGAGGCAGAAAAGCATGGTGGAAGAGGGTCTATCCAACTCCTTGAGAGCCTCATTTCCAATCTGATTCCTGGTAGGTCAGAGAACTCCAAATAGATTTGTCCACAGTTACTCCCACTTTCCCTACTCCTCATAACCTAAGATCATATCCTTCTGCTAAAACAGAGCCCTAGGTCCAGCAAAATGTCTCAAACTGAGACCTCATTTGCTTACTTTAGATAGGTTCCGGGGTGCCAGTGTGGCTCAGTTGGTTAAGCGTCTGACTCTTGATTTCGGCTCAGGTCATGATCTCAGGGTTGTAAGATCGAGGCCCACATCAGGCTCTGGGCTCAGTGCAGTCTGCTTGAGATTCTTTCCCCTCCTCTCCCCACCAAAAAATAAATAAATAAAATATTTTTTAAAAAAAGATAGGTTCAGAACTTTCCTCCAAATGCCTTCACTATCTGTTTCACATAAGTCTAGAAATATGTCTTATACAAACATATATATGTGTATGTGTGTATATATATGTCTGTATGCATATACATACATATGAATACATGTATTAATGCCCTTCCTTAACCATCTTTTAAACAAATTTTAAAACCTGCAAAAGGTTAAGAATACCTTTATTCTTCCTGTGCCTTTATTATCAGACTTTCAATACTTATAGATCCCACTTGCATTGCTTTCCAATACAACTATGGCAGACAGTTATAGAGGTATTCACTTAAAAATACCACCACTCTGGAATCAGCAAAATAGCTCATTTTGTACAATTTTCACTACCCCTTCATTTCTGTGCGTATTTATGGTACCCAACTAGCATGGTCAAATCAGAACTCTGGGTATTGTGGTAGGCATTTATTTAAGTGAGGTTCTAATACAATGTGGTCACTATTGCCTTGCTGCCATTAAGTAGAATTGTACGTGCATTACATACAAGAATGTATATGTCCTGAAAGGACACAGCGACATAAAGCCAGGTTTTGTAAAATAGAATTTAATGTGAAGGACAAGAGCATGAAAGAGAGGGCAATCAAGCTGAAGAAATCTTTTAAGCAACTATACAGGGATCTAAATTAAAAGCAGATTGGATACGTTCTGGAATCTAGGCACTCAAATTCTGAATACTAGCAAGTATACTTATAACGTACTCTTCTCTCAGTACCCTGCTCCTCTCTTAATTTGTATTCGAGTTTAGCTTTCATTACTGAATTCCATTTGTCCTGAGGAAATGCTGTTTTCCAACACTGCAAACATAATATACTAACGGTTTCAGATATGTGCTGCCTGAGTTGTTAAATCCCGTTAAACGATTAAAGTAAGGCTGTCTCCTACTTTCTGGCTCTGTGTCAAAGATATATTAAATGGTCTTTTAAATTTTTTAATTATTTAGTTCCTGAAATCACATTACACAACCCTTATGTAATAATTAACCTGTGGCTTTCAAGTTATTAGTGAGCCTTTATTATGGTAATGATGGCTCACTCATAGATGAAGTTCATTAAGCCTCCAGTCCAGAGCTCACTGAGATCCCAGAGTCAAGAAAAGTTTCCACGTGCTGGTGCTCATCTAAAGGACTACATCATGAGAGAGAGAAAGAGAGATGAAGCATAAGTATCAAAGTTCCACTAGCAAAAATATACAGCTACTAACTTCGTTTAGCGATTGCCATAAGAAGTTTTCATTTTGGTGCCTCAAGAATACTGTTATGATTGCCTAGCAGTTTTTTCTCTGTGAGCAAGTTGTCTTCACTTCCCAGAGTCTCATTCCTCTAGACTGCAACAAGCCCCTGGGTCTTCAAAAGATTAAAACGAATAGAAAGAAAAAGGCACAGCTAGCTCACTTGTCGGAAGTCTCCTTAGCCAATCATCAAAGCCAAGCCTAGCTTTGGGTGGTAATATTAGCGGATGGATTGCCATGATGCACAAGCACCATGCTAGTTCTTCGCACATATTCTTTTATTTCATCCTCATAGCTACCCCTTGAGACAGCTGTTATTTGTTCCATTATATGAATTAGGAAACTGGGACACGGAGATTAAGCAATTTGCCCCAGATTACACAGCCTACAGATCCCCCTGGTCTGAGTGCAAGGCCCTAGCTACAATGTTGTAATCATGTATCTGTCAAGAAAACCCAGGCACATTAACAGGCATCTTCCTGAATGATAATTCTAAATCATTTGTATGGAAACACACAAATGTCAAAGCTAGCATCTCTCATTCCCTCAGAAGCCCAATCAATGTTCAACAAAAACTACAATCTGAGAAAATTTACCTGAAAGTACAGCAGAGATGCACTGTTCACTGATCATGTCAAATTAGGAAAGGTACCTATCAAAGTTGAAATTTTGTTCCCACCTAAACTGGGTGCTTTCTAGTATTTTTAGTTTACTCTCAAAACATTAGCCTGCCACTTTACTGTACTAACAGGTGTCATGTTAGTCTATCATCAAATATGAACCAGACAGGGGCACCTGGGTGGCTCAGTTGGCTAAGCACCTGCCTTCAGCTCAGGTCATGATCCCAGAGACCTGGAATAGAGCCCCACATTGGGCTCCCTGCTCAGTGGGCAGCCTGCTTCTCCCTCTTCTACCTGCTGCTCCCCCAACTTGTATTCTCTCTCTCTCTCTCTCTCTCTCTCTCTCTCTCTGAAATAAATAAATAAAATCTTAAAAAATATGAACCAGGCATTTTAGCTAGAAATATTTCCCCTTTGTCTACCAAGATGACATTATCACAGCACTAAATATTTTATTCTTGCAAACATGTCATTTGACAATACGTCCAAGCTTCCCCTTCCCCAAGACATTTGACTACACATCACCTGTCACTTTGGAAAGCTTGTTTCTGGTGATTCTGGCAGTACCTAACCCAATATAACAATTCACTGCAGCAGCAGGTCATTTGTCATAGAGTCCTTACATGTAGTTTCCCCAATAGTCCCTCTTTATGAGCAAAAGAACATTCCTCTCTTAGGTTAACAGGCTCACGAATTTTACTGAGAAACATGATTTGAATTTCCCTTCTAGCCCATCAGGTGTCCAGAAAGGTAGAGAATGATCAGAATATAATCAAAGAAAAGTTATCTCCAGCAGCAATAATGTCGATTCCTCTCCCTCCAACCCAAATCCTCAGTCAGAGCTGAATACTGTACTTTACCCAGAGTCCTGACAAGTTTTGTCATCGAGTTTATAAGCCTCCAGGAGCCTAAAAGCGGCAAGTTAGAGAAGTGGTGTGCACTAAGAAATTCCTGGTAGTCTGTCAGGAATTCATAGAAAACGCCACAAGCACCTCATGTGAAAAACCCAGTCTGTTAAGATTGAGATATGCATTCAATTGTTACTAAAGGCCAAAGACTGAAAAGAAAAAAGGAAGACAAGACCTTAGTAGATGACTATACATATATATGGTTTCACAACTGCTAATCACAGGCTTTGTTGAGCGTGAGTGCTTTATGTCTCTGCATGTTTTGTTTTGTTACATGCTAATACCATATTTCATCATCATGCTATAAAATACCCTTAAAGCCTATGTATGGGGCACCCAGCTGGCTCAGTCGGTGGGACATGTGACTCTCGACCTCAGGGTTGTGAGTTCAAGCCCCATGTCAGGTGTAGAAATCACTTAAAAATAAAAATCCTAGGGAATCCCTGGGT
The DNA here is from genome assembly GCF_018345385.1 of Vulpes lagopus. Taxonomy (NCBI): domain Eukaryota; kingdom Metazoa; phylum Chordata; class Mammalia; order Carnivora; family Canidae; genus Vulpes; species Vulpes lagopus. The sequence goes on from NC_054848.1 coordinate 104,598,275, forward strand.
GGCGCAGCGGTTTAGCGCCTGCCTTTGGCCCAGGGCACGATCCTGGAGATCCGGGATCGAATCCCGCATCGGGCTCCCAGTGCATGGAGCCTGCTTCTCCATCTGCCTGTGTCTCTGCCTCTCTCTCTCTCTCTCTCTCTCTGTGACTATCATAAAAAAATTTTTTTTAAATATTTTTAAAAAATCCTATATCTTTATAAAATTTTTCAAAAGCCTATATTTAAAAATTGAGGTTTTAGTAATTTTAACGATCCATTTTAGGCAAAAATTAGGAATGGGGAAAAATAACAGGAATTCTCTCCATTTTCCTTTTTTTTAAGATTTTATTTATTTATTCATGAGAGACAGAGAGAGAGGCAGAGACACAAGGCAGAGGGAGAAGCAGGCTCCATGCAGGGAGCCCAACATGGGACTCGATCCCGGGTCTCTAGGATCACACCCTGGGCCGAAACTGGTGCTAAACCACTGAGCCACCCAGGCTGCCCTCCACTTTCCTCTTTAAATTCCTTTGCATACTCATTAAAACTATAAAAGTTCACTGGACTCTTACAATGTAAATATGGTACGTGCATTGCAAGGGTTAGGTTATTTCATTTAATCAGTGCATCAACCCTATGAAATAGAGATTATCATCCTCAGTGTATCGATGAGAAAACTGAGGATCACAGAGCCTCAATCTCATCAGAGATTAGAACTCATTGGTCTGGCTGCAGACTCAGAAATCTTAACCTCCGCCCTACACTATATCCTGCCCTCAAAAGTAACTCAAAGTATGTCCCAGAGGAACTGTACATATTCCAGTTGGACTAAATTGACTTCATCTCCAAACAGGCAGTCAGAATGGTCATATGCCAACACACAAGTGAATATGACTCTTTGTGACTGAATTTTAGCAATGGGCTTGATGTGACAAGCCAGGCAGAGCAACTGAACAAGTTTGTGTGTACTGATGCAGCCTAAGGCAAGACTAGCCTATTATTAGAATACACAAATCTAATTTATGATGTAAATGGAACACAGATTTAAATTTCCTTCACACAACAATGGCATGGAATGTAGTAACACTTTATGAAAGAGTTTACACCATGCTGATAACCAATGCTTAATGAGCTTCTTTTCTCCAGACTCAAGACCTTTATGTTACTGTCATCCAGTTAACCATCTCATTTTTCCCTACTTGAATAGCTCTGTCCTCTTACAAAGACCCATCACTATGTAAAAGGAGCAGTATAATTAATTTTTTCAGTGAAAGCCTAGTTCTTGCTCTCAAACATCCTGCAGTTCAGGAAATGTCAAAATGTCAGACCATGGAGGTGGAAATAAACTCTACATTCCACTTCTGATCACTTCCTGTAGGAAAAGAAGAGCTAGACATTCCAGTGAGAAAGCAGACATGCACAGGACCACTCCAAAACAGTGACTCAATGTCTTTCTTATCTGATAAAATATGTCATTATCAGTACATTGTAATCTATTTGGAGTTGAAACATAACACCCTAGTGCTACCTTTAAGATTCTGTCACATCTCCAGAAACTGGTGTATATATATCTGTGGGGCCACAATACATCACTCCCATACTCTCTTTTGGATTGTTTTTAATAATAACATGAATTTTTAATTTTCTCATTGCAAAATACACGTACACTACACCACGTCTAGCACATACTAGGTACTCAAATAATTATGGGATAATTTTAGAAAAATTAGAAAATACAGGTAAAAAAGGAAAAAAAAACCTCCCCTGTAATCCCACCATCTAGAGAGAACTATGGTTTTCTGTCACCTATGATCCTACCCTTATTTCTATGCATATTAAATACACTTTTTATAAAAACGGGATCATACTTTATGTACTATTTTGTCCCTTGACAATAAATTGTCAGCATTCTACATCATTATAAATTCTTTTACAACACCACTTTATGAGCTGTACAATATTCCATCATATAGATGTCTCATCAGTAAACCAATTCCTTAATGTTAGAGACACAAGGTATTTCCAGTATTTCACTTTTATATTGTCACAACCCATATCCAAATTCTTTACCCACCTAGTTGGGCATTTCCTCAGGATAAATTCCTGGGCTCCAGGGTTGCAAAAATTGGAAACAACTCAAACACTCATCAATTAATGAGTTGATAAATATAATGTGGACTATCCATCCAATGGAATACAATTCAGCCATGAAAAGGAACAGAGTTCTGATTCATGTCACAACATAGATAAACCTTGAAAACATCATGCTAAGTGAAAAAAAGCCAGACATGAAAGGACAAAGACTGTATGGTTCCATTTACACAAAATGTCCAGAATAGGCAAATCCACAAAGATAAAAGGTAGAATAGTGGCTGCCAGGGGCTAAGGGAGCTAGGGCATGGGGAGTGACTGCTAATGAGTATAGAGTTTCTTTTGAGGATGAAAATATTCTGGAATTAGACAATGGTGATGACTGTACAACTATGTGAATATACCAAAAACCACTGAATTGTACACTTTAAAAGATGATTTGTGGTATGTCAATTATATCTCAATAAAGCTACTATTAAAAAAATTCTGAGGCATGTTTGGTTGGTCAAAAGTTAAGCAAAAATCTTAAGCTTTGGATGTAAAATTATTTCATAAAATGAACTTAAAATAATTTTGCTTCAAGAATGTTCCTTTTAAAAATTTATTTATTTATATATTTATTTATTTATTTATTTGACAGAGAGAACACAAGCAGGAGAAGCAGCACGCAGAGGGAGAGAGAGAAGCAGACTCCCTGCTGAGCTGGGAGCCTGAGGATGCAGGGCTGGATCCCAGGACCCTGGAACCATGACACCACCCAGGTATCCCACTTCAAGAATGTTCTGAATGCTATGCAATACCCAGTGAGAGAACTTCTTTAGTTGGGAAGTACCTAGATGGAGACTTTTTAGCCTTGACAAAAAAAAAAAAAATGTTAGTATCATGAGCACCTGTGGCTTTATTATTTATATGTTACAAAATCCAGAAAGGAGAGAATGCCTTTTTGAGGAACACACACACACACACACACACACACACACACACACACAATTTTCTAACATAAAAGTACACTACAGCTTCCGATAGTACCTACAGTGTCATCGTTCAAAATGTCAGATGGGGGTCATGACAGAAATGGCAAAGGGACACAGTCCCTGCCTGTGAAGGTCTTCTCATCTAAGACAAATTATATTCTTTTTCAGCCTCCCTTTACTGCCCCAAAACATCATTTTCCTTCCTGAGCAGAATTTCAAAACAAAACAAAACAAAACAAAACAAACTACAAGCAAAGCCTTCAGTGTATATCTTATTTTCCTCTTGATGCCCTCTTCATTTCAAATGCTGTCATGAACTCATTTCTGCTCCTTCACTTCTCCTCTCTGGTATGCTGTTCCCATTGGCGCCTCATAAGTGGTTCAAGCCAAAAGACCCATCATTGCTCAGCAGCGAGGGCAAGTCTGAGCCACAAGTCAAATACCTTTCGGAGACCTTTAACCTTGTTGAATGGGGTGAGAGAGTGATGAAAGCCATTCTGCATAGCAGGAAGGTCTAATGTCACAGCTTACAATCTGTCCAAACAGGATGCTGGGATTTTTTTTCCACTAAATGGTGATCAGGGTAGCTCAAAAGCAGTATTCCTATGGTAACACCCTCAAGCCACCCCACACCAAAAGAGAGAGGAGGTCAGGCTAGAAAGGGGGCAGAAACTTGGTCTGACAAACTGCCTTCAAAGGCTGCCTCTTGGAATCTGTGGGGAGAACTTTACAAGCCTCAGAAAGGAACAAGTGAAGGTAAACAGGCAGTGTCCACACAAGTAGCTGGTCAGCAAAACCTTTGCCAGCAGGGTACAGATTAGGTTAAACAAAAGCCACAGTGACACACCAGCCAAAAGCAACCAAAGATTTATATGCATCTTTAATGACTTTATTAGGTGCTAGCCCAAATATTTCACAGGGCCCCATCTTTCAGAGAGCCATCAGTATCTTCAGCATCCAATCAAATTATAGTTCTGAAGTGACTATCTCTTCTCATGGTTTCTAAAGCCATAACGTGGGGAAAGAGATTGCATTTTTCCATAAGGTTTGGCCTGTTTAGCCCTCTAATATGACCTTCACTCTATTTTTATGAGGCCTCATCCAAAGTACTTTATTTTTAAAAAATGGGAATTATACAATCAACCAATAAGGTGATGAGAGGCAAGTTCTCAGCTCCTAGACCTAGCGGCATCTTGTAGGGAAGACATTTTACTCCCCAAATGAGTTCACCCTCAAGTAGCTTGAGAAGGCTGTGAAGAACACCCACTATCTAACCATGTCAGGCGATAGCAATGATGAAATTTTTGTTGGGGAGCAAAGTCCTCATCTGTCCATTGTCCCCTTCTTCAGGGTATCTCCTTGAGAACATACTAGGTCTGATTTTTAAAAAAAGAGTCTTGACGAATACCCACCATTTGCTTCAACATGGACGGAACTGGAGAGTATTATGCTGAGTAAAATAAGTCAATTGGAGAAGGACAATCACTATATGGTTTCACTCATACAGGGAATAAAAAATAGCGAAAGGGATTATAGGGGAAAGGAGAGAAAATGAATGGGAAAAAATAGAGAGGGTGACAAAATATGAGTGACCCCTAACTCTAGGAAATGAACAAGGGGTAGTGGAAGGGGAGGTGGGTGGGGGGGATGGGGTGACTGGATGATGGGCACTGAGGGGGGCACTTGACAGGATAAGCACCAAGTGTATGTTGGCAAATTGAATTCCAATAAAAAATATATTAAAAATTTTTTGACCTTTTAGTTTTACAATGTATGTCCATGGACCCCAGCTTGAACGTTAGAGCTACAAATACTTACCTATAGAATTAGCTGAGACATCTTTTGCGAGGTGCCTCCTCTTGCCTCATGAGGAAACAAGAGAAGTTTGAAATTGTCCTCTTTCATTTTTCTGTAAAAACATTTCCTCTACACAATGCATGAAACTCTTGCCAGACTTTGCAGTCATGTTTGTGCTGCCTTACATAAGTGTAACTCTGAGAATGCCTACCTCCCATGAAAATCATGTGTTTTCCCTCTTCTATATTGGTATGGAAGGGCCTTTGGTCAATGGGACTGTTTTAGTTCTCTCACAATGACAAGCATTGTTAGTGGGGGAGGTAGAGTGAGGGAAAGGCATAGAAGCATCCGAAGCAAATAGGAATGCTATAGAAACAGGAGACAATTTCATACACCTGATCTGGGGACCAGAAGCATCTCTTGGTTACGTACATTTTTTTTTTATTTATGATAATCACACAGAGAGAGAGAGAGGCAGAGACATAGGCAGAGGGAGAAGCAGGCTCCCTGCACCGGGAGCCCGACGTGGGATTCGATCCCGGGTCTCCAGGATTGCGCCCTCGGCCAAAGGCAGGCGCTAAACCACTGCGCCACCCAGGGATCCCGGTTACGTACATTTTCACTCAATCAGTTGACCAATGAACATTTTCTGAGAACCTTCTGTGATCAAGCCCTACGTTAGTTGCTGAGGATACAAGTAAGACACGGTGTGGGCCCTGGAAGTGTTCTGTGTACTGGAGGCATCCAGTACAGATCATGGGATCCCTACAGGTCAGCACCAGAAAATAGAGTCCAACTTCCATTCAAAGAAACTGACTTTGATGTGGTCTATGTATACAATGGAATATTATTCAGCCATTAGAAATGACAAATACCCACCATTTGCTTCAATGTGAATGGAACTGGAGGGTATTATGCTGAGTGAAGTAAGTCAATCAGAGAAGGACAAACATTATATGGTCTCATTCATTTGGGGAATATAAAAAATAGTGAAAGGGAATAAAGGGAAAGGAGAGAAAATGAGTGGGAAATATCAGTGAGGGTGACAGAACACGAGAGACTCCTAACTCTGGGAAATGAACAAGGGGTAGTCGAAAGGGAGGTGGGTGGGGGGTTGGGGTGACTGGGTGATGGGCACTGAGGGGGACACTTGGTGGGATGAGCACTGGGTGTTATGCTATATGTTGGCAAATTGAACTCCAATAAAAAAAAAAAACTTAAAAAAAAAAGAAACTGACTTTGAACCTCAACTCTGTAATGGGGCCTGGCAGTGGGAATTTTGCTACCTCCTTGAGGTAGCCCGTTCTCCATGATTTGAAGAGCTTAGATCACTGAGAAGATCACCTGGCTTGAGAACACTGTTTCTGCGTAGAGCTCCTCCATTAATCCCGGTTTGCCTCCTCCCACATCAAAACTACACACAAAAAAATAGTTTAATTCTACTTTGACTTGAGAAAACTTCACATTTTTGATAACAGACAGCATGCCTCCCTGAAACTCTAATCTCCCAAGTTAAAAATTTTCAGTTCTTTCAACTTCTTCTATAGTGTGATTCGGAGTCTCCCTGGCCTTCCTTATTAAAGAAGTCTCAGGTAACAGCATATAGAGGTGCTACATAGAGGGTTAGTGTCTAAGGCCTGATGACAATTTACAAACCTAACTTGATGGAGAAAAAGGGATGCAGATAACAGGGTCCCAATTTGTGGTCTTCATCATCAAGTATAAGTGGAATTAATAATTCACAACCTGCTAATGCACAGCAAATCATATAAGAGCTTCAGCTTTAGAAACATCTTGAAACTGAACATATGCTCCCATGTAGTACCTAAGTGTGAATGAAAGCAATCTGGATATCCACCACAATCAATCAGGCTTCCTGACTGCTAAAGATGTCCTCACTTGCAAGAAAAGTTTCTGTCCTTTCTATGTTTCTGCACTCTTGGACACAGCAGTCTCTCCCAAAACTTTTTTTTAAGATTTTATTTGTTTATTTGAGAGAGAGAGTGAAAGAGGGAGAGAGCACAAGCAGGGGGAGTAGCAGGCAGAGGGAGAAGGAGAAGCAGACTCCCCACTAAGCATGGAGCCCAACACCAGGCTTGATCTCAGAACCCAGGATCATGACCTGAGTCAAAGGCAAATGATTAACTGGCTGAGCCACCCAGGCACCCCCATCCCGCAACTTTTCACTCTATAAAAAACAAAACAAAACAAAAAACAAACTTCCAGTTCCAATTCATAAAGACTCAAAAGCCAACTGTCCCATGAATTTAGGGCCAAATTCTTTAGGACAAAGAATCACAGTGCTTCTCTAGTCTAACCTGTTCACAGATGGAGGAAACTGAGCCCTAGGAAAGGGAAACTGACTTGTAAGTGACAGAGACCTGGCTAGAAGTCAAGCTTCATTACCATTCTCTCTTTTCCATCAAAATGCCTCAAAGTTACAAAGAAAGTCTGCAAGAAACATAATTCACTAATAGTGGTGTATCTATAAAAAGGTTCCTGATGACCAGAGTTGTATTCAGGAGTTTGTATCTTCCTCATCCACCAGCATCCCCACTGCTTTCCTCTTTCCAGCCCTTTTTTTTTAAGGATTTATTTATTTATTTATCTGAGAGAGAGAAAGAGAATGAGCAGAGGGGAGGAGCAGAGGCAGAGGGAGAAGTTGACTCCCCACTGAGCATGGAGCCCAATGTGGGGCTGGATCCCAGGACCCAGGATCATGACCTGAGCCGAAGGCAGATGCTTAACTGACTGAGCCACCCAACGCCCCCTCCTCTTTCCAGCTTTTAACCCGAGTCCAATACTATTCCTTCCTTGTAATGACTTTAATGATTAGGATGATATTGATGGTCTATTCTGTCCAAGTTCTTGCTTGCTTTACAAACTGATTTTTATTCTAGAAGATTCAACTTCTGGCATTCTCTCTGCCTCTCAGTCATCCTGCTTATAGCAGCAGTCAGAGAAGGAAGGTTTTCCATCAGGTTTTGGCACATTAAAAGAGAACTCATAGCCTGAACAAGGGAGGGATGAAGGAGTCTGTCTAAATATGCTCTCCGGGATGGTGCCGGAAACCCTGAGGCAAGCAAAATAACTAGGCTTGTCTTTGGAAGCCTCACATCCCTTTAGCCTCGAATAAACCTTGACACCCAAGTAGGAGTATCAGGCAACCACACTGGCCATTTATATCTCCGGGTGGCTGCAAAAAAGAACAAGAGAGTTTCCTAATCCGGACACTGACACGCTAAATTGTAGCCTCCCGTTTGTAACCAATGAGTATTCACAAGGACAGGTGGGTAATGGAGGATGAACATTCCCTCCCAGCATTTTTAATTAACTGGTTGTTGGATTTATTGGTCAGCTCAGTGGGAAATCAGAACCCACTACTTGGGGGCTATTTTTATAGCCTTCTGGAGTTGGGTTGCCTTAGTACAGACACCTGGCACCATTCCTAGAAGTGGCTGGATCTGTATTTTTCCCTTTTAAACAGCAACCAGTGAGTAGATTTGAGCATTCCAGGCATCTGGCTAGTAATCCGATATAATAAAGGTGCCCCTTTGCCTTCCTCCTCTGGTAATAGAGCACATACGCCACCAGTTTATCCTTTCACATCCAGCAGCAGGTCAGAGGCGAAGGGAGTGTGGTTAAAACACAAAATAAGCTCTGTAAAACCTGGGAAACAAGGGGCTGTATCCATCATCAATACATTTATAAGCTATAAAACCTGAATAAGTAGTATCTGAATAAACAACAGTTAATCTTATCAACTCTAAATTCCTCAAATCAGAATTGCAGCTCATTTCCTCTTTGCCTTCAGATGAAGCACTGCTTAGGATAAAAGAGAGCCTTCTGCCATTGGAGATCTTTTTACAGCACACATTAACAATTTCTATGCAGATATTTGGGTGGCAAATTGTAACCCAATACCTATTTTGCAATAAAACTACCACAGCATTAAATTGACATAATAGAGACAGAAATTCTATTCAGTCGAGTTTGGGTCATGCAGGCACTCATTTTAATGTGGGAGATGAATTAAGCTCATCCTTGGGAAATCCAAGGGTAATGACCGAAACACAATGTGATTGAGCTAATTATCAACCAGGTGTGCTTTAAGGAGTTGATGGTTCAATTTATTACTGCTAAGTGCACAAGCCTGTTTTGGGGAGGAGTTTATGAGAGCAGGTCAGACACTGCAACTTCTCAGAGGGCAAAAGACAACATTTCTGCAGATCTGGCATTATGTTGGGCCAGCCTAAATCCTGCCCAACCACCAAGGCCAGCTCAAGAACCGGGCAACTTTCCCCTACTGCACAAAGCCCCAGGGAGCTGACCATCCCCGGTGCTCTGCCAGCAGTTGCTGTCCATAAGCAATTGGCCAATGCTGCCTTGAAACAAGAGTAAACTTCTCATTTATACACGTCTGGTCTTCTCAGCTACGTAAACTGCTCAAAAGCACACACAAGGTTCGTTTCTTTGTGTTTTGTTTTTTTTTTAATCCTGCATGATGTTTGACCTTGTTAAGTATTTGCAGATTGAGGTCATCTTGGATAAAAGGCAACTTTTTAAATACTTATGCATTGCTGTATGGGTCTCTCTTATATTTGTAGGTGAAGTTCTGTATATGAAACATAAACCACTTAATGGCTCTAGTTTTGATAATGAACATGAGTCCCATACAGTGTGGGACACAGTGCTGGGTGTGCACTGATTTCATTATATTCCCAAACAACATCAGCCTGTTACCCAACAGAGCCCTACTTCTGAGAGGCCACATCTCCCTTCTTATGGCCATCCCTCATTCCTTCTTCTACTGTCTCTTACTAGTCCTTCTACTCACACGTCTCCTCTTTCTCCTCCTTGTTCCAGAACCTTGGGAGCCTGACATTCACAGCCACTACCAACTAAATCCAGAGCCTGTCTCTTGGTTGTCAAAGTGAATCTTCCTCAAACTGCTCATCATCAGTCTTCTACAGTGACTCCCACTCCACTAGACTGTAAGATACTAGAGAACAGGGACTGAGTCTGAACCATCATCTACATAAATGCTACTACCCCCCACCCTCCACTATCACTCAACCCAGAAGCCACATTTTAACTGGATTCCAGGATTCCAGGTTTCCCACCAGCCATTGGAGGATCCCAATTCTCTAGGTGGCTGTTAAACAAGTGGTCTGACTGGTATTCTAGTGGTTATTAAGTTCCAATTAAACTAAAGTATAGGAGCAGAACACACATATGCCAATTGACCTATAGTAGCTAATGCCAAGTATTCAAGGAGGCATTCTCCTAGCAGAGACTTGTTTTTTTGGCACAGGGGAACTTCAGTATTTGAATGTTGAATTTGCATTGAGAAGATAATAATCAGTCAAATATTTATTGATTGCCTGGTATATACCAGGCCCTGTGCATAAAATTTGTGAGGAAAAAAAAATGGATGTGTTTTCAATAAAGAAGTGTAATCAAGCGGTGGTAGCAAAGAGGAGCAACTTGACACACTTAAGAGTCAGAGGCCATCCAGGCAGACTAGCTGTGGTGCCTGAGGGAACACCAGATGTACAATAGCTCACTCCGTCCGTGAGATCTTGGGATTCAACAAAACAAAGGTACAAGGCTTCATCTTCTCTGACCCTTTTTACCAACCTATGTCTTCCTAGTTAACTGAAAATAAATTTCCTTCTCAAATGGTCCTCCAACAAAATGACAAGGGTGGGGGTGAGGGCACGGCAGGGACTAAGGTCAGGATAGGAGATCTTACCTAGGACTGGTTTAAAGGTTCTCCAAGGAAACCATTTGCTTAAATTTTCTGTCATGGAGATCCCTCTTCTCATCCACAGTCCAAATTATCCTGGCTACTTGGTGGTAGTAGAGTCACTGCCACTGAGCAAAGCTGGCTTCCAAACAAGCTCCAGCTAGGCCAGAGTTGACAAAAAGCAAACTACTACTACCAAAAGGCCCACCAAGCAAAACCCAGAAGGAATCTTGGAACTTGTTCACAAAGTAGGATTATTTTTTGTATTGTCCATATCTCTTTCCTTGGAAGACTATGTTGTTAAATTGCTCATAAAGATGATCATATAGGTTTTCCAGGAGTTTTGGGTTGAATCAAATAAATGATTATACTTCTAGATAATCCAATAACATACCACTAGAAAAATCCACCGAAAGAACCATTTCTATTATAGATGTATTTAAAGGCATCCAAAATGCTGCCTTTTAATTCAGAAATTATAAGTCAAATATTTCTAATTTTTTGAAAGAGGTTATAACAAAACTGCTCAGAACACATTAACCTAAGTGAATTTTTTACACCAAATACTTAATATTAGAGTTTTCTGTTTAATTTGGAAACATTCTCAAAGACAAGCACCAATTGTTTTTAATTTCACCAATTTGCTCATTACACACACACACACACACACACACACACACTTTTAATTTGTTTCTAGATATTTTTGAGTTAAGGTTATATATCTGAAAAGGAAAACAAAAACTAATTCCTTTTTTTCCAGAAAACAAATTTGAGGTATATGTTTTGAAGAAAGCCACTACCCCTAGGGGTGCCTGTGTGGCTCAGTCAGTTAAGTGTGGAGCTCTTGACTTCAACTCAGGTCATAATCTCAGGGTGGTGAGATCGAGCCCCTCCTGTGCCTCCTCAATTAGCAGGGAGGCTGCTTGAGATTCTCCCTCTACCCCTCCCCCTGCATGCTCTCTCTCTAAAATAAATAACTACATCTTTAAAAAATAAGAAAAAAGAAAACCCTACCCCTAAAATGTAAAAAAATGTCTTTCCTCACTGGAAATATAACTGATAGAGCAAAAGACTCTCTAGGTTTCCAGAGCTGGCTGTGTGACCTAAGGAAGTCACATAGACTCTCTGAGTGTCAGGTGCGCTAGAACTGTGCCTAGCAAAGAATACCATTGAACTTTACATGGGGTTGGGCCAGAAGATATACAAGGTCTTTCCATTTCTAAAAATCATGCATGAAGATGCCATCCAAACAGGTTCCAAAGAACCTATTTTTAAATATCTTACATTAACCCAGTATTGGAGCCCTCACTATTTTCTTAGGTAACAGAAACTACAGTGATACTTCAAATAAGCCTTTCTGACAATGAAGACAGTTTTATTTTAAAAAGGACATTTTAAGATACTCCATTGCTGTTATTTTTCCTTCTTTTTTTCTATGGTTCCAACACTTTCCAAAATGCAAATATATTACTTTCGTTCTCAGAAAAAAATAATTGTCTCCATCTTGGATGTGGGTTTAGAGATGTAAGAAAGTAGTAAGGGGTATTTTCTTTTTTTTAATTATAAGAATTATAAATCTGCTCTCTGGTCCTCAATTCCAAGATGAAAACAAAAAGAAAGAAGGAATAACCGGTGTGCCACAAAAGGCTGCAGCCACGTACAGCCTATCTGTGGCATCAAGTGCGCCCATTGCTTACCCAAGGTTAAAGCCATTAAGAAATTGGTTACTGGCACCACAGTAGAGGCTACCACCACCAGGGACATTCCCAAAATGAGTGTCTTTGATGCCTATGTGTGCCCAAGCTGTCTGAGACTATATTACTGTGCAAGCTGCGCCATTCACAGCAAGGTAGTCCAGAATCATGCCGTGAAGCATGAAAGGATCCTTCACCCCCACCCCAATTTAGACTAGCAAGTATTTTTTAAAAGATTTTATTTATTTATTTATTTATTCATGAGAGACATAGAGAAAGAGAGACAGAGACACAGGCAGAGAGAGGGAGAAGCAGGCTTCATGCAGGAAGCCCAACATGGGACTTGATCCTGGGTCTCCAAGATCACGACCTGCACTGAAGGCAGTGCTAAACCGCTGAGCCACCCAGGCTGCTCTAGACTAGCAAGTATTGCCCCAGCACCTCCACCAAAGCCCATGTAAGCTGCTAAATCCTTAAGGACTGAAGAAAAACTATTCTCTAGAAAAAAATAAAATAGATATTATACTTTTAAAAAAAAGAATTATACATCTGCATTATAGAAATTTTAGAATATACAATAGGAAGAAACTACCTGTGATTCCACCACCCAAAAAAAATCTCCATTAATATTCCAGTAATTTCCTTATATTATTTTTCTCTATGTGTATTACAAATAGTCAACTGAGATCAGGTATGTTGCTAGATGTTTTATTTTACATATATATCATTTCATGGGCATTTTTCACTAGCAATAAAAATATTTGAAAACACCATTTTTAATGGTTTTATCATGCTGTGCTCCATACAACCATTGGCAATTGTTCACTATTATAAACAATGTTGCACTGAACTTCCTTTTTGTTCTCATCTCTGTTACTGAACTTGGTATCTCTTTTGTAGCAAGTCATTGGCAGAGAAGGAAAGGGCCACACTGTGGGGAGCCAATAGGGGGCTGACTCTTATAATTTCCACCCCACCCTTCCCCTCCCCTCCTTACTTGTCTTTCTGGCGCTCAGTCTTCTTCACTGTCCTAATTTTCTGGCTCTGGATTCTGATTAGCCCCGATCCTGACACACTGAGCACAAGTGACTGATGAGAGAAACAGACACACACAAGACTGCAGCTGGAACAGCAAGGAAGGCACCAATGACCTGGCCCACAGGCTACCTGCTCTCTGGCTGGTGATCTGGGTGGCACTGGACACTAGACAAGCAGTGACTGGTGTTCCTGGCCTGGCTTTGGATGGCAAAGGGACCACAAGATCTCCATCCCCCTAGACTCTGAGAACTTAAGCAACAGCTGTGCCAGTACTAAGGAACAAATCCCCAAAGTAATCTAAAGGACAGAAGTACAGCTGAAGTGTTTTGATCCAGTGCTATAACCTTAAAATAAACATTAACATTCTCATCTATATCCAGCTTAGGTCTTCTGATATGCATATCTGACGTTATTTTAACTGGTATTTAAGGAGAGCTTAGTACCAATCCCTCCTCTCTCCTAAGTTGTTTTTTTTTTTTCTTTGACATTTCTTGTATAATTTTCTCCTTTGGTCTCAAACTGTGCAACAATAAAGTGTGTCACTGGACCACATACATCTTGTTAATAAAAGAAGTATTCTAAAAAAAAGAATTATTCTATAAAACATGATCTCCACTTCCAGAGCATCACAAACTAACTGGGAAATAAAAAAGGAAAATACATGAAAGGCTAGAGAATGATAAAAGTGCTGAGACCACTGTCAGGCCAGCTCGAGAAGGAAAGGAGGAGGCAAGTCTTAGCTGTGAAAACAGAGTCCTTAGCTACTCAGAGAGAGACAGAGAAGATGTTCCCAAGACCAGGAAAGCCACTGAGGAGGAAATGTGCCGCCACCAATAATCTTTCTAGCATATCTACCCCCACAGACTCAAATGTTGCTGAGAAGGCAGGAGGCAGTTAAGGCAAAATATGCAGGCTACATTACTGGATCAAGTCTAGTTAAGCACTAGAGGCTTTAAGAACTGCACTATAGACGTAGGACTCAGATACTTCAAAAAAAAAAAAAAAAACCTAAGCCCTTGACGAAATATCACTAAATAAGCAGCCATAAAAGAGAGAAACTAACAAACAACACTGGGGCCTAGATTTGTATAAAAACAAAAATAAAGAAAAATAGCCTTTCCTGAAAGAAAGTTGACATCTAAGTGCAAATGGCCTCAAGGGTACCTTTCATTTGCTTTCTGGCCATTTGTACATGACCTTACACACACAGTAAGGAAGGCAAATTTACCACATCATCTTCACCCCATGGGGTACCATCTGCTCCTTTCAAACTAAATTTTTCCCCTGTTCTCACCAAGCACCAATATTTTACATGTTTAACTATCAGCAGACACTTAATCTTAAAACCATTTTGCTTTTTTTTTTTTTTAAAAAAAAAAAGGATAAAAAAAATCATGGCACCAAGAACTCCATTTCATTGAAAAGTGAGGACAATGGAAAGAGTATATCTTTTCCTGAAATCCGCCAACATGTTTTGGACATACTGGGGAAGGGGGACATTCATAAAATGCCCTGCCATAAATCACTCCAGTAGAATTCTTTCTGAATATTCTCTATCTAAATGGAGATCAAAGACCCACTGGCTATCCCCCACTGAAATAATCTACAGGTTCCAATGGAGTTATCTGCAGGCAAATGATCAAGCTATTAACACTTGCCAGACCAGTGAGACTATAAAGTGAACTGTGGTCGAGGTGAAAGGAGCTTTGAAGTACACGGCTTTCTTTAAAGTTATCCAGATCCCCATGTAAGAATACTCATCCCAGGGAAATCACACCTTCAGGTTATCAGATGAAAAATCTCTTGTCTGCATCAACCAGCCTAGGACATTTTCAAAGAAAATGCATATCGAATCCATTCTCAAAGACTCTCCATTCTTTGGCTTTGTAGAAATGCCAATCCAATGCTGTATGAACTTTTTCATTTAGCAGAGATTTGGGGTAAAAAAAAAAAAAAAAAAAAAAAAAAAAAAAAAAAAAAAAAAAAACAAGGGACTTGACCAGTTCTGAAGAACAGTTTGCTTCCCATTGAGACAAAAATAAGGTGATACAAGAAAAGATGAAGGAAATATTTAAAATAAAAGAGAAGAAAACACAGGAGAGGGGAGACAAAAAGGACAAAATAAATAGGTAAAGAAGAGAAATCGTTACTAAATTCACCTTCATCCCCACTATCCTTAACATGCATTATACACGACAACAGGAGAAAGTTAATTCCACAGAAATAGATATACACGTTAAGTAGAACTAGAGTTGCAAAAAGCAAGATCACTAAATGTTAACACATGCAAAAATTCCACTTTCTTCAAATCTAGATGGTCTTCAAACATTCTGAATATTCTCAATGAAACCAGATCTGTTATGTACTCCTGGTAGAGTGCTGATCTGCCCCAATATCACAAACAAAACAGAACCATTAAGTTTTCTGTGGTCAGCAGTGTCTTTTTTATGAGTGGAATTAGGAAAATAATAATAACTCAAGGTCCTAGAATCCCTGCCATCACTAGAAAAAGATGAGAGGACAGGCTACTTTAATATGTAGCCCACAACGAAGTTTGCATCAAACATGCCTGTGAATAGGAACACTGCATGCGAAACTAAACAATGGATATTGGGGAAACTACTAGTAATTTTGATAGAAGGAGAAAATTGAACTGGATTGAATATCTAGAGTCATGGGTTAGTGCAAGTTACTTGTAATAGATGCATTTTTACAACATACAGAGGTCTGACAGCTTGAACTTTGATACATCTGAGCAATACCTAAATATCCCTCAGTACAGGTTTTTATTTAACAAGATAATACCTGATATCCAGGTTCTTCCAGTATCCATCAAGACATTCAATCTTACCCATTAGCTTTCCATCTATCATTTGTCCCTCCTCACCTCCAGGAGCCAGTCATTCAAGACTTTATTAAGTGCCTGCTACCTTCAAGGCCCTTTTTCATCTCCCTTTGCAAAAGGTACCTGGCTCTCCAGAATCTGGGATGCTGACCTTTTTTCTTTTGAAGAATTGCATCATCTTTCATTTGAGAAGTTCATTAACATACCCTTGATCTAAAGTTGTTCATGATGTGCAGTTATATATATATGTGTTTTACATTAAAGTGAATTAAAATGAATTTAATTTAGAATGAAAATCAATTTTGCTCTGAAGTTGTTTGGGTTTGTCTTTTCCGCACAATTTTAGAATGCCTTCAATAAACTGGTGATACGCAGCAGGGGGCTGAAGACCTAAACTCTACAGGTGTATTCCTAGACCTAACAGGGCACACCATAAACTGTCTTCAATGTAAAAACACTTTTTAAAGAAAAATCTAGAGAATGCTAAAAAGGAGACCAAATGCAAAAATAATTGATCTTCTCACAGTGAAAAACAGCCAATGTTGACATTTTGGTATGAGGCTTCCCAGGATTTTTCTACACACAGGTTTAGATTTATTTATTTTCGCTCAGTTATATCATACTATATATACATAGCTGTGTGTCCTGTGAAAACTACAATCTATAATGGCTTTGTAACATTCTATTGAATGAACATATCATAGTTTATACAACCATTCACTCCTCTATTATTAAATATTTTGTTGTTTCCAATCTTTTTGTTATCAGAAAACACCTCTGTTCATAAGGCTTTCTTTTTCTGTATTCAGGATGGCTTTCATAGAACAAAGTCCCAGAAGTAGACTATTGGCTCTAACCATGAATATTTTCAGGCCTTTGATAATACATATTGCCAAAATGCTGCTCCAAAAGGGTTGTACCAGAAATGCATGAGGGTGTCCACTTAACTAAATCCTCACTGGCAACAGATTTTTTTTTTTAAGATACTCTTTTCCTAATCTCTGTGTTAAAAAAAAATGTTATATCATTGTTTTCATTTGCATCTCCTTGATATTGGTGCCTGAACTTTAACTCATTTTTTAATTTTTTTTTAATTTTTATTTATTTATGATAGTCACACAGAGAGAGAGAGAGAGAGGCAGAGACACAGGCAGAGGGAGAAGCAGGCTCCCTGCAGGGAGCCCGACGTGGGATTCGATCCCGGATCTCCAGGATCGCGCCCTGGGCCAAAGGCAGACGCCAAACTGCTGCGCCACCCAGGGATCCCTTTAACTCATTTTTTAAAACACCTTTCTCTCCAAAAGGAGCATTTAAGATTTCTGTTAAAGTAGACACATAAATCTAATATCAGGTCCTACAAGAGGGCAAAATAAAATGAGAAGGGAAAAAAAATTACCCACTCTAAAGCTTTTAGCAATTTTTAAAGTTCCTTTTCTGTCCTTTTATTTAATGACTCTAGATGCCAGGCACTACAGTTTTTCATCAGCTTTCCCCAAGGCCCTCACACGTGGAAATTCTACTCACTCATTCTCTAAACATTGCTGAGGCCCCACCTGTCTCAAGCATGGTACTAGGCCCCACAGATGTCACAGGGAACACAGAGCCCCTGCCCTACTCTAACAAAGCCCGAGCCTAGGAAGACATGAGGGTTGTCCAGAGTGTAAGAATTCATAACAAGCGAACCTAATCAAGACTTGAAGGGTCAAAACTGAGGCCTAGTGGCACCTGGCTACCTCAGTTGGTAGAGCATGCAACTCTTAATCTCCAGGTCATGAGTTCAAGCCCCACATTGGGCATGGAGCCTATTTAAAAAATGAAATAAAATAATAAAATAAAATAATCTGAGGTCTGAAGCAAAAGCTAAATCTCCTCAGTTCTTTCTTTCAACCATTTCTCATGTGATATCATTTCAGATCCACCCTGGTCACTATCTTCTGGATGTACTCAACCTTGTCAACGTTCCTAAAATGTGGTGACTATACTTGAACATAATACTCCAGATGTGGTCTGATCAGCACACATGCTTCTAATACAGCCTAAAATTGTTTTGCTTTAAAAAAAAATAAGCTACACCACATTGTTGGCTCATATTAAACTTGTGATCAACTAAATCCCCAAGAACTTTTTACATAAACTGCTGCCAAGTCACATCTCTCATATCCTGTACATATGCAATTTTTTAAACCTAAATTCAAGACTTTACATCTATCACTGTTAAATTTCATCTTGTAGGTTCTGACCTAGAGTTCCTACAAGTTGAGGTCATTTTAAATCTGGATTCTGTCATTCTATATATTAAACTACGCCACCCAGCTCTATATTATCTGCAAAGTGGAAAGCCAGGCTTTGTGATCAATTATGATTAAGAATTTGCTCCTTTTAGGGCAGGGGCCATGATCTGGTCAACTCTGTTTTCTTCACAGTGCTAAGAAGTAGGATGCCTTCTACATTGTAGGTGCTCGGTCCTTGTTAAATGAATGAACACCCAGGTACAGCCAAAAACACTTCCCTGGCCCTTAACTAAAAACATCTTCTGCCAGGATGACACTGAATCAGTTGCTCAACCAGCTGTGAATTTGCCTAATTACTAGTTATGCAGTCAAATTTCACAATCTTATGCACAAGGATATTACAGAAGACTCTCAAATGTTTTGCTAAAAACCAGACATCCTATATTTATATTTGACATTCTGGCGTGGTTGTTCTGATGCAGACACTGTGATCGCAGCCATGACAAAAACGGACTCCTGGAAGCTGTTTATCACTTCCTTCCCTGATGCTTCTTCCTTACCCTGACTATAGGAGACTTTGACTTTCCATTTCCTTCACTATGAATATCTGAATATGTGTTCCTTTATTGCATTACAGTCTTCATCTTTCAAAGGCAAATTTTAAAAATAATTTTACATTAAAACTGCATTGAGAAAGTGAAAATTTCATACATTTATAATCAGAAAAAATAGACATATTTCTAAGTTTGTTAGATTTTGAAAGTGGACAAACCCTTAAAAGAGCCCTATTCCCTCAAAACATGATATTGACGTTTTATACTTTTGAAAAGAGTGGAAACCTATTACTTTTCCATAGTATATTACATGGAGTATTAATGAGACAACTGACAGTCACAGATTCAAGGATTCCCAGTAGAGTCTACATTTGGGACAATGAGACCATACTGTTGACCCAAATATCATTCCCTCCTCTGTTCCTGTCCCTTGAAAGTTTGAAATCAGAGATTTTAAGAAACAACTAGTCAAGAAATAAAAGAATTCTCAGAGAATGAGCAGATAATGTGCCCAGAATGATTAATGGCCTTTCAAAGATGAGCAAGTGTGGAGAATACATGACTCCTGGCGACGTGGGCTTTGCCGGCCAGATGGTGCCTGACCCCCGCATCCCATTCCTCATCCCTTCTCTGAGCTTCACTCTACCCATGACACCCATTCTATTCTTGACCCCCCCACACTCCCACCTCATCCCCAAGGCTGAGGGATGAAGTGAAGCTGAGGATGGGGTGAGGCTGTTTTGCACATTACTTGGTAAGTTTAAAAAAAAAAGTAGCTGAATATTTTATTAGTCTGTTTTGTGGGGCATTGCAGAAGTGCCCTCTCCCCATGTTAAAAATGTTCTCATCAAAAAGTTCCCAGCATCAAAATAGTTAATCAAAGGAAGCATGTCAAAAATCCATATAACCAAAAAAAAAAAAAAAAAAAAAAAAAAAGGCCATATAACCACCTATATGATAGAATGAAACCAAAGTAACTAGGAGTTAGAAGACTTGAGTAGCAGTTCCAAATTCCACCAATTGTCTGGCAGACCTTGGGAAATTCTATTTCTAATATGAGCCCATCTTCCTTGCAACTGGAAAGTGTACACTACCTGATCTTTATAGTTGCTTCTCCAACTATGCCTCTCAGACTACTTGTTACTGTTGTTAAACTATTTCATTTGTAACTACCTTGCCTTTCAGCATGCTGGGTTAAGGACCATGTCTCATGCTTCCACAGAAGACATCAAATCTGAGCACATAGTAGGTACTTAGGACCATTTCTTGATTGAATTCATTTCCCATGAGCTAGACTGGCTGTATTTAGGCTTCTATTCAATAACTTTACTCAGAGGAGCATAGGACATCACAGGTCACCTTGGCTGCTAGTCAGACTCTAACCAGCATCAGGCCAAATTCTTTTGCTTATAAGGCATAAGAATTGCAGGGATGGCCCAAGAAAATATCCAGCCTCCCAGGGAATCTGATGCAGGTCCTCCATGACCGTCTGTGACCAGAGGGAATGATGCTTCCAAGTGACCTTTTTTCAAGTTTACCTCCTCCCTGCCGCCCTCGACCTAATTGATATGTGCTAAATTACAGGTGAAAAATGCTCTCTATATTATAGTCCAAGAAGTAAAAGAAGGGTCCTGCTGAGATACTGTTAATATCTCACATTTCAGAATAAAGTTTTTTCCCAAAACATAAGCATTTCTTTTTTTTTAACATAAGCATTTCAGTGATTTTTTTTTTCAAATAAGATTCTACCACCATCAAACTTTTCTTTATGCTAACCACCATAGGGAACATGTCTTTAAAAACTCAGAGCTATTTAATCTTCATTTTGCCAAAGGAACAAATTCATTCTGCAAATCTTAATTGAACGCCAAGTACATGCTAGGTGCTATGCTAGCTGCAGACAAAATACATAAGTACGCAGTACACATAGGACATCTTTTCACATTAATTCACCCAGATATAGGTTAAAACCCTAGAAAACACATCAGCTTTCTATCTTCTTCTCATGCCAGTGATTAAATACCCAGCTCTTCTGATTAGAAAAAAAAAATGTTCTAATTTCCTTATTAAGAAGATAATTCACCAAAGGCTAATCTGAATATGTTTATCCTTCGAAACCATGCTGCCATCCTAGTCAAGCCTGACTGAAGAGTGGTGTCATCCCTGTTTTGGGCTCCCATGCCTTACTAATAGAAAAAAGTGAAGTACTGAACAGATAACCGAAATTTCTCAGTGGGTCTATACTTTCTTTTAGCCTCAATTCACAAGAACGGCATATACCTGAACTTCTGACCTTTTATACTGCTCCCATTGAAAATGATGGCAGCGATGGCCGATTGCCGCCTTTAAAAAATGAAATGGTCACAAAGACGCTGGCAGAGTAAAAACAGCCCAAGTAAAGCATTTGGTTTGGCATGTGGGGAATCCTCAATGAGATGCCAGTGCCCAATGGTCTCCTGTTACTGTCCTTCAAGACACAGAGTTTCTCAATTCTCTCATTCTTAAGTTGTATCAGGTTTAAAATTTTTCACATTAGGCAAATACGCCACACAGAGAAGAAAGCTGACCCTCACAAATGGGCATCTGGGCCTTCCCTAAAAATCTGTGAAAGTGGTTTCAAACTAACTGTCTCAACACATTGGTATGTTCGGATCAGCTGTGAATATGTGCTTTGCGTCAGCTGTTACTAATACTGAACTACCAACATTTGTAAGTAATCTTCTTTTAAAAATAGTGAATTGAAAGTTGCTCCTATACTGTAGAAATACCATCGCTAAATCACTCACATTCCAATAGGCTTTCTGGTCCAAGAGACAGGAAGGGGCGGGATTACCAGGGTGCGCTGGGAACTGCGCAGAACCTCAGCTGGCCCCGCCAATGGGAGGGCCCGCGTGGGAAGAGCGGTTCCTGGGGATTGGCTAACGCACCACCAGAGCCTCTGATCAGTCTTAACTCTGGACAACCCAGAGCACGCTGCATGTGGAAGTTACCAGACTCAGCTCTCGTGATGGGCGGGAATTGCTCCTCTGAAAGATAGCTTCAATTTCAATTTTCAAGACCTGAGTTTGTAATGAGTTGGGCTTGGGGGGTGTTGAAAGGATTGGTTTTATTGGAGGAGGGAGGGCATTATTCCAAAGCAATTACCTGCCTGATTTTCAACTCTCTGGGCTGCAAGTGATATAACGGAAAGTGGGCGAGTCACATTACCTTAAAGTGAGAAGGGGTTTGGTGTTTGGAGCCAGAGAAGAAGACATTCTCTTTTGGACCTGCTGAGTTTTGGTTGATGGTAGGATATCTGAATGGAAAAATACAACCGTATATAACTTAATCTGAGCTGGTTTCCTCTTAGGTAAAATAGGCTTGAGACTCTCTGCTTTGAAGAGTGTTGTAAGAATTGGAGATGATGTATATAAAGTACACGGCACAAGGCCTGACTCCACAAGAGGGTTTTAATTATCATTAGTCCATAAGACATGCAGAACTGGGGCATGGGTACAAAGTAAAAACTGCAGAGTTCATTACATTGAGGTGGCAAGCAGAAGCCATGCAAATGAATGAAGAGAGGAGAGTATTAAAGACATCCCTCAGGAGAACAGTTACTTGGGGATGGAAGAGGAAGCTGTGTCATCAAAAAAGGAGAGAAAGAATGCCCAGACAGGTAGGAGGAAAACAGATCTATGTAGTGTCCCAATTCATGCAAGGAGAAACGTTCAAGGGTGAGAAAGAGAAATAAGCCGCAATGAATTCAGTGAAAAGTCCGTTGCTGGTAATCTGCAGGGGAGCAATTGTAGTAAAGAGGCAGTGGCAGAAGCCAGATTACAAGGTGTTTCAGAATGAGTGGTAAAGAAATGGAGCCAGCAGATGTAAACCACTCACTTGAGAAGAGAAAGTCAATAATCTCTCAGTCTGACAGCTGGACTTGGTCCAGACTTGCAAGAACAGACTTTAGCCATAAAGACTTAAATGTGGGATTTTAATATGGAATTTCTGATGGCTGCAGGTATAGAGGGGCCTCCCAAGGGAAAAACACATTCCTCCTAAAACTAAATATGGCTTTCATAAACTCAACAAAGAGAGGCCAACCTTGGTTGTTTCTTAAATCTCCATGGCTTCAATATAATGCCACTCAATTCTAGGGACTGAAGAGAAGGGAAAGAAACAGAATGAAAAATTTAAGAATGTACAAAGATTGGTGAAGAGCCTTCTCTGTTTGGTGGCCTCCCTACAGAGCTTTTGTTCTCAAAATTCCCAGACTCTCCAAGAGTCTTAAAGGAGAGTAACTCAATCAAGCCTCCTCAGGTTAAAGGGGAGAGGGGGGAAAAAAAAGCTTGTCTATTAACTCCAAACCAATCACCTCCTGCTTCCCTTGTATTACACAAAGTCCCTAGTGACTTTGTCTTCAGTGAGTAAATAAATAACCCCCCTAGAAGCAGAATAGTTTTCTGACAAAGCTGGTAGGGTCCACAAAGCTGATTAGGGCTTGTTTATTTGAAAGTTTCAAATAAAAGGCATTTCAACTGGTCAGGAATGTTTGAGGACTATTAAGATGTGACAGGATTCACTAGGGTAAACATGTCCTGCCTCAGGCTTCTTGGAGCCCCTAATCCCTATAACAAGCAAGGTCCTAAATAAGAGAAATAATAATACTAGCTACATTATTGAGCAAGAGTGTACCATGTGCCCTTTACGTGCATTGTGTCATTTAATCCTCACAATAGTGCTGGGAGGTTAGATATCATTAACCCCAGGGATGCGGAGCTCCTGGGCTAAACCTGGCGCCAAAGGACCTCCCAGGTTTTGCTAGCATAAATGCCCCAGACCTATATCCTGGCCATCAACTTGTATTTTCTTGTCCTAGCTCTGCTTCGACTGCTTGGTTTTCAACCAGCTAAACATAAATAAACCTCCCTGTAGTTTGTCCCCTCTCTATCTTACAGGTTTTGGAAATAAGTTCAAATCCTGGCTGTCCTGTCTGAGCTGTGCAGTCTTAGGCAAAATGGCTTCCTCAAAGGGGCAAAAATGGTAGCTTCCAATGTTATTGTAAAGACTGAGATACTAGTACAGAGCGTAGCACAGAGTAAATCATCAAAAATGTTACTTTTTAAAAATGTGGACATTGATTCAATGTTTCCCTTGCTCAAGTAAGATTGTTCCTTTTTTATAGCAATATATATTTACTATAAACAATTTTTACAATATATATTGTGTGTGTATGTATATATTGCTCTAAAGTCTTTGAAAAAATCCAGAAAAATGTAAAGAGAAATAAAAATGGGACACCTGGGTTAAGCATCTGCCTTCAGCCCAGGGCGTGATCCTGGAGTCCCAGGATCGAGTCCCACATTGGGCTCGCTGCATGGAGCCTGCTTCTCCCTCTGCCTATCTCTCTGCCTCTCTCTGTGTGTCTCTTATGAATAAATAAATAAAATCTTTTTTTAAAAGATGAGCTGTTATCTTACCATCAAAAAAAAAACCCAGATATTGTAGCACAGATGTATATGTGTTGATCAAAATGGAAGGGATAGTTTCATACCCTGTTACTTATAAAACTTTAACATTATATCATGATCATTTTTCTTCGATCATGAAATATTCTTTGAAAACATCATTGCTGGTAGCTTTATAATATTCTAGTCTATGGACATATCATACTGATTTAATACACACAACACTGATTAAACACAGCAACTGCCTTTTAACCAAAGTCTTCAGTAGCCTGATCCAGAGGACTCTTCCAATGAAAATTCCAAGGAAAAGAGACTTTCTGTTTCCCTTAAATTACACCTTGTGTTTGGCCACCATCCTTCTAGCTGCCTCTGTTGGGGCTTATTGGCTTTAGTGTTGCCTGTCAATGTCTAAGCAGAAACTGTGAAAGTTAGACTTTTGGGCCGACGTCCTAAGAAACCACCAGCTTGAAAAGATGTAACACGTATATTCAACCATAGCTACCTAATAATGAAATGTGTATCAGAATATTTTAACAAGCCACATTACCACGCATTTTATGACATCAGAGGAGCATTCTTGAACCAGAGGACTGGTTCTTGTTAAGATATCCGAGATGGATTGGTTAGCTATATTGTGCTACAGCCAGACAACAGAATATTGCAGAGCCACTAAAATCATGTTGACATCTATGTAATAATACAGGAAAATGTTCACAGCCTATCGTTAGATTGTTTAAAAAGCAGAGTATAAAATGGTGTATATATTATAAGCCTTGTTTGAAAAAAATGTGTGTGTGTGTGTGAATGAGTGTATCTACAGTCTACTAAAAAGGCTATTAACCAAGCTGTTAAGAGTGGTTATCTCTGGTCTTAGTATCATGAGGGAATTGCTTTCTTCTTTATCGTCTCTATATTTTTTAACTTTCCACTGTTAATAGGCATTATGCCACTAAATGATCTTTAATTTTAAAAAAAACAAAATTGTTCATTCTCCTACCTCCTAAACCCCTATGGTGTGTGCTACCATTCCCTATGTAATCTGGCTTCTCAAGACTTCATCGTATCAGCAACAAGAACCCTGGTGGAGCTGTAGAACACTGGAATTAGAGTGGAAGCTCTGAACTGAAAACTAAATTCTACTGTGTCCTAGCACTATGCCCTTGGCCAATTCATCTCTCTGAGCCACAGCCCTCATCTCTAAAACAGGGAATGATATCACAATGATATCATGCCTCACAAGGTGGCTGTGAGTTTCAATGAGACCAGGCAGGTGCAGGCGCCCATTCCCACGCCCCGTGCACCGGAAGTCAGTTAAACCTACTTCTAATACCTTTCTCAGCAGGACAGAAAGTGCGAAGCGACCCTCATTTTAATTATTCAGTTCCTCCTCTATATTTCTCTTTTCATTCAATGTGTTCTCACATGCTAGGCTGGAGTGTGAGAAAGAGGTCACAAGTAGGAGTGATGCCATCGAGAGTGTAAATACCTGAGAGGAGGGGTCAGGCAAGAACCCGAGTAGCGTGGTCTTTGCATTGAGAACCAACTAGAGAGGCTGGATCACAAGCCGAATCTAAGTGAATACAGGGGATTACCCCTGCCTACTCTGAGCATGGCTGAAACCCAAAAAGGAAGAAAAACTCAAATTTAAATATCCAATTTAAAGGGTCCAGTGTTAATGCAGCCATGGTCGTCAGAGGCACACGTCTGACTGAAGCTTGGGGGTGGGGATCGGGGAGATGGGTGTACAAGGGTGATTAATGAATGGTCCTAAGTGAGGGTTAAAGGAAACCCTTGTTGGGTTCATAACAGAAGAAAAGGGCTAGATGGTCAATGCTAATTATGTTCTTGTTTGCTATATGACCTTCGGAGAGCAAATCTGTCTTCGATTGTGTTAATGAGCACCTAAAGCTAAAGGATCTGTCCTGTGCATTTGATTACTGCCATTGGTTCTTCCAAAAGTGGTGTCATATTTGTCCTGCAGAGAAAAAGGGAAGGCATTTTCAAGTGCAACAACAGTAATAATTATTAATAATAATAAAACCTCCAACCCTTCCTCTTCCTTTTCCCCCATCCCTCTCTTGAATACAGCTGGTTTATCATTCTGTAACTCACAATTTCCAAAAAATAAGCTGAAAAATGTGACGGTATTAAATATGAATAACCATCTGCTCCATCTCTTTGAGGAGAGCTGGAGCTCCAAACTCCAAATATAGCACACCAAAAAAGCCCGCCCTCTGGCATACTTAAGCCAAGGGTTCTTCTTTCAGCCTACACACTCAAAACTTTTAAAAGGCAGGTGAAAAAGTGAGCTCCTCAGCCAAAATTCTCACTTTTTAAGGTCCACAATTTTGTCTAACATTCAGAATTGCATGCGGGGTTAGAAACTGTACACTTGGTACGTCTTTTTCAAAAAAATCACAGAAATAAAAAAAACTGCTAGAAGTCTCAAAACATCAGATAACATGATTGGTTTTATTCCTTTATGACTCCACCTGAACAAGAGAGGAATGAATGGGCTTTGGGAAGCTCTTATTTCTCCAGCTGCTTTTGTGCAGAATAATATACTTTCATAATGAAATGTAAGATTATAAATTGCCAAATTGATTTTGCATCAGTGGTAAAAAGTTATAAGTGACTAAGTGTCCTAAGGTGACCTAGTATGTTATAGAAAATGTGAAACCATAGTATACTGACAGTTTCATTGGTTTAGCAAGAGTTCATATCACTCGGCTGAAATGCATCATTGGTCTCTTTGTCATTACATCTTATTGCAGCTTTAAAAATAAAGTAGATGACAATCTTGTGAAATGTTTCCTTTACTGAATCAGGTTCCTGTCCTTGACTTTATTGCAATGCCTACCTTTCCAAAGCAATGTTTACAAACTGCTTCTGTCTTTTAATATATTTTGAATAGTGAAATTTATTTCTTGACTTGATCCCTTCAAGCCAGGAGATGGAAAAACACTAGTGTACAGTCCGGGTGAGGAACACCAAAAACAGATGGCATCAAGGAGTTAAGTACCAGAGTGGATGGCACCTTGACATTTATTGCTGTCTAGTGCAAACCAGAATATATAATTTGACTCTTTTACAGCATTAGGAGGGCAATTTAAATGCGTTAGGACTTGAACTATCAAAAGATTCTGTCTCCTGTCTCCAGATGTAATTACAAGACAAGACTATTAAAGCAGTCTTATAAATACAAATCTGAGACTGTGAAGGGCGACAGAAGCGGAAAGAACCACCTACCCAATGGTGGCAGCTTGTTTTCTAACAGAACGGCTCCTGTGCAGAATGGGAGACCAGCTTGCTGGTCAGGATGCTCTCCTATAGAACTGCAGGTGTTGAGCAAGGTCCCTGAGTTCAACTGCCACCCAATACAGTGAGCTAGGAGCAAAACTGACATTTCCACTGCCAAGAACATTCTAGGCCCTTTTCCCTCCCTGTACTACTGCAAGCTTTTCAGATTTCAGTCATTAGTCTTGTTTATTGAGAAGCTACTTACTATGCATGAGAATACATACTGCTAGGCAATGGAGCATTCTAGTCAACCCAGCCCATGCCAGGTTGGTGTTCTCCAAACCTCACTAGGTAGAACTCCCGAAATGGCAGTTTTCACTTGTTTTCCCAACACCCTTCTTTCAATGATATTGTGTGTATGTGTAAATATCAAAAGGAATCAAATTTTTGTCTATTAAACTCACAATATTTCTGGAAATTAAAGAGATTCTCCAGTTACCTATCAATGCAATACGTTCCTTGAAAAGATCACGTCCTAGGTAGCTACCATGTGAAGGAATTATATACAAAAATGGTGAAAGAATGAGGGAAGAGGGGACTAAGGCTGGCCAAATAGAATCCCAGGAGGAAGTGGGACAGATGCCTGGGTGGCTCAGCAGTTAAGCGCCTGCCTTCAGCTCAGGGTGTGATCCTGGAGTCCCAGGTTCGAGTCCCATATCGGGCTCCCTGCATGGAGCCGGCTTCTCCTTCAGCCTGTCTCTCTCTCTCTCTCTCTCTCTCTCTCTCTCTCTCTCTCTCTCTCATGAATAAATAAATAAAATCCTAAAAAAAAAAAAAAAGAATCACAGGGGGAAGTCGAGATTCTCAGCAGGGGGCCAGGTGAGAGGAAGTGCATGGGGAAGAAGGACTCAGGATTGATTAGGATGCAATGAGATGGGCATTTACATGCTGCTCCTGGGCGTATAAATGGGTAAAACCTACTGGAGGGCGATGTGACACTAGGTATATCAAGATCTTTTTAAAAGCTTATATCCTCTGATGTGGTCATTTTACTTTCATGTCTCCACTCCCAAGGAAATGCCAGAAATGAGCACAAAGATATATGTACACATGTGTCCACTGCAACATTATTTATGCCAGCACCAATCTGGAAACAACCTAAATGTACTTTGTTAATAAGTTGATTCAGTACACTAATGCAGATTAACAATTATACTTAGGTGAACTTTTATTGGTATGTGAAAGAGCATGTATATTGTTAAAGGGCAGAGTTCAAAACTGTGTATGTGAGAGGTGCCTGGGTGGCTCAGTCGGTTTAGCAGCCCACTCTTGGTTTGGTTTCAGCTTGGTTGGGTCGCAATCTCAGGGTCCTGGGATCCAGCCCAGCATTGGGCTCCCTGCTCAGTGGGGAGTCTGCTAATCCCTCTCCCTATGCTCCTCCCCTCACTCATTCACATGCTCACTCTCTCTCTTAAATAAAAAGAAAAAACTGTGTATGTGATAAAGTATCATAATCTACCCCTCCCAATCCTGTGTATTTTCAAAACATCTACAAACAGGGTAGTGAAATAAAAAAAAACACAGCTCATCACTGTTGAACGTAAGAGTTTGGCCACTTAAAAAAGCACTTTTTTATTCTGAAATCATTTTAGATTTATAGAAGAGTTACAAAGCTTGGAGTGCCTGGCTGGCTCTG
Source organism: Vulpes lagopus (assembly GCF_018345385.1). NCBI lineage: Eukaryota > Metazoa > Chordata > Mammalia > Carnivora > Canidae > Vulpes > Vulpes lagopus. The sequence goes on from NC_054848.1 coordinate 104,627,609, forward strand.
TTGGTAAAACGCGCAACTCTTGATCTTGATCTCAGGGGTGAGTTCGAACCCCATGTTGGTGTAGAGACTGCTTAAAAATAAAATTAAAAAAAAAACACCAAAGCTAGTTTCACCAAGCTCCCCCTCATATTAACATCTTACCTAACCATGGACCATTTGTCAAAATTAAAATATTAACAGTACAATACAATTAGTTAAATTACAGCCTTTGTTTGGATTTCTCCAGGTCTTCTGCTATGTCGTCTGTTGCAGGCTCTAATTCAGGATACCACATTGCATGTACTTGTCCACTTAGTTTTAACAAGCTATTCCACATTTTTTTGCCTTGCCTGAGACTCAGGAAATGTCTATTCATTTCATCAGGCTTTCTTTTAGCTTCATCTATTTCTATAAGAAGAGCCATGAAAATACAGAGAAAATGCCATTTTAGAATAAGTCAAAATATTCTCTTTTCCTGATTTTCACATGAATTTACTTGTCTCAGAATTCTTCTTACAGACCTTTCCATTTCTCTATCCCATGGTCCCTGGTTCCCGGTCAGTGGGATTCATGCTCCCCTAACAGTCAGGCCCCCGCTGGCTGGACAGCACCATCTCAGGCAAGGGACAAGAACAAGTACTAAACCAAATGGAACAGAACATTGAGGTGAGGAGCTGCTATCAGTAACCCCAATTAGGCTGGAACCTCCTCCAGATAGAGATGATTCACTCAACAAGCTTTTCCTTGGCATATATGCATAAAAACATCTTTAGTATCATGTGTGTGATCTCCTTGTGGTGCAGACAGGGTGAGTAACAACAAAAAGTCACTGAGTTACTAGGTGGCAGGGCAGTGATTGAAACCCCAGTTCCTGCATGACTCTGAAGTCAAAGATCTTAATGGTTCTATCACTGAGCCTTCTTGAGACACCCTCAGTAAATGGTTGAGCCAAATCATTCTGATTCTAGCTCTCCAACCCTGATTCCTCCAACCTTGAATTGGGATCTGACCCAGCCCTGGTTCTGGACCCTTATGGCTATGTGCCTTCCCTCCTCTTGTACTAAACCTTGGCCTTGGGTAGCCCAGTGGCTCAGCAGTTTAGCGCCGCCTTCAGCCCAGGGCGTGATCCTGGAGACCCGGGATGGAGTCCCACGTCGGGCTCCCTGCGTGGAGCCTGCTTCTCCCTCTGCCTGTGTCTCTGCCTCTCTCTCTCTCTCTCTCATCTGTGTGTGTGTGTGTGTGTGTGTGTGTGTGTGTGTGTGTCTCCCATGAATAAATAAATAAACAATTTTTTTAATTAAAAAAAATAAACCTTGGCCTTACCTACCCTGATGTGTTGGGATATAGAGCAACCCAGTTGACCCCTCCATAAGGAGCCATAGCCGTGTTCTGTTAAGACTTCTTGGATATGCATGCCTCCCCTGGTTGGGGCCACCCTGCCTCTTCCCTAACAATGACGAGACTTGGTGTACTTTGCTTGGCCAGCCAGTCTGGCCATTAAGCAGTTCTAGACCTGCTCCTGGGCCTCTGCTGCCCTCTAGCAGTTACCAGCCACTCTGCCCCATCCAGAACACAAGACTAGCCTTACCTTTGGATCCGCTGTACACTACCAGTTGGCTTGGTAACCTCAGAGCCAGGCAAAGGGAGGTCTGGCTGAAAGAGCCTGGCTCCCCTGGGAGAGACACTTGGCAGCAAGTAATTCAAGGGAAATGACTTTCTCATCTTCTTTAAAAAAAAAAAAAAAAAAAAAAAAGGCTTGGGCAGCCCAGGTGGTTCAGCGGTTTAGTGGCACCTTCAGGCCAGGGCCTGATCCTGGAGACCCGGGATAGAGTTCCACATCGGGCTCCCTGCATGGAGCCTGCTTCTCCCTCTGCCTGTGTCTCTGCCTCTCTCTCTCTCTCTCTTTCTCTCTTGCGCGCGCGTGCGCGCGCGCATAAATAAAATATTTTTTAAAAAGGCTAGAGGGACAGGAGGAAGACAGCCTCGTCCTACTCTTTTTCTTTATATTGAGAATCTCTCAAGAGATGCTGTTCCCAAAATGGCATCATGGAAGACATGGGGGGGATCCTAGACTAGTGTGTTGCAGCTTACAAAGGAGTTCCCCAGCTCAGAACTGAAGGATGGAGGAGATAGCAAGCCCTGGAGAATAGGGGAATGGATATGTCGGTGAGTTGGCCCAGTGGATACTTTCTAAACTCTAGTCACTACAGGAGTGACCTCAGGAACTACCAGCTGTGCACAGGTGGCAGAAGCCTTTGATGACTGGTTTCCTCTTCCCTAGAGTCATTTAGCAGCAGGAGGGGGTACAGGGTGGAGGGAGCAGCTGTTTATTCTCATGACACTTCTCATTGCTGAAGACAGCTCTTTGATTGATCCCCGTTCAGAAGATCTAGCTTGTTCTCTGGGGACAGAAACTGGGGATAGATGGGTTGTGCAATTTCCTCTGGGTCACACTGTGGATCCTCAGAAGAAAAAAAAACAACTTTCCCCAGTTATGTCTGTTCCTTGGGGTGAAAGGGGGTAACCACAGAGGCACCACCACACCTGACTACCTTTTCCTCTGACCCTCCTAAAGACTGTGAACAGAAGCTCACACTATTTGCTTGGCTCTCACTACAACACTATGAGATTCTTCTATCATTCATTTGAAGGACAGGGAAAGTGGAGGTCTAGGAGCAGAAGTCTCTTGCCAAGGTCACAGAGAGGCAGAACCAGGATTCGAATTCAAAGAGCCATTAGGATTAAAAACAGACTTCAGAAAAGAAGACTGACAATCCCCACCCAAGCATCCCTTGCCAACACACACACACACACACACACACACACACACACACACACTATGCCAGTGATTGTTTATCTTTTCCAGCAAAGAGCAATTTAATCTCCTTTTAGGAAACAAAATCTGACCCATTTAGTCAGGGAGAGGAGACAGGCTGAGAATAGACAAGCAAGCGAAAGTAAAAAATCAAACTTCCTGAAAACAGGAAGTCAAGAAAGCAGACTGGGATCTCTGATCAGAGATACAGGACACGGGCCATCTCAGGCACTGCTCCCCATCTATGAGATGCTCCAAGGCAAGAGTTTAAGAAAAATCATCTAAATCATATCATCTCTAGAACTCCAGCCCATCCTGAAATAGGGGGTAGGACTTAATCTGATGACCGGGAAGGCAGAGAAAAGAAATTATTGCCTCTTCCCCTCTAGCCTTCCCTGAATTCCAGCATTAGTCAAGGTTGGGAATCTAACACAGAAGAGGGGAAACTAGAAGAATCCCAAGGACGAGGGCTGTGCACTAGCAGGTCAAAAGCCTGGGGACCACCCTGAACAGCATGGGAACAACTGGAACTCAACAGCTGGTTGGGCCAAGGCTTCCCAGCCCTAGGCTCAGCAGTGACCCAAGCCTGCTGTTTATTTGCATTGCAAGAGCATATCACCCTCAAGCTGGATCTTCCAAGGATGATAATATCAGCTCCCACTTAATTATGAAAGAGGAAGAATCCAAATAAGCAGATGACCCTAGGTCTTCCTTTACTGCCACAGGTAAAATTTCAGTGCCGATTGACACTGACAAATGCCACATCTTGGGAGGGGGTAGGGAATAACAGGGTCCTGAGATGCTCTGCTTGGTCACCCTCTGTCCTGTAAACCACCCAAGAACACTGTTTTTTAAAAGAGAGAAATCACCTTGAAGTTCTGATGATTCTAAATTTGGGGATCACTGTCACACCAGTGGGTTTTACATGGCATTTACATATGAAGCCATTCTTAATGAAAAATATATTCTATACTTTTTAGCATAACACTGGCTAAAAAATATTCCACTATGTGTGCTGGTACACGGATGCAATTGAAATTCCAGTTGCTTTTCGAAAATGCTGGACATTTTTGAAGCTATTTCCTACCAATGAGTTTATCTTACACTATATTGTAAGATAGAACCCAACTGGCCACTTTAAATGACTCTAGAAGGCAATTGTATATCAAAATTCTCCATAATGGATTTTTAAAAATTGTTAAAGAAACTCATCAATCCTCAAATCATTTTAAAGTAAAAATGATTCACTCATAACTATAAGCTAGTGCGGCCCCTGCTCCCACTCCAGAAGACATGACCATGAATAACTCCAATTCACCCCCAATTCTGGAAGTGCTAATTACCTCCAGGGATGCTACATGGGCAGCTGAAAAGCCGGATGACCACAAGCAATTAGCCAATCAATTTGGCTCAAAATCGCCCACAACACAATTGGCAGAAAGCCATACATGGGGTGTAAATAGTAGTCACCTATTTGAGAGGAAACAAAAGGTTTTAGCCTCCCACACTACATTAATAACCTGCCATGGTGCTCAAAATTACCACCATTCTAATCACATGTTGGGATTTAGGCCATGCTCCCAAAGCAAATAGATTACTCATTGTCAAAAACACATTAGCCCATTAGCACCCATTACCATACTAAGCAGCTCTCACCTAGGAAAACTGAGGGCAGGGTTCTGAGGGAACAGAGGGAGGAGAAAGTCAGCCCAGCATGGGGAAAGGTGACAAAGAGAGGGGGATTTGTGGAAACAGAGGTATGGGGGAGGTGGCAGGGTGAACAAAACCAAAGCCCTTCTGATTCCCATATTTCTTAAAGGAGAAGAGAAAGGTGGCTGTCACAAGTAATAATCTCACCAGTCTAACATCAATTCCAAGCAAGAGTTCAGAACACATCATCAAGCAGAAGATTTGTGAGCATTTCAAAAAAGAAGAAGCAATCATAAGAAGCTGGCTTAGTTTTATAAGAATAGGTCATGCCAGACTAACCTCATTTCCCTTTATGATGGGAGCGTCGGGCTGAAAAACCAAAGGAATACAGTGGACACATAGCCTCTGGATTTCAAGAAGGCCTAGAGCAGAGTGAGCAGTCATGTCCAAGATTGGCTGCTCTGAATTGTAAAGAATGCCACTGGCTGATTCTTTCACTGCTGTGATGGCAGTCCCCAAGGGTACTAGTCAATAGATTAACGTCAATCTGAAAGGAAGTCTCTGATGGGGAACCTTCATGATTTGCTCTCCTCAGCATTTTTATCAATGACTAGAATCATGGCATAAGCGGAACACTAATCTAGTTTACAAATTACATGAAGCTGGAAGGAACAGTAAGCCCATTTTGAAATCCGCATGATCTCAACAGGCTAGAAGCTTGGCTCAAATTTATTAAGATGTCCTATTCATGTAAGACCAACACCCCAAACACGGGAAGAAGGCTGGTGACAACAGGTTGGGGAATTTTGCCCCGACTGTAAGTTCAACATGGACCGACTCAATAGAGAGTATCTCAGGTTGACTGCCTCGCTAAAAGTATAGCACATACACTGCTGGCAGAGATCACTACCTAGTGCTCTGTATTGCACGATTCTGGGTGCCAAAATTTAGGGGGATCATCATGTAGTCGAAGCTTATCCACATGAGAGCAACCAGGACGGTGAAAGAGTTACAAGGTGATTGATTCGAGTCCAACAACCATAAGAACTAGCAATTAAAGCTGACCAAAAATTAAATGAGCTGCCTTGTGAGGGGGTGGATTTTTCACCAGAAGCAGTTTTCACTCCAAGACCAAATGATCGCTCTCTCGGAATATGCTGTACAGAGGCGTCACACAGAGGTAGGAGGGTTGCATTCAATGACCTGTAAAGCTCGCCGACAACTCTGAGATACTGTGACATTATGGGCCCACCTTCCCAATTTATAGAACTGGAAAAGGACATAGAAACAAAGCCAAACCACTGGGTAGTGAATTACCACATGAAAAGGAATATTCCGAACCAGGCAGGGCAACTGGGGGAAGTAGGAGACAATCCCACTCCTTTCTTTCTCCAAACTCCTTAGCTGTAGGGGTCTTGTTTGCATGGATAGCTTGGGAGTTTAAATAAACTTCACTTGGGTGGCTGAGATGTTTGCAATGAGGATGGGGGTGAACGGAGTGTAAACAACTTATTTCCCTGCCTTCTGTGAAAACAGGATTTGATGTTTTTCTATAGAGAGAATGATTTATATGGACAGGGCCAAAAAAACAAACGATGACCTAACCCACTTTAAAAGGATTATTTGTGAAATCATAATTGAAACCCAATCTACAGAAAAGCATTTCTTTTATGGGTCCTTAATTAAGACATAAAAATAACACAAAGCCATGTCCATAGGCAGACTGACCTACATTTTTGAGGAATACATCTGAATACCACTACATGCATATCCAAAAGTGCCCAGCAGTGTCTAGCATACAGCAGTTGCTCACTAAACAGCTATGACAGAAACAGAAAAATCATGTTTTTGAGGCATCAAATCAAAAAATGCCCTCCAAATTCGGGCCTGCAGTATGACAGCAGCATTTAGGTCTTATGCTGAGGCAGAGTAACAGAGCAGAGCCAAGAGCTTGGTGTTCCTTGGCTTCTGGCATGCTGAAAAGGAGCACAATTTCCTAGGTGGATTGTACAGGGTCACTCCCCTGGTGTGATCCAGTAGGAGGCTTCCCCAGTGAGCTCTGGAAAATACTGGCTCTCTCTGCATGGCGGGAGGCAGCAGAGAGCAGGCAATACTGGCCTACTGCCCCTGGAAAACTAGCCCTGGACAAAGCGTTCCAACTTCTAGGAGCTTCTGCTCCAGGCACAGCCTTTCAGGTGCATGGAAAAGTGTGAATAAAGATATTCCCTTCAGCACAGTGTGGAATAGAGAAGAGAAAAAGAAAGCACACACCTCACTGGCGTGCCCATAGGGGAATGGACAGGTGGGAATACTATGCAGCTATTTTACAAAAGGGCAAAGTCTTCAAGTATGTGTTTTGAAAAATGCCAAAGACCTATGAAGTTAAAAAAGTATGTTGGCAAAACAGTGTGGTCCATTTATGGGGGGGGGCATATATGATTTAATAATCAAATTATATATAATATATGTGTGATATATATGACTGATATATATGATTATGATTTAATAATATTAAATTATATATAATTTATATATATATAGGTATATATACATATGTATATATGTATATATGATATATATGATAGATACGTATGATATATGATTATGATTTAATAATCATATTAAATTATATATATATAATTTCTTTTTATACATTAAGTATGCCTAACTACTGTATGCATTTTCCCACATCAGAAAAATAAAAAAATTTTCTGAAAAAGGAAGAAATCCCTACTCTCTCCCCCAGCTTTCATGGGAGTGCCTTGCTGAAGGAGTCCAGCTGGGCCTGCTTAGCTACCCCCCCACCCCTCGCTCTACCCAAGCAAAGGCATTGATTTCCCCTCCTCTCGCTTGGGGTGCTGGGGTTGGAGAGGAGACTGGTTCTCAAGTTAGTACATAGCCCTACATGGAAGGATAGTTTATAAATAAGCGATTTTCTCATAAGGTCAAAACCCTCGCAAAAGCCTTCTCATGAGAAAAAGCCCATGGCTCACTTGTAAATTTACATAACGCACCTACCAAAGTGCTTGACATTGTCAAGGAAATACTTCCTATGGAGAAAACCTGGCACTTCAGGCAAACAGGAACTCAGGAAAATGAAGGTGTGGATTCATATAAGCCTTCAGGCAACAAAACCTTGATACACATGGCCTTTTCTATCAAATCCTCCCAGACCACATGCATGCGTGTGTACTCGTACACACACACACACACACACACACACACAGAGTTTAGGAAAAGAAAAACAAGTGACATTGAGTAAGAGGATTCAGGCACCAAAGCACCCCAGGAAATCACTGTGAGCTCCTCTTTGGTTAGTCACCAAACAATTTCTATGGTATAAAAAGAATACTTTAGGAAAGAAAGGTTAATGTGCAAAATCACCTCCTGGACTCCAGTGTCTCTCATCAGCACAAGGGTGGGAGCTAGCTCACAGAACTAGTCCTGCTGCTCACCAGCAGGAGACTCCAGGCTGGAGGTGAATTTGCCCTCTAGGGGATATGGGACAATGTGTGATGATATTTTGGGTTATCATGACTTGGGGGGGTGGGTAAAGGCCAGAGATGCCCCTAAACATTCTACAAAACACAGGACAGCCCCTCACCCCAACCCTGGGGATGAAGAACTATCCAGGCCCAAATGTAAATAATGCCAAGGTTAAGAAACTCTGCTCTTGGCAAGTGACTTCACGTCACTGTCCTCAGTTTTCTGACCTGGAAAAAATAGCAACCATGTGTCTCATGGAAGTAAAAATGCTTTAAAGGGTTTAGCTTTGTGTAAATGTAGGATTATCTGATCCTGGGGGTCATTTTAGTACCTCAAGCCTATTGTGCCCGAGAACTGCTCATTTTCAGCTTCAAAACTGGCTAATTATATTCAATTTAAACTTTTTTGTAAAAATCCAAGTTGTTTTTAAAGTAATTTAGGAAAGAGCCATAGAAGGAGGGTTCCTGGTGAAGGTAGCACCTGAGGTAAAAGACACCATGGAACCAGCAGCTGAGACCAGGTTCTCAAGTAAGTGTATCTGGGGTTCAAACCCTAGATCGGGCAGTTCATGGCTTTATGATTGCCAGCAAGCACAGTATCTGTAAGCATGAACTGAACCAAACATCTGTAAAACATGTTATCAATAGCACCTACTTCCTATGGTTGTCGTGAGGATTCAAAGAGTTAATGCATATAATGAGCTGAGAACGGTACTTGGTGGATGGTAAATGCTTATTAGATACTGGCTGGTATTCTATTTTTAATGAAGCACACCAAAGGAGCACAGAGGAGGGGAACATAATCCAGCGGAGAAGGTGATTAGGGAAGGTTTCCTGAATAAATGGTACCTGAGTTACTTCATAAAAACTGGAAAGAGGAGGGGTGCTTGGGTGGCTCAGTCGGTTAAGCATCCCACTCTTGATTTCAGCTTAGGTCATGATCTAAGGGTTGTAGGATCGAGCCCAACGTTAGGCTCCATACTGAGTATGGAGCCTGCTGAAGATTCCCTCTCCCTCTATCTCTCCCCCACTCGCTCACTTGCTCTCTGTCTCTCTCTGAAAGAAAGAAAGAAAGAAAGAAAGAAAGAAAGAAAGAAAGAAAGAAAGAAAGAAAAAAGAGATGCCTGGGTGGCTCTGTCTGTGGTTGAGCATCTGCCTTCAGCTCAGGGTGTGATCCTGGAGTTCCGGAATCAAGTCCCACATCAGGCTCCCTACATGGAGCCTGCTTCTCCCTCTGCCTGTGTCTCTGCCTCTCTCTTTCTGTGTCTCTCATGAACAAATAAATAAAATCTTAAAAAAAAAAAAAAAAAAAAGGCTGGGCAGCCCCGGTGACCCAGCGGTTTAGCATCGCCTTCAGCCCAGGGCGTGATCCTAGAGACCCGGGATAGAGTCCCACATCAGGCTCCCTGCATGGAGCCTGCTTCTCCCTCTGCCTCTCTCTCTCTCTCTCTCTCTCTCTCTGTGTGTGTGTGTGTGTGTGTGTGTGTGTGTCTGTGTGTCTCATGAATAAATAAATGAAATCTTTTTTAAAAAAGGCTGATGGGCCCTAGAAGAAAGGCATAGAACTGGAGGTAGGGAAACAGTTGGAAGCAATTAAAAAGGCCAGGCTAGAGTTGATGGTTGAAACCAGGGCAGGGGTTTCAAAGTTGGAGAAGAGGTATAACCGAGAGGACTTGGCCATGACTGGCTGTGGGAAAAATCAGGAAAGGGTGGGCTGATGGTAATACTTAAGCAAACTGCTTACCCTCTCTGAGCTTCAGTTTTCCCCACTCATAAAATGGAGTGATACCGTCTACTTAACAGGATTACTGTGAGGATAAAATCAGTTTTATTCTCAAACCCCTAGCATAATGACACATAGTAAAAAAATAAACGGACACTCTATTATTGTAATTCTTATTAACAATAATTACAATAACCCTGGAAGGGGCCCTTAGATAACAGCTAGCCCAAGAGGCTCCTGATCAGAAAGAGACTTCCCCAATGTTACACTATTCGCTTAGCATGGGAGCCATGAATGAAAGCTCAATCTTCTCCCTCTTGTTGTTCCTCACCGCTCCCCCATTGTATTCTTCTCAATGATTGGCTGGAGGATGCTCCCCTCTAAAAGATTAAGGTGAGGGATGCCTGGGCAGCTCATTGGTTGAGTGTCTGCCTTGGCTCAGGTCATGATCCTGGGGTCCTGGGATCAAGTCCCACATCAGGCTACCTGCAGGGAGTCTGCTTCTCCCTCTACCTATGTCTCTGCCTCTCTCTGTGTGTCTCTCATGAATAAATACATAAAATTTTTAAAAAGATTAAGGTGAGATACTCATATTGTCAGCAGTCTTCTCCCACAGTGAGCAAAGGATTCTAAAACAGTCTGGTGGATCACTTCCTCCTACTCACTGTACTTAATCTGATAGCTTGACTTTCACCTCTTTTTATTAAAATGGAGAGCTTGGCATACATAACCAAGTAAATCAACCTTGCTATTTCTGCAGATGTTGGGATTTTAACTGTATCACTTCCCAAGAGAAGGAAATGGTATACAGTCACTTCATTATCATCAGAACAAACACAGCTGGGCTCTGACATGGTGCCACTCCTCTAACGCTCTGCTGGGCTACAGCTCCACTCAGGCTATTCGATTTCTTTAAAGGATATTTACAGCACTCAGTTAACAAACACATGAGTAAAGCTTCTAATTCTGCAGATCAAGCCCCAGCCCCCCTTGAAAGCAATATAGGTAAGGATAGAATAACCATATTTGGGAAAGGAGATGGGAGATGATATCTAACACAATAGTTCTTCCCTCAAGCCAAGCAGGTATCTGGGTGGTAACAGAGTATGCCAACGGTCAGTACCCAAATGGATACTATTAACATCTGGGAATCCTGACATTAGTGTGGTTAAAATAACTAAGACTATTTATTTGAGTCCATTAAATAATAAATTCCAATCTATCTGTTCAGACCAGGATTCTCTGTAGAAGCAGATTAAAGCTGAATGGAATTTTAGAGATTAGCTAGCTTCGTGGTTCTTAACTATTTGGGGATGAGGGGGGCATAGACCCCTTTATGGATCTGATTTAAGCTATGTGCTCTCTCCAGGAAAGAAGCCACAAATACCAAAAGATTTACATCCAATAACAGGGGTTTCAAGGACCCACTGCAACCCATCCATGGACCCCAGATAAAGCTGATGTGCTAGTCTACTCACCTCTTTGGAAAAAGAAACTGTGCTTTAGAAAGGTTAATTTGCCCAAACTCCATTAAGAAATTACCCCTATATTTTAAGATGTGAATTACACATAACGACCCTAATTGGTAATAGCCCCTTACATAAGTGTGTGTTTAGTGCTGTTTGGTGTACTATGCAATTTTATTTTTATTTTTTTAAGATTTTTTTGAATAATCTCTGCACCCAACATGGGGCTCGAACTCACAACCCCACGATCTAGAGTCACACACTCTTTCTACCGACTGAGCCAGCCAGGCACTGAACTAGTAGGGTAGAGATACAGAGAGAGACTCAAACCAGACCCTGGATGGGCTTGCAGTCCACTGAAGGGGACAGACAACCCTCCCCCCCAGCCCCTTCCCATCCAAAGTACATTATTTCTAGTTTGGTCAGTCCAAGGACAGAGGGAAGTAGCATGGAGCTGGAGGTAGGTGGGACAGAGCAGCATGGCAGGAAGACCTAGCCTAACTGGCAGGTTTGGGAAAGGATCCAGGGGGTTCAGAGGGCTTATTGCCCTCTGAGCAGTGCTAGAGAACAATCACGCTGGAGCTGGAATCTACATATTCTGATTCCAAGGCTAGCACCTCTCCATGGACTGAGCTTCCCAAGGTCTTTGCAGTTCGAAGACACTGGAAAAAATCACTCTTGAGAGCACAGCTTCCAAAACATCCGAATAAAACCACCTAGCTCTTCACTTCCCAATAAATGTCATTCTCAGTTAGTAGATGCTCAATACATGCAAATTTGCTGTAGCACATGAAACTTAATTAGCCACAACTCAACTTAAACATGAGACAATTCATGAAGCCCACATGAAGCGGTGCCTTCCTACCAGTGGCCATGTTACCTCATTCAGATGTTCTCTCTCTACACTTATAAATTTTCTAATCTTGCTTTCTTTGTGTTCTGCTTTGGCCCTATGTATTTATCTCTTTTCTTTCCTGCTATGCTGGTAAGCAGGGCCTTTGAATGGCTTGGTAAAAAAAGAAATAAAAAGGAAACAAAAGTGATTCTCAGAGAGACCATACAACTTATTGTAAGGACAAAGGCACACTTCTCCTGCAGCTTCACTGTCTGTACTAAAGATGTGTGGAAAAAAGAGTAAGAAGTGTGCAGTGGGGGCTGGTGATAACCACTTGAACTGACAGAGAAGGCTGTTGGGGAAAGCTAGATTTTACAGGTTTTTTTTCCTGTCCTCCTCTCACTCACCTCCCCAATGCCAGCCATGCCATCTCATATAGGTCCTCAGCATATTTAAAGCAAGATGGATTATGTCCCTTTGCAGAGTCTCTGGAGCTATACTGTTAGCGTTGTATTTAATATAATCTGCAGTGTTCGTGTTTTCTTTGAGTATTGTTCCTTTTTCTGTTGAATGTGATTTTCACTTTGTTGAATCCTTGAATTGTTTTAAAAGATTTTATTTTTTAAGTAATCTGTACGTCCAACTTGGCTCAAACCCCATGACCCCGAAATCAAGAGTTGCATGCTCTACCAACCAAGTCAGCTAAGCACCCCTGAATCCTTTAATTTTTAAATGGCCTATGAAGAACAAAATTTGCTGGGTAATATATCAGGGTATAACATAAGGCAGAGAAGAGTTTTGATTTCTAAAACTGACTTCCACATAATTTTTCAGGATCAGTATCTGTCCTATCAAGTCAGGCCTACCTAGGGAGGGCATAAATAATAGCACTAAATTTAATTATAATAGTGAAAACCCTCACATTTGTATGACAACTAAAGCATTATCTGATTTGGGTTTCAATAACAACTTGAGATTTAAACAAGATGAAGACCATCCCCATTTTACAGATGAAGAAAACGAGGCTCAGACAGGTTAAGTGGTTAGTTCAAGGTCACAGAGCTTCCATATGACAGAAACAGGATAAGAAATCAAAGGTAAAAGTTTTTCACACATGCTTAAACCCCTAAGATAAAAAATATCACAGCTCTCTCACCTTGACTTAAAAGTGCTAACAACGGCTTGTGAAAAATGAAAAGCCTTGAAGGAAGGCAGAATAAAAATCTGAGAGACAATCACTGATCTTTTATCTTCCAGACTTCAAGCCAAATCAAGTTCTTCAAAGAAAACCCAATAAAGCCCAGACATTTTCATCATAACAAAATAAATAATTCAGTCAGGCTTTAGAGGACTCCTGCATTATGATTGGCTATTTGATATATTTGTGACTTAGCCGCCACTAAACTGATTAAAGCTAACCTCGTTGATGCAGTTATGTCGACAGAGACTTTGACACTGACAGTTATGAATGGAAAGTGTAAATAACTATAAATAACTTGGGGCTTCCACATTTATTCCTAATGGAGGATTTAGCACTTTCAAAAGTCAAACTCCTGATAGGCTAAAAATTACAGCCTTTGGTCTGTCTGGCGCCAAAGAACAGTTGAGATTCATCACCTCTCCTCTCTTTAAGAAGCTATCTACAGAGCCTTGGGTTCTTCTAGGCAGACAGGCAAGTTTGATTTTTAAAAATTTTTAAATTAAAAAATAAAACACAATCCTCATACTCTTTGAGCTGCAAGCAGCTGTAGAAATTATCTGGCCTAACCTCACATTTTATATATGAGAAAACTGAAGCCCAGAAAAATGAAATTAATTGTGTAAGGTCATCCAGTGAGTCACAGTGGAGTCAGAGCTACAGGCCATATCTTCTTACTCCCAGTCCAAGAACCTTGTCACTAGACCACACAACAGGGAAAACCTCCACCCAGCAGATGCACACGTCCTCTCTCTCTCCCTACTTCTGTCTCTCTCTCTCCTCCCGTCTCTGTGTCTCCCCCCTATCTTTCTCTCACGCATGCACACACAACATTGATTCTGAATTATAATGGACCTATAGAGATAATTGAAACCATATTCTCTGTGCTGAATTACTATTGGTCTCAACAGAAACAGATTGGAGGAGGACTCTCACATGTGAAATTATATGCAATTTTTCAGTTTAAGTCCATCTCATGATCACAAATTAATGCCCTATTTGAAGGCACACCCGAAAATAACTAAAGGAAACATGCGCACACTCTCTGGTTTATCACTAGCACTGCTTCTAACGTGTGCAGACTCCATTTTTGTTATAAAATTTACATGTGGGGATCCCTGGGTGGCGCAGCGGTTTGGCGCCTGCCTTTGGCCCAGGGCGCGATCCTGGAGACCCGGGATCGAGTCCCACGTCGGGCTCCCGGTGCATGGAGCCTGCTTCTCCCTCTGCCTGGGTCTCTGCTTCTCTCTCTCTCTCTCTGTGTGACTATCATAAAAAAAATAAAATAAAATAAAATAAAATAAAATTTACATGTGTGTGTTTGGATATGTGCAGAGGAAAAGTAGGAGACCTATTTTGACTATGGTCATCTCTGATGGTTAAGATTCTGGGTGATTATTTTGTTTTATATTTATCAGTATTTACTAATTTATCTTCCAAAATTAACACCTATTCTTTGTGTAGTACAGTGTCAGCAGGATAACAAAAAAGGGATTGTATTTGAAATGTTATAGTAAAATATTCACATATTAACCTCTTGGTATTTTTCAGGCTTCAAAATAACTTTATAACATAAACTCATGGTCAACTAAGTTTATAATATAAAACTTGTTCAACTAGAACTTCCCTCTTGGGAAACTAAAAGTTTGATCCTGATAATCATCCCCTATCCATGTGTATATTTGGCCTGCAGAATAGGTAGGCCAATTTATTAAGTTACTGTCCCCAGATGGACTCTCATTCCAATTCCAGAGAAGCTAGCTCAACAAATAGGAGGTTTTCCTGGAACATTCTCACTAATCTGAATTGATGAAGGAAAGGATAAGGTAAATTAGTGAAGTGTGATTTACAACTACTTTCCAAGAATAACAAACAGCAGCTAACATTTATTGAGCACTTGCTATGTACCAGGCATTCTAAGTTAAGTTTCACATGGGTCGTATCATTTCTTTCTCACAACCATGTATGGTTAGGTAGGCATTATTGTCTTTGTTTTATTTTTTTAAGATTTATTTATTTGAGTGAGAGAGAGAGAGAATGAGCAGGGAAGAGGGGCAGAAGGAGAGAGGGAAACAGAAACTCAAGCAGACTCTGTTCTAAGCACAGAGCCCGACATGGGGCTCAGTCTCACAACCCTGAGATCATGACCAGAGCCGAAATCAAGAGTCGACACTTAACCAACAGAACCACCCAGGTGCCCCTATTGTCCCTGTTTTAGAGATAAGGAAACTGAGGCTTAGACAGGTTAAGCGCACCTCCTCTGGGTTACAAGATTCCAGCTTAAGTCAATTTATTCCAGGATCTATTTTCTTAAACACGACACTACCATTTATTATTTTTCCATACCTGGAGTAATTCAAACTTGCTAATAAAGTATTTCCAAGTAGAGGTTCTATCAGGCTTGCTTTAATAAGCAAAGCTCATTGTAATTAGCTAATTAATGGACTTGCTCAAATCCTTCAAGCAGTTAAACATGGCTTCTTGCAAATCTTATAGACACTATTAATTTGTTTATCAGATTGTTTCTTCATAAATGGGATGAAAGTAAACTTCCATCCAAGTCAAATTATCACAATATTCAAATTAACAGAGCCAGAGTTAATGAGAGTTCACTCTAGATCATTAATTTTTGCAAAATATTTACCTCCTGCCTTGACTTTACTTCTGCCATTTCAGCATTTATGGCCTGTATATCTAATGTACAAACATATGTTTGCACTATTATGGTTTTCCCATAAAGGGCTTCAAAATAAGATGAGAAAGGCCAATCGTGGTCCTACTTAGTTGTGAGACATTTCTAACATAGTCTCTGAGGGGCAGGGCTTTCACTATTTGTTAAAAAGCCTAGTCTGATGCCAAGAAAATATACAATAAACAAAAGCACTCAAGTTGGCCTATGTAATGAATACTTCCATTCAATGTTCTTAAACAGTTCTCTCTCTTTTTAAAAATATTTTATTTATTTATTCATGAGAATACAGAGAGAGAGAGAGAGAGAGAGAGAGAGAGAGAGGCAGAGACACAGGCAGGGGGAGAAGCAGGCTCCATGCAGGGAGCCTGATGTGGGACTCGATTCCAGGTCTCCAGGATCACACCTTTGGCCGAAGGCAGCGCTAAACCGCTGAGCCACCCGGGCTGCCCAGTTCTGTCTTTTTTTTAAAGTGAGCTCTACATCGTGGGGCTTGAACTCACAACCCCAAGATGGAAAGTTGCATGCTTTACAGACTAAGCCAGCCAGGTGCCCCAGTCCTCCCCCCTTCTTAAGCAAATTTCAATGTTCCAAAATTTTGGTGCTTGAATTAGTGCCACTCCACCCCACTCCCCAAAAACAAATAAGCATAACTAGGCTGCTTTGGTCTAGCCAGCCTCAATGTCTCTTGTAAATCATAGAGCTAAAGTTTCTTACCAGTTACCAGCTCCTAATCTTGATTCATTTGGGTCCCCAGCCGAAACCTTCCCCTGTCTCCATTCCCACACTAGAGAAAGTAAGAACAGTGCCACCAACTTCTGACTTGGAAAATGCATGAAAATATAATCATTGCATGCAAAGCATAGTGAAATCCCTTGAGGAAGATAGCAGTGTATACAAACCAGAACTTATTACGTATTGAAAATACTGAGTAGTTCTATTACTATCTTCATATGTCTAGAAGAATATGGGTAGATGCCAAGAATTAGAGTTTAAGGGGTCTGGTTCAGTGTTCCCCTAAATGGGTTTCATCAGCAAGGAAGTGACAGACCCACATGTCCCTCTAATATTGTGGTGCCCACATTTTAACTAGGCCAAGAAAGAGAGGCCCTGTGTGGTATGGCTAACTACTTATGGGAATAATTTCGCCTTACTACTAGAGCAAATTTATTTCAGTTCCAGATATCACTTTCGCCATTAACTTGGGAGACCAAAGGAGCATAACCGGTTTCCTTTCATCCCTGTCAAACTCAGCAAGTTTCTCAGGAAGCAAATACTATTTAAATCATTTTCATAATTCCAAAATGCCTGTAACACAAGTCCATGGTCTAATTATGCCACTTAAATTTGTTGAAGATGTTTGGGGTTTTCTTTTTTTAATTTCAATAACGACAGAGCCCAAGGGTTTAAAGCCCTAATAATCTAATAAACTTTGCTAAGTGAACATTGTAACAGATACGCCTGGATGGGATTTTGTAAATACCAGACAATTTCCCCTGATCTTTATCAGGGAAAAGAAGTCTAAATCTTTGGCAGGAAGAAATTAAATGTAGTGCAAAATAATAACATCTGGCCAGATTGTGTTTGTCAGTGTATCAGCCCCTTTCCATGTCAGGCTGGAAAGTACTAAAATGAAATCTGAAGAGTGTGTGTGTGTGTGTGTGTGTGTGTGTGTGTGTGTGTGATTCTTTGTGAGGCTGCCCTCCTGACTGCCACAGAATAGTCAGGGAACAGTTAACCCACACTAGTATGTCCCTGCAGAGAACTGTTTCACATCAGTGGAATTTGCAGCCTGTTGCCAAATAAAATTGGGGGGCCATTCTTGGGGTCTTTTGTTTATTTCTCCATTACTGTTCAGATCCCAACAGCACTTTCCATTTTTCAAACTATGATCATGATCATTTCTAAGGGTGGGGAGGGGCACAGCGAGATGGAGAGAGAGAATCCCAAGCAGGCTCCACGCCCAGCCATGGAGTTTGACACAGGGCT
Organism: Vulpes lagopus; assembly: GCF_018345385.1. NCBI lineage: Eukaryota > Metazoa > Chordata > Mammalia > Carnivora > Canidae > Vulpes > Vulpes lagopus. Next base: position 104,645,438 of record NC_054848.1, read on the forward strand.
TGACGTGGGGCTCCATCTCACAAGCCGTGATCACAACCCAAGCCAAAATCAAGAGTTGGGTGCTTAACCAACTGAGCCACCCGGGCGCCCTGATCATGATCATTTTTATGAGTTTTTTTTAAAGATTTCATTTTATTTATTTATTCATGAGAGACACAGGCAGAGGGAGAAGCAGCTCCATGCAGGGAGCCCAACATGGGACTCGATCCCGGGACCAAGATCACACCTTAAGTCGAAGGCAGAAGCTCAACCACTGAGCCACCCAGGTATCCCTTTTTATGAGTTGTTAAGGCTTATTTTTATCTTCTAACTCCAAGGAAGACAATGTGGTTCAAGGAAAAAAGCAATGACTTTGAAGTTAGAAACGTAAAGCTGCCACTTACTGGTTATGTGGTCTAAGGTGAATTGCTTAATGGCTCTGAACTCCAGTTTTCATTTCTTGTGAAATTGCAATAATCATACCTAGCAGTACTGTTACTGTTATCAAGATTAATCAAACCCAGCACGTAGTAGACTTCCAGTGAAATAACCTTACTTCTCCTTCATGGAAGTGTCTCAGATAAGTTCAAATGTCTAACCTCATCAACTTTCCAGAGGCCTCTGACATTCAAGAAGGCTTAAGTTATGAGAGCATACACTATCTTTCCCTCCCATCAAAACAAAAACAAAACCCCTCAAGTTTTGAAATAACACGTGTATCATGTAAGCATCTTCTCCTACCATAAGCCATCTCAACCATCTGTCAGAGCTTGCCAGAAAGAACATACTTTGTTTTTCTACTAATGATTACTTTGATGCATGAGATACTTTAATTGTTTTTCTTGCCGCTCTGATTTTTTTTAATCTGGCATTTAGAGAGGGAGAATTATGGTCATCTCATGGCTTAAAAAAAAAGTTTTCCCAATAAACAACTCTCTCCAGAATGTTTACCACAAAACTGTGCTAAACCACTGATTTATCTGATAGGCCAGTGTATCTGTTTCAAATATTAATTGCTAGAAAGAGTACTGTTTTTCTAGTCCCCAAGGAATAGGAGTGTGGACAGAAGGCTTTTGGGTTTTCCCCCACCTCCTACTCTGTTGGACAGAAACAGACACTTTGGCCTCACTGAATGGGTTTCGTTAGCTACCCTTCAAGGGCGGGGACATGTGGAAGTAAACACACATACTACATCAAAGAATAGTTCCAGAGCCCATTTTCCCAGCTGGGAAGGTGGGATGGATGCCCAGAATCCATGCTCCAGGCAGGGATTGGTGGCAGGCAACATTTCGCCACCCTTTGAGCACCTCTCCAACTACCAGAGCACAGACTCCAGTGTACTTTTAGATCAAGACTACTTCCTACTACGTGACCAGAAAAGCCTCAGATACCAGGGAAGGAAAGGCAGTGCTATTCCCAGTAAACATGAACTTCTTCAGATTACTGGTCAGTATCCAGGTGTAGCTGAATAACAAAAATAATCCTTTAAACTTTGAAAGCATTTTCATATACATTACCTCTTCTGATCCTTAAAAGCTCTGGCATGTTGGCAGGTCAGGTATTACCTTGCACATACAAAAACAAATTCAGACACTAAATTACTTACCAATTTTCACATAGCTAGTGTCGGAAAATAAAATAGAAAACATCTTTGATAATGCCAAGGCTGTTACCAATCAGTAAATAATCAAAGCATATATTGGAAACCAAAGAAAGACATTGACACATTTGACTGAAGGTGTTTTGAAACACCCCCCAAAATGAAAAATCAAATAAACAAATCAGTAAATGCAATTCATAATACATAAAATGGGTTAGCAACCAGAATATACAATGAGCTCTTTAAATCAATAAGAAAAGGGCACCTCAATAAAAAAATAAATAGCTAAGTTTTTCAATGATAAAAGAAAATAACAAAACTCACAAAATTAAAAGTACATATGACCATCAAACTTCCCTAGTAACCAAAGAGTACTATTTTTCACCCAAAGTGGGGTTACTATAAAATGGCAAATGGTCAGGCAAATAGACATTCATATATTTCTAGTGAGTGTGAAAATAGCTACAACTTTTTGGAAGTCAAATAATCAATAAATGTGAGAAACCTTAGAAACTCTATAGCCTCTAACTCAGCAATCCCAGTTCCAAGAATTTATCCAGAGGAAATAATTAAGTATGTGCATAAATATTCAGTCACGTGAACACTATTTTTTTTTAATTTTTTTTAACTTATTTATGATAGTCACAGAGAGAGAGAGAGAGAGAGAGAGAGAGGCAGAGACACAGGCAGAGGGAGAAGCAGGCTCCATGCACCGGGAGCCCGATGTGGGATTCGATCCCGGGTCTCCAGGATCGCGCCCGGGGCCAAAGGCAGGTGCCAAACCGCTGCGCCACCCAGGGATCCCACATGAACACTATTTATGTCACTACAGTTTACTGAAAGTAACCTGAATTTCTAACAATTGAGAAGGTTGTATGAATAACATATGAGATGGACCACATGACTAAGTACTATGTGGCCTCTAAATACTATACTTTGACTATATTACAGAAATACATTATTGACACAGAAAGAAGGCTATATCACGTGAAAAAGCAATATAATCCATTTTTGAAAAATATATACATGACCTATATATGTATAATACTGAACCAAAGTATGCAAGATTATACACCAAAATGTTAATATAACTATCCTTTGGGAGCTAACATGTAGGTCATTCTATTTTCCAGGTTTTTTTGGGGGGGGGTCTTTTCATTTTCTCTAATATACATGTACAGTAGTCCCCCCTCCTTATCCATAGGGATACATTCCAAGACATTTTGTGGGCGCCTAAAGCATGGATATGACTAAACCTTAGACGGACTCTGTTTTTCCCTATACATAGAATCCTATGATAGGGATCCCTGGGTGGCGCAGTGGTTTGGCACTTGCCTTTGGCCCAGGGCGCGATCTTGGAGACCCGGGGTCGAATCCCACATCAGGCTCCCGGTGCATGGAGCCTGCTTCTCCCTCTGCCTATGTCTCTGCCTCTCTCTCTCTCTCTCTCTGTGTGACTATCATAAATAAATTTTAAAAAAATTAAAAAAAAATTAAAAAAAAAAAGAATCCTATGATAGAGTTTCCTTTATAAATTAGGCACAGGAAGAGATTAACAACAGTAACTAATCATAAAATAGAACAATGACAACAAACTGTAAGAAAAGTCACATGAATGTGGTCTCTTTCTCAAAACATTTTATTGTCCTGTACTCACCCTTCTTCTTCCCATGACGAGGTGAGACAGTAAGATGCCTACATAACAAGATGAAATGAGGTGGATGACATGGGCAGGATGCCATGGTGTTAGGCCACTACTGTCCTGCTGACAGCAAAGGGGGATCATCTGATCCCAGACTATGGTTTACCTTGGGCAACCGAAACCATGGAAAGTAAAACTGCAAATTGGGGTTTGTAGTACTCATTTATGTTGTCAAAACTTATTTTTTAAAAAGAGAGTAGGGATCCCTGGGTGGCGCAGCGGTTTGGCGCCTGCCTTTGGCCCAGGGCGCGATCCTGGAGACCCGGGATCGAATCCCACATCGGGCTCCCGGTACATGGAGCTCGCGCCTGCCTTTGGCCCAGGGCGCGATCCTGGAGACCGGGATCGAATCCCACATCGGGCTCCCGGTACATGGAGCCTGCTTCTCCCTCCGCCTGTGTCTCTGCCTCTCTCTCTCTCTCTCTGTGACTATCATAAATAAATAAAAAATAAAAAAATAAAAAAATAAAAATAAAAATAAAAAGAGAGTATCCTGAAAGAAAGTTTGCTCTGTTATTTTTACGTGCCCCTTGTAATCAGGAATGATGCATGAGAGCATATTTAGAGAAGCTGACAGGTATCACAATTCTCATGACTCTTGGTCACCAAATGTAAATCTATGGCTCTGAGCCTTGTTCACAGTGCTGTGTGAAGAGCCTAGATCAGACTGGAAGAAAAGACAACCAGCAAGTCAGAGACTGGTGAGGCCATAGGAAGAGGCAGCAGCTCAAGATATGCATAAGACATTTCATCTCAAAATGGAAAGCTTCAACCTATTGTCTACACTCATAAGATCTTATATCTGAGTAGAGTTCAAAACCTAAAAATAGGGGCGCTTGTGTGGCTCAGTTAGTTAGGTGCCCAACTCTCAATTTCAGCTCAGGTCATGATCTCAGGGTCATGAGATTGAGCCCCACATTGGGTTTTGTGCTGGGCATGGAGCCTGCTTGGGAGTCTCTCTCATTCTCCCTCTGCCCCTCCCTCCACATTCAGCTTGCTCTCTGTCTCTCTAAATTATCAAACCTAAAAAAAAAAAAATGCTGCAGGCAATAGGTCGTATTTTTTCCTATTTGGTCATAGTGGTACTTGCTAGAGAGGAAGCAGAAGAGCTGGAAATCTGCTTCTGTTAGCACTACATATTTTAATCATGTATATGTGTAGATGCGTGTGTGCCTGTGTGTGTGTGTTCAAACATTTACTCTCTAATATCTCACCTGAGGATATAGCAGTGAGGTAGAATACAGGTAAGCCCTACCCTCGGAGAGATCATTCTCCAGGAAAGGAGACCCATGTTAACAAAATATCCATACATGTGTCATTATGAACTTGGTAAGCATTAAAAAGGAAAAACACAGGATCCCAGGAGAGTGAATACAGTAGAACCTGGTCTCATCCAATAATTACATTTCAGTTAATTAGGTCCAGTACTAATGCTAAAGAACTTCAACCAAAAGAGGGATCATATACATCCTAGTTTCATTTAATCATTTTTTAAAAGACTTTATTTATTTATTTATGAGAAAGAGAGGCAGAGACACAGGCAGACGGGAAGCAGGCTCCATGCAGGGAACCCGACGTGGGACTTGATCCCGGGTCCCCAGGATCACACCCTGTGCTAAAGGTGGCACTAAACCGCTGAGCCACCCGAGCTGCCCTCATTAATTTTGTTCTCCCTCCCCTCCTGACGTAACCCAGTGAAATCAGAGTCTGCCATTGCTGGTTAGATCATAAGACTACATTAACTCGTTCAGACCACTAGGGGACCATTTAGAAAATGCATACTATTTAGTCTTAAATACACACACACACATACATACACACACACACACACACACACACACACACACCAGAGAAAAAGGAAGAAAACACATTGAAATATGATAAGCGGTCTTTTTCTGAATGATAGGATTAGAAGTGGGTATACTGGAACATTTTTACATGAATAACTACATTAAAGCATAGGAAAGCATCTTTTAAAAAGTACGCATGCCAGATATGTGGCCATCAATACTGCAAAGCGAAGATATTCCACCTCGTCTACAGTTATGCTGACAAACATACACCAGAGAATAGCAAAACCAATGGCCACTGTGCATTTGATTCCTACAGACGAGCATCAGGCTGAGCTCTTCATAGCCCTCCTCTGATTTAACCCTGCTTTATTAATGGCTCCAAGAGAAGTGACTTGCTCCAAGAGAAGCCACAAAGAGAGGACTTAGCAGAGCTGGGACTTTGACTCCAGCCTGCCCGAAGCCAGCGCACATGTCTGTCACACCATGCCCCTCTGCATGTCTCCTAGGCACCTGGCCCTTTCAGGGAGGTGGGGGATGGCTGAGATGCTACAAGGCTAGCCAGGGAGGCCAGTAAGACTGGTATCTGGTAAGCAATTAATAATGTTCAAATTTTAATTTAATTGAGAAAAAGATGTGCACTGATTTACCTAACTCCCTCACCTGCCCTTTCTCTTTGATCAAGAGCCATGTCTGTCTAGGGAATTCATACAGACAATCTCCTCCAAGAACCTCTTACCCTTTAGTTGGAATTAATCTCCAACCTCCCACTCCCATACAGAGGCGGGTTTCCTGTGAAGCTAATGAAACCTAAGCTGCAGGAACCCACACTTGCAAGCCTCCACCTGGAAGAGGCACAGGCATTTTGTAGTTTTCATTTTGTCTTCTTTTTCTTAAAAAGGGCCCCCAGATTGGATAAGCTTTGGGCCCCACCAAACTTGAATCTACCCTTACTCATCTCAGAAAACTGTGAACCATTTCTCACAGCATTTCTCTTAGGATGCTTTGTACCTGAGTTATGTATAAAAGTTTTGGTTTCTAGAAATTGAAGGTAAGCAGGAAATACTCTTTCTTTGAATCTCCCACAATGCCTGCCTCCAGATATGCTAGGTACTTGTTCAGCAAATGTGTTTTAATTAAATACAACAGAATTCCCTTGCAAGAAAGCAGGGTTAAATTGGGGAGGTGGCCCATGACTGTGAAACAAAATACACAGAGGCAATATATAACATAAAAGGGCCCAGGCTCTGGACTTCCCAGGTTCAATTCCTGCCCCTGCCATTTATTGGCTGACATGAGACAAATCACAGAAATCTCTCTAAAACCCCACATCCTCAGAGTAAAAACGAGGCTAATCATAGTATCAACCTCAGAGGACTGTCGTAAGATCGATGAGACAATGCCAGTAGGACACTTTGAAAGAGGAGACTTTCCATTCATCTCCCACTGACTTAGCACATGTTCAGAGAGGAGGTCTGATTCTTGGCCCAAGCCCTCAACTTCTTCTTCTCCACAGCTACCCCACTTGTCCTACCTAACCCCAGCGAGACTCACTCAAACCTGGACCAAATGACTACAGAGCCTGCCCTCTTAATCATCACACTCTGTAGCTGGACTGGGTAGCAAAGGAGGAGTCCAAAGGCATGAAACTTAGTCCCACCTTTGCTGGTAGTCTAGGTGTGAGCTGATGGCGCCTGGAACTCAAATCAGAGACGAGGCCAGTGGCATCACTATGCATTCAATGTGACCACTGAGACTCAGGGAGGGCAGAGGGGAAGGGGGTGCAGGGAAGAAGATGTGAGGTGAACATGAAGGAAGAAACGAGACCTGGGGCTGACTGTAAGCCAGGATGAGGAAAAAAGGAGGGGTACAAGGGCACACCTCGGCCCCTGGAAGCCTCTCACAGTCAACAGGAGGAAAGGTGTTTTTAATTTCTATGTTACCACTTCCAGATTAAAGGAAAATCATTTCTACCTCCACTCTACTGACAGGAGAATTCAAATCTCTCAAACATATGCTTCATTACTTCAATACCAGGTACTGCAACTCAGTGAGCAGAAAGAGGAGGAGGAACATATGTTTTCAGAAAGTAAACAAATCCCAGTGGGGGGAAGGATGGAGAATAATCACTGGAGGCAAAAGTGGTATTTTTCCTGGAAGCTTCTGGAGGGCAGGGACAATGTCCTTTAATTTGCTTCGTTGGGCCCACTAGTGAGAAGGTGGGCAGGAGCATGGCAGCCAGAGCCCTACTGCGTCGAGCAGCACAGGCTAGGGTAAAGAGTTAATCTGTATAATCTCCTCACCTCATGTTGGCCCCAGAACAGTCTCCACCCGCACACTGAGTCATTTTTCTAAGCTCTTTTTATTAAACAGTTTTCAGCCTAATGACTGATTTTCTAAATCAATAAGAGGGCACAGTAAAGGTTTACAACTCCCCCAGCCTCTGGCTCTGTGAAGGCCACAGAATTTTGAAACCACATTGAATCCAAGAGTTCTAAGTTTAAAACCAAAAGGACTTTAAACACCCAGCTTCCAATTGTTTTTCCGATGGCACTAATAATTAAAGAGTCGCATTTTTAAAGACTTTGTAACCAAAATGTCTCTTGAAGTAAGCGCCATAAAAGTACCCTAATTAAAGCCAGCATCTTCTGGGCTCTGATGAGAAATTCACCCTTTTATAATGGGATTACTAAAGCTTTGCTGTACAGATGAGTGGTTTGATTAATAATTTACATTTTTGAGGATATATAACCTCACTCATGGTCATGGTTTGCGTTCCTAAAATTCTTCTATCCAGTTTAATGTTATTGCGTTTAGCCCTGGTAAATGAATTAAGTCCTGATTAGACATCAATGTAATTATTTCCTCCCCGTACGTTATTTTCAAAGAAGGAAGGGATCTGACAGAAATGGCCGGTGGTCGGAGTCAGGGACTTGGTGGGGCTCAGCCTGCCCGGAGCTGGAGAACTGTCAGACTAGTCAAGGGGAAAAATTGTGAAATGGAGAAAAATTGCTCGGTGCTCGCTTAAAACCCCCACAACATTATAAAAACTAAATTAACAAATGATTGAATCTCAAAAACATGTTTATCAACATTCGAGCAATTATTTAGTCACATATTAACTGTGAAGGAAAAGAAAAGCTTTGCTTGAATAATGTCCCTAAACAGTTATTTCAAGCAGAAATGACTGGAGAAATTGCTCCGAGCTGATGGAAAAGGGTGTTCTAACCAAGGTCAATTTTATTTAGGGGGAGTGGGAGAGACAGGAATCTGACAGGGAAAAAAAATAAAAAGTCTAAGAACTGCCAAGAGCAGATGGAAATGGGGAACAAGGGAGTGAAGAAACAGCAGCACAGAAACACTGTCCCCACCACCCCCACTGTCCCCCACCATGCAGACATCATGTTCATCTCCTCTGTAGAAAGCAGGTAGAAGCAAGCCGTCCAACGCTACCATGATAATGTGGGCCAGACGATGCAATTAAAATATGGCCTGAAAAACACATGTATGGCCCAAATATAACAAACCCTTCCCCATCTAGCCACTTGTTTGTGTGTAAACTATACCAGCTAGGGGCCCAAAGAGAAGCTTTGGGAAGCTGGAAAAAAGGCTTGCTCCCGGCAGTATTGACATTTTGAACAGTACAGCTTCACATCCAAGAATGTACCCCCCCCAAAAAAAAACCCACTTTTTCAAAGGCTATCTTACCTAAGTGCTCTCTCACCTGTGCACTGAAGCTGTTTTGAGTATCATCTGTAGGTGGCAAAAGTGGGTGAACTACATCGTGACCTCCAGCTCTATCTAGACTAATGTCTATAATGGTAATGTGCCATTTATCTGGCACCACCTGGGGTAAAGCAGGCCACATAAATGAGCTGTCTAGATAATAATGCATAACTACTGTGCCTTACGGTTTTCAAGATGCTTTCACACACATTATCTCTACCCTAAGAGATAAACAGGGCCATAATTATCATACCCATTTTGTGGATAACAAGACTGAGGCTAATGGAGTCTCAATGGCCACCCAAAGTCATAAAGCTCACCAATGCAGAACTAGCATCAGAACTTCAATGATCTGACTCCAAGGCCAGTGTTTCTTCCATTGCCTTTCAGCTCCCCACAATATGTTTTAGCCACTTACAATGAAAATGTTAAGGAAAATAAAAATGGTGAAATACTCTGATCTTTTTTTATTGATTCACAGCCATCACTATGGTCAGTGGTTGTTGGACCTACTATAACATAGAGGCTACTGAGGCATGTAGGATGGACCCCTCCACTAAATGCTCTCCAGACTGTCCATTCAGTAAGCTCCTGAGTCCACTTGTATGTCTTCCCCCCCTTACTGTCACTCATAACTTCTTGCTCCTTATATGTACCTCCCCCTCTGGCATTCTTCCATAACCCTTCCACCCAACTCCTTATCTACCACTGGCTAGAAAACTAAAAAAATCAAGCTGGTAAAGATCACACATAAACTTAGAACAGTGGTAGACACTGAATGAGGACCTGAGGAGCTCTCGACTACTTAAGCAGGAGCTCCATGGCATTTCAGGAGCACAGAGAGGTCTTCCACTTGACCACTATATTTCTCCCCTCTGAAGAAGCCAGTTCAAGTTGTGGGTTGTGCAACTTCCAGAAAAGCTGAAGAGTCTGCTCTTCCTCAAAGTCAGTGACATCTTGGGGAAGACTGGAATCCTCCAAAATTCAGAAAAAAAACCCCTCAGCATACCCCCCAAATACTTCCTGATGGGACGGGAAGTTAGAATGGCATTCTGCAAGGAAAACAGAGCTCCAGGCTTGAAGGTGTAGTGGTGGTGGAGAGAGGATGAAAAATACAGAATTCAATCCCAGTTTTCTGCTCAAGGACCACAAATCCTACAACTTCCTAATTTTGTTTCATCTTAAGCACACCAAGAACAAGGAAGACCGTGTCACATGATGCCTTAGAAGAAGCTGTGGCATCAATGAGTTTCCTCATTGGAGATAATTACAGTAGAACCTCAGAGAGCTGCTGGGAAAATTCAATGAGGGAATTATGTAAAAGAAAGCATCATATAGTAGGCACTTAATAAATTACCATTAGTATTATTATCATTGTAATCATTATTAGGTCGGGGAGAAGAAAAAGAGAAAAGAAAATCTTTTGGCAGAGGTTTTCAAAAAGAATTAATTAAGCAGAAACAAAAAACGATTGTGCTGCCCCATTTTACTAAGCACATCCAAGTAAATTAAATTTAGGAAACGAGGCAATGCAAAGACTTAAAATAAAGAACAACTTTTTTTTAATGCTTCAATCATTATCAAAACAACATTAGCAAGAGAGCACTCCAACTACTGTAGCAAAGGGCCCCGGGCTCATTTATGAGGGCAAAGGCTTCTTGCAAATGAAGACATAAAATCCAAATCAAGGCAGTAAGGATTGCTCGTGGAAGTGTGCACATGATTGCAGAAAACATTCACAGCTTAAATACCTCCAGTCTAGACCTAGTGAAGGGATCCTAAAGAGATCGTGGATATAGGCCAATATCAACATGAGCCTTCTTCAACTTCATGTGGTAGAGAAAAGAGCTTGCATCAAATTTCATATGAGTGAAGTATGGGAGCAATGATCTGGTCTACCAGACTCTTGGGGAAGGAGTATATGTTAAGGAAAAAATAACTGTGCCCTCCCAAGTTCAGTTCATCAGAATAATAAGTAAGGGGGAAAGGGGACTGCTGTCTTGTTCTAAGCAATCAAGAATACAACATCTTGCCTATGTTCACAATTTGAGAAATAATATATATTTGTGTGTGTGTGTGTGTGTGTGAGAGAGAGAGAGAGAGAGAGAGAGAGAGAGAGACTGGGGATACAACTAGTACATGCTGCCCCACACTTTCCAGCCTCTGTTCACATGACTACAGTTCACCCTCCACACTAAGCCGATCAAAATCTGGTCAGAACTTGCTTTCTTCTAGTCTTGTGTTGCTCCAGGCCTAGGAAACAGCATGCAAAAACACAGGACTGGGCAGAAGTGGGAATGCTTGACACCCAAGGCCCTCAGATGGGCAGCCATGTCAGCTACTCTGCATGCTGGACTAGCAGTGACATCATTATCCTGCCCACCTCCAACCAGCCCACAATGGTACGATAACATTTGTGGGTCTGGTCATTCTAAGAATGAAACAAATCACAGACACTCCATTCTGAAGAGCACCTGACACCCTGAAGAGTAAGATTTGGCTCTCTGCTTCAACCCAATTCTCATGTCCCATCACTTCTTACCACCCTACTTTCAGCCAGCAGATTAGCTCCAAAACCAATCTAAGAGGTACATGAATGGTACATGTATTTTTAAAATCAGCTTAAATTATTCATTCTATTGCCAAATTGTTAGTCTCAACAAACTCTTCACAAGAGTCTGACTGCATAAATAAGAGAACAAATACTTCACGCTTATATACTGTACTTCATATAATCAAGCCAACATCCCCTGAGGCTTTGACCCAAGAAACTATTATGAATGTATGCTTTATTAGCTAATTTGAGTAATTTTCTTAGTTAATTCTAAGATTCTCCTTGTAATACACAAAATAAGCTGTAATCAACCTACCTTACAATTCAGAGAGGTTAATCTTTATCAAGGTGCCATAAACCTAAACATTTAGAATGTCAAGTCATCAGAAGTGTTATTTTTCTATCTGACTCCAATTCTCTGTAAAGCAAGAAAAAGGTAGCTGATATCCTGTGCCTCAGGAAATACAGAAGAAAGCCTCAATATCGGTAATTAATTTCCCCTCCCAGGGGTGCCTGGGCTCAGTTGTTAAGCGTCTGCCTTCATGCCTCTCTAGGTCATGGGATCAAACCCCGCATCGGGCTCCCTGCTCAGCAGGGAGTCTGCTTCTCCCTCTGCCTCTGTGTGCTCTTTCTCTCTCTCAATCTCTCTCTCTCTCAAATAAATAAATAAATAAATAAATAAATAAATAAATAAAATCTTTAAAAAATAACAACACCCAGGAAGTAGCATATACAAGTATAGACTCTAAGAGCTGGACCTCCTGGGTTCAAATCCTGCTCTCACCATTTATTAGTTGTGTGCCCTCAGGCAAGTTACTTAACCACTATGTGCCTTGGCTTCTCATCTGTTAAATGGGGATACCAATCATAAGGCTTACTTCATGGGGTTAGTGTGAAGATTAAAAGAATACATACATATAAAATACTTATAAGAGTACCTAGCACATGGTGCCACAGAAGTACTTGCTCTCACTACTCTGACGGTGGCTATCATCATCATTCCTAGCTGAGTCTTTGAATCAAGGGAGGTACTCTCCATCCTGCTGAGATATGCCTACAACTTAGCAAAGAGAAATGGAATTTCTGACCCATTCTGGCAATGCCACAGCAGCTTCTTTTATAGCTACCCACAGGTATAGTAAGAACAGAGACTCACAAAGAAACAAGAGGTAACCACTCACACAAATGAGAAAATATAGGGCTATCGAGCCAAACTCCCCATCCCTATGGAAATGGTCCCCGTGGTCAGAAGGAGTTCATGCACATTCCACAAGCATCTAACCCATGCCTGGGGAAAACTGATATTTAAGTAAACTCTTTTGTTTCTTAAACAAGTCTTAAGGCTCGGTGAGAGAAGATATATATCATTTGCCCTCTCTGTGGGGTATTTGTAGCTTTTGCACACAGGTAATCTGAACATCCTTGGATGATGATTTTTGATGATGCTCACCTCTCCAAAGAGTGAAACGCAGCTTCTCTAAAAACTGTTTTTCCTGCAACAGAATCTCTCAGTGGGAGGTTTCTCTAACAAGCATTAGTGCTGGCATGGTAATTTGTGAATTATGCTTTAGCATCTGAAAGCCCAGTGCCCAAAGGAAGGATGCCATGGAGAAGCACATCTAGAGTGATTCCCAGAACTCACCTTGGAAGACTGCGGCATTCTGGATAATCAGGAACTTCAGCTCCATGCTTGCAGACTGAAGCAGCTGTTCTATATTCAACCGTGCTGTCAGCTGGTATTTCTCTTCCATCTTTCTTGAGCAGCACGTTGGGCCCTTGGGGAGACACACTTGCAAATCTGATCCTGAAACAAATAAGTTTTTCATAGTTCCATAAGCACGATGTCACACACACACACGAAGTGAACAAGGCAAAAAAGGCATTTTTTAAAAAAATACAGTAAAATCTTGATTATTTGAAATGAGTGTTTATCTTAACTAATCCCTGCTTTCTCCCAATTATCCTGATGCCTGCTTCTTTTCGAATAACCATTTGAATTAATTGCCTAGGTTTGACTCATAAATTCTGCATAAAATAATTTATAGCACCATGTAGACGTCATTGAACACCAATATTTAATTTGTCCATTAAAGATTAATCTTTGCTCTGACGATTTATTTTTCTTGATTATAATTTATGAATGAGAGCACAACCAAGAAGCAATTTTCAAAACTCCAGTTATGATTTCCTAATGAAATGTAGGTCTGCCAACCCAATGTGGCTTTTTGGAATAAATGATTAAAACAATATCATATCAAAGCTCTGCAGTCATTGTTAACTAAAGGTCTGGGGTAAGATTTACAGAGGAAACATCCAGAGGACAATATTAACATTCAGATAACCATCAAAATCCCTACAACTACAATATCCTAACTGTATCCAAATTCCAAATGCTGACCTCTGAACTCCTGAGCTACTTCCTTACTACCTCACTTATGATGCGCAGTGCTTTTTTATTTTTGTAGCCCCATAAAATTTGCCAAATGAATAATCTCCTTGCTTATTCCAAAATTAGGGAATCAGAACCTCTTCTCAGTCCTCATCCAATGTGACCTTTTGCAGCATCCCTCACAGTCAACCTATCTCCCCTTCTTAAAAAGGCTCTCCTCCTCCCTTGTCTTGGTGAACCTACCCACCCACCCCCCCCCCACACACACACACACCTACTGCTATGGCCACTCTTGTTTGCCTTTTCATGTTTCCTCTTCTTCTATCACTTTAATGTCATTGACTTTCCCCCACATTCTACATCTCCCCCCACTCATGATCTCATTGATACCCATGTGACTACTGAACTCCCTAACCCAACCCTCACCTCTCTCCTGAGCTCCAAAACTCCATATCTGCAACCACTCCATGGGCATCTCAAATTCAGCATACCCGAAACTGAACTCAATGTATCTCTCTCACACACACACACAGTTCCATCTCTTGTGTTCTATGTCTCAGTTAATGATCATCATCTGCCAAGTTTCCCAATGATTGAAACCTTTGTCATTCTCAGCTCTTCACTAGTGACACAACACATTTCTGCAACTGTGGAAGTCATCAGCATATGAATGAAAATTGAAGCCAGTAGAACAGATGAGAGTTGTTCAACAGATATTTTATTGGGCACCTACCATGTGCCAAGCACTGTGGATACAGCAGATATATAGCAGATATATAGAGACACAAATATATGAGTGTGTGTGTGTATATATATATATATATATATAGTAAGTGTATATATATATGTACAGTTTGTGTATATAGTGTGTGTATACATACAATAAACTACACACACACATATAGTCAAGTAATGATAAGTACTACAGAGAAAGTAGGACTAAGGAAGGAAGGAAAAACCAACTGTGAGATATATATATATATATATATATATATATATATATATATATATCTGTGCTACCACAGGGATGAACCCCAAAAACATTATGCTAAGTGACAGAAGCCACATCAAAAAAATTATATATTCTGTGGTTCTATTTATATAAAAGTCTACCAAATGAAAATTAACCTATAGTGATGGAAAGCAGTTCAGTGGTTGTTGGGGAGGGAACACAGGGCAGGGATGGGGCAGGAGTGAGGAAATTTGGCAGAGTGATGGATATATTCATAATTTTTGTTGCAGTGATTTGTCTCATGGCCATACACGTGTCAAGATTATCACATTATACCTTTAAAATATGTACCTTATTGTATGTTAATTATACCTCAATAAAGCTGTTAATTTTTTTTAACGTTTAAAAACCAAAGGGAGATAGGGTAGGTGGTGGTGACAGTAACAATTCTATTTATATAGTGTAGTCAGAAAAGGCTTCTTTCCGGGACGCCTGGGTGGCTCAGCAGTTGAGCATCTGCCTTTGGCTCAGGGCGTGATCTCAGAGTTCAGGGATCAAGTCTCACATTGGGCTCCCTGAGAGGAGCCTGCTTCTCCCTCTGCCTATGTCTCTGCCTTCTCTCTGTGTCTCTCATGAATAAATAAATTTTTTTTAAAAGGCTTCTTTCCTAAGGTAACATCTGAGGAGAGATGAAGGAAATGAGGGGGAGTACCATGATTTTATATCTTCCACCGACACTAGCAAATATTAGGGTTCAATGAATATTAAGTCCAATCTTCCTTCTCTTCTGGAACTCCCATTGTACTCAGACTCTCCCTCCAATCTCATTTTTTGAGATCCCTCTGCGGTGGCCATGAAAACACGCATCTCAGATCTATTGTGCTATGTGTGACTGATGAATGGCCCCTGCTGCTGCACTCTGAACTCACCACCACGTTGTACCCAGGCCACAGTCTGCAGGGGCTGCCCCAGCTGATGATGGAGCATGACAAAGATGCTAAGTCCTGCAAAACACAGGACTTCCCTGACAGGGATTTGGGCTCAAGGACTCCCTACTGACCTTGACAAAATGTCCTTAAAACTGTACTGCAATCAAAGATTCTTCCCATTCTCCCTTTCTTCTCTCCCTCTCTCCTCCACAGGGTCAGACCTGCACCACAGTGTGAGGGTTCTTCCAGCATCCTTCAGCTCCCTGCTCATTTTCCTTTACAAAGGTTTTCCCTAAGAAGTCCCTTATGCATCTGGTGCCATATTGGCATCTGCTTCTCAGAAGACTCAATCGGACTCATCTTCTAAGTCCCAAATGTGGCACTAAGTGGTGGAGGTACCTCTTCAAACAAGAGAGACATGGTCCTTATCCACAGAGAGAGAGCTCACTGTCTAAAGGGGTTAACAGAGATAAAAACCTAATGCATAAGAAGTGAGTGTAATAAAGCAACATAGTTAGCCAGGATGACAAAATGTATATATGGTGTAGAAGGAAGACTCTCCCAAAGTCCTGAAGGTCCTTGGCAAAGTAAGAGTCTATAATAAATATCAAATCTACTGAAGTAAGGCTAGCAAGCATATGCAGACATTCTAGACAGCTTTGCAACAACTAAAGTTTTAAAATATGGGGGGGGTTCTGCGGTGAGAGACTAGTCCTAAGTGACCAGAAAAATTTATTTTTATTACATCTTATTTCCCTAGGAATTCCAGTTAATCATGACCTTAATATATGTGTCCAAGTTTTATTTTCTTAATTTAAGAATGAAATTCATCAAGTGTTGCCTTACATGACATCACTGTTGGGAGTCCAGGGTATGGTCTTCGAGCTCTCCCTTCCCCTTCCTCAAGGGAGCTGCTGACAAAAGTAGTAAACGGAAAGCACGGACAATACATATCACCAAACCGAACCCAGCACTGCAATTTATAGCACTGGATGGAAAGGTGATATTTAATGTGTCAAAATACAATTTGGGGTCTGGAGACACAGAGTTCAGATTTATCTCTTATAAATGTCAATCTCATATACAAGCCTTAAACTGATTTTAAATATGGTCCAAGCTTAAAGGCTTTATGGTTATCTTCTGAAAAAACAAAACAGAGTGCGTTCTAGCTCACTGTGTTCTTTCTACTTGAGGTTACAAAATATAATGCTATTCTAGGAGTAGTAACTGATGCAGTTTACTAGACCATGAAGGGGAAGAGACCCCTTCGGGAAGACTGGCTAATCCAGATTTAAACAAGGTTGGTGCAGACACATGTATAGATAGGAAAATCCTGCAGAGCAGATACTTGCCATATACCAAGTTCCTGTCCATTTAGCAATGTCTTTTTATTTTCTTGGTCAGTTGATGCCTAAGTCATGTGTGTTTAAAATATCTTCATTTGAATACATTCTTAGAATTAAATGTTATAAATAAAATCTTCTGTGTCTCGGGATCCCTGGGTGGCGCAGCGGTTTGGCGCCTGCCTTTGGCCTAGGGCGCGATCCTGGAGACCCGGGATCGAATCCCACATCAGGCTCCCGGTGCATGGAGCCTGCTTCTCCCTCTGTCTGTGTCTCTGCCTCTCTCTCTCTCTCTCTCTGTGACTATCATAAATAAATAAAAATTAAAAAAAAAAAATCTTCTGTGTCTCTACATTTCCACCGGTGAGGACTTCCAGTTCTTAGGAATGGTAGGGTTTATTTGGCAGGGTGGGTGTTGATAGTGTTCCTATTGCTACCAGCTTTAGCCAGTGGGAATCATAAAATAATGGGGTTCAGATCTTTCCTCTGTGAAGTGCTGTGAGTTGTTAGATATTAGAAGGTAACAAATTACCACTCAGTGTGCCTGCAGAAACCCAGGACCACCTTGTTGAATTACCATGACACCGGTTTGGTTTGCCTTTGACATGATCATTTATAAAGTAACTTAGAGCTTGCCTAGTGTGCCCCTTCCCTGGGTTGGTCAAATCTTATCCTGGTAAAACCTCCCCACTACCTCAAGAATTAGCTGAGCCAAAAGTCTTGAAAGGAATAAAACATCAAATGAGAATTGGGGGAAAATATGTCAGACATCATGAAGAAATGTATAAGTTATATCCAGATATAAGAAATTTACATGTAGCAATGTTTGTCCTCCCTCCCAGTTACCACTGCCTGATTAATCAATAAACCAGTACAACTGATCTGGAGGCTAAGAGTTAGCCATATATTTGAGGAAACAAAACATATATAAACTGAGATGAATTCAGAATTTCCAAGCCAGGAAGGAAAGAAATAGACACCAACGGGAAAAACATTTTAAGTAAATTTCATGTAACTCAAAGGCAGCTTAAAATAAGCTCCAGCACAAGAGAACATAAGGAACAAAGTGGGCCAGGAGAGCTAGACATGCCTAAATGAAATGACAATAATGAAAGATAACCGTTTCAGTGCAGGAACAGGTGCATGAAAGAAACAAAGCAGAACACCAAAACCAAAAGAAGTAGAGAATAGAACTGAGAGAGGAATCCTCGGCGATGAAACAAAGAATTACTCTGGAAACCAAATCTCAAGTGGGATGAATAAAAAGTAACCAAGGCAAATGACTAAGTAGGTACACAGAGAACTGTTACATACTTGTCTGAATCAAAGCAGAAAGGCCAATTCAAGAAATCAGATGCAACCTACAAAAGACATAGTAAATGGCATAGCATTCTTTCAAGAATGTCAGGAACAAAAGAAGGTTAAGGGGGAAATAACTCCTTTATTAGACAGAAAGGAAAAGTGATTGTTGGCCACACTCATCAGAGAGGCACTCATATTTTGTATATAAAAATGGGATGCAGCTGGGAAATGGGAATAGAGACAAGCAATATAGTGGGGGATGGAGATGAGAAGGCTCAGCAATTGACTATTCAAATGAGCCAGAAAGGTTCAAGTCTTTGGAGCTCAATAACTTTGCATTCCCAGATGCTAAAAAAAAATTAACTGAAGTCATTACTGGGCTGCTAGTTCTCATTTATTTTGAAGGATTAAAAAAGTTCCTTCATACTATAATCCCCTCTCCTAGAATTTTCCGTTCCTGAAGAGGAGAGAATGACATCCATCTCCTTGGGATGCCGGGTCGATCCCATTCAGCCCTGTGCATATATGCATATATATGGAATTAATGAGGGCTGCAGACCCAGAACACTGGTGAAAAACTTTGTGCCTCTCTAGTCTAAAACAAGGGAGTGGAGACAGATGACCCTGAAAATGTTACATCCATGTGCCTAACTTTGATCTTGGGAAAATATCTTAAAATACCACAAAAATCCATTTCCAAACATCTTGAAGATACACAAGTAGATGTTTGACTTGAAGGAACTATCAAGTAATTTATTTCTAACTATTTTGAGGCCATGTCTTCCTTGCACACTGGGTCCAGTTCTGGGTCCTACTGAAAAGGGAGTTTGAGTTATACAGCTTTCTTCTGGAAGATTATTCCCACGTGTACCCAAGCTGGGCACCCTTACCCAGCTGCTTCCCCTTCCAGAGGCTAGGCCACAGGTGTACCACAGAAGGCTCTTTCCTGATGTGTACTCTTGCATCAGGGGAGGTCTTAGGCTTGGCCACCTGTTACCTTGCATTCTTGACCAGTACTTGCTCTCTTTTGGCTCCGCTCAAGAACTTGCAGTCATAAGCTCACACACTCACTCAGAGATCCCATTCCAGGCATAAGCCTTGTCCCTAATTGGAAGAGGACAGCAAACGATGTGGTATGGGTCTGTCAAAATGCGTCTGTTCTATTGGATTTTATTCCAAATCAGAAAGTATTAATGGCCTGGAGGTCAGCATCGTGGCAGGTACTAGTAGGCTGGAAAGATCAAAAGCAGTATGGCCCCCTTGTCAAGTGGCTTATGATGTAGTCCTACCCCACCATTTGCTAGCTGTGCAAACAAGGGTAGGTTATTTAAGTGCCACATGATTTTCTGTCCCTATCTCTAAAAGGGGATTATCAATAACGCTTAACCTTCCAGAGTAATTGCAAGGATTGAGGGAGACGATGCAGGTAAAGTGCTCAGCCTTCTTGGCACAATATTATGTTAAGGAACATTAAAATTACAAATACAAAACCCACACTAAGAGACCGGATTTTCACACAAAAACAGCTAGAGGACGGTAAAAGTTGGTATATTGTCAGCTGACAAAATATGCAGCATCTTTTCTGAGGCAATGGAAATGGTCTCTATTTTCACTGGCATAGTGGTTCTGTGGGTATATAATTTGTTTTTTTTTTAAGATTTTTAATTTATTTATTCATGATAGACACAGAGAGAGAGAGAGGGGCAGAGGCACAGGCAGAGGGAGAAGCAGGCTCCATGCAGGGAGCCCGACATGGGACTCGATCTCGGGTCTCCAGGATCGCGCCCTGGGCCAAAGGCAGGCGCTAAACCGCTGTGCCACCCAGGGATCCCCTGTGGGTATATGATTTGTAAAACCTCATTGAATTTTTCACTCAAAACGGGTGTGTTTTATTGTTTGTAAATTATCTCCATCAGGTTGATTTTTAAAACATGTCCTATGAACAACATTTGCTAGATAAATGCATATTCACCAGAGACTCTAGAGGCCAAACGAAACTTCCAGAGGAGGTGGGGCTTGAGCTAGAAGGGAAGG
Source organism: Vulpes lagopus (assembly GCF_018345385.1). Lineage (NCBI taxonomy): Eukaryota > Metazoa > Chordata > Mammalia > Carnivora > Canidae > Vulpes > Vulpes lagopus. The sequence goes on from NC_054848.1 coordinate 104,665,738, forward strand.
ATCTGGAGAGGCCAAGAGGGTACAATGTGTTTGGCACCAGCAATGGAGTAGGTCAAGACTAACCTGCCTGGAGAGAAGCTGGAATCTGGGGTACCGCTAGCTTCTCAGGGTACAATGTGAAGGGTCTTGAGCACAGACAAAAGCCTGTAGGCTTGACACCATAGGCAGTAAAGGCCTACCGTTGGTTCTCAAGCAAAAGCATAATGCGAGGAGAACTGCTGCGTAGGAGGGATGGAATCTTACAGCCTGAAATTGGGAATGGACTAAATAACCCCCTCAAGGTCACTTCCAGCCCACCCGTTCTCTAATTACCTTTATTGTGTTCTATATGTTGGTTATTTTACTCAGCTGCAATTTTACTAATGACAATAAATTGTCAAAAATCCCATTATAGAACACAATAAAGAACAGAAGAAATATTAATGTAGACCTTGCTCCTTATTCTTTCCTAAGAGCAGATAAAGCATACTCAAACAGAAACAGAAGAGGAGGAATCTTCAGGGCTCAGTAATAATGAAAATTGAAATATTTTATATATGATATGATATATGATATCATTTTGACATATCATATCATATGATTTGACATATTTCATTGCCAAGGTCTACTTTATGGACAGATTTTTTTTTTTTTGCTAACAAAGGTACATTGTGCTAAAAAAAATAATGATGTAATATCACCATGAAAGTAATATTTAGCAAAAGAAGGAATGATATCCCAAACTGGTTGCTTCATGACTCATAGGGAAAATAATAGATGACTATTAAAGTATCAAAGTATTAACTGCAGGTAGCTCTACTAATGAAGAAAAAATGATCACTTTTAAAAGGTATTTTTTTTAAAGGGAGGACAAGTCAATTTGCCATCCAAAAATATTAACTAATTTCCTTAGCATATAATAGTGACTCGCTATTAGAAGGGTGCATTTTCCCCTAATTAATCATTATCTAAATCAAACCTTACATGCTCATTAATTTCTCACTAATCAAGATAGGAATACAGATGAAAGAAATGACTGCATTTGAAACCGGTGGGGAAAGTGATGATTGCTGGTGGAAGAAATCATCTTCAGGAACCCAGCTGAACGTTATCCTTCTGTTATTTAGCCTGAAAGAACATGACCTTGCAGAGGGCGCACCTGGGTATCACGAGCTCAGACTTTAAATCAAAGATCATGCCTGGGGCCACCACAGACTCTGCCTCTGTAAAAAGGCAGGCCAGAATGTTGCTACCACACTGGAGTACTGGGAGTTTAAAGCAACCCTGGAGATAAGCCATTCTCTAAGCCTGAGAATTAAAGAATGAATTACCTTTACCTCTACTGCCAACTGTCAATTAACTGTGTATCATTTCATGCCCGGTAAAAGTTGAATCCCGAGACCGCTACACTCTCCCACGAACAGGTTCTTTCTGAACCCCCTTCCCAACAGGCAGTCAACATGTGCTCTGGGAATACAAATTCACTGATCACACTCAGCCTGCCAAAGTGGTGAACGATTCATTCATCCAACACTTCCTGAATGCCTACTTTGTGCCAGGGCCTGTGCCCAACCTGAAGAGCACAACAATGAACAGGACACAGTGCCCATCCAGGAAGTGGACTTCCAAACTCACTAAAAACCTCTAGGTCATACTAGACACCTTACCCTCATCCCCTGCAGCCCAATGCCACTAGTTCTACTCTGTAAATGTCCCTCATCATCCTGCCTCTTCTCCCTTGGACAGCCATGTCTTTCTGTCTCTATGCTCTCCTCTACCCGAGCCCCAGAAAGATACTGCTAGGGTACATATCTGATCACATCATTCTCCTTCAGAACTCTTCAAGAAAATGGAGCAAGGGGGTGCCTAGGTGGCTCAGTTGGTTAAGCAACTGGCCCTTGATTTCGTCTCAGGTCATGATCTCAGTGTTGTGAGACTGAGCCCCAAGTGAGGCTCTGTGCTCACCCGGGAGTCAGCTTAGGATTCTCTCTCCCTCCCATCCTCCCCGCCCCCCCCTTCTCTCTTAAAGAAAATGGAGCAAAGACACAGGGGTGTAAAGATGAGGGGCATGGCCAGGCACTGCCAAGGAACCTGGTGAGGCTATAGGACAAAGTGAGCTATGGGTGTGGCCGGGGCCAGATGCAGAGGATCTATGGGAATCCTGCCACAAGATGATCTCCACATATCTTTGGCTTTTGTTTGTTTGTCTGTTATCTTTACAGTGTTTTTTCCCAGCTTTACTGAGGTATAATGACTCCTACTTATCTTTGGACTGGACTCTCCCAGGAGCGAGTGCTCATGGGAGCAGAAAGAGATGTACTCCACGAGCTTTCTGTCCTCTGAATTCCCACAGCACTCTGCATCCTTTATGAAGACACTTCTCACTCTGACTTGCATCACAGCTACATCTACATGGCTTATCTCTACCAGATTTAAGTTCCTTGATGCAAAGACCCTGGACTGACTCATCTCTGTATCTCCAGGGGCCCACAGAGGTTTGGGCTTGATGCCTTCCCCTTTGACCTGGAACCAATGCCAGAACCTCAAGAGAGCCCAGTTCTAAAGGAACTAGGTCAGATTAATTGATGCTACTACAGCAGCCTTTAGAAGAGCAGTATTCCAGGGAAAATGAAGAAAGAGTCCTCAGAGCCCAACATAAAGATCCCTCTCTCTCTCTCTCTCTCTCTCCCTCTCTCTCTGTCTCACACACACACTTTCTTTAGATGCGGGGGGAAAATCCTAATAAAAACAAAATTGAGTTGCAGAACAATGCCATTTGGGATAAAAAATCTTTTAGTTTAGAATTTTGCCAGAGGGACTAAACTAAGGCAATTTCCCTGTCTCCCTGAGTCACTCTTTCACTAATTGTTATTCTCCTCAGATAAATAGCTAAGATCCCATCTTTCAGGAGATGTATAATTTTTATTTTTCAGATACAATCTTTAAATATGCAGACCTGAAGTATAGCTGAGAATTTCAACACCCTAGCCTCAATCAGAGTGCCAGGCCCTTTCCCCTGTGTGTGAAATCACACCTGGGGGGAGGCAGGGGGAAGAACCCTTCCCTACCAAGGCTAATGTGTTCTTACCTGCTCTGCTACCAAGTGAGCAGTGTGACTTAACCAAATACCTTCTCAAATCCGGGCCTCACTAGATGGCCTCTCAGGTAATTTCAGAGCTAACAATCTAAGTTCCCCAACTGTAGGCCCATCGATAGTCACTGAGCCCATTCTAGGCTGGGTATTGGAAGGACGCCAGAAAAGCAAAGTTTTTGCTTCTGCCCTTCTAGAAGGCTCTGTCAGTAGCACTTGGCTCTACATGAACATGCATATGGAGCCAAGGCAAAGGCCAACAACTCAGCCTTACAGTGCTTCACTGCATGTCATAACCATGTTCCCTCTTACACGACCCTTTGTCTTCAGAGGCTAAGTAATGGCAGGGAGCTTCCTGATGGGATGGTACACAGTGGCAAAGGGAAGACCTGTGAAACCAGACAGACCAGGGTGTGAAACCCACTTAATGGCAGTGTGATCATAGGCAAGTTATTTCACCTCTGAGCCTCAGTTTCCTCATCTGTAAAATGGGGACAGTATCACCCACCTCTCGATGTGGTTCTGAGGATTACTTATTTCATGTGTCCCAAAAAATGGCTCCACTTCTGGCCTCCCCATTTCGCTCTTGCTATTCCTGTCCCTTGAGGGCTCTTCCCCTAGCTTTAGCTCTTTAAAACCTCCTCATTCATAAAGTGTCTCTTTCATCACATATGCCTTCTCTGCCCCAGCTACCCTCCCCACCAAATAAATCCCAAGAGCTGTCAACTCAGAATCCACAGCACACTTTGTATCTCTAACACTGCATTTTGCAATCTAGGTATCATAGTCATTGGTATATGAGTGGTGTTCCTACTACTAAATGTAAGTTTCTGGAGGCAGGGACTGTATCTTGGCCATCTTTGTATTACCTGACATAAATGGACCATATGTTGGTCCTTCTATGAGAAGCAAGTGTGGCAGTGTTTCTTCAGGGAGTGTCTCAACTATGACAACTACCTTTTTATCACTTTGCATGCAAGTTGTCCATGAAACTCGGTATACCTGAACTTAAAACAGCAGTGTTTGGGTTTGCAGATGTTTCTGGCTTCCAAAGCTCCCTGCAGCTGATATTTCAGCAAACCACGAAGACTCGGTAGAAAGCTACAGTAGATTAAAACATACCATCACCTTGATCCTACGAAGAGTTTCTTCAGGTGGGTAATGAGCAACAGTTGCCTTCCCATAGCTAAAGAGTCTAGAAAACATACATTCTTTAAGATTTTATTTATTTATTCATGAGAGACACACAGAGAGAGGCAGATACATAGGCAGAACAGAGAAGCAGGCTTCCCTCGGGGAACCCGATTTGGGACTTGATCCCTGGACCCAAGATCATACCCTGAGCTGAAGGCAGATGCTCAACCACTGAGCTACCCAAGCATCCCCAGAAAACATATGTTTTTTAAGAAAAAGCAAACTCAACAGGAGTCATGAGTTAAGACATCAAGCCTAAGGTGACTACTATGGTAGCCTATTCCACTTCAAGGCTCTTTTTTTTTTTTTTTTTTTGGATTTTATTTTTAAGCAATCTTTATGCCTAGCATAGGGCTCAAGCTCACAACCCCGAGATCAAGAGTTCCCTCCAGAACTCTTACTTCTGATCCAGAGTGACTTGGGTAAGTCGTTTTGCTCCCCAGATCCTTGATTTAGCCATTTGGAAAGTGGATTGAGCAGCAGTTGCTACTCATATTCCTCTCAGGAAACACCCTGAAATTTTACAACCAACTTTCAGCTTCCCTAGAGCAAATTCTCCTTAGAGTGGAGAGCTCTGGTGAATTGGTATAAAGAGGCCCAGAAAGCTCTCTTCTGCAGGGGATTGAATGGTGTCCCTCCAAAAGATATGCCCATGCCCTAAAGCCCCAGAACCTGTGAATGTGACCTTCTTTGGAAAAAGAATCTTACATGTGTAATTAAATGAAAGATCTCAAGATGCTGTCATCCTGGATTAATCAGGTGGGCCCTAAATCCGATGACAAGTGTCCTTACAAGAGACACAGAAAAGAGAAGGCCATGTGAAGACAGAGGCAGATGCTAGAGGGATGCAGCCCACAAGCCAAGGAAGGCCAGAAGCCACCAGAAGCTGGCAGAGGCAGGAAAGGATCCTCCCCTAGAGCCTGATGAAGAGAATGTGGCTCTGCTGACACCTTGATTTTGAACTTCTGGCTTCCAGAACTGCGAGATACTAAATTTCAGGTGTTTTAAGCCACCAAATTTGAGGCAATTTGTTACGGTAGCCCTAGGCAATGAATACCTGTCCGCTCCCTATACTCCCACCTACAAGTATCTGCCTAGCAGTGTCTAAATATTTCACCATGGCTGAGTTTGTCCTCTCATTAGGCAATGTACTCAGGTTTTGTCTTAAAGTGCAACACTCCTTGAGTCGTGTCCTTAGAACTCAAGGCTAAAGGGTTTATTTGGGATTTTCATCAAGCAGGGGAAAAAAGGGAATGGACAGGCGACGCAAAATACCCAGATGGGGGTGAGGGGAAATGTCAAAAAGAAAGGAGAGATTTTAAAAATAAGAGACCCAAACCAAACTTTATCTAGGGTCAGCCCTGAAAGAGTCATAAATGTAGCTTGAACAACAAAAGTCCCACGTTGTAAGAATGAGGACACTTTACAGAAGTGAAAAATCCTAATCTTGCCTCAGTCCTTGGCCCATATTTCAGAAAGTCTGCTAAGAGGGTGCTCAGACCGTGGCTCAGTCAGTTAAGCATCCGACTCTTGATTTTGGCTCGGGTCATGATCTCAGGGTCTTGGGATCCAGCCCTGAGTCAGGCTTTGTGCTGGGGTGTGGAGCCTGCTGAAGATTCTCTCTCTCTCTCCCTCCCCATTTGCTCTTCCCTGCCCTGTGCTCTTGCTCTTTCTCAATCTCTCAAAATCTTAAAAAGTGTGCTCAGAGCGGTCCAAATGCCTCCTTCTCCCTGTTCAACTGCATTCATTTTCTTAGGCTTCACAAACGAGGCATATTCTGGATGCATGAAGCAATGTTTTCAAGCGACTAGCAAGTAGTCACAAACAGAGCCTGGCAACAATGGAAAATGTCTATCGACCTGGGCCCCCAGCCCAGCCCAAGCATTTGGTTGGCGTCTCCCTCCACATCACACCCACCCTAGTCTTCGGCATTCGTGGAGGTGCTGCTTAACCAGCTGCCAAGCAAATCTCTCCGACGCCCAATTGCCCTTACTGTTAAGATGCTTCTCCCAGCTCTAATGGCTAACCTAAATTTCAGTTTCAAGCCATTGCACCTTGTAATTACATTCTCAGCCACTGTAAATAATCTGTGCCCTCTATTTTATCATTCCTCTTCCCCGCTGATAGGAACCTGTGGAAAAGGGAGTTGGTGGCCTTGTTAGTACAACACATGCACTGCACCTGAGCAAAATGCAACCGCAAGAAAATCACTCACTCACTCTTGATCTCTGTGTGAGAAGCAATGTTATTGATCTTTGCTACCCTTCAGCTGATCTGCGTGTCTACACTGACATGCTCTAGTGCTGTGGCATTTATGCCATCTTGGGGAATAGCTGTGTAAATGCTCTGGTAATTTTATACATCTTCAACATACTGTTGTTTTAGAACTTGAGTATGTGAAGGACTGGGAAGGACAGATTTTCCTCCTCCTACCCCCACCGTCATGTAATAGGAATCAAAATCCTCACTAATTGGCCCTCCTCCTGCATCTCACTGAAGTCTAGACTTGGTGGCAACCCCTTTCTGGGGAAGAGATTTAATGAAGGAGAAAGTGCATGGGAGGGGTGTTGGCAAGCAAACCACTGCAGAGCAGCTATAAGAAGCCTGGAGACACAAGGGACTCCTGGTAAAACTGAAATTGAAAGCTAAAGGATATTGTTTGTCTCTCTCTCACACACACATGCATGTGTGCACACACGTTGGTGAGCCCTCTTTACCCTGAACCAAACGTCTCCCCCCAAACGAGGAAAATCTAAGTTATTAATGCAACACCTAAAAGACTTCCATGACGCTCACTAGTGACTTTTTTCCTCCTTGCTTTCTTCGGGAGCTGTGAAAAACAAAAATAAATTACCCAAACAAGTGATTTGGGGATTTCTCTTCCATTCCTGTGATTTCACTGAAAAATTCAGAAATTGTTAGTAGTCCCTTCATTCTTCTGCCCACCCATGGGTGATGCAGAGACAGAGCTCCGCAAAGCCCAGTGTGGGTTCCAAGAAGCAGTGTCAGGAGGGCTCGACATCAAGCTAAATGAACCACACCTGGATCCGGGGTCTCCCTGTTGGCTGCCAGTCTTAGATGACCCACTTCAGAAAACTGCCAGCTCTCAAGACCACAGTGGTCTGGTTCAGGAGTATCTGCCTCATTTAATTTACTTTTTTTAAAGGGAGAAGTCCAATCAGAAAGGAAATGTGACAAAGGAACTAGGGAGCCAATTAGGTCCCAAGCCGTGCTGGGTTCAAGGTACCTGATGCTACAGTCAGCGGGGACCGTAATGGAGACAGGTTGATGCAATCACTGAGGAAGTTCACCTCCTGGATGATGACCTTCACTGAACAGGAAAATCATATGCCCATGATCCCAGGCTGCAGAGCTCCCTCAGGACACAGCATTCCCACAGATTCAAGCCACGGCTCCCCCTCTGCCCTCCTTCTTCCCCTCAACAGATATGGAGACCACCTCCACGCTGGTCCTCATCTTCTACCTGCCTGCCTCCCCCCACCAAGGGAAGAGAGAGTGGACTGTTTGACTTCGAATCCCCAGCATCTTGCACATACTACTGGGTTCTTAGAACTGCTTTCGGGAAAATTTCCAGAAATGCCAGGCCCTTCATAAGAGTACTGATTAGGAACATGGCTCTGGAACCAGACCGGGTCTAATTTATTTCAGAAAAATATTTGACCTTGGCCAACTTGCTAAACCTCTCTAAGCCTCAGTCTTCTCATCTGTAAAATCTAAGCCTCAGTCTTCTCATCTGTAAAATGGGGGAAATCATGCTACCCACCTGGTAGTGCTGTGGTAAGGATTAAATGGGATGTTGCCCATAAAGAGCTTAGCACAGCACCCTGGCTCAATAAATCTTAATGATTATTAGCACCGCCCCCACCACAGGTGCTCAATAAAAACTCACTGAATTGAAGTCACACCAGTGGGAATGACTAGCAGATGTGAAGGCGGCCTGGGCTTTTTTTTTTTTAAGGTCTTTTCCCACCTCACTCTGCCCCAGATGACCTCTGAGATTTTCTTTTTCTCCTTTTTTCTTTCTTTCTTTTCTTCCTTTCCTTTCTTTTCTTTCTTTCTTTCTTTCTTTCTTTCTTTCTTTCTTTCTTTCTTTCTTTCTTTCTTTCTTTTTTCTTTCTTTCTTTCTTTCTTTCTTTCTTTCTTTCTTTCCTTCCTTCCTTCTTTCTTTCTTCTTTTTTTTATTAAAAGGATCGATAGGGGATAGTTAGGCCCCACTTTTACTGATCTTCAGTTTTTCATTCAGGGCAGAAAACCAAGTCTGGCAAAGTCAGGAAGATAATTTTCTGAGAAATATGACAAGGCTATTAAAAACTCTAAATGAAAGTTGTGTAATGAGCATGAATCTGAATACATTTAAGTTTCCTCTAGATCCGGTAACTCCACCAACACCCGTACATATATTTTTTTAAGTGTGCTTTTGAGGACTGTGAGGAGACCAAGGCCCTAAAAGATAGGAGGATCTTTCTAAGGATGGGGGTGGGTAGGGGACGCACAATTGTCATGAAAATTAACCCCTGAAAATGCATGGGATTTTATTACCAAACGGATGCCTGAGGAGATTACTAGATTTTTAGGGTCTTTACTATCAAGAGAGCAACCTGCATGCCTGAAATAATTAAGAAGAGACTCAATTATCTAGTAAACTGAAATTTCAAACCACCCTGCTTACCTAAATGAGAAAAGCTGCTTAAACTAAAGCGTCATTACTTCTATTTAGACAAGCCTTAGCAAAGATATACAAGGAGCTAAAGAATGGGACCCCACATTCTTCCCTAAGCCACAACAATGCCTGTTTATGTAAATAGGATTTTCAATAACAGGACGGAATCTGGAAAAAAAATGTTTTCATTATTGACTCTGAAAAAAATGCAAATGCAGAAGATGAAAGTCAAGGGGCTTTCAGTATAATGGGCACTGAATACCCTAAAATATTTATTCTATGTGAGTCTGATCCTAGAGTCTAAGTGGTTCTAACAAGTAGGCAAGGACTCTTTCTCCTGGAAAACGTCTGAGTTCGATATGAGGAGGCACAAATTACTCTGACTCCATGGCAAGTAGAGTGCGTTATTTATTCAAAAACTCAGTTTAAGAAGAAATAAAAGTAGTAGTAGATATCTATTTACGTTTATTTGGCAGCCCCTTCCAAAGCTGGGCCAAAACATAAATATCCTTGCCTCCATCGTCACCATCTGACAATCAAACACCCCCACATGACCATAACAACCTCCAGGCGCAAACTAAAAGCTCATTAAAGCCTATATGGAGGCTATTTATAGAAGAACTAAACAAAGAAGGAACAGACTATTAGCGAAATTAATTAGACTGTTCATACTTTTGACAACTATTGCTATTTGTTGGAACTCAAGTGTCCAGCTCCTTCACTGACAGGTATTGATAACTACAAAGATACCACATAGCCAGAGTTTTCAACTGCGCCTGTGGTTTTTGGGTTCGAGAACTTGGGTTTTGACCTATACTCTGTATATCAGCCTTCTTGTTGCTGTTTAGGCAGCTGATAAGAGGCAGAAATCCTTCTTGCTCATTAAGCCATTAGCTGCTGTTAAGCAAAGGGCTGGGGCTTGTGGAGAGGGGGGTGTTCAGTGGCCCAGAGGAATGTGCTGGACTCCACATATAAAGCCAGCCCCGATTTGGGGTTAAGAATTTAACCTTAAAAGGCTGACAAGTCATAAATTTGCCTGAGGTTCATATATATGTGTGACTTTCACAGTTTATATTTCCTAGCCAGGACTCAAAGTCAAAACATGCCCCTGATTAATGAATGGTACTAATTGTTATTCCTGACTTGAGAACATTAGTCTTTATCCAAAATATTTTCTTTAAAAACACACAATCTCATACCTAAAACTCTCTGGCTTAGGGAAATTTGGACAACCAGTTAGAAAAAAATAGGAAGAGGAGCCTAATGTTATCTGTTTCTTGGTGCTACCATTTTGGTAGTCAAGATTGACTCAAATGCTTCCATTTCATTGTGTTCATCAAGCAAAGTGCAAAGGAATGTCCTCCAAATCTAAACATCTGAGATAAAGCAACCATCTGTGACTCTACACAAAAACTAAGTGGGGGCAGAGGCAGGGGTGGGGGGTGAAAGGGCTGAAGTATCTCCACGCACATTTTGTCTAACTTATCTTGTTAAATATTTATACATAGGTGCATAACCTAACAGACTTGGCCAAGCTTGGAAGAGATAATAGACACAGGACAAACAAAAGAGCCCCATAAGTGTAAAGACGAAGAAAAAAAATACCAAGGAATAGTCCAACTGGAAGACGCTCTTTAACCCGAAGTCAGATTTGAAACTGGGACAATAAAATCCTACAAGTGACACAATGTCCTGAAATGTGATCACTTCATCAGGGAAAAGCAAGCTACATTTGGTGAGCCTATGAACTAGGTGTCAATTCCACCTCACATTAGCAGTGTTTTAAAGGGGCTCCCTGATCTTCGAAAAAGGAAAGGCAGCTCAGTGGAAGACAAGAGATTTCTAAGAACAAAGATGCAATTTGCATTCATTGAGAATTATGACAAAGTGAGAGAGAATGTAAACCACATAGCAATGATCTGAGATACTCCAGTCAGATATATTTAGCCTTGTGCTATCTGTACAGAAACCCTTTTAAATACTCAGAGTTCTTAGAAAGTGGAATGTAAATTCATCGGTGCATATTTTAGAGCTCTGCATTTCCAAAGTAACTCGGGAATCAAATTTCGAAATATCCCCAGGAGAAGTAACCAGGTACCCAAACCAAATATGCGGGCAAAAAAGGAAAGGCTGTTTTCTCTCCAGAATCACTGAGGGCAAGCGGATGTGGAGGAGGCAGAGGAAGGCGGGGGGAAGAGAGGGGAGAAAAGGAAAGCAGGAGCTATAGGAAACACAACTTAAAAACTAAAATACAGAGGAAAATAGAAAACATTCTACTCGTCCACTTTTTTAGGGAACAAGAAACACAAAACCATTCAATAAATATAACAAACCATAAAACACCTTCTGTTCTAAATTATACCCAGTTGAGAGAGAGCGTGAGGGTAGAAAGGAGGAAGGCGAAAAGGGAAGATGTGGGGAGCAGTCCAGTAGATGATGGGCCTGTGGCCCCCGTAGCATTGGAGCTTTTCTGAGCCCCAGAAGGGCAGCAATGGGTGCGCTCAGAATATCCACCAGTCCCCTGAGCTACGGGGGTCCTGGTAACTCTGGGCTACTTCTTATCACTCTACTCTATGAAATAAATGGCAATGGGCTTTTTGGAGAAGTCTACCGGAATTGTTATCTCATACATCTCATTGCCACCAAGACCTAGCTTGAAAATAAAGCCTGAATGATTGACTAAATGCTGATTCTAACTCCTTCAAGCTTTGTGAATGAGGCAACCTTACTCTCTCAAAGAACAAAGAAAAGGCAATCTGACAGCTTTTGAAGGCCAAAAGAACCTTCAGGCAACGTTATTAAATTGACCCACAGCACTGAAGTTTCAAAGGCAAGAAATGACTTCGGTTTTAGAAATTAACACTTGTATAAAAACCTTCAGAATTCCGTGGGGGGAAATAAACCTTTATTTCAGAAATAAACTTTGAAGTTTGAAAACAAAGCAGAAAATCGGTTTCTGGAAACAGAAGGGACTACTGGAAACACTGAACAGTTCTTCCATGGCTCTCTGAATAGCTTCACAAGTTCCACTCTGACTTCTGGGGATGGCCAGAGAAGGTACACCCCCCAATGCCAGTTAAAAAAAAAAGTGGGAAATCATTAAGTCTCCAAGATAAGAGCAACATGGTCCCCTAAGATACTTGCCTCTGGCCGCATTAAATTAAGCCATGGCATGGTTAAGAGGTTCTCACCATCTAAGAGAGCAAAGATTGTTTTCCAAACTAGTCCCGAGGATATTAGCCACCCTACAGGCTCAGTGCAGTCCCTTCATTCCACACTCCCCTCCCTTCTTCTCCCCCACTCTCTGAATCTCTCTCTTACCCCTTCTGCCCCCCAATACATTTCTTCTGTATAGATCTACGAGGCCACATCAATGAATGAACAGCCAACCATAGCACGCATGCTAGAAATCAAAAGAACATTGATCCATTATGTGCAAGATCTATTATGTACCCTCCCCTAAGTCCTGCAGGGTTTTCACCCTCAAGGAGCTTACACTTGGAAGCAGCCCTTCTCAAGCTTTAACGGGCATATAAATCAATGGGGGGATCTTGTTTAAAACCACAGACATGATTCAGCAGGTCTGGGATGGGGCCTGATATTCTGCATTTCTTGCAAACTCTCAGGTTGCAAGATGTTGATGCTACCAGTGCATAGGCCACACCTTAAGGAACAAGCGTCTAGGAAGGAGACAAAGTCAAGTACATAAATAACTAGAAGAGCAAGAGAAAACCAAGGCCGTAGAAGTACAGTGAAACCAGGGTTCAAAGGGAACTAGTCTCAGGGACCCATGATATGGCTTAGGCAGGAGATGGCACGGCACTGCCACCTTGAAGTGTGGCTAGGACGGGAGCAGGTGCTAATGGAAGGCAGAAAGTCAGGTGGTCGCTAGACAAAGGTTTGGAAGCAGACAGCTACAGGGTCCTTTTAATGACACTATCTGTGGCCTGTTGGGCTTCAACAGAGGGCGCACATGTCCAGGAGGTAAGAGTCAAAGATGAGACTTGCAGGACTGAGCCATCTAGTGTGGCTGTGAAAGGTGGACAAAGAGAAGTCCAAGACCATTTTGCGGTTCCAGGTGTGAGTACAGGAGCTGCTATCGCCACGAATGCAGAATGTTGGACAGGGGCAGGTTTGTGCAGACAGGAAGAAAATGCACTGATTTTTGGCTCCATTGAAAGGGAAGCCCTGGCAGGACATCTGGATGGAGACGTTTAGCAGGGTGACTGGCAGATATGGAGTCAGACAGCCAGAAAGAGGTCAGGCTAGAGAGGCAGAGATGGGTGTCATTCGAATGGCGAAGATAATGGAGTCATGGGAATGGGTGTGGGAATGAGCCAAGAGAGAACAGAAGGGGCAAAGGACAAATATGATGGGACACTTGCATCTAAGAAAGGGCAGGAGGAAGAAGGCCAACGAGCAGAGACAGAATCAGCTTCAGAGGAAAGAAGCCCAAAGTGAAAAATGTCACAAAGTCAAAGGAGTGGGGGAAAGTTAAGTCAAAGGCCCTTCTCCCCAGACCATCTTTCTTCCCCAGAAGCCAATGGGTATACTGGAAAGAGCAGTGAGCTATCGAGTGAGACAAATCTGGAGGCAGATTCTCACTCCTTTTATACAAGGTCAGGGAAAGTAAACCTTTCCCAGCCTCAGTCTCTTCATCTGTAAAATGGAGACGACCCCATCGCCCTCTCTGATTTGCTGTGGAGATTAAATGAGATGAAATATAAAGCCACTGTCACATAGTAGGCACTCAGTAAATGGTAGTTTCTGTGCTCTTCCCTTGGGGCCCTTCCATACTATTCCATTAACCTGAAAGTGGTCTCAAAAAATCTACCAGAGAACAAGGGGTTTTGAGTTTACACTGAATGAAAGTAGAAGCCCCGATGAAGGCAACCTTTTGAACAATAGGGAAATTAAAGAAACTCTTCATGCCAGAGAAACACAAAATTAGACCACCTTTTCCCCCCCACCCCAACCAAAAAAAAATCTCCATATACACTTAAGAAAAGATCAGCCCAATTACACAAGTATGCCTAGTATTTGCTTGGAACCACATGTTTCAGAGACCAGCCAGCAGGGCCCAGTCTGAAATGGAACAGAGACCAGAGCTCCTAAAGCTACACACCGCTACAGCTTTCATGCTCCAAAGTGGGAGGCTGATCCCCACTGGGGGTTGGGTGTGCATAGGGGTCTCTATGTTGCAATCAGGCAGGTCAGCAGAACTCAGAAGCTATGGACACTTTATGAGTGGCTGCATTCATTTGTCTGTACATAAGATATATGAAAGCAAGGCTTTCATGACACAAATGTAAGGTATGATTGTGCAAGACCACCCACTGCTAAAAGTAACAACAGCTTTCAGTTTAAATAGCATGCAAAATTATTAATTACTGCTATCAAAAATAATAGAAATCCAATCCCTTGCTTCAAATGTACTTCTCCACATTCCCCCACCCCTCTGTGTGTGTGTGTGTGTGTGTGTGTGTGTGTGTGTGTGTGTTTAGTAGTGCATTATCTTATTTGCAAAATCTTGGACCATGACAACATCTACTCATACTTTCTCTTAATCAAGAGAATTCTTAAAGTCTGGCACTTTTTTTTGAAATCACCAGATGTTGGCAAAATGCATTTTAAGATGTGTCACATACAAAAGCCTGGAAAATATCATCCACACCCATGACTTCCAACTTGAGCCTATATGCTGATGAGTCCCAACTATGCTTCTTCTGAACTCCAGAAGTGCATCCACTATTTCCCAGTGATCTCATCCATTCCTGGAGTTTTGGTTACCACCGAGATATGCTGTTAACATCCAAGTATGTATCCCCAGCCCTGATTTCTCTCTCCTCTACCATACAAAATACAACCTCAACTACCTAGCAGACATTTCTACCTCAATGATCAAAGAACTCCTCAAACTCAACCCCTTCAAAATCAAACTCATTATTTCACCCCTTAAAAATATGTTCTTCCTGGGGCACCCGGCTGGCTCAGTTGGTAAAGCATGGGACTCTAGACCTCAACGTTGTAAGTTTGAGCCCTTGCATCAGAGGTAGAGTTTACTTAAAATATATATGCTCCTCCTATATTTCACTCATTTAGTCAATAAATATTTACTGAGCACCTATTATGCACCATAGCCCCACCCCCCAGAAAACCCAGAAGTTCTAGACTCTCCCTTCTGTCTTCCTATCCAGTCACCAAGTCATACCTGATCCGCTCCCTCTAGTCTCTCAACCTGATCTTTTACTCCCCCATTTACTGCCCTGCTTTTTTTTTTCACCTGTGTTACTAAAACTCCCTGCCAGTCATTCTCCATACTGAATACCATCTTCTCTTCTTAAAATGTTTTCATGGCTCTTCATCATCCTTGGATACAGACCAAGGAAATTCCTAGCATTTCCTGCCTACTTTTCTAGTTCATCTTTACCCTCCACACAGCTGTTCTCCAACCTATCCAAACTAGTCCAACAAATGCGTCATTTTTGTCTCTATGTGCCTTTACATGACAGTCTACTTAAGGCAACTAGGTACCCCTCCTCCATAGCTCAATGACCCCTCAGATCCCTACATGGTGCCCAGCTCCATGGCAGTTCTCATGGTGCTGTCTTGATATCCATGGTTTTCCTTATCTGGCTCCCTCCCAAGGCAGTGATTGTATCTTATTCATCAGCTCCTAGCTCAGTACCTGGCATAGAATCAGTGCTCAATGAATGTTGGCTGAAGTAGAGAATGAATGAAAAACTTTTAAATATTTATGCAGAGATGGCATATAAAGTTCATTATTAGTAGGTTCCTTTCCTGAGAATTTCCATCTGTTTTCCAAAACAACTAAATGTGGTCCTCAATACAATCACTCTGTGAAAGCTTACTTGGAAACTGCCTCTTGGGTCACATTCTCATTGCTATGGAGCTCAACATGCAATGCGGCCAGTGCTGAAAGTCATTCTCCAAAATGAGCCAAATTCACAGTATGGGTTGACCATCACTGCTTTAAATGAGGATCACATCTCTGTACTTAGGAAAATGATGGAACTTAATAAATGAGCTCTATGATATCAGTGACAATTCACTCTGCAACAATTTGGGTCCAATCCAACTGAAAATGGTTTACTCGAGCTCTGAGAAGCTGTACCCCCTAGCTCTTCCCAGCGTAAGTTAGGCTTATTCTCTAGGTTATTAAGGATGTACAGATATAGGGATATTATATGCATCCCTGTATAAGTGTACAAATGTGCGTGTGTGTATATGTGTGTGTGTTGGAACCAAGCAGGCCGGTGGAACTCAGAATCTACAGACACTTTGAGTGGCTGCATTGTCTGTACATAAGATATATGAAAGCCAGGCTTTCATGACACAAATGTAAGGTATGATTGTGCAAGACTACTCACTATTAAGAGTAATAATTAACAACTTTCTTTTTTAAACATTTTATTTATTTATTCATGAGAGACACACACGGAGAGAGGCAGAGACAGAGGCAGAGGCAGAGGCAGAGGGAGAAGTAGGCTCCATGTGGGAGCCCAATGTGGGACTCAATCCTGGAACCCCAGGATCATGCCCTGAGCTGAAGGCTGATGCTCAACCACTCAGCCACCCAGGTGCCCCAGTTAACAACTTTCAAATAGTTTAAACAACACATAATTATAAATTGTTCCTATCAAAATAATAGAAATATAGAATATTTACATATAAACTATGAATATAACACACGTGTGTGTATATGAATACATATAAAACACATCCAAACACCACATCTATTATTTAAAAAAATAGATGGGCATAGAGCCTCAACTTGGGGCTTGGACAATGACCCAAAGACCAAGAGTCACACACTTTACCAACTGAGCCAGCCAGGTGCCTCCCCAAGCACCAGGTTTAGAGAAAGATCTATGGTGGGAGGTAGGATTGGCGCCTGGGTGGTGCCGTTGGTTAAGCATCTGACTCTTGGTTTCAGCTCAGGTCCTGATCTCAAGGTTGTGGGTTCGAGCCCCATGTCAAACCCCACATCGGGCTCTGCACTCAGCCTGGAGTCTGCTTAAGATTCTCAGGCAGCCTGGGTGGTTCAGCGGCTTAGCGCTGCCTTCAGTCCAGGGCATGATCCTGGAGACCCGGGATCGAGTCCCATGTCGGGCTCCCCGCATGGAGCCTGCTTCTCCCTCTGCCTGTGTCTCTGCCTCTTTCTCTCTCTGTGTCTCTCATGAGTAAATAAATGATATCTTTTTTTAAAAAAAAGATTCTCTCTCCCTCTCCCCGCTTGTCTCTCTTTCTCTCAAACAAATAAAAAAATCTTAGAGAAACCTGTAGGTGAAAATTTCTCTCTACTTATCACTTCCTCCCCAGACTCCAGGTTTAAAAGAGGGGCAACAAGGCTCCAAGGGCCACAAAGAACAAATAAATGGCCTTCGCCTCCACCACCTCATCCTCAGTCCCTACTTCAAGTCAACTTAGACAATGATGCATCCAGGGACTCGGTCATTCTCTAGATGTATGCCATCCTAGGATCTCATTCAATAATGGTCAAGTCCTGTAGACTGTGTATTTAGGTGTTTATTCTTACCTTCATTCCAACCTTTATCAAATAACTCTATGCAAGGCACTTTATTCACCACTCGAGGATATCTTGCTGAATCAAATACAGCTTCTGCATTCAACAGTTTTAAGGTCTGGCAGAGGCTATGAATAAATGTTACTTCAAAAAACATGGATACTGGGATGCCTGGGTGGCTCAGTGGTGAAGCCTCTGCCTTCGGCTCAGGGCATGATCCTGGGATCCAGGATTAAGTCCCTCATCAGGCTTCCTGCAAGGAGCCTGCTTCTCCCTCTGCCTGTCTCTGCCTTTCTCTCTGAGTGTCTCTCATGAATAAATAAATTTATTTTAAAAAACATGGATACTAAGTAAGAAGAAGTATAGATAGAGTATTTCTGGGATCCAAATGCACTTGGGGCATACCTCCATATTTTCTATACATATCCAGGCTTCCAGATTCAAATGTTTTCCCATCCTTTCAGTCCATTGTCTGTTAGTGAACTTTCTTGTGCATACCAGAGTAAGGACTTTGAATGTCCTCCTTGTATCTGTTGCTCTAACCCTTCCTCTCTTCCCCACATTTCCCTCAGGTTCAACCATCCAAACCAAAACTGGACAAAGAGCAATGGAGTATTCCAGGATGCTGATACATACCAAAGGTACCAGAATCTAGAGTTTGGGAGAGAAAGAGCAGAACCATAATTAAGGAGGAAAGGATGCAAGCACAATTCTGATATTACTTTCACATGAATATCATCTCTTTCTTTTTTACCCTGTTTCCTAGTTGGGCCTCTAGCTGAGAGAACTCCCAATGGGTCATCCCTAGCCAACTAGTTGAGTTTTCCCAGCTGACTTTAAAAGTTTGCCCCAGGGATGCCTGGCAGACTCAAAAAGGCCTGGGTGGCTCAGCGGTTGAGCATCTGCCTTCAGCTCAGGGCATGATCCTGGAGTGCTGGGATCGAGTCCCACATCGGGCTTCCCACAGGGAGCCTGCTTCTCCCTCTTCATCTGTCTCTGCCTCTCTGTGTGTATCTCTCATGAATAAATAAATAAAATCTTTAAAAAAATAAAATAAATAAAAGTTTGCCCCAATGCATACAGAAATTAAGAGACTTCTCATGAGGCCCTTTATCCCACTCCAATAAAATTTTCATGACTGAATAACCACTTTGGATTATGTCCTTTTAAATGTACATTTATGAAGCTTCATGTCATAGGCAAGAAGCACCAACATCAAAGAAAAACTTACATACACTCAATGTATGTTTCTGTAACTGACACCAAGTTGCATTATTTTTGAAACCTAAATGCCACAGATATGTAAAGTAAAAGTATGCATTTATGTATATGCAGGTAGATTTAATTTATCTATAAACTTCTTAGAATAGCCTTGTAAACAAGCACAGAATACTTACCTCTTGGTAATATTTGGCTAGTCTACTTCTTTTGGGGAATTATAGTGCAGCCACATGAATTAAACCAGTCCTTTGTCACTTACCTATAGACAACAAATGGATGTTTGACCCCAAAAAATAGCGATTTTTTTTTTAGAAACCTTAATATAGGGGCGCCTGAGTGGCTCAGTGGTTGAGCGTCTGCCTTGGGCTCAGAGCGTGATCCCATGATCCGGGATCGAGTCCCACATCGGGCTCCTTGCAGGGAGCCTGCTTCTCCCTCTGCCTATGTCTCTGCCTCTCTCTGTGTGTGTCTTTCATGAATAAATAAGTAAACTCTTTTAAAAAAACCTTAATATATTAGTAAAAGTGAGTCAACTACTTAAATATTGGCTGTATGGAGATTTTATGTTTATAATACATTTCTGCTTCCATTCGTCCACATAATCTACAAATATTTATTGAGTACCTATTTGTACTATGCTTCTTGCTAGACATGGTAGATACAAAGATGAAGATCACAGGCTAGTAGGGCAGATATAGAGGATTATGGACACATATCTTAAAGATGCCATACTCAGGATTTCTAATTTTCTAAGTCATAAACTTATTTCCAGAAGGCAGACTCAAAAAGGCCAATTAAAATTGTAGTCTAGAATTCTTCCTCATTCTGGATTTTTAAGAAATAAATGCATACTATGTTGTGGAAATTCTGAAAAACACAGGACATTCTCAAAATCTTCATTTCTGAGAAATGTATATCATCCAACTTTCAAGTGGATGGATACAATACAGTGAGTGGAGGTCTCTCCTATGATGGCTTTAACTTCTCTGTCCCTTCTTCTTGCCACTTTCACTTGTGTTTTCTCTCCCTTCCTATCAATTCTTTATCAATATAAGCCTATTAATCATACTTCAAAGAGCTTAGTAGATTTACTAATCCAGCATATAAATACAATTTCAGCTACTAGAAGTAATTAACTGTTTGGAACATCAGCAATGCATGTTGGTCCTAATGCTGACTCCTTTTTACTCATGAGAAAAAACGCAAACTCTCAAATAAAGCTTTATCCAGCTATACACAGATAGGCAAAAAGTGAAAATGCCTTTCTTGGTAATCACTCTGGATTCATTTTTGTTTAAAAATGGCAGACAAGTATATCTAATAATTAGCACTTGGACAAGTGATGTTGAATCAGCCTAATGTGAAGTGCAAAACTCAATCTTCTTTACTTTGTATATTCAACAAAGTCTTCAGGTGAGACTGCAGTGCTCCAGTGAGGGCTTTCTCCTCACTCATAGCATTGCAAATGCACGTTTTCTCTGCTGGTGTGCCTACCTTCACCTCACTTTCTTTTTTTTTTTTTTTAAAGATTTTATTTATTTATTCATGAGAGACACACACAGGGCGGGGAGAGAGAGAGAGAGAGAGAGAGAGGCAGAGACACAGGCAGAGACACAGGCAGAGGGAGAAGCAGGCTCCATGCAGGGAGCCTGACTTGGGACTGGATCCCGGGTCTCCAGGATCACGCCCTGGGCCAAAGGTGGCGCTAAACCACTGAGCCACCTGGGCTGCCCTTCACCTCACTTTCTGACTCGCATTCTCTCTGTCATTCTATCTCTGAAGGTAAATTCCCATTACCTTATGCTGTCTCTAAAGCCAGTCGGGGGCCCCTGCTTTAGATTCTATTCTCTGATGTTCATTTCTTAATGGAGTGCTGGGGATCCTGTTTCAAGCCAGACAAATTGGTAAATATGGGCCGACCGAGTGGGGGGTTTTTCTGCCCACACTTTCCATTAGCCTTGAGATTACCCAAAACATCAAACCCTTTTGCAAGCTTGGCTAGGGCTGAATAGATGTTGGCTCCTGGTATGGTCCTTTGGATTGAGCCTATGCACAAATTCTCATCCCAGGTTACCGATATGTGTGAGGTACTCCAGCAGGCCCATGCATGTGTTACAGCTCAACTCTCAAATACAGTAATGTCAACATGAGCGAGAAAGGTCTAGCTGACATTAAATCAAAGAGAGTTTGATTTGAGATGTCTCACAATTTATGTGCTATAATAATTGTTGATCTGTAATGATACTACACCAGTCATAACAATGTTGCTAATTTCAATTTGTTTTTTGGGTACTCGACATTAATCAGCCCTTCCTGATGGTAAGAGTCGCCAGCTAACTGAGGAAAGACTGAATCTGGCTCCAGTCAAAATAGATGTAGCCTGAAAAGTTGGTCCACATACCCCAACAGTGTACCAGAACAAATTGGACTCAGGCTTTTAAAATAAGTAAGATGACATAGAGCTTAGGAAAGTATCTGCAAGTTCATAGAGAATACATAATGATCTAGAAATTCTATCATCGTCAATAATTTACTAAATGCGCTATGGTGCCCTTGGTATTGTACTCAACACTGCATCAAATGCAGTGCTTTCCCTTTAAGAAGCTTCTAATCTAAAACATACAAATAACCATATGCAGAAAAAAGCGAGAGATCAGAGTAAAGGAAGCATTCACAAAAATGTACAAATTCAGCATGCCAGAACTTTTCAGTTGAGCAATATGATCCCTAGTGAAATTCTTTCCAAATGATGTATCGTGTGCACAAGTTATAAGTGATTATCTTCAATTTTCTTAGAAATGAGTAATAAGATACCTCTTAAGACCCATGCTTTTGTATATGCATCAAACAATAAAGTTGGCGTGGTCATTGATAGCTGCCATTTAAGGAGAAAATATATTTTCTGTCTTGTCTTGTAGCACACAAACCCAGGCCTCTTTATTCCCAGGTTGCTAATAAGCAGCCTTTTTCTAGGCTACAGTGAACAGCAAACATTGCAACTCTGAAGATGAAAGTGGCAGCATGCTCAGAAATATTGCATCAAAATATTAGATGCAATCTACCAGCCCATAAGAAAAAAAAAAAAAACATGGCTAAACTGACACCATCTGTGTCACCTAGCATGCCTCAGAATCATCTCATGCATGCCTCTCCGAATGCCTGGGCCCAATTTGCTCCGTGAATTAAGAAAACTCTAAGATGGCGGCCCTATTAAGAGCTGCCGTCCTATCTCCCACTTCATCTCTTCAGTTCTTTTCCCTTGCCAGGCTGGCTATTGTGACCATTTCAGCCAATTTCCTGGAGGTATTTTCTAGCCCTTTTCACCCTATTTAATCCTACAAGTTTCCTGAGAAGCCTGTTTACTCGTAGGCTCCCCCACAAGACTGTGAGCGCCTTGACAAAAGGGGCTGTGTCTCACCCCTTCCAGAACCTAAGGCGGGGGCGGCCAAGGAGCTCCAGGCTTAGGCTTGTCGCAGGCCCAGGGGCTCCACCGACCACCAGCCCATCCCTTTGATCGGACCCACTGTCAGGGTTCGCCTGAGATATCTGTCCAGACCACGTTCATTCAAGAGAGTTCTCCCAACTGTCCCAAGTTAGCTTAGGACACTAACGACTCTGTCAAAACTTGAGCAAATCACCTGCTCGCCCCAATGGCTGGTACAGTCTCAGGAGAGAGAAAATCCTCCCACACCCCGCTTCTTGTTCTCTCCCCCGACATCAGGGCCGCTAGAACTGCTTCAAACTAATTGGGGAGCCACAGCTGGCAACCCAGATACAGTTGCTAGGTCTCACGCTTTAAAACAACAAGGACGACAGATACCAAACTCTCTCTTTGTTTCAAGAACACTAGTTTTTATTTTTACGTTGTTTCATCTATTTTGAGACATTCCAAGTCGATCTTGGCTCTTCAGGGTTGCCTTTAACCCATACGGGAGTTTGGCCTTCTGGATTGGTTCCTGCACTTTCCAGGGCCCTCTAAGGCCAGATTCCTCAATCTTTGGGGAGTTGCAACACTACCACGGTTTATTTGATTTTCTCATTCTTGTCTGTCCCCTTCACCCCCCCCCCACACACACACACAAAAGCGGTGTATGGCATTCATAAAGTGAATTACACTTGATTTTTGTTTAGAGGAATTTTTTTCAAACTTCTGTAACATTCCCTTGAGACAATTGGAAACATCATTGTCTGATTACTAGCTCACTTTCCTTGACTAAAATTGTATCCATTCTTGATTGCGCCTGTGGGTAGGTTAAGCAAAACAAAATAAACATCCAGACTTATGAGCTCATTGGCTTTTTTCTGAATTTTTCTAAATTAAATAAGGGCAAAAGAGCTGCACAGAAAGTCAGTTATATGGATTTTTCTGCCAAATGCTAACTCTGTGTGCCTGGTTTCCATCTGTGGTGCTTTCCAAGTTACAAATCCTTAAAAAGAGAGAGAAAGAGAGGGAGAGAGGTATGAAAAGATCTATGGATTGGGGGAACATGCTATTTAGAATTGCTATCCCGTGCCTTTGAACGCTCTAAAAGAAATGGGAACATGAGATTGTAAGGCTTTAGATCAGCTTTGTGGAAGTCTGGTGTAGCCCTTCAGCACCAGTGATTTATTTTTTAGGCTGGCTGATTTCAAATGCCATTTAGTCTCATCCATATTAGCATAAGAAATGTACCTTATCCACTCCAACCCAATTCTGCTAATGGCCAAAGTTAGCAGTCAATCCCAAATGCTCCCCCTAAGTGAGATAGGACATTCTGGGGATTTCTCCTTACTATGACCAAATCGCATTTCATCTGGGACAAAGAGAGCTTTAATGCAGTTAATACAGTGAAGCGGGCAAACTGAACATGGCTTAAAATATAGATGGGGGAAAAAAGTCAAACGGTCATCTTGATGGTTCATAACTACCAAATAATTCGCAGCTCTCTTTCAATTTCCAACCACTGAATGACAGCAGCAAATGACACATTTGTTCACTTTGAAATGATGCACTTGCCATTGTATTTAGTCGGCCATTATCATCTCTTCTCTGAAATACTGATGAGCTCTTTCCACATGGACATTAGGATTTTCCCCGTTTGCCATTCTACAGTGATCACAGTTGCCCAAGTGAAATTCTGGACACATGGTTTTCCCGGCAAGACAGGAGTACTGGAAATCTGCACACACACACACACACACACACACACACACACACACACACACACACCCGTTGCCCCAGAGGCCCCGGAGAAAACCCAGGGTATCTGGTAGCCACCTGGGTGTCACCCTATTTGCAATCAGAAGAGGGCTGCATGTAGAAGGTGCTAGTCACCACACAGGGTCATGAAATAGAAGTGAAGGAGGGAAGTTGGGTTTACATGAAGACCCTTGGCAAGTGATTTTGCCCACAGAGCTTGGGAAATACTGTAGGGAAAGGAAAAAGCCCCACTAGGCATTCCTGTTCTCTGCAGCATGGCCATCCTCAGGCAGGGAGCAAGGGAGCTTGCAGGGAGGGAGCCCAGGCCAAATCTCTTACACGCAGTGTGTGGGCCCTCCCAATACTTGTATACAGATGCTGCAAAGAGGCAGGCAGCCAGAGGCTGGGGAGGAGAAGGGAGGGCCAGCACCAGCACGAGTGTGTGTACAGGGAGGGGGTTGCTAAATGAGTATCGGTGGGTTCCTTCTGGTCTTTTTTCTTCTTTTGAGCACAACCTTTACTCCCTGGCTTCGCATCAGTCAAATACGGCCCCAACCCCAACCCTGGATCCATTCATCTTGTGGGGACTCACCCTGTGAGGACCAATTTTTACATTATCAACAAAAGCGTGTTCTCTGGCCTTCGCAATCTAATTACCATGGCACTTGGTGGGGAAAGAGGTCTGCCTGTTGTTTCAGCTCTGTGGAACTGATTCATAGGTTGCCCCTTACGCTCCCGCACACGCCCACGTGGTACGTTATTAACACTTAACAGTGGAAGAGGTAGTTCTCCCCTCCCAGAAAGCGAAATCCTGCAATGGCAATATTTAACATATGCGCAAATGCATTTCCGTCGCCAAAAGGGGTGACCAATTACCTTTGCAACCAAACAGCAGGCTCGCTAGGCTCTTTTCATCCACCTAAAGAAAAGGCTGAGGGCTGAGGGCGCGCTGGCTGCCTAGGTAACCTCCCGCTAGTGACCGCTCGCTGGCAGCGCCCACAGGGCGCGCATCGCCTTCACAACTTGGTCCAACCATCAGGCCCGCCTCTCTGACTTGTTGGGAGCCACGAGCCAAGTTTTGACGAGGGCTGCTCCCCGATCCCTCCCAAGCGCGGGAGGCGCACCTCGCGGGAGGCGAAAAGACCCACAGACGGCTTAGGCTTCGCGAATGCCACCGGCCGCTTCAGCAGAGTGCACCTCCGACAAATGAACCTGTTTGAAACCAACTCTCTTTGCCCGCATTGTCAGTGTAGCAACTTGTCCTAATTGGATTCTAAGGCAGGCTTTTAGGAGTCCAACCGCGGGACAGTCAATCACACGGGGCCATTAATATTCATCTGTTGACAGCGGCAGCCCTCAGCTAAGGTTAAAATATGCCCTTACAACACGATCTGATTGTGCAGAACAAAAGGCAGGCGTTCAGAAACTTTCCTCCACCTAAAATCATCTCCCCTTCGGGGTGCAGTCTGTCAAGAAGGCAGATGAATTTGAGAAGGGGAGGAGTTAAATCATCTTTGGACTCCTGCTCCCCGGCCAGCAGCACCGTTTTCGAAGCAATTTTGCCAACCTAGATAAGGGACGCATGTTTTGAAGGGAAAGGTTCGATCCTCCCCATCTTGGGGACCTTCCTACTCAAAAGTTTGCCCCAGCGTATGTCTACCTGACACTGCGGATTCGGAGATCTGTCCC
Source organism: Vulpes lagopus (assembly GCF_018345385.1). Classification (NCBI taxonomy): domain Eukaryota; kingdom Metazoa; phylum Chordata; class Mammalia; order Carnivora; family Canidae; genus Vulpes; species Vulpes lagopus. The sequence continues at coordinate 104,691,320 of NC_054848.1, forward strand.
CAACTTTGCCTGCACTTGGGCCCGCGGGAACCCAGACTGCGGGAAGGAGGGCGTGGGGGCAGGTTGGAGAGAGAATGGCCGGAGCCGCGATCCAGCTTAGGCTGAAATGCTGGCACGTCCGTGCAGGCGAGGGTGGCAAATGCCCGAGGCGCCGGCTCAGCTGCAGGGCGCCAGTTCTGAGACCCGGGGAAGCAGCTCGCACCTTCCCACCCTCCCCCCAAAAATGGGCGCTCGCGAGAAGGCCATCCCCTGCCGTTCCTCCCACCCGCACCTTCTCTGACAGAAGAGCGAGCCGGGGAGATGTGGACACGGTCCACACGCACCCTCCCGCCCTCCCCCGGTAGACCTGGCCGGGCCCCGGGCGCAACGACCACTCCCAGGTGCCCAGCGGCGGGGCGCACCACCGCGGCCCAGCGAGGCCAGCGCGCTAGGGGTACGGTCGCCACGCACCCCCCGGCTCTCCGCCGGGCGCAGGGGACGCGCGCGGGGACGTCTCCTCACCTGGCACGGGGGTTTCGGGCACCCACTTGAGTCCGGGCTGCAGTCTCTGGAAGAAGGAGCGGACCTGGTGACAGGTGGCGTCCGGCGGCGGCGGCGGGGGCTGCGCCTGTCCCGGGCAGTCCAGGCTGAGCAGCATCGCCACCACCAAGCACGCGGTGCGCACGGTCCCCGCCATCCTGCTTCGTGGGCAGCGAGGAGAGCGCGGGAGAGTGGCAGCGGGGGCGAGAGCAGTCCCGAGACTCGGCACGGCTGGCAGCGGCCCTGAGGAGCGGGAGACGTGCCGCTACCCAGCCGCGGCAAAAGTTTCCTCGCAGCTACCTGGGCGCAGGGCGAGGGCGGGAACAGCTCGGCGGCTCGGGCGGGGCGGGGCCGGCGGGCGGGGCGGGGCGGGGCGACCGGGGACCGGGCGGGGCGGGGCGAGGCCAAGCGCTCGGCCAGGAGGCGGCGGCCAGCGAGCGGCGGCGAGCCTGCGGGCGCGGGGCTGCGGGGCCGGCTGGGGCGCGCGGCGCGGGGACCGGGCGGGGGCGGCGGGGAGGAGAGCGGCGAGCGCGTGCGGTGGCTCCGGGCGGCCCAGCCCAGCTGCCCGCTCGCCGCCGCTCTACCCAGGGCGCTCTGGCATAACTACTGCAGAGGGGCTGCGGGCTCCGGCGCGCTGATTGGCTTCCCAGCAGCCGTCCCCTCTGACTGGCTCTGGGAGAAGTTCCCCAGCCTCACTCCTCCTTCCCGCCGCTCATTGGCCTACAGCCGGCAGGGCTTTTCCCTTTAGGATTTTTGCAACCTCTCCATCCTTTCTCGGGGTGCGTGGGGCTCCCTGGCCTCGGGGCCCCTCTCCGCTCCGCCGCACACCTCCTCCCAGCCCGGTGCAGCTCGCCCCTGGCCACCGGAGCCACCCGAAGTCTTCCTCCTCCGCACAAAATGTACCCTCCTCTTTTTGCTCTCCGAGGAGCTTTCCTCAAACCGTTTTCCTAACGCGGCAGCCCCGGCCCGGTTGGCAAATCCAACCCACGAAGAGTCTAATAGTCGTATTCAGGGGCAGCTGGGGACTGCCGGGGCGGGGGGGGGGGGGTGCAGTTCACAGCCTGCCTCATCTCTGACTCCTGTACTTAAAAATCTACAAGCCCGTGGGATTTGCTACGTTTGATTCCAAAGAGCCTCACAAAGTCAGAGAAAGCACCTGATCCCAGCATGTTAAAAGAATCTGTCTCCTGCAACATAGCCCCCGGTGACCCTTCTTGAAGCAAAACATTACTGGTGACAACAAAATAACCTGGGGCTTAACGCCAGCCTAACTCATTAGAAAATCATGGTACACAGCAAATTCGTGGAGCCAGAGCTAGCCTGCTTCGTAGATGGAGTCGAAGGCTGCTTGAACTGTCTCCTAGACCCAAATACCCATATCTCCTGCTTAAATCTCTCCATTAGAATTCCAGCTCTTGGAAAATGAAATACCTCTCAAAGGAGGAATGCATTTAGTCCTTACCTATGTGTTCCTAGGTGGGGACCTTTAACTCCCCTATTTCCTGTTTGTGACCCACCACCCCTCATACATCTTAGCACAGTGCCTTGCACACAGTAGGAACTCAAAGTTACTTGTTAAACGACATGATTTAACCTCAGTGTGAATTAGTTTATCATCTGATTGTGTTGTTTCTGATCTAGGTAAAAGTAAGTTTTGATAAGGAAAGAAAAGGAGAGCCTCCACACCATTAATTTTCCTGAGAGTGCCCAGGCCAGGGGAGAGGAAGTCATGTGCCAGAGCTTGTGGGCTGAGAAAAGAGGTAAAAGAAGGGTAGGTTGCTGAGGAGCTCGCTCATTCATTCCTTCATTCATTTGGTAATCAATATTTGAACTCCTACTATGCACCGACACATGAGATGCAAACAGACAATGGGGAGCCAAAGATTAATCCTTGGTGCCTAACTTCAAAGAGCTACAAGTCTAATGGAGAAAACCACCAAACAGAAAATGTTAACATGGCATATGGTCAGCCATAAGACAGAAGCAAAGACAACATTCTAAGGGCTGAGAGAAGGTCAGAGAAGGCTTCCCAGAAGAGATGGTGCCCTAAACTCAGACTTAAAAGGCCAGTAGGAATTGAGATCAGAAAAGAAGATGGCGAGGAATGTGCCAAGGGAAAAGAAGCAGCACAAATGGAGACTGAGGAAGGAGAGCCTGGGCCATTGGCCGGCTGGAGGGTGGGAAGTACAAGCAACCGCTCAGGCTGCGGATGGGGGGGGTGCAGAGCAGGTCAGAAGAGTTCATGCGGCCTGCGGTGAGCAAGCCAGGGCCAGATGATGCAGTCTTGAAGCCAGGCCAAGGAGCCTGGGGAACCACTTAAGGAAATGTTAAGTGGAGAGGTGACATGATCACATTTGCCTGAGGAAAAGATCTCTCCAGCAACTTTGTGGATTGTGGAGAATGGCTTGGAGAAAAAAGATGATTGGAAGCAAGTTAAAATACGCTGTGAAAATCATCCAGACAAGCAGTGATAAAGGCCCAGGGCAGAGGAGATTTGGAAGGGGAAAAAAACTAGCAGCGGTATTTGGGAGTATATTGAAAAACGCATAGCGACCTGGTGGACGTGGGGGCTGGGAGAGGAGTCAAGGATGGAGGGCTCATTCATTCTTTTTTTCAACAAACATTTGAGGGCCGCCTATGTATCTGGCATTCTTCTCCTGCTTCATAATTTTGCCTGGGGCTAGGCCTGCGCCTGCATTGAACATTTGACAAATGACATATCCACTTTAAAAGAAACACCAATTAAGAGTCATAATTTGGCTGGTGAGTTTGATATGTTCCACCTGTGGAGCCCTGTGACCAAAGGGCAGATTGGAAGGCAAGCATTGATTGAATTTCATGACCTCGCAGAGGAAGACATGACCTCCCATAAATTCATGATCTTCCAGAGCTCATGCAACTAACTACAAAGGCAACAGTTGTTTTCAACTACTGGGTATTGAGTACCTTGAAATGAAGGACTGTGACCTATTTTCAATATAAACTTTTATATGCAATACGCTCTGTATGAGCCAGCGCAGTGCTTCCCAAAGGGAAGTGTGTGAATCCCTCGGTGATATGTGGGCCAGTGAGGTTTTGGGGTTTTATTTTAATCAATATTTATTTTAAAGTGGATTAGAAAAAAAAAAATATATATATATATATGTGTGTGTGTATGTAGTACACCCAACCCATGATTTCATTAGGACAAACCTAAGAAGACAATGTTGGCACAAGTTGCTTTTAATAAAAATGTGAGCTGGCTTGAAGAAACACAGGAGAGTATTGGGAATATGATGATATAGCAAAATTTGTGGGGTTCTATGTGAATGACTAGGATTCAGGCTAGGTCATAGGCAAACTGGCCCTGGGATTTGATGCAATATGTCTTTGGCCTTAAAGCATCTGCTCCTCCTCCAAGCAGCTTCTTCAAGGCTTTAAGCCAACCTAAGGGAGGAGTTGAATAAAAGGTGCAAGGCTTAAGAAGTGGTTCCATTTTTATAAGGGCCTCTTAAAGACTTTCTGGCCTTCTAGCCCCCAAGCGACAGCTCTGGCTGCGGAATTTCAGGCACTGTCCAGATCCTGAGGAAGAACAGGCTTTGGGGCAGGAACGCCTGCAGAAACAGCACGGGTGGCTGTGGATCCAGTACGCTCTGCCTATCCGGTGACACAGAATATTAACTGACAAACATCTGGTTCCTTTACCGAATTATAAAATGTGTTGCGTTATATGCTCTCTACAGCCCAGATGAGTGACTATGAATTAAGATTGGGTTTTCTTTTTTCTCTTTTGGGCATAAACAACCATCATACCCTTCAAGGCTCCCTTGCTCGAGTTAGGAGTCAGGCCAATGACTCATTCTTACTCTTCAGCCTGTAGAGACAAAGAGAAACAATCAGTGGAGGGAAACACAAAAGGATGTGCTGATTGAGCCAGTGTTCACGTTCTACGATTCATGGGTCTGTGCTTTCAGGCCCCACTGGAAGCATTTAGATGACACCGTTGGGCCCCATTTTCCTCTTTGGACCTCAGAAGAACTTTCCTTCACCTTTCGTTCCTAGTCTCCAGTTTGCAAGAATTCGAGAATTCCCAGCTGTAGCCAGCAGCTATTATCTTGCTGTAGCTGGGAGGAGAGTCTAGTTCCATGGCTCCAAAGGCAGCATAAATCAACGTTTCTGGGAGAGAGTTAAGAAAGGGTGTTCAGCAGCTGCCGCCATGGGAGGAGCTCATACACAGCCGTGCATACGGCCACACACGCACACATGGTTTGTCTTGGGCCCGGTTCCCTTTGCCCACCCCCAGATGATGCCCACCTCTCCCCACCCCCCTCAGGTGCACAGTGTCTTCTCTTCGCCCTACCCTCAGAACCTGCTTTCAGTGAAGAAACTTTCAAACTCATCTGCCTACAGTCTATCTGGCTGATAGGATATAATGGGGCTGCCCACCCAGGGTACGGCTATTTTAACAGGGATCAAAGCTTTAAACCAAAGGAACAGAGCTCTCCAAACTGTGGAATTCCAGGCATTCGCCAGTGGGAAGGGAGTGTTTAAACTGAGGGGCAATGAGGCCTTTTTTGGTGCACCTGAAATCACATCATGTAGACAGTTGCTTATATGTTGGACCGCTGCTGCTCACAGTCAACACCTCCCTAGCCACACCTCTGCGCTCTATGGCACACAGCCACTTTGTCTCCCCTTCCCTTGCAGTGTATGACTCCTTTGTGGGGCAGAGAGGAGGGGAGGCGCCAGGCACACTGATCCCAATTCTCCCAAATGTATAAGCTATGATCAGAGAATGAATTATGGTCCTTTGGGAAAGAGTGTTCATTCATTCATCCTAGCCAGCAGGCCAGTGCAATGTAAATGGTAACTTTGTAAGTTGAAAGACTTAAAGCCATTTTGAAAATTGCATAATAATCCCAGGCAGAATTTGGCTCCGTGTGTATGGAAAATTAATAGGGTCGGCTGAGATGCTTGCATTATGAGTTGTGGATGGATAGCCTCTCCTCAGACCGGGAACTATGCTTTGCCCTCACTAAATCCACAAAATATACTGAGGTTCTTGTAAGCTAGAGTTCAAGACTTGAAAAACAAAACTATTGAAATTTTTATTTGTGACATCATGTTGATTACTACAATAAAAAAATATTCTGTTCTGTCATTGTATGAGGGATATTGATCTAGATTCCTAACATATTTCTTCATACCCCTAGTCCATTGATTTTTTTTTGATCAGGCAGATATACTATGTCTATCTGTATCTAACATTTTGTCTTTTGCATAGGATATTTGGTTTTCTAAAAAATTTAAGGGGCCTGAAGTTTGGTGGTTGAGACTATGGTAGCATTAAATCTAAAGGCTAGTAATGCCTGAGGCACGGCTTTATGTGCCACATGGCAATTCACACATACTTTGTTTTGCTTTGAATTATTGTGGCCCAAAAAACACAGTGGTTCAGGTAATGTAATATATTTATTTTGATGTATGGTGTATAGAACCTCTAAGTAATTTTACTATGTTTTTTCTGGGTCTTTATGCTCTGGAGCCTAGGTCTCCAATAGGTCAACAGGGGAGCTCCAACAGTTTGCCTCCATCAGGGTTCATTTTCATCCTCAGAGCTCCTTGAATTCCAAGCAATTTGGGGGAAGGAAAATCGACAGCTACCACCACAGATAGCAGCTCACACTTTCTAAAGCACCTCTTCCATCCCACTTCCCAAACCCCATCCATGGGCTTAAAAGTCTTGCAGAATTTCAAAAGTAGTATCTTTCCAGAAAGGCCATTCCCAACCCACCCCTAACTCTGTCGTTATCACAAAGGCCACCCATGAGGAACTGTGTTCCTGAGCAGCAGTGTGGCTGGGGCCTGCAGCCAAAGGAAGAGGAGAGTATAACCAGACCATTCTATCTATACTCTACCATCTAAGCCCAGCATCTGCCATACTTGCTGCACCAACACCTGGAGGGACCACTACACTTGCCACATTGTACAGCAAATGTATGTTTCCCACCATTGTCTCCACCATGACTTGTAAGCTTTGGATGAGCATGAGCTCTTCTCATGATTCTATTTCCTCTAGTACAGCACTACTCAAAGTGTGGTCTGTGTACCTGTGCTGGTCCCTGCACCATTTGCTGCCGGTTCATGACAAGTTTAAGTACAAAAAGGGAGAGTAATGTGCAGCCCTGGTGGCTCAGCAGTTTAGTGCCACCTTTAGCCTGGGGTGTGATCCTGGAGACCCGGGATCGAGTCCCACGTCGAGTTCCCTGCATGGAGCCTGCTTCTCTCTCTCTCTCTCTCTCTCTCTGCCATGAATAAATAAATAAAATCTTTTTTAAAAAAGGAGAGTAAGCATTTAGAAAATGTTATGGCATTTTGATACTGTGACCCCATCTAAGCACATGATGAATTGGCCTCACTGCTGAATCTCATAATTGTTTAAAAATGGTCTTGTATTTTGGTTTTATCTTTAGTTTTTCTTAGTCATCCATTGTTCTTGTATTTTCCCAAAGTGTTTTATGTGTCAGATAGAAAATAAAAATAATAATATAAAATAAGTGATTCCTTTACTACAGCCTGAGAAGCCTTGCCCTAGTATGTGAACAGTGTCATGGTAGTCACTTAGTAAACATTTTCAAAAAAAAAAAACCCATGGTGTGTTTCCTTACAAAAATAAATTCCCACCTTCCCTACTTATAGAGAGTTCTTGTTAAAATCACAATACGGGGCAGCCCCGGTGGCTCAGTGGTTTGGCGCGGCCTTTAGTTCGAGGCCTGATCCTGGAGACCCGGGATAAAGTCCCACGTCGGGCTCCCTGCATGGAGCCTGCTTCTCCCTCTGCCTGTGTCTCTGCCTCTCCCTCTGTGTGTGTGTGTGTGTCTCTCATGAATAAATAAATAAAATATTTTTTAAAAAATCACAATATGTAAAAACTTTCTGATAATACATAGCCCATCTGAAGATAAATTTCTAACTAAAAGATTTCTCCTACAAAAATTTCCCCATAGGAACATTCTTCTTTGGCTCACTTTTATTCAGCAATACTCAGAAGAGAGTAAATATGGTTTTCATGAGATTTTGCATCTCAGTAGATCTTGGTGCAAATTGTAAAACAGAAGTTGAACTCCATAGCTTTCGTATTTTATTTTACCAATTATCACCACCCCCCAGCTTTTATATCTTGTTTTCTATAGTAAATGAAGGAGATGCTAGCCTGTGTACCAAAACATATCTCCTTAGAGCAAGATGATAAGATCCAGAGGGAAGTACTGCTTCCTTGGAATGCCTTCATCTCATTCATCCTTACAACATGTCAGAAGCATGGCAAGTCTCCCCTGCCATAAATAAATTGCATGTCATTACTCAGAAGATTTAAGCTCTGTTGGATGTCTCCAGCCCTCCTCTAACTCCTGTTAAACTTATGGTTAATACCATATGGTTTGTTAGCAACTTTTTTCTGCTATTGTTCTGAAATTGTTTCATGGAGGAGTATCCTGTCTTCCCAAATAGACTGGAATAATTGAAGGAACATAGGACTAGCAGTCAAAAGAGCTGGTTTCTAATTCTTGTTCTCCCACTCTGAGCATTGTAACCCTGGATCAGTAGCTTAACATCTCTCTCTGAATCCATAGCCCCCTGAACTTTCAACTGAGAAAGATGGTCTATATACTCTCTAAGATTCCTTCTAGCTTTGACAGTCTGTGTCTCTGTGACTGTGAACTCCCTGAAGGAAGGAATCTTATATTTCTATACCCCTCTTCTAGAACAGTGCCTAGAGCATAGCAGGCACCCAAAACATATGTGTCGAATTGAAGGCTGAACACAGCCCTCATATCACACCCTCCGGCAATGGCTCTACGGCAGACGCTTGAGAAATATTTGTTGATTCGTTGTTGCTCTTCTTAATCAAAGTACTGCGTACAACATTTAGAATCTAATTTTTCTCCTAACGAGCAGCCCAGGAATGCTTGTTGTAAGCAATATTGCAAGAGTGGAGATATACACAGACATATTTCTGTCATATTTTCTTTATCTCCAGAAATCTCAGTCAGAGACTTTTAGAATTAAGTCACTAAAATTTTTAAATAATTGAGGCTTTGGGGCAGCCCTGGTGGCTCAGCGGTTTAGCACCGCCTTCAGCCCGGGGTGAGATCCTGGAGACCCAGGATTGAGTCCCATGTCGGGCTCCCTGCATGGAGCCTGCTTCTCCCTCTGCCTGTGTCTCTGCCTCTCTCTCTATGTCTCTCATGAATAAATAAATAAAATCTTTAAAAAAATAATTGAGGCTTTGAGGTTGACTCTTTAAGTTTGTAAAGTACTAGAGGTAAGAGACCAAGTCTTGCTGCATGGGTGTCTAACAGGTTACTATATTATCTGGAAATGATTGTGGTAAACTTTTAAGAGGGTTTATTAGTTTTTCCCTTTCAAAAAACTTGTGTCAATCCTTTCTATGGAAATCTTTCTGAACTGTATTGTATATTTCCCTGCTTGCTTTATTAAAAACAAAGTATATGAAATCTAATCCATTCTTACTGCTCTGTTTTCTCATATTTAACTTTTGTATTATATTGTGAATATACAGAAATGGTGATATATTGGGGCTGAATCGGTACTGGACCTATGACACATCAAAACTTGCTTTCTTAAAAACAATGACAACAAAAATCTCCTGTAAAGATTTGTTTCTTCCTCTTTAATGTATTCTATAGAATGTGTAGAGCCATGCCTTCCTGCATTAGTCTGCTTTGTACAAATTGTAATTCTGGAATGAAAGGCCCTTTCTGGGCTGTTCATTTGGTGTTAATACTAGTAACTAGTAACTTCAACCTTCCGGTCAGTTTCAACCTACTCTTTAGTTTACTTGCTTTAACTGATGTTGCAACGCGAGGATCACAAGAGTCCCTGCAGTGTGGTGGAATGAATGTGGGTTCTGGAGGCCAATAGTCCTGAGTCCAAATTCCAGCTCTATTACTTACTAGCTGGGTGACCTTAGGCCAGCTGCCCTACCTGGCTGAGCCTTCACTTACAAAATAAGGATTAAAGGGGCGCCTGGGTGGCTCAGTTGGTTGGGTGTTCAGATTGTGATCTTGGGGGCAGCCCGGGTGGCTCAGTGGTTTAGTGCTGTCTTCGGCCCAGGGCATGACCCTGGAGACTCAGGATCGAGTCCCACATCAGGCTCCCTGCATGGAGCCTGCTTCTCCCTCTGCCTGCGTCTCTGCCTCTCTCTGTGTGTGTCTCTCATGAATAAATAAATAAAATCTTTTTAAAAAAAAGAAAGCTTGACTTCTTTTTTATGACCAACAGTTATCGAACAGTCACTATGTTCTAAGCACTGTTGATACAGCAATTAGGGCAAAATTCTTACCCTTGTGGTCCTTATCCAGGTTTGTTTTTACTCACCAGATGATCAGGCCTAACTGAGATCTTGCATTTTTAGCTGCGAGTTCATTGCCAGGTTTGCCACAGTGCCAGCTTCGGGGCATGCCAGATTATCAAGATTTTACAGGATTCAAAAGTTTGAGGGGGTCATATGCTCTCAGAGGGTCTCCTTTAACTACACAGTGTTGGCTCCAGCTCAACCCTCCTGCAGCCTCCCTTAAAACAGATCCATGTGGAGGGTAGGAGAGCTGAACGGTGCTCAGTGATGGCTAGGCTCCAGCAAGAGACCTGCCACAGGCCCAGGAATTCTCAGACATCGATTTGCCTTTCCATTTCCCAGGGCTTAACCTCTGTCGTTTGGCCTCCCCAATTACAATTACATTTCCAGACCCTTTTTTTGGCCTTACCCTCAATTCCCAGCCTTCGTAATGGCTCGTATTTCCTGGATGTAACTACAGGAGCTCAAATTCACTTCTGAAAAAAAGCTCTCAAACTTGAGCTTGCAGCCAGATCTACCCCAGTTTTAAACTTCACAGTCATATTCACATATACCATTTCTCATTTACTGCTGTACAGAAATATCACGCTGTATTTACTTTTCTTTTTTTTTTTTTTTCTGCTCGATACTAGGCAACGAATTGACTCTTCTTCAGAGGAAAAAGGCCAATGATTTCTTGACAACTGGAAACAATGCCAGGCTCCCGGCTGATAGTCTATACGTGGAGGGAAAACATTTATCCCACATGTGGAAGGGAAAGTTCGTCTTCCTCAGTGCAACTGCTCCTATGGCAAAAAGGTCATTTAATCACATGCCGGCAGCTAGACAAGATGATAATATAAAGCAGGATTCTTTGTGCTTCTAAACCATCTGGGCTTTATCAGATGCCCCCTACAACACTCAAGGATGGGAAACCCTGAGACAATTAAAGAGAAAAATCAAAGAATGAAGGATGGATTTGCCTATCGTCCCTTTGTCTCTACTCATGGAAACAGTGTAGTTCTTGACTCTGAGATGAGCAGATCAACAGAGGATCTTTCCGTGAGCAGTTGTGTTTACACCTGAAGCAGCCATGATTCTGAAATCCAGGGAGAAGATCTATCTCACCAGTTTTGCTGCAAACAGGACTTGCACTATTAGTGATGTACCTTTCACACATTGCAGCATCACTGATATTAACAGAACTCACTAATCTCGTTACAGATTCTTCAAACTCAGGCAATATATCCATCCATGCCATTTTTTCTTTCTTAGAATTTGATCTTTTGGGGTGCTAACATCTAAGAAATGGGGATTAAAGTGATGGTACCATGTTAGGGCAATCTGGGGGACTGACAACACACCTCTGGATATGAGAAAAAAGGGCCTGGCTTCCAGGACTGCCTCAATCATTCCAGTTAACGTGTCTTTTTTCCAAATCTCTTACATTTGTTTAAGAATTCCCCATACCATATCCAGATTGTTCTTCCCAATAGCCCCATGAGACAGACCAGACACACAAGTCTTATCACTCTCATAACATTAATGAGAAAACCTCCGAGATCCGAAAACATAACATGATGATCCCAAGATCACACAGCATATCAGCCACGGAGCCAGGACCATCACCCAAATCATATCCTTCCATTTCTTAAAAAAATAAAATAAAATAAAAACTCCCAACAAGCCATGTGGCAGTGGTTTAAAACTGAAATGTCATAGGCAAAAACTTTTGAATGTTATCCAGATGTCTTTGAAAGGCTCGGGGGAATCAATACTCACCTTCAAAAGCCAGGCATGAAAAATGACATGTTATGAAAAAACAATGCCAATTTAGAATTTCCTAGATGAGAGAGAAAAGACGGGGACCCTATAGACTGGGCCAGGTTTCAGAACATTTCTTGTGCTGTTTGCTTTACTGCAAACAATGACCTTTGTACAAGATAGGAAAGGTACAATGTTGGCCATGGAAAAGTGCGTTTGTGTCATAAAATTCAGTCTGAATATTTGGGGGAGGGGGCGCGGGAAATGTGGAAGATGTTTTGGAAATCACCCTGCAGTTGGATTTTATTTTATTTTATTTTATTTTATTTTATTTTATTTTATTTTATTTTATTTTGCAGTTGGATTTTAAATGTTGGGAGAACCTTTTCCAACTTGTACGTGAAAAACCTCAAGTGGTTCTGGGAAAGTCTGGTTCTGCTCTACTTTCATCCTTGTTATCAGGAAGGTAAACGAAGAAATCCAAAGAAGTCCGAACCGAAGTAGCCTTTGAAAGCATCTGAATGCCACTTTCTCAGGCCAGTGGAATTGGACAGCTAACTATGGAGTCTATCGGTGATACAAAACTCAGAATTCCTCCAAACGTGGTGGTGATGCCCAGGGAGGGAGAGCTACTTACATTCATTACAGGAAATCCGAAGCTTCCCTGAGGAAAAATGGTTCCACGGGTCAGAGTCAGGCCTCATGCTGGGAATCAGGGGGTACGGGTCTAACCGGAGCCCTCTTTCCCCTACCTTGCCTTGGCAGATGGAGAGGAGCACGGAATCCCTCAAAGGACAGCTCCCCACAGGAAGGAAAAGTTAGCCTAAGAGGGGGCTAAACCTATGAGGCTGACTTGCCAGAATCCCTCCACGGGCCACCCAAGCAGTGAAGAAATTCATGGAGAGAAAGAAAGAAAGACCCACAGCCGTGAGCAGAGCCAGCTGGGAGGGATGTTATTACTTTATTTCTGTTTTCTTAACTATGTGTGTGTGCGTGTGTGCGCGCGCGCGTGCATGTGCATGCGTGCATGTGGAGGATTGATTGCAGAAAATGTCTGAATCCACGGCCCTCAAGATGGAAACTTTTGTTGATATAATTTCTCCTAACTTTCCTACACCTTCTTTCCCTTCCACTCCATTTCCCCAGTGGCTATCAAGAGCTGTATATATCTGACCACAAAACATCCAGTCAGTTCAAGTCAAAAATGCAGCCAGCCATCTGGATTGACTCAAACTCTGTCTACACACACCAATTGGCTTGGGGGTAAAAAAATGTAATTCAGTGGAACAACTGGTTATTTTTAAAACAACGAGTTGAATTCAGACAACCATCCAATTAGTTGATTTCAAAATGCCTGTTTGGCGACATGAAAAGGGTTTTTTTTTTTTTCCAAAGGGCCTTATGTGTGCATAAACAACCTGAACGCTATTAAATTGACGAGCTATTTTAGAATCAAGTAGATAAGGCTAAAGCGGCTGGCCTCTGTTTATAAAGGGAAAACCTGTTAGAGTTGCAGTCCATCAAGCACTCCAGAGGGTGACACCTTCTGTTGCAAAGATGAAGACTGTCACTCGACAGTGGTGTAGCCATACTCCTCTCTGTGGGGCAAGCACCTCATTCCCTTTTTGCAGAAACCTCCCGTGTGCCCTTCTTCCTGGACGTGCCACGCCAGCCATAAGGCTGCAGGTTCTCATAGACTCGCAGAGGCCAATGGGCTTGTGTCAGCCCTCACCACATGACATTCCCTAATGCACACTAAGACCTTAACTCCATCCTCTCTTGCCTTTCGCCTGGTTGCAGCCTCACTGCATAAACCCCAAGGAAGCCTCCTCTGAGCCTTTTGACCCACTTCAGTGTGAGTTGGGTCCATGGAAACGGCACAGCTCTATCCTTCTGAGCTTTTCTCTCCCCCCACCAGCCCCAAAATGTGAAAGATCTTTTCCTGTGTCACGTTGCTAAGAAATGATTTAAGCAAAGAAAGGGGGGGGGGAGTCTCCTCCTGAAGAGAATTTTATTTGCACTCCCCATGCTTTGTCATAAAGGGCATTGAACCGTGTTAATCATATAAGAAGTTTTAGAGAAGCTCTCTTTTTCACATTAGGCTTAAAACATCACCCCTGAGGTGGTGCTGATGGCTCCCTTAGAAAAGATTTCTTTGACATCTAAGACACAAAGGACTTCAGCAAACGCTCAGAGTTAAATGAGTAGTGCTAAGTGCTGACTCTCCATCCCCAGTGACAAGCATTTACTAAGTGAAACTTTTGTTACTGCAAATGTCTTACTTGGGTGTGTCTTAATCCTGAATGTCATAGAGGTTTTGTTTTAGTGTGTGTGTGTGTGTGTGTGTGTGTGCTCACGCACGCATGAGTGTGTGTGTGTGTGCGCACGCGTGCGCGCGCACTCGCGTATGTGTTTAAACATTTATTTTATCAGAAAGGATCCTCACAATGGAAGCATTCATGGCCATCTCTGTGGCTGAGTCTTTAGGTTTAAGACTGACTAAGCAGCCCCAGGTAGAAGTGTTTGCACAGCTACAGAAGGATAGAAACCCAGTCCCCCCACCCCCCTCCGGAGTTGGAAGGGGCCCCATTAAGCCAGTGCTTGCCTTCAGGCATCCAAGCCACAGGAATAGCCATCCTTTCTTTAAGATCTCCAAGGACAAAAACTCCACACGTAGATCTTTTGTTACCAAAAAATGTGAACTGTAGAACATATTTACAAGGGAAGAATATTATAATCCATATTTAAATGATTTCCTTGCCTCAATATTTGCTTTCCCAAGTTTTAAAAAAATGAATAAACAGCAAAATGTCCTTTTCCCTTGGGGGGAAAAATCCTTTCAACAGAAGCATTTCTCCTCTTTTGGAGGATCCACATGAGACATTTCTCTCAGGAAATCATACCAGAAACTGTTAGGTCTCTACTAAAAAAAAAAAAAAGAAGAAAAGAAAAAGCAGGTCTGCCTTTATCTTATGGAGGCTCCAAATCAAGACAGGGGTTTCTGGGGATTTTTTTTTTCCTTTGGCGGTGAGAAAGTTCACAGCCAAATTTGTTATCAATGAACGGGGCCCAATCCCAGCTTTGCCCTGCTTTCCTTCTCTTACCTTCTCTTCATCCCAACATCTTAACGTGGTTGTATTTTTTTTGTTGTGGTTTCTGGGCTTTTGGGCCAGTTTGTTTTGATGTCTGTAAGTAGTTTAGTGACACAATTAGGAGGAGCAGAGGCCCCTATGCTTGGATCCCAGCTCTGCCCGTTCCTAACTTAACTTCCCAGAGTTTCAGTTTCCCAGTCTGTAAAATGGAGGGAGCAATAGGTGTTCTCGAATCATGGGGGTCGTTGTCAGCATTAAATGAGAAAATACATGTATGATACCAAGCTGACAGTAGCATTTTGGTTATTTTAATAGTACAAATTTGCTATTGCCTGGAATCATTTCGGGAGCAAGCAGGGCAAAAAAAAAAAATTGTTTATTCTCCCAATCAAATCTTCCATCTTTTTAAAAAATATTTTATTTATTTATTCATGAGAGACACACAGAGAGGGGCAGAGACATAGGCAGAGGGAGAAGCAGGCTCCCCACAGGGAGCCCGATGTGGGACTCCATCCCAGGACCCTGGGATCACAACCTGAGCCAAAGGCAGATGCTCAACCACTAAGCCACCCAGGCGTTCCAGATTTTCTGTCTTTTATTCCCTTTTCTCCTTTCTTTTGTATGACTTGTCTTCCAAGTGAAATCATTTGTTGCTGTTTTCACACTTTGCTGGTACTCCTTCCACATTACACGACAGTGCTTCCCAAACTTGCTTGATCGTAAGTATTAACAGAAGCACTTATTGCAAATACAAATTCCTACTCTTTAGACACCTAAAATTATCTTATAAACAAACAGTCCAAGATCAGATGTTTCTGGGACTGAAGACATTGGATGTGATCATCAGCTTTTTCAACAACACACGCCACGTTGTCTCTGCTTTTCACCATGACTCTAATCACAAACTTCCAAGCTTGCTTCCTATGCAGTGGGTGTCCCTCTAACATTTTCATTTTGTTCCCTTGTTTTTCCTTCGGTGACTTTTTACACTACTTTTTTTTAAAAGAGTTTATTTATTTATTCATAAGAGACAGAGAGAGAGGCAGAGACATAGGCAGAGGGAGAAGCAGGCTCCATTCAGGGAGCCTGATGTGGGACTCGATCCCAGGACCCCAGGATCACTCCCTGGGCCGAAGGCAGGAGCTAAACTGCTGAGGCACCCAGGGATCCCTTTACACTACTTCTTATTCCTTGACTTCCCACCCAGCCCCTTGCGTGAGGCTACGTGTGTCCAGTTCCTGGTGCTCCCTTCTTTGTAAGAGCATGTCCTCCAGCATGCCTCACCCCGACACTCCTTTGGGTGGGGGACATATCAGAGCTCAAATTGTCAGCCCCTCTGCCGTATCTTTTTGCCACTGCAAGCATATTGCCATTAACCAACAGTAACTCAGAAACCATTCCAACCCCTTCTTCAGGACAAAAACATCTGCAGCCTTTTTAAAAATTTTATTGGCCTGCTTGATGGCTCTAGGACACAGTGAAGAAGGAGCCCCACCCTCCACAAGGCTCTTCCTCCTGCTGGGGAAGCCATACATAGTTGAGAGACCAAAAAGTCCAAAAACTAAAAAAGATTTTATCCGCCTTCCTCTGTTTTCCATGGATGAATGCCAAATCCCTCATACTTAAACTTTTCCCCCCTTCCTTTATTTTGCCTGCCAGTTTTCCTTTGAATGAATGAATAAATTGTCCATCTCTCCGAATTTTCTCAATAATGTACCTCTGGAGCTCATTGCAGGGTTTAATCACCTTGGTAATAGAAAGAAAAAAAAGGAAGGAAGGAAGGAAGGAAGGAAGGAAGGAAGGAAGGAAGGAAGGAAGGAGAAAGAAAAAGAAAGAAAGAAAGAAAGAAAGAAAGAAAGAAAGAAAGAAAGAAAGAAAGAAAAAAGAAAGAAAGACAAAGTTGGAAGGAAGGAAAGAAGGAAGGAAGGAAAGTCTCACCTACTAAAATGCTAAAATATCTCCTGCTTTATCTTAAGACTGGTTCGGCTATGTCCCCTTGTTGCATGTACGTTGCTAGGATAGTACGAGTATTTTCGAGATGAATTCTCTGCCAAAAGATCTTGCCACTGAGTCATCACCATCCTCATCCTTTCTCAAAACGTGAGCAAGTCTCAGCAGCACTTCATTCACATTAGTAAACACTACCTAAGGAAAGAAAGAATAGGCTTCAAGAACATGCATCCTCATTGCAAATAAAGTTTACGGGATACCTACTTGGGGCACAGCACTGTGTTAGCCCCAGAGATAGAGAAAAGTGCTTACATTCAGGCACATATGCACACACACGTCCTCCCATGTGTTATAGCCAGAGAAGGGGTACAAACTAGAAGGATTACTGGAATTCCAGGGAGGGCTCAATTCTCCCTCAAGGGCCTAGGATAGTCACAAAAGGTAAGACTCCAAGCCCTGAAGAAAGGGTAGCAGAGAGCCTGATGGAATTAATGTGGACAAAGACCAGGAAACAGGAATGAAAATAGTTTCATCCGTTTGAGGGGTGGGAAACAATTAGACCATTTGCCGAGCTGCAGATAGTTTGTGTAGACTGGAAGACAAGTGGAAGATAATAATGGAACGGTGGACCTTAGTCAGCTCTAAGAGGGCCTTGAATACTGGGCTAATTAGCATAGCCATATCCAGTAAGCAAGAAGGAGCGCCACCCTCACAAATAAAAGAAAACAGGAGACCACTGAAGCTTTTGGGTATCTTCAAGGTAAGAAGCAGGGACAATGATTATGAGAATTTTGTGAAATGTCTTGAGTTTTTATCACTGTTCCATATCCATATCTCCATATCTGTGACTTTATTAGTACCTGGTGGTCTCAATGCCATCTGGGAAGACAGCAAGAAGAGGAGAGCTGGAGTGCTTAGGCTTACCCCCAAAGGCCAGACAGAGGCAAAAAGGACCCTCAGAAATGGACCAAGTGGTGGTGGATTCAAAAGGAGGAAGACAGACCAGGAAAATCACTGGCACTCACAGAAGAGAGAAGAAACATGGCCTATTTGGAGTCAGCAGGGACTTGCAAAATGCCTTTGAGGGCTTCACTGTGTGAGGAACTCTAGACATTTCCCTACCAGCTCCACTTTTCCAGCAGTGTCTCTTATGCTACTTAGGAGGAGGGGAACTTAACAGGCCCTGTTAAATGAATACACCACCTTGTGAACCCCAGAGGGCCCTGAGACTATTCTGTACATACAGTTGACCCTTGACCAACACAGGGGGTGATGGGTGACCACCCTGCATGCAGTAGAAAATCCACATGTAACTTTTGACTTCCCCAAAACTTAACTACTATTGACCAGAAGTCTTACCAGTAACATAGTCAATTAACACATATTTTGTATGTTGTATGTATTCTATACTCTTTTCTTGCAATACAGTAAACTAAGAAAAAATATTATGTCGAAATTACTTTTAAAAATCGTATGGAAGAGAAAATACATTTATAGTACTGTGCTGTATTTATTGGGGGGAAAAACTCCATATATGAGTAGACCCACGCTTTTGAAACCAGTGTTGTTCAAGGGCCAACCTGGTTGAACCAACTAGGATTGACTGAGAACCAGACAATATGTAGGTTGATTTCTTGAGCCCCTTAATTCGAAGGTGGTAGTTGGGCAATAGTGACTCCCCATCTCCTCACTCAAATTTGAGGCAAAAGTGAAAAAAACAACCAAATTCTTTTCAGCCAAGAGTTGATTATGTCCTGCTAAGATAAGAGTTGATCTGGAGGTGCCTGGGTGGCTCAGACAGTTAAGTGTCTGACTTCAGCCCAGGTCATGATCCCAGGGTCCTGGAATCCAGCCCCGAGTTGGGCTCTTTGCTCAGCAGGGAGGCTGCTTCTCCCTCTCCCTATCCCTGCCTCCCACCCATTCTCTCTCTCTCTCTCTCTCTCTCTCATAAATAATCTTTAAAAAAAGAAGAAGAAATTATCTGCAATCCTCTAAATTCAATCTGGCTTCAGTATTGTGAATGGGTGTCTGTCTGTCCAGGACCACTTGGGAAAGGCTTCTGTCTCTAATGATCTTCATTTCTAGCTGAGCTGCTCTAAGTCCTAAATTCACCCCTGTCTCCCTTTGCAAGCAGAAGATTGCCAGTGTTTAGCTGATAGGGCACAAAGTGATTAAGAAAGACCTGTTGCCTCCTTTCATCCACTCTGCCCCATAGCCTAGCATTCGGGAAATATTGCTCTCTTCACTGGCTTATAACCACATCCATGAGCATTTGGTATGAGCCACATATTAGATAATAGTATTTGCTGAACAGGTGAATGAATGAATGCCAGGCACTATCCTAGGTTCTGGGCATCTACCAGTCAGGAAGACAATAGAGAGAAATCCCCACTTTTATAGAGATTACATTACAGTGACAGGAAAGAAGAAACCATAAAGTTCCAAGTTATGTCAGACATGGCCCCGAGCACATGGGAACCAGTCAATATATTTATGGTGAAAAGAGAGCCTCTAATATAATAATGCATCTAGTTTATGTTTCTCCTCCTCCTTGGTCTCATTAAACAACACCAATTATCCTCAAAAAGTTAGAAATGGAATTACCATATGATCCAGCAATTCCATTCCTAGGTATATGCCCAAGAGAATTGAAAGCAAAAGCTTGAACATGTATTTGTATGCCAATGTCCACAGCAGCGTTTTTTGCAACAGCCAAACATTGAAAACAACTCTAGTGTCCATCAACAGATGAATGAACAAAGTTTGGGATATGCATACAAAGGGAATATTATTCTGCCTTTAAAAGGACAGAAATTCTGACCTATGCCACAACATGTATAAAGCTTGAAGACATTATACTAAATGGAATAAGCTAGTCACGAAAAGACTATACAGTATGATTCCACTTAAATGAGGTATCTATAGTGGCGAAATTCGTAGAAACAGAAGGTAGAATGATCAGTTGCTGGGGGCTGGGGGGAGGGAGGAACGGAGAGTTACTATATAATGGGTATAGAGTTTCAGTTTTGCAAGATGAAAAGGCTCTAGAGATATGTTGCCCAACAATGTGAATATACTTTATGTTATAGACCTTACACACTTCAAAATGGTTATGACGCTAAATTTCCTGATATGTGTATTTAAAATGATGATGTATGTAATTAAAAATTGTTTTAAACACTTATTGAACACTCTTTTGTGAGAATTGTACAAAGATTAACAAACACGAACCCTTTGCTGGAGTTTACATTGTAATACAGACCCTTCATGATGTGGCCAGGCGTGTCAAGGCCACACAGACAAGAGAACACAAACATTCAACCCAGATATGGAGAGGCAGCTGAATATTTACATTACCTAACAGAGCAAAGGTGAGTGCATTTGGGGATGGAAGGAGGGCAGGCTGTCCACACCGTGTGATTTGCCTGGATGCTGCTCCTGATCCATTTCTCAAAAATATGTCAATGCCATTGCCTGTCATACACTGCAAAATTATAGTCCTTTCTTTCAAATCTTGAAGGATTAGGATTTTCCACAATTTCTTATAGTAAGTAAGCAAATAATCCAGGAAGAAACAAGAATGGTTTTGAGCTAACAGGTTGCTCCTTGTTTTTTTTTTTTTTTTTTTTTTTTTTTGGTTGCTCCTTGTTTTACAGGACTCCAGGACTCCAGGGAAAGAAATGAGGAAGGAAAGGAGATGGGTGGGCAACCAAAGTCAACTTCCCATCTTCACAACCAAGTGCGGGAGATGGGGGCATTGGGGGGGGCACAAAAGATATTGATGTGGCAAGTCCACATGCAGACGGGTTTACAGGGGCTGTCTTCCCCCCAAGTAATCGAGAGCAAAGGAGAACCATTTCCAAACATTTACACTGACCAGCCTCCAGAGGTAGTGATCTTCATGATGCCCAAAGTACTCCGGTGGAGGCTGCGGTGGGGATGGGGATATTTTTCCCAACTCCATATTCTATGTATCTCTCAACAGAGGCAGCTTGTGTGGACCTCCTTTACCCCACCAGGATAGCCACACCTCAATCACTCAGGTGCCACCAACTGTGTGGGGAAGATTCTAGAGAGGGATCTCTTTACACTTTCCATGAAGAAAGGGTCTGCTGGGCAGGATTCTTTAAACCACATCACAAATGCATTTTCATCTCCTTAAAGGAACAAATTGTTTTTAAGGGCTTCAGCACATTGTTTATGAGTCAATGGAAACTGCTAGTAACAAATGGGTCTTATCTATTCACAAAAGCAAGTCTCTGAGGATCTCTCTTGGGAACCACTGTGAGCAGTTAGTTTGAGTTATTGTACACATAGACTTCAGCTAATAAAAGGGCATGTTTTAAAACATTCCAGAATTCCAACCTGTCACTAATTCAGATTGGTCTGCCTGCCCCCACCCCCATTAGTCCAAATAGATGAGATTTTGCTGAGGCAGATTTTCAAGTCATTTGCAAATGGTAAAGGAAAAAGGGGGATTTCACCCCCTCTCCTTCTCTTAATTTGAGGCACATTGTTTGACATCTCACTACTGGGATAGGTAGGTGACAATTTCTCCCAACTTGTTGTCTACCTTGGTTCCCATTAGCAAGTTGCATTACAAGAAGCATGGGCCCTGGCTTTCCAGACTAGTGCCAAACAGCTTTGTTTTTTGTAGAATGACTCTCTTTTGGTTCCATGCAAGTCATTATTAAGCTAATGCAAAATTAAATTACCTTTCATTCATTTGTAAATGAAAAGCACAAATGTTCATCACTGGCATAACTTAGCAGTATCATAGGAGATGCTCTGGCCAATCACTCTCTTCCAAACATCCCTGTGGATTGCAATACTTGTAAAGTGCTATTTTTGAATAGTGTTTTCCAAGATCAACAAGCTATAAACCACAGAGTCAAAAAAAGTTAGCCATAAGCTGTTTAATATATAAGGGACATGCAGGAAAACAATGTTTCGATGTATATTTAGGGTTTTTTGGTCAGCTAAAGAGGACTTCAGCTCTACAGTCCGTAGAAGGTTCCAGGCTGTATGCAGTCACTGAAGTTTCCAGGAGGATGTGGAATCCAGCTTAGGAGCTTCAGATAGGTCTTTGGTTTTCCATATACATGTCTATTGATTGTTGTGTTTGCTTCCTGTATCATAGGAACTGTGACTTGCTGATGGGAAAGCATTTTGAGAGCCAAGGGAATAAAAAAGGAATGGAGATGCTACCCTGGTCCTGATTCTAGGCAGTAGAAAGGGGGCATCGAGACAGTGGTGATTTGAGCTCACCTGGCTGGCCTCAGAAAAGAAATGTGACTGACTGATGGTCTGTGGGGAAGAGAAGTTTGGTTCTGAGGGGAAGGTATTCTGGACTGGGCTTTGCAGCCCAGATACTTTATCATAGCTCACCTCCCAGCATGCACCTCGTGAAACAGGCTTTAAAAGCTTATGAGGCAGGCAGCTTATAACAACAAAGGGATTCCCCTTCCAAGAAGCTTCCGGTCTGAGATGACACATGTAGGACAGAAATGTTCCACTGTTAAGTAACCAGATATATGCATTAACCAAGGGATAGAAAAGCACAAGCATTTTCCCCTGAAAGGCAAAGTCAATGATTTTGAGATGCACTATCTTAAAAGACTTCAAAACCCATTTTCGAAGTACAAGTAGATGCAAGCCAATAGAAGAGGGCTAAAGTAAATGCAAGATCAATGATATTGTGGCCAAAGAGCATAATCTTAGGGAGGCACTGTTCTTATTTAAAGGATTCTTTTTGTTTGTGCAATTGAAATCCGTCAGCACTTCCATGAAGTTCTTCCTGTCCTTGGCTCTTTCCCTGGCTACGACATGGGCCACTCTTTGCTTGGGGTCTCACTCTGTGAGACCATGGTGGAACAAGACCAGGATACTCCACATCATGCCACCCCTGACAACTTCCCGGGTTTCTGGTTTCACGTCTGTGTCCTCACTAGCCTTCAAGTACTTTGAGGGCAACATCGTATTGTTTTGTGGGTCTCTATCACCCTAGCTTAGCACCTGGCACATAGTAGGTGCTCAATAAATCTTTTTGAATGAGTGATATCCCATAATGCCCTGTGGTGAAGAGAGCGCCCACTAGACAAATGTTCCTGTTAGAGTTATGTCAAGCCAATTTAGGGCCCTGCAGAAGAAAGAGAACTGTAAATTCCCAGCTCCTAAATCAAAGGTTGAAAGCTTGCTCCTCCCTAGCCATAGCTCCTTGATATGGCTCCTCATTAATAATCTGTTACATCCTCAAAAGGGGTCATTTTAAGGTAACCCAGCAGAGCTCCCATGACCTACTGACCTGGTTGTATCACCAAAAAGGAGCTAGCTTTGGGTCAAAGGATGGCAGAATACTTTGCTGCAATTCACATATTACCCAGAAAACTTTGGCTTCCTGGAATTCATAATAAAAATTCCAAATCCCCAGCAATAACTTCCCAACCCCACATTTCTTGCTAACACAGCAGAGTAACACTTGGATTCTATGCCAGGCCTCCTGACCTTTTGTTAATTGCAAAATAAACAGATCTCCAGTTTAGAGGGGCCTTCTCCTTTTATGGGCTCCCTGCAGTGGAGGCACTGCTTGGAGGGTATTTATTTCTGCCATATTTGCTTTCCAACACTTGTTCAGAGGAGGCAGGTGTCTGGGAATGGAGGGAATAGGGATCAGAATAAGAGGAAAGAAGCAGGTGCCCTAACATCCTGAATGAAGCACCCAGCTTAGTCTTTAGAAGAGGCTGAGGCCCTAGGAGGATGTGTGCAAAGGAAATTTTATTTTAAAAAATTTCAACAAATATTTCTAAGCCCCTACTCTTGTGCCTAACCCTGCCCTCAAATCACTCACTGTCAGGTAGAGGAAACGGATCTGTTAAAAAATGATAAGCACCATTATGGAAGCATGGAGCAAAAGCTGGGAAAGCCCAGAGGATAGATAACTGTTCGCCACTAGCTGATGCTAGTGATTGGCATAGATATATGATAGGGAAGGGCTGCAGTAGCATCATGAAGATGTGGCCACGGGTCATGGGTCTCCTACATTTTGTGAGTTCCAAAACTTAATCTTTCTTAAAGATTATTTATTTATTCATGAGAGACACTGGGAGAGAGGCAGAGACACAGGCAGAGGGAGAAGCAGGCTCCCTATGGGAAGCCCTATGTGGGACTCAATCCCAGGACCCCAGGATCACACCCTGAGCTGAAGGCAAACGCTCAACCACTGAGCTACCCAGGCATCCCCCAAAACTTGATCTTATGTGCTGCTTGTTCTACCTCCAAGAGATCGACCCATGATAAACCAGAAAGATATATACCAGTATGGGTATAAGCTAAATTTCATTCACTGTGTATTTACTATACGCCAAGAAGCGTTCTAAGGGCTTGACATGAGTTATCTCATTTAATGCTCATAGCAACACTACGAGGAAAGGACTATCGCCACCTTCATTT
Organism: Vulpes lagopus; assembly: GCF_018345385.1. NCBI lineage: Eukaryota > Metazoa > Chordata > Mammalia > Carnivora > Canidae > Vulpes > Vulpes lagopus. The sequence continues at coordinate 104,715,428 of NC_054848.1, forward strand.
TTAAAATAAATAGAGACTCAGAAAGGTTCTAACTTGCCCATGCCGGTCAAGTGAAGATTCTTATAAAAGTCTGTCTGAGTCAAATGCGCATGTTCTCAACCCCTACACACATAGTCACTCATTTTATCATGAAAAAGTGAGCTGTCGGCTACTGTGTGCATTCCCTCTCCAAAAAGAAAATGATGGAAACCGAGTTAAGTCCTAAGGATTGTTTGCTAAGTGTCAAAACCAGAACAAGGAGCCCAAGTAATACCCTACATGAAAGAATAGTTACGAGTCCTCAAGCCTAGTGAATTAGACTCCTTTACTCCGGCTCGAGAGATCCCAGACTTGAAGTGATCAGCCAGGTCACCCTCTCCTGCTTAGGTCAAACTCAGCACTGCCACTTTTTTTGTCCTTATATACTCATATTTGGGCCCTGTTCTTTTTTTTAAATTTTTTTTAAATTTTTATTTATTTATGATAGTCACACAGAGAGAGAGAGGCAGAGACACAGGCAGAGGGAGAAGCAGGCTCCATGCACCGGGAGCCCGACGTGGGATTCGATCCCGGGTCTCCAGGATCGCGCCCCGGGCCAAAGGCAGGCGCCAAACCGCTGCGCCACCCAGGGATCCCTGGGCCCTGTTCTAAACCTCAGTCAGTGACTAGGGTCTTAGATACTATCCTTGTCCAATTTCTTCCAGCTTTCAGAAGAAAGCTGCTCTTTCTAAATCCCACTTGCTGCCCTAGGGCTGCTCCACTTGCCAGACTGACCCTCCTAAAATTCCTGATGGCCAGAATTGTACCTGAATTACCTATTCCCTTTGGACTACCCAGCTATCCTCACCAAAGTTCATTAATTTATTCATTTAACTAGCCTTTACTGAGTGCCTACCATGTGCCAAGCACAGTGCTAGGGGCCTGAAGGACAAAAAGGAGGGATGTCTTATGCTACTGTTATGCAGATGTCACTCCGGGCTTAGGATATAGTTCAAAAACAACCAAGGCTGGGACACCTGGGTGGCTCAGTGGTTGAGCGTCTGCCTTTGGCTCAGGGCGTGATCCTGGAATCCTGGGATCAAGTCACACATCAGGCTTCCTGCAGGGAGCCTGCTTCTCCCTCTCCCTCTCCCTCTGCCTATGTCTCTGCCTCTCTCTGTGTGTCTCTCATGAATAAATAAAGTCTTAAAAAAAGGACCAAGGTTTATCAGTTAAGGTCTGGGCAGGAAACAGATGGCACCCTCAAACTGAGTGATCTGGGGGAGAATTCATAAGGGGGCTATTTACAAAGGTGTGGGTAGAGAGTGGGAACCTCACAAGAGATGGGGTCAGACCTGGGAGATGAGTAACAGTGGAGAGCTGTTACCCACCTACAGCCAAGGAGAGGGAACAGTATGCAGAGTGTGCTTTATGGACGCTGTGGCCTTCACTAGAGAGAGGCAGCTGCTGCCAGTCCTCAGCCCATCAAGAGAGCATGGGGAATAAACACCCCAGCTTCACTCTCCTCCCACCCTCCAATCCCCGATTGGTGCCAAACACAACCAGAAGTCAGGAGGCAAGGGAGCCCACGAATGCAATCCATATGGGTCAGGCTCCCATCACACAGAGCAGGGCGAAGAGCAGATCTGGACATCCAGTAACACTATGCAACTGGATTATTTCCTCCCTAGCCCCAATCTGCTCCACTTGTGATTCCTTCCACTTCCCCCTCCTCCTTATTCCATATTGCCAAAGATCCCAATTCTTGTATTGGCACGTGAGCAATCCCAGTCTTTACATTGTGAGCTTTTCCAAAGACTCCATGACGATTTAATGACTAAACCAGATCACAGGCCTGAAGCCCTCTTTCTTTCCACCTCATTCTCCATAAGACAGTGAAGTGCTAACATGATGATGATGATGGTAATGATGATAACAGCTGCCATTTTTTTTTTAACTCTCATTATGTGCCAGGAACTATGGTGCTTAACATAGAGTGCCTCACTTTGAAAATAGTGTGCCTTCCCTAGGTGTCTAACCTTGGGCAGGAAAAAAACCTGGCTTCCAGTGGACAAGTGAGAATAAAGACCAACTTCTTACCTTTACAGATAGCAGAACATTTTTATGGGTTCCATTTCCATTCTGCCTCTGTCACCCTTGAATTGCTGTGTACCAGATGCAAAGAGGATGTAGTTAACACATTCTAATTATGGGCTCTAGGAAAAGAGCTGCTTTTATGGAATGCACTCCCGCTGCCACTTTGGCTTCTGTTGCAGAGGCTGCTGAGTGTGCTAAATGCTCTCCAAATGCCCAAGGGGCACCCTCAAGATTTGAACATGCAAACAGAGGAGCTTAATTATGGATCCTGAGAACCAGAATGATTCCGTTTACAGCCTTCAAGTCCTGAAAGGCAATGTAAGTGTTTAGGGTAAAACTCAAACAGCACCTAAGGGTCATGGCAGTTTCATCAATGATTTAACATCCATGCAGTACAGTTCCCCCCAAAAGTTATAGAATCTGTAAAGGAAGCCAACATCTCTACTTGCCAGACCTGAAGAGGGAGGGGTGTAGAGGGAAAGACAGTAAACAGAAGCCCAGCAGGGGCAGGCGCACGGGCACTCGCGAACACAAGTTCATGCAGAGCAACTTACCTTTGTTTGCCAAATATTTACCCAATAGTATGTAATCTACATCAGGTCAGGGATTTTTGTCCACACCTCCACCCACCCATTGCAGTATCTCTAGCGCCCAGCATGGTGCCTGATGTGTAGTAGATGCTCAATAAATATTTGTTAAATGAAGAAATGAATAGGGGCGCCTGGCTGGCTCAGTCGGAAAGAGCAGGTGACTCTTGATCTTGGGGTCATGAGTGCGAGCCCCACGTTGGGTACAGAGATTACTTAAATAAATAAAACTCTTAAAAAATGAAGAAATGAACACAATGGGGGTGGAGGGGAGGTTTCCTCTGCTGCCCAAAGACTCCTTAATAATCTCTGAGGTTATCTCAGTTGGAAATTTCTCTGGGCATCAGGAAGATACTATCCCTCTCATTCTCTCATATACTGGAATATACTACTTTACCCTTTCCATAGCATTTTCCCAATCATGGTCAAAATAAGTCTTTTCCAAGCATGAGTTCAGCCCAAAGTTACTCAAATAAGTCGGATGAGTATGGTTATGTATGTGCTTATCTTAGTGTTGTAGTTGAGTCTGAGAGAGTCCTAGGAAAGAGATAACAGGCCCAAACCTCACTTGACACACAGTGCCAAAGTTAGTTAACTGTTTCTGCACTAGTGAGCTTTTCATTATTTAATTGCTGCCCCAGCTCCAGAGATGTGGGGCAACTGACAAGATGGGTAATGAGCTCTCATTTTCTTTATACAAAGTCAATTAAGGAAGTGGGTGGTCTCCGCTTATTTTGTAGCTTATTCAGATCAGTAACCTTCTTCCTTGCAGATAGTCTTTCCTATGGCTGGGGAGTCAGGGCCAGAAATAGTTTGGCTGCATTTCTGCTCTGTGTATTGCTCAGGGGAAGGACATGCCTGTTACACCAAGGATTTGCAAGGTGGTCAATTTGCTGCAAGCAAATCAAATCAGACTCAGAAGCACTCTGACTTTCTAATATATTTTATTTCCAGCCCCTTAACTGAGATTCCCCAAGGTGGTCTACTTAGACTAACTAGATTTCAGTCAAACGTGTATAACCTGCTAGATTTGTAAGTTCCTTGAGGCAACTTACAAATACACTGCCAGGTCCTCAGTGTCTAGCTCAGTGTCTGGCACATAGTAGGTAACCAATAAAATATTGGTGGATAAATGAAGGAGTCTTTTCAAGTACAACTTCTAATCAATTGACTGGCCCAACATCACAGTAAATATTTTAGGCATCTCCCTAAAGAAAGACCAGTGGTGAGGCTGATGACAAACAACAACTTCTATTCTTTTTTTTGGATCTGAGCAGTCATTTGTTTGGATCAGGTGGTCATTTGTTCATGTATTCAAATATTTATTGGAACCACGTACCATGTGCCAAGTACAGGGGATGCATATTTGAATAAATTGTGTTGTCTGCTGTCAGGGAGTTCAGTCTCTCCAGGGAACAGATAATGAAATAACTGTAGTGCTATCTAATAACTACCATGAGAAGGGAGGTACTGAAGGCCACAGGAGCACGAAGGAGGGACATCTGATTTAGACTGGGAGGTCAGGAAAGGTTTCCCAGAAGAGGCAAGGATTAAATCGAGTTTTGTAGGGCAAGTGGGAGTTAGCCAGATGAGAAAGAAAGAGAAAGGCATTCCAGCCACGTTTTAGGCACAGACCAGCGAAACCAACCTAAGGCTTCTAGGGAACTACAGGCAGCTGATACACTTACTATTGATATTTTGTGTCGGGTAATTCCTTGTTGTGAGAAGCTGTCCTGTGCATTGCAGATTGTTTAGCAAATAGCATCCCTGGGTTCTACTCACTTAGTGCTGGTAGCACCTCACTCCCTTGAGCTGTGACAACCACAAATGTCTGTAGACATCGCCAGATGTTCTCTGGGGGTGGGGTGTAAAGTCACCCCCAGTTGAGAAACAGTGCCAAAGGTATGTGTGAGGAAGTGATAGAAGATGAGGTTGGAAAGCCAGGCAGGGGTCCAGGTCATGGAAGTCATGAGCACTGTGATAAGAAGTTTGGACTTTATCCTGAAGATCACAAAAAGCCCCTGAAAGATTTCAAGCAAGAGGATAATATGCTCAAATGTGTGTTAAGACTATCACTCTGGCAGCAGTGTTGAGAGTAAATTCGAAAGGGATCTGTGGCGAGACTGGAAGCAGGGTGATGAGTTGGGAGACTTGAAATAATCTAGAACAGAAGTGACAAGAGCCAGTGTTATAGCAACGGCAGTGAGAATGGAGAGAATAAGGAAGATTTGAGAGATATTAAGGGTCAAATTCTTAACATTTAGTGATTTAGGGATATTGGGGGGATGAAGGAAAAGATGTGATTCCTAAGTTTCTAGTTTCAATAATAAGACAAATTGTGGGGCCATTGATAGACAAAAGGAACATAGGAAGAGAGTCAGGTTTGGGGAGAACCAGACACCTATTTCATTATTGGCATGTTGACTTTGAGTTACCATGGGATATTCAAGTGCAAACGTTCAGAAGGGAATTTGTTACACTGGTGGGCATTAAGCAGGGAGTTATGGGATCCACTAGGGTAGAGGGGTCCTGAAAAGGAGCTATGTGATAGCCTGTCATCTACAGAACATTTGCTACTAAACTGCTCCAGAGCCTTCTCTCATCTTCATTCTTTTAATAAACATTCACTATATGCCAGACCCTAGACTGGGTACCAGAGATACAAAGAAAAGTAAGATAGAGCTCCTGCTTTCCACGTTCTCACGCTCCATCCTGGGAGACAGATGAAGCAACACGCAATGGTAGCAGTCTGATGAGTGCTGGGATGGATGTGTGCAGAGGGCCAGGAGTACAAGGCAGGAGGGGCATCTACTGGAGTGAGCAGAGGGGGAAAGGCAGAGCAAATACACTGGTGGAGGCAACAAGACAGAGAGGTGGAGAACTGCCACGGCGCTGAGAATGCCCCATGCTAGCTTCCAGCTACATCAGTGTTTCTCAACCTCGGCATCACCGATAGTGTAGACTGGATCATTCTCTGTTGGGAGGGCTGTCCTGTGCCTTGTAAGATGTTGAACAGCATCCTTGGCCTCTATTCACTAGATATCAGGAGCAACCTCTCCTGACTTGTGGCAATCAAAAATATCTCTAGATGTTGCCTCATGTCTCCTGCTGGGGCAAAATCAGCCCAGTTGAGAATCCCTGAACTTCACAGAGCATAATTTGATCAAGGACCTGAGGTGCTGTGTCCATCATGGAGTGTGCACAGAGCTGCACTTCCCACACCAGCTGCTTCTGGCCAAGGGACTCTGCATAGCAAAGGCCCGACGGCAGGCCTGCTGTGGGGAGATGTAGGACTGCACTGAGAGCAGACTTCAGCTCAAAGACTAGTCAAAGGGCTTCCTGAACCTTTCTTTGACTGCATGGCAATCTAGCACGTTCTTACTCAGACTTTTTCCCTCTCTCTTTGCATCTCAGCCTCCTCCAGCAGCGCCCCCCCCCCAGTTTCTCTTGTACTGATAGCACCCCTAGTGAAATCCTTTGACATTTAATCCCATCTTGGCTTCAGCTTCTCAGACAACCCAGACTAACAGAAGAAGTCAGACTCTGAAGTCAGAAATATCTGGGTTTGGGGCACCTGGGTGGCTCAGTGGGTTAAGCATCTGACTTTGGCTCAGGTCATGATCCCAGGATCCTGGGATCCAGCCCCATATCAGGCTGCCTGCTCAGTGGGGAGTCTGCTTCTCCCTCTCCCTAGGCACCTCCTTCTTCCCCTGCTTGTGCTCTCTCTCTCTCTCTCTCTTTCAATGGATAAATAAAATCTTAAAAAAAAAGGAGAGAGAAATAGCTGAGTTCAAATTCTGGCTCCTCTTACAAGCTGCATGACCTTGAGTAAATTCCCATACTTCTCTGAGCCTCTGGAACATAGAATGGAGGTAACAGTATGCACCTCAGATGGTTTCTATGAGGATTGAATGAACCAGTGCCTCTAACGTATTTAGCATGGTGCTGGATACCACGAAAAGCTCAGTAAGTGCTGCCTCTGAGTAAAGGATGGCTATTTGGAGACAGGCGTTCTGAGCACACTGTGCAGCACCATGCACAGATGTGATGGCTGCAGATGGCACAGGAGGGTGGGGAGTGGTGGGAATGTGGTGGGCAAGTCCGTCTTGCCGCAACACAGTGTAAAGCAGGCAGTGACCAGAGGTGTTGTGAGAGGGAGGCAGGTCTCGACAGAACAATTCCAATCCCTTCAACCTTTTTAATTCAAGTTAAATTCTCCAAGCCTTTCATCATCTCCTCTGAGCCTTCTTCAAGTTCACTACATCTGCCTTTAAGCTAAAAACCCAAACCTTCACACAAACTCCATCAAAATTCCTCATTCAAAGGGTCTGGCTAGTTGGGAGAGACTAAAGGGTTTACTGCCTCCCAGTCCCTCTGCTCAGGATTCCAATTTACGCAGCCCTGAATGGGGATTACTTGGAGGGAAAAAGATCTAATCGCTACTTGGCCCTTGCCCTGAAAACTCTTTCATTCAATCCAAAAACATTAACAGGGACCATTTTTCCCCTAAGGAGAGTTAATCATTATCCCAACCTCCTCCTCTCTAGTCTCCCCTCCCCCCACATGCACACCCGCCGGAGCTCTGGCTCTCTCTCTCCCTGTCTCTCTCTCTCACGCACACACAGGAATCATCCAGACATGTCCATGAGCATGAGGACTGAAAGCCGAGCAATAATGTGGCCAGTGCGTGGACGTTCTGCCAGCTAAAGACTTGAACTCAGATCCCAGCCCCAACATTAGGCAGCTGTACAATCCTACTGCGAGTTAGTCTCTGAGCCTCCATTTCCAATAAATCATAATGTGGATGAAAAAGCACTTTGAAAAATAAAAAGTGCAGGACAAGTCAGTTTTATTCAATTGTGTCAGGTCAGAGGTCCAAAACTATCTCTCCAATGCCCTTCAGAATGTTCTGTGCTTTTCTGGACATCCTTACCCAGGTAAGAGATGTGAAGAAATCCAGCTGGTCTTATGAATAGGAAGAGAAACAGCTGCCCAAAGCTTCTCCGAGGGAGAAAGTGTAAGCAAAATAGGACTGGTGTTGCCAAGCTCTGGAGTGGGCTCCTCATTCATTCATCTTTGCAATTCTGAAATTTTTCTCCCTCTTTCCTAAACCCACTCTCATCCATTCTTACTTCCTCTACTTTACTTGACTTAGGAATTCATCCCTTACATCACTCTCTGTATTTTTGTCTACTTGTCTCCTGTCTTTCATCCTTCCTATGAATGTAAGCTCCACCATAACAGTTTCTTCCTTTGGGTTTTGGGTTTGGGTTTTTTGCTATTAAATTCATTGATAGATCCCCCAGAACTGTGCACAATGTCTGGTATATAGCACACTCAATAAATCTCTGAACAGGGACATCTGGGTAGCTCAGTCGGTTAAGCATCTGCCTTTGGCTCGGGTCATGATCCTAGCGTCCTAGGATTGAGCCCTGAATGGAGTTCCCTGTTCAGCAGGGACCCTACTTCTCCCTCTCATGCTCCCCATGCTTGTACATTCTCTACCTGTCAAATAAATAAATAAAATGTTTTTAAAAAGAGAAAAATCTCTCAATGAATGGATAGATGAATAGATAATGAAGCACTGGGCATGAGCAAGTGCTTCCTAGCTGGGCTCCTAACCTCCCATCTCTCCAATCCTGTATGCACCTCCCTCTCAGGCTTTACCTGATGGTGGTGAGGAGTAAGAGGATGTCATTTGGAAGAGGTGGTAAAAGAGCATGAGCTCCACCCTCAGGAGTGGAAGAGTAATAGTGAGGGGGCTTTTAAGCCTCTAGAACCATCTGAAAAATGTATTTGGAATTATAAACACAGGTAAGACTTTCCCAAAGTGTCTCCCATGGAAAACTAATCCTACAAATGCTTTTCAACAAAAGGGTTCCATGATCAACAAAGTTTGAGAAACACTGCATGATTAATTCTATAGTTGGGGCACTGACAGATTCACAGTGTGTATTAGCATATTAAAGGCTCTTGAATGTCAGATAGTAAAGAAACAAGCTTAATTATAGAACACTTTTATCATATAATACCTGCAGAAAATGTTTTAGGAAATAATCATAAGAAAGTTATCAGATTTCTAGAAGCCTTAAATCACTTTTCCAGATTTGTTTTTTGTCTTCTGCCTATTTCCATTTAATTATCACCAGGAAAACCCTTAAGGCAAACAAAAACAAAAACAAAACCCTTAATGTGAAATGGAGCTTTCGGGATCCCTGGGTGGCGCAGCGGGTTTGGCGCCTGCCTTTGGCCCAGGGCGCGAACCTGGAGACCCAGGATCGAATCCCACATCAGGCTCCCGGTGTATGGAGCCTGCTTCTCCCTCTGCCTATGTCTTTGCCTCTCTTTCTCCCTGTGACTATCATAAATAAATAAAAAATTAAAAAAAAAAAAAAGAAATGGAGCTTTCTTTTTTTTTTTTTAAGTAATCTTTACACTCAATGTGGGGCTCAAATGCATGACCCCCCCCCCCAGATCAAGGGTCACATGCTCTACTGACTGAACCAGCCAGGCATCCCCAAAATGGAGGTTTAAAGGGAAAGGAGCCTGAGTGTCCAACAGGAGCTACCAAAATTAGGGTGAGGAGAAGGCCTGGAGAGACGGGCCTAGACAGAGAGAAACTCAACTAGAAAAATCAGCTAGTGGAATCTGTGAAAAAGGGAAAAAGCAAGCTTTTTATGAATCACTCTCTCAACGACCATAATCAGTCTTTCTCTTCCCGCACTCCACTGAAATTGCACTTACCAATGGACTCCTTACTGCAAAACCCAATGGGCACTTTGCTGTCATTAGCTCTCAGATGTATGTGACACAGTCAACCTTGCCTTGTTCTTGAAACATTCTGTTCGTTTGGCTTCTACAATGCCATATCCTCCTGGTTTGGGTTCTACTCTCTGGCTCCTCATATCTATCAGTCTTTAAATAGTGAGGTACAAGGCTATGTCCTGGGCCTGCTTCTCTTCTCACTTGGCACATCACCCTGAGCACTCCCATGTACCCTCATGGCTTCAAACATCATATATAGGATGATAACTCCCCATATGTGTATTTATCTTTTTTAAAGTAAGCTCTATGCTCACCATGGGGCTTGAACTCACAGCCCTGAGATCAAAAGTTGCATACTCTACCAACTAAGCCATCCAGGTGCCCCCCCCAAATATTTATTTCTAGTGTGGTCTATCTTTTTGGTTTTCAAACTTTAATAAACAGCTTCTTCCTCAGCATTTAAACTTGAACTTACACTTAAGATGCCCAAATCTGAATTTGTCCTCTTGCCACGATCTCAGAAAAAGCATCACCCAGCTGCCCAAGTGAGATCCCGAGAATCAACCTCCTTCTCCGCAGTCAACCAGCAAGTACTGTCAGTGAATTCTCCTAAACATTTCTGAAATCCATCCACTTCCCTTCATCCCCATTGCTACTGCCATTCTCACTTCAGGCCCCCAAGCCCAGATCAGCTCCTTGCAGAACTCACAGCCTCTGTCTGATCTTGTCACTCCCCACTAATCCATTTGGTCACGTGGCAACAAGAATGCAATCAATGTCTTCCAACACAGATCTGATCTTATCACCTCTGCTTAAAACACTTCAAAGGGACCTGAATCAAAAATTAAAACTCTTTTGCATCGTTTCCAAGGCCCTTCGTAATCAGATCTTGTTTTCACATACAGTGTAATGGTCGGAACGAGGAGCAAGACGGGCTGGGTTCAAATCCCAGGTTTACCACTTTCAGTAGCTATGAACCTCCCTGTGTCTGAGTTTTCACACCTGTAAAATGAGGTAATTGTGGTTATATCTCTTCTAGGGTTGTTTAGAATATTTTGTCAATCCGTGCAATGTATTCAAACAGTGCCCTCTAAATGTTAGCTTTGAGTAGTCATATGATGTTTCTAACCTTCTCTCTTGCCACTCTTTCTCTATCTCTCTATCCTCTGGCCATAGCATGTCTTTTTAGTTTCTACAGCATGATACATTCCGTATTTTTTAAGTGTACATTTCAGTGCCCTCTTATATATTCACATAATTGTGCACTTATCACCACACTCAATTTCAGAACATTTTCATTATTCCAAAAAGAAACCCCATGTCCCTTATTCACCACCCTCCCAACCCCCTTCCCAGCTGTCCCAGCGCTAGGCAACCACTAATCAATCCTCTTTCTGTCTCCATGGATTTCCATATTCTGGACTTTCCATGGACATAGAATCATACAATATTTGTTATTTTATGACAAGCTTCTCTCACTGAGCATCACACCTTCACGGTTCCTCCATGTGGCAGCAGGTGTAAATATTTCATTCCTTTTTATGACCACACTATGTCCTCTTCTATTGCCTGACCTTTGTTCATGGTAACCCTCTGTCGGTAACACATGGCTTCTCTCTGCCCTGGCTCGCATGGGTAACTCCCACTCAGGCTTCAGCTCTCTGATTTAGATGGAATGACCAGATTTCCTCCTGGAAGCCTTCAATAACAGCTTCCTCCCATCTACCCTCCTTCTCCAGTCTGGATTAGGTAAGCCTCCTAGGTGCTTCCCTGGTTGCTTGTCTTTTTCAATGTCTCTCTCCCAGACTGCCAGCTCAATGAGGGTTATGTATGTAGACTGCCCATACCCCGCACCTAGCAGAGTATGGGTCACATAGTAGGTACTTGATTGCTTTGTTGAATTAATGAACTGGTAACATGAGGGGATGGCCCAGAACAGAAGGAGGTTCCATTGGTGGCAGGGCAAGGGGAGGTTTGCTAATGTGCTACCAGACTAAACTTCCTAACTCTGCTTTCTTCAAGCCTGATGTCCTCGAGCAAGATACTGGGCTTCCTGTTTTCCTCTACAAAATGAAGGGCTCGCCTGAATAATCCCTACAATCTCTTTTAGCTCTGACACTGATTGCTTACAAGTATAAGTTTAATTAGTCTTATAATTATTAAGGAGAGCCAGAAGGATGCCAAATGCATTAAAAATACATTTCTCCCAAATTAATGCAAAATGGCACTGTACAAATAGTACTTTTTTTTCCCTTATAGCATTAGTAATATAGCATTTACTGGGGTCAAATAAACAAAAAATTAAAATGATGTCTTACATTAGAATGGTTAAGGGAGGGATACAGCCTCCATCAACTAGAAGCTTCTGAATCCTCTTTTATAATCAGTTCTATCTTGACACTTGATTGAAATATTAGCAGTAAGTGCCTCTGCATTTATCAGCATTTAAAGACCTGAATTAATTTCCCAACATTGGCCTGGCTTGGTAAGATGGAATGGAAAGTAGGAGGTACCCCTCTCTCAGAGAAGCACTTCCCCGTACCATCAGCCTGGCCCACTCTATTTTGAGTGAACTTGCTGTTAATGAACACCACTCTGGCTCCTTTTAGGTCTGGACTGTTCTCCATTACAGCAACTGGAGCCAAAGGTAGACAAAAGCAAGAACGACAATGATTTAGAATCACAGCATAGTCTCTACATGTATACCCCTCTAAGTGTGTATGATACTCAATAATAATACTCCCACTTATGAAACATAGTATTGACCCTTTATATATGTCATCTCATATCATATTCACCACAATCCTATAGGATAAGTATTATCATTTTATTATTATTATTATTATTATTATTATTATTATCCTCATTTTACAAATGAGGAAACTGACCCAGACAGGTGGAGCAATCATCCAAAGTCATGCATCTAGTAAGCAGCAGGGCCAGGTTTAAAACCAGGCATTTCTGAACACAGAGGCATGACTCATGATAATACAGGACATGTACCTCCCATTATTTATATTCATTTACAAATCTTGCTCTCCCACTGTGCTCTGAGTTCCCTCTAGGGAGCTATAGGACCTAGCATAATGCTTGGCACACAGGTTCATTCATTCCCTCAGAACTGATCAATTGAGTGTGTACTGTAAGCTAAACACTAGTTAAAGGCACTTGGACGTACAGCAGTGAACAAGGCAGTGAGCTCTCTGGCCTAGTGGAGCTTCCATTCAGGTGAAGGAGACAGACCAGCAAACAAATAAGATTTCCTATGAAGAAAATGAAGCAAGAAAATGTGATTAAGAGTAGCTCGGAGTGGGGTTCTGGCAGTGTTTTGTGAGGCTCAGGTGGTCAGGGAAGGCCTCTCTAAGCAGGTGACAGTTCATTGGAGCTGAGACCTAACTTACGAGAAAGAGCCAGCCATGAGAAGAGCCAGAAGAAGCGTGCTCCCGGCAGAGGGCCAAGGATGTACAATGGCCAGGAGTTGGGAAAGAGTTTGGCACATTTGAGGGTGGAAAGAGGGCTAGTGTGGGTGAAGCACAGGGAGCAGAGGGGAGGGTGGTATTTGGCAGATCTCACAGGGATTGTAGCCATTGGGCACCTCCTATTGTCTCTACACTTACCATTGGTACTGCTGCCCCCTACTGATCTGTAATAGGAGCCAGGGTGCAAGAAACAAGTGTTTGAAGGGGGATATTCAGAGGCAGGATCTCTGGGCTGGGGAAGGAAAGTACAGGCTTACTCTTCTCCCTGGGATACCTTTCTTTGTCCCCTACTTCCATTTTGTCCTCCTCCTCCTCCTCCTTCTCCTCCTCCTCCACACATATCTCTAAAACCATTTAAGCATGCAAGCCATCTCCTTCAACTCCTCCTGGGACTGTGAGACAGCCAGTCAGTGTCTTGAGTCTCTCATGTGAAAACCCTTGAGTCAGATAAGAGGAGGGAGTGACGGTGACAGTGGCAGTATACATGTCCCAGCTTGAGGTCAAAGCTCAAAGACTTCTTCTGTCTGACCCCTGGAGGGAGTCAGGCAATTTCAGCTTGGCTAAAACCGAGGTCCAGAGAGCTGAACTTCCTCACTACTGTGGTGAGCAGGAAGAAAAACAAGACCCAAAAAAAGCAAACACCAGGGAACAAGAATCACAAGCACACACCCCCCACCACCACCATCACCTTCCAGCAGCAGCAGCGGCAGACAGGCTGGTGGAGGGCTTACACAGAAAATCTGCACAGGTTCCCCAGCACAGTAGAATCTCTTCTCTCCTGAAAGCTGGGTCCAACACTCCTTACTCCTTACTGCCCCACTGTGGAGAAACGCTTTGGGAAAAGTGTTAAAGTGCAACAGAAAAACATTAGTAGCCATACTCTGCTTTCTGGCTTTGTTGGGGTCCTGGCAGTCCCCACTTTCCGTTCCCTCCTAATCTCTATCTCAGAGAAAGGGGCTTTTGACAGATGTCCAACATCATCGCCTTCACCTCTCACCATTAACATTTAAGGCCAATAAACTAAACTAAACATTGAGCTTAACATTTTAGAAAAACAGCAAAAAAAAAAAATGCATAGGAAAATAGGAGGAAGGAAATAATAAAGATAAAAGCAGAAATAAATAAATTAGAGGATGTAAAAACAGTGGAATTAATAAATAAATTCAAGAGCTGGTAACTTGAAAGGGCTAATAAAATAGCTAAACCTCTGGCAAACCTATGTGAGAAAAACACACATAAAATTACAAATGAGAAAGGGGGTATAACAACCAGTATAACAACCAGTATAAACGTTTTTTTTAATTGTAAGGAAATTCTATGCACAATTGCATGCTAATAGATTTTAAAAATATAATGCAATGGATGCTTTTTTCCCAACAAAAATACAAAATATTCAAATTCATACTACAAGTAGAAAATGTGAATAAATTAATAACTGAGGAGTAAATTGAGAAACTGTCACACCAGGTCCCTAAACCTAATGATAAATAGTTTCAAATCTTCAAGGAAGAAAACAGGAAAGGTCAAGATGTGCATAATTCATTCCGTGAAACAAATATGGTCCTGATCCCAAAACCCGCTAAAGATAAAGCTCAAAAATCAAGGACCAATATAAACTCCAAATATAAACGGACCAATATAAAATCTTTAGGTAAGCCATAAGCAAACATAATTTAGCAAAGCTCGGAAGGAACAAAATATAGTCACAAAGGATTGATCCTAGGAAAGCAATAGGTCAAGTCTAAGGCAGTCTATTAGTATAATCCTATCTATGGGTTAAATCAGTGTTTCCCAACTTTTCAGGGCACACATAGAAAATGAAAATATGGGGATGGGCCACTGAAGCATGCAAATGAGGCTGCTCCTAGCTGGAGAAGGGGAGAAGGCATTTCAGGTTATCCCAAGCCTACTGGCTACCCTGAGAGTTGAAGGGATAGATATATTGGTATGGCTATTACCAAAAGTGCTATTCAGTATTTATCAAGTACTAAGGCACAGAAATTGACCAATCAGAATGTGCAAGCAACGCTGGGTAGTAACATTAGATCAGGGTCCTGGTGGCTGCATGCTATTATTATTATTACCCCTTTAGTTGGTGGATTCTCAGGTGGTCTGAGGGGGAGGTCTCAGGTGATAGGTGGGTCAAGGAGGGAACACTCAGGGTGCTCAGGGCAGTAGTGATTTACTATGAAAGTATTTTAATATTTTAAATTTTTTTTTAATTTTTATTTATTTATGATAGTCACACAGAGAGAGAGAGGCAGAGACACAGGCAGAGGGAGAAGCAGGCTCCATGCACCAGGAGCCCGACGTGGGACTCGATCCCGGGTCTCCAGGATCGCGCCCTGGGCCAAAGGCAGGCGCCAAACCGCTGCGCCACCCAGGGATCCCTATTTTAATATTTTAAATGGTCTAACTGAGTATACACCAGCTGGACATCAGCTCTAGCTGCAACCCAGACCAAAAAGTCAGGTGCAACATTTGGGAAGCTCTGGGCTAAACCATACTTCAAGACTGTTTTAGTATTTATCACACCACATTGTAATGGTTGGCATCTTGTCCTTCTTTTATTTTTTATTGAAGTATAGTTGATCCGGGATATTACATTGGTTTCAAGTGTACAACATAGTGATTTGGCAAGTCTATACATTATGCTGTGCTCACCACAAGTGTAGCTGCCATCTGTCACCATGCAACACTGTTACAATGCTGTTGATTATCTTGTCCTTCTTCTGACTAGTCTGTGGAGCTATCCATGTTTGTCTTCCTAGCATCCCTGCAAAGTATCTGGCATATAGTAAATGTTTGCCAGATGGGTCAAGAATCATTTTGAAGAGATATCCAAAAGAGCAAATCATAACATTTAATACCTATTATGTCAAATTAATACTGAGGCTAAGGGATAAGGATATGCATGAAAGTGACAAGGAAAACATAATAAAGAACATCTCTGGGGCAGCCCAGTGGCTCAGCGGTTTAGCGCCACCTTCAGCCCAGGATCTCCTGGAAACCTGGGATTGAGTCCCGCGTCCGGCTCCCTGCATGGAGCCTGCTTCTCCCTCTGCCTATGTCTGCCTCTCTCTCTCTCTCTCTCTCTTGAATAAATAAATTAAATAAATAAAATCTTTAAAAAAAAAAGAACATCTCTGTTAAACATGAGGCAAAATAATATTCACCAAAATATTACCAAAATTTCTTTTTCATTTGTCTATTTGTTGTTGCTTTTGTTTATTTGTTTGTTTTTTAAAGATTTTATTTATTTATTCATGATAGACACAGAGAGAGAGAGAGAGAGAGAGAGAGAGGCAGAGACACGGGCAGAGGGAGAAGCAAGTTCCATGACGGAAGCCCGACGCAGGACTTGATCCCAGGACTCCAGGATCGCGCCCTGGACCAAAGGCAGGTGCCAAACCGCTGAGCCACCCAGGGATCCCCATGCTTTTGTTTTTTAAGTAAGCTGTATGCCCAACATGGGGCTCGAACTTATGACCCCAAGATCAAGAGTCACATGCTCTACTGACTGAGCCAGCCAGGGGCTCCCTATATCATTTATTTTTTTATGCTTTTAATTATAATTTTCAAATGATTTTTAAGTCACCTCTACACCCAACATGGGGCTCAACCCTACAATTCCAAGACCAAGAGTCGCAAGCTTCACCAGCTGAACCAGCCAGGTGCCCCAGCATTTCTCTTTTTAAAAAACAAGCAAATAAAGATATCTTCTATCATTTTTAATATTGTTTTAGAACTTCTGGTCAATAAGATACAAAAAAGAGATAAGGTATAAATACCAGATAAATTATTATGGAAAATGCAAAATATAAAGAACTTAAGAATAAACACAAGTTAGGTTACCCATATAAAGAAAACTACAATACTATGGGAAGATATAACAAAAAAGCCCCCACCATCAACCATATATGTTTTTTGTATGTACACCGATACTATTGTGTTACATTCTAATATTGTTGTCAAGTTATGGCTGTAGGGAAAGGTCACAGTCCTATGAGCAAAGTATTAATGGAATCCCCCTGGAACACTGGGGTTCCAGATTAGCAAGCATTTGAGCAAAAAGACAAGAATGTGAAACTAAGAAGACAGGTCTTGGGTATGTCAGGAAATGAACCGCTTGTCTTTCTCCAATCCTAGTGCTCTTGGGTTCAGGTATCAGAGGATTCACAAGTTCTTATCTTATGCTCCTGGGTGGTAAGTTGGTAAGATGGTACCCACCTTGGGATGGAAATAAATGAGGACCAAGAATAAGATGGTGCTCTGAATATAAATAATAGTGAAAGGGAATATAAAGGAAGGGAGAAGAAATGTTGGGAAATATCAGGAAGGGAGACAGAACATAAAGACTCCTAACTCGGGGAAACGAACTAGGGGTGGTGGAAGGGGAGGAGGACGGGGGTTGGAGGGGAATGGGTGACGGGCACTGAGGTGGACACTTGACAGGATGAGCACTGGGTGTTTTTCTGTATGTTGGTAAATTGAACACCAATAAAAATTAATTTAAAAAAAAAAAGATGGTGCTCTGAAAAGCAAGCCTTGTATTGTAAAGTACAATGATCTGGTTTCATATTATTTTCTGTTTCTTTATCTGCTGTTATTCCCTAGTCTTTAGACAGTCTTATTCAATATTCCAGCCTTACCTCAACTACACTAGAAGGTACTCAGGAAAGGTGAATGTGTCTACATTTAGGCCAAATTGCTGATGGAAGAGCAGGACCTCTTTTTTCATAGGCGGATAGAAGCGAGGTTGTCAGTAATTATGAATAATTGAGTGCTTGAGTTAGGCACTGCTTTACATACATTATCTCATTCAACTCTCTCAGCAAACTGATGAGGTAGGCACTTTTATTAACCCCAATTTACAGGCGAGAACACTGAAACTCAGAGAAGTGTAGTGCTGTGTCCAAAATTATACAGGAAGGAAAATGGCAGAGATAGAACAGAAATATGGCTCTGTCCAAACTCCCAGTTCCATGCTTTCAGCTACTACCTACTCCAAGAGATCCCTAAGAAAAGACAATTCTCAAGGACAAGAGTTGAGGGTTCTAGGCTTAATTTAATTAACTAAGGTAGAACGTTTTTTTAGGAGACATAAAAGATGAATTCAATAAAGAGAATACATGCCATGTTCATAGATGAATAATATTGTAAGAATAAAAATTCTCCTGGAATTGATTTGTTTTTTTAGCACCATATTCCAGAGGAAAAGTAACTTCAGAGACACAGAGAATATAGGTTACTTATGAAAGGAAAATCTTTGGGTATTTTTTATTACTAGGTTTTTCTTGATATCCTTAAGAGAGATATCTCAAAGTACACCAGGGATGTCTTCTCCAAACCCTGTCCAAAGTATAAAGAGTTCTATGGCTCTAGTTTCTCCTTTGGTAGCTTCATACTAGAGCTCATCAGAACAGTGGGAGGCCCTGGTACTTGGCTCTGTTAGTGCCTTCCCTCACACTCAGCTCCCTTCTCCCTAACAGTGAGGAATGTAGTCAAAAAACCCTTGTGTGTTTTGATTCTTTTCTTCCATCTTTTCTCAAGACTTTCCTTTCTCAATACTCATTTCTCCCTTTTTCTAATCATTTCTAAGATTCCCACAGTGGTTTGTTTGGGGCTTTGTTTTTGCTTTTTGTTTTGTCTTGTTTTGTTTCGTTTGCTTGATAAGCCTGTTGCTTTTATACTGATGGATGCCACAGAAGCTCATTAAGTCACCCCAAGACAGTCATCCCCTGCATACTCTGGGCTTCTGTGAGGATGGGAGGGGTTCACAAGTGAAACATAGAGCATTGAAAGCATGGGCCAAACCAGTGATCATGGATTTAATCCTAAAACCGTCTTGGAAATACTGAAGTCCAACCATTCCCCATGGGGCAATCTGGGAAAAAAAAGCAAAAATAGACCTCAAAAAGGAACCCTAAGGGACCCAAAGTATCCCGCATCACAAAATAAATCCTCACACACGAAACACAGAATAATAATAACTACAACAAAAGAAAAAATGGCCTTGGGATGATGTCAAAATCCTACTCTAGTGATGCCTGGGTGGTTCAGTGGTTGAGTGTCTGCCTTCAGCTCAAGTCATGATCCTGGGTTCTTGGGATCGAGTCCTGCCTCAGGTTCCCCGCAGGGAGCCTGCTTCTCCCTCTGCCTGTGTCTCTGCCTCTCTCGTGAATAAATAAAATCTTAAAAAATAAAAATAAATAAGAATAAAATCCTGCTCTAGCTCTTTTCACACAGCCTGAGAAAGATCATGTAGTAATGGCCAAGAGCATGGACTCAACGCCAGACTGTCTAGACTAGAATCCAGGCTTTGCTACTTCCTACTTTGGATAAGTTACTTCACCTCTGTACCTTGGTTTTCTTATAAAATGGGGGAATAATAGTAACTACCTCATAGACTTGCTGTGGGGATTAGATGAGATAATGTGTGCAAGATGGCTGATACACTGCTTGCAATTATTATATACGAATAAACTCAGCCTCCTCTGCTAGAACCCCAGATACTCCTTCCATTTGTTTCTGCACTGATCCTATTGCTTATCCTTCTGCCACAGGAAGTTTTACTACTGAGTCCCTCCTCTCTTTTCTTCTTTGACTTTTCTTATTGACTCTTCACACACCCCCTCCCTGCAAAATGCCCTTTACCAAGCTGCTGTTAAGCCACCAGAGTGTCTGGACTCAGTACCCTTTCCAATCCCAAGACCCAAGGTTGCTTTCTCTTGCAGAAGTTCCAGCTCTATTAATGAAAAATAGTCAAATCCAGGGCATGGGGTTTGTCCTGTGGAGACTTTCTGGGGTAAGATAACAGCTGTTCTAACCACAAGTGGTGTTTCTGAGAACTCTAAAGCACTCAGAATAGACCCAAGTCAAAAGTAATTCTTTTGGGCCACTGAGCATGCCCCAATGAATTTATAGGCTAAGTGTACCTTCATCGCTAACTGGAGCATGTCTGCAAATCCTCATTTGCCTTACTGTGTACTTCTTTGCCATCTTCTTGCAGCCTTCCCATGTCCTCATGCCAGCCATCACTACATATGGATGCCATCTGTTCTTCAAGCCCCTTCCATAAAGGCTTTTAATAATTTTCCTTTACATTTTGCCCTTTGTTTTCAACTCTAAGCCAGTAAAAATAGCCAATCAAGAATATCAGATTAGGGGCACCTGGCTGACTCAGTTGGTAGAGTATGTGACTCTTGATTTCAGGGTCATGAGTTTGAGCCCCACATGGGGCATGGAGATTACTTTAAAAAAGAAATTTAAAGAAATAAATACTGAAAATCAACTTAATTAGAAGTAAACAGAAATTAGAAGAGGACATGTATTATATCATTGGAAATATGTATTTTAGGAAAAGAAATTTAAAAAGAAATTATAAACTTTGATTTCACTGTTTAAACAACTTCTATACAATAAAATTGAAAATCCTTTTGATAACCTACAAAGCTCTATATAATCTAGATCACTGATTCCTCTCTGACTTCACCTCCTCCTCTGCTCACTCTGCCCCAACTACCCTGGGCTCCCTGAACATATCATGCACAATTTTTCTTCTGGGCCTTTGCACTTGCTGTTTTCCTCTGTCTGGAATGCCCAGGCATTCTAGCTCTGTTTCATTGTAATTTCCTCACCTCTGCTTGGGTCTTTGCACTGGCTTCATCCTCAGGCAGCTGCCCCTCATTGTTGCAAACTGGTTACCAGACCAAGGAGACTATATGCTTCTTCTTTAATATATTAGGAGAGACAGCCTGTTGCCTTTTATAAGCATGGAAAGAAGTCCTGAGCTTCATGATGACTGGGCCATCGCCAAGCCAATTTCTGTGGCCAGGAGAATACCATATGCTGAATATTTTAGGCTGGGGTTACCTCGACCAGATACTATGGCAAAGGGGATGGATCACTCAGATTGGCTGAGACGAATGAGGGCTCACACTTGGAGGTGGTGGTAGGTTCAATTCCACACATATCAGATGGTTGCTAGGGAGAGAACTCCAATGTCCACTGCAGAAAGCAATTTAGATATACCTATCAGAAACCTTTAACGTAGTGATGATATTTATTCTAAGGAATTTATTCTAAGGAATAAATGAAGAAAAGCTATGTGCATCAATATTTACTTTATCTCTGTGTTATATGAATAGTGAATAATGAATTAATGAATAACCTTTAGAAGCAAACAGAGTAGAACTTAAATGCCCAACCACTGAGAAATACTTAAAGATGTTACATTATGTGAATCAATATTCAATAAAATATTATGTAACTATTAAGAGTAAAAAATATAATGATTATGTAATGACATAAGGAGAGATATAAACACTGTTGCTTTATATATGCATATAACATAATAAAAATCTCAATACAGACTTCTGTGTATACTAATGTTGGAATGGTACATGAAAAGATGAAAACAGTCATGTTTGGGTAGGAGAATTAAGGGTGATTTTTCCCTTGTAAGATTGCCTTTAATTTTGTCTCTCTACTTAATTTTAAAATCAAAGAGAGGCAATCTGAAGACAACCAACAAATTCCTGAGAAGTATGTGTGTTCTAATGATAAAATCAGACTCCAGGTTAAGCCAATGGCTCCATCAAACCCTGGGCAAAGCTGGTCTTCAGCATGCTGGGCTCTCCTCATAATCAGAGCCTCCCCTTCCTTTTCCCACTTTTGCATCCCCTCCTCCCCTGATCCACTGATCATTAGGTTTCCTAGAATCTCCAGGCATTGTCAAAAAGATCTTAGAAACTCATTTACACTGAGGTTCCCTGGTGGGAGGGCTTACAGAGTGGGGGTGGCAATGCTTTACCCAAAGAAATATGTAGATGAAAATGGATGATTAGGTCCAGCTCAATTATGGAGTGGAAAAGAAGAGTCCATTTTGGAGATGGAAGAGAAGAGGCCTTCCAGTACCTGTCATGTGTCAGTTATTTGAATATTGATGCATTATCCAAATATTATTGTTACCATTTTGAAATATCTAATTACTAAGCTCAAAACACAGTGGGAGAGTTATATATGAATAAAAGTTACAGACTAGAAAAAGAGATGAAGCCTATATACAAACAACCATAATAAAATGATGAAAATAAGAACCATAAGTGGGATTAAATGATATAGGAACTCAAAAGCAGAAGATTATTTCTAGCTGGTGATATTAGGAGAGGTTTCATAGAGGAGGCTATACAGTTTCTATGGCTTGAAGAAAGAAAGGTTTTAGTATGCATAGAAAGGGGAAGAAGGCAAGAGCAGCAAAAGCAAATATAAACTATTAGGACTACGTCAAACTAAAAAGCTTTTGCACAGCAAAGGAAACAAGTGAAACGAAAACACAACCTGCGGAATGGAAGAAGGTATTTGCAAATCATATGATTGAAAAGGGGTTAATATGCAAAATATACAAAGAACTCATACAACTCAACACCCAACAACACAAACAATATGGCTACAAAATGGGCAGATCTGAATAGACATTTTTCCAAAGAAGACATCCAGATGGCCAACAGACACATGGAAAGATGTTCAACATCACTAATTATCAAGGGAATGCAAATCAAAACTGCAATGAGATATCACCTCGCACCTGTCAGAATGGCTAGTATAAAAAGACAAGAAATAACAGTGTTGGTGAAGATCTGGAGAAATACTTATGAAATGGAAGTGGAGAAATAATTATGAAATACTTTCTTCATGCACTATTAGAGTAAACTGATGCAGCCATTTTAGAAACCAGTATGGAGGTACCTCAAAAAATTTAAATATAGAAATACCATACGATCCAGTAATTCCACTTCAGAATATTTACCCAAAGAAAACAAAAATACTAATTCAAAAAGATATATGCACCCCCATGTTCATTGCAGCATTATTTATAAAAGACAAGATACAGAAGCAACCTATGTGTCCATTGATAAGATGAATGGATAAAGAAGATGTGGTATATTGGAATATTACTCAACCACAGAAAAGAATGAAATCTTGTCATTTATGGCAACATGGATGGACCTAGAAGGTATTATGCTAAGTGATATAAGTCAGAGAACGACAAATACCATATGATTTCACTTACATGTGGAATCTAAAAACCAAACAAACTGGAGCACCTGGGTGGCTCAGTCAGTTAAGTCACTCTGGTCTCGGCTAGGGTTGTGAGATTAAGTCCCGCACCGGACTCCTTGGTCAGTGCAGAGTCTGCTTGGGAGTCTCTCTGTCTTCCTCTGCCCCTCCCCCTGCTCATGCTTTCTTTCTCTCTCTCTCAAATAAATAAAATATTTTTAAAAATAAAGAAATAAAGTTAAAAAACAAACAAAAAACGGAAACAGACTCATATAGAACAAACTGGTAGTTGCTGGTTGGGGTCATGGGGATAGGCCAGATAGATGAAGGAGATTAAGAGGTACAAATTTCTCATTATAAAATAAATAAGTCACGGAGATCTAAAGCATAACAGAGGGAATACAGTCAATAATACTGTAGTAATTTTGTATGGTGACTGGTGATAACTGTGGTGAGCATTTCATAATGTATATAAATGTTGAATTACTATGTTGTACACCTGAAAGTAGAATAATCTATGTTGACTATGCTTCAATTAAAAATAACTTAATTAACTTTAAAAAAAAGAAAGGGAGGGATCCCTGGGTGGCTCAGTGGTTTCGCGCCTGCCTTTGGCCCAGGGCGCGATCCTGGAGTCCCGGAATCGAGCCCCACGTCAGGCTCCCAGCATGGAGCCTGCTTCTCCCTCTGCCTGTGTCTCTGCCTCTCTCTCTCTCTCTCTCTCTCTCTCTCTCATAAATAAATAAAAATAAATCTTAAAAAAAGAAAGGGAAAAGAGATTCCAGGCAGGGTACCTTATGGGAAAATGCACTGAGGTGTACATAAGAATAGCAAGTACTGGGGATCCCTGGGTGACTCAGTGGTTTAGCTCCTGCCTTTGGCTGAAGGCATGATCCTGGAGTCCCGGGATCGAGTCCCACATCTGGCTTCCTGTATGGAGCCTGCTTCTCCCTCTGCCTGTGTCTATGCCTCTCTCTCTCTCTCTCTCTCTCTCTCTCTCTGTCTATCATGAATAAATAAATAAAATCTTAAAAAGAGAGAGAGAGAGAGAGAGAGAGAGAGAGAGAGAGAGAGAGAGAGAATAGCAAGTACTATCTTTCTTACTGAAGATGGCGCTAAACCGCTGAGCCCCCCAGGCTGCCCAAGTACTGTCTTTCAATGAATCTTGAGCCACCAGTGACTGTAGGATACATTGTTATTTTATTTTTTAAAAGATTTTTAATTTTTAAGTCAATCTACACCCAATGTAGGGCTCGAACTCACAACCCCAAGATAAGGAGTTGCACCCTCCACCTACTGAGCCAGCCAGGCACCCCTTTCTACTTTTTCTTTTTTAAAAAGATTTTTGTCATTGTTATCTTATACAACACTAAGAAAAGATAAACACTGCCAACCAAACAATAACTCAGTAGTTTCTTTTCATTTGGAATTTTTATTCTAGGTTACTGAAGGAGCTCTTTTAGACTTAGGTATAGACAAAACAAAATAAAATAGTTGTAATATTCCTGAAGCTTCTTCATGGTGAGTGAGGAAGGGGCCAGGTGATGCAGGACTGTGCAGACAATGTTAAGAATCTGGGCCTTCACAAGGCAGTTCATATTGGGAAATGTTTTCACCAGTAAAATACTGGTGGTCCACTCTGATCTTGCTTCTCCTGGGATGACCATTATCTTCCACCCCTGAACTCTTCCTTCATAATCTTCATGGATTACCCTCACAAGAGTAATTCTTAAAGAATGGGTTTCCCTTTTCTTCTGAAAAGTGAAGGACCAAAATACCACAAAGTCAAGAAGCAGGAATAGGGCCATATATATTATCAAATCATATTATTGAAGGATACCTAAAGTAAACCACAAATAAACTAAATTCTATTTATGCCACAATAACTTAGGGGGAAAAATGAACACAGGTTCTGGCCTACTCTGTAATTATTAATAACCAGAAGCTCATAATTGAGAGATCCTGCAGTTCCATTGCAAAATAAAACCTCCAGCAATATAGAAAGATCAAGAAAACCATTTTATCATCCAAATTGGTATTCAAAAGGCATAATATTAGCATAGGAAGGCAAGAAGAGAACTATTTGAATTTCACAAAATGTATACATACAATCTATACATCAGAAATGCTTTCAAAGGTTATTATATAGTCTCTTCTCCAAAATATATGCAATATATTTTGCATATTATAGTTATCAAATATTGCTCAAATTAATGTACCTAACAGTTTTATTTTGTGAAAACAGTCTGTCACTTTATCTTAATTTTTTTCATTAAAAAATTTTTTTTGGTATATTTTTTACTGGAGTTAGATTTGCCATCATATAGGATAACACCCAGTGCTCATCCCATCAAGTGCTACATAGATGAAGGAGCATCCTCATAATATTGAAAATGTAATTTAGCAATTTAACAAGGACACCAACAATCCTTTGAAAATGAACAGCTTTTAAATGAGTAATATAACTTACCTGTCATACTAAACAAATAATACACTAATACCTAATAGTTTCTCTTACTACTGAGTTTAAAATCACAGATTATCAAGGTGCCTGGGTGGCTCAGTTGGTTAAGCCTTTGCCTTCCGCTCAGGTCATGATCCCCAGATGGAGCCCTGCAATGGGCTCCCCACTCAGCAGAGAATCTGCTTTTCTTTCTCCCTCTGCTCCTCCCCTACTCATGTGTGCTCTCAACTCTTAGAAGTATGAGTTACAGAAAGATTTTAAAAAAATAGGGGTGCCTGGGTGGCTCAGTCGGTTGAACATCTGCCTTTGATTTGATCATGATCCCGGGTCCTGGGATCCAGCCCTGCATCCAGCTCCCTGCTCAGTGGGGAGCTTGCCTCTCTCTTTCTTCTGCCCCCACCCCCTGCTCATACTTCTCGCTATCTCTCTCTCTCAAATAAATAAATAAAATCTAAAAATTTTTAAAATAAAATAAAATAAAATAAAATCACAAATTATTTTTGTATCCAGACTTTTAATTTAAAATTCCAAGATTTGGGATCCCTGGGTGGCGCAGCGATTTAGCGCCTGCCTTTGGCCCAGGGCGCGATCCTGGAGACCCGGGATCGAATCCCACATCGGGCTCCCAGTGCATGGAGCCTGCTTCTCCCTCTGCCTATGTCTCTGCCTCTCTCTCTCTCTCTCTCTCTCTCTCTCTCTCTCTGTGTGTGTGACTATCATAAATAAATACAAATTAAAAAAAATAAAAATAAAATTCCAAGATTTTTTATAGTATACTAAGTAGGTGTGTCTTCTTGAAATATGCAAATATTAATCATTGTCATGACAAATTACCACCACAATATTATCACTATAAAGAAATGTATTATAGGATTTTACGAAGGACTATGGAAAGTAATAGATTAAAAGTGAGGACAGAAATTATATTAAAATGTACTCACCTTCAATTTTTAGGATTATGATTACATCTATGATTAATCTATATAGAGAATATTCAACATAATACAATATTAAATATGCTGTCACCATCTCACAGACTGACTACAAGGCAAATTAAAGTGTCATGAAGTCATCCTGCTAACCTTCAGGCTAGTGCTTCTCAGACTCTAATGTACATGCCAAACACCTGCAGATCTTGTTAAAATGCAGATTCTGATTCAGTAAGTTTCCATGGGACCCATGAATCTGCATTTTTAACAAGTTCCCAGGTGGCACTTGTGCTACTGACCACAATTTGAGTAGCAAGGCTTGAGGCTGCAAAAAAAAAAAAAAACCTTTATATTCTGCAGGAAACTTTATGACAAATATGTTTTTAGTTCCCACTTCTTTCATTCACACTTCCAACATGTTCAACAAAAAGTGAAAATATTTCCTCTGGATAAAAATGCTCCCTGTTCACATTGCTACATAGTAGATGTTGGCATTAGGGACCTTAGCCTCCTACCAAACACAGAGAAAATAATTAATAAAAACCTGTTGGCTGACTGACTTTTTAAAATAACAGCTTTATTGAGACATAATTCACATAGCATAGAATTAACCTTTTGTAGTGTATAGTCCAGTGGTTTTCAGCATACTCACAGAGTTGTGCAGCCATCACCGCACTCTAATTTTAGAACATATTCATCACTCTAAAAAAGAAACCCGGTACCCATTACCGACCACTCTCCATCTCGCCCTAACCCCTCTAGCGCTAGGCAACTACCAACCTACTCTCTGTCTCTATGGATTTGCCTGTTCTGAATACGTGATCTTTTGTGACTGGCTTCTTTCACTTCGCATAATGCTTTCAAGGTCTGGCAGTGTTACAGCAGTGTATTAGTACTTCATTCCTCTCGTGCTGATTATATTCCATTGTATGCATATGTAACGTTTTGTTTATCCATTCATCAGTTGATGGACATTTGAGTTGTTTCCATTTTTTGGCTTTTACGAATAATCCTACTGTGGACATTTGTGTATGAGTCTTTGGGTGGGCGTATGTTTCAATTCTCAGGGGTATATAGTGGGGGGCGGGAGGGGGGCAGTCACGTGTTAACTCTATGTTTAAATGTTTGAGGAGACCTAATCTGTTTTCCAGAGTGCCTGCACCATTTTACATTTCCAGCAGCAATATACAAGGGGTCTAATTTCTCCATATCCTGGACAACACTTGTTGTTGTTGTTGTTGTTGTTATTACTACCCTAGTGGATGGGAAGTGGTATCATAGTGGTTTTCATTTGTTTTTCCCAGATAGTTAATAATAATGCTGGGCATCTCTTTATGTGCTTATTGACCATTTGTATATCTGATTATTTATTATTTTTATTTATTTTTATTTATTTTTTTGTATATTTTTTATTGGAGTTCGACTTGCCAACATATAGCATAACACCCAGTGCTCATCCCGTCAAGTGCCCCCCTCAGTGCCCATCACCCAGTCACCCCAACTCTCCACCCACCTCCCTTTCTGCCACCCCTTGTTCGTTTCCCAGAGTTAGGTGTCTCTCATGTTTGTCACCCTCACTGATATTTTCACTCATTTTCTCTTCTTTCCCTTTACTCCCTTTCACTACTTTTTATATTCCCCAAATGAATGAGACCATATAATGTTTGTCCTTCTCCGATTGACTTAATACCCTCCAGTTCCATCCACATTAAAGCAAATGGTGGGTATTTGTCGTTTCTAATGGCTGAGTAATATTCCATTGTATACATAAACCACATCTTCTTTATCCATTCATCTTTCGATGGACACCAAGGCTCCTTCCACAGTTTGGTGATTGTGGACATTGCTGCTATAAACATTGGGGTGCAGGTGTCCCGGCGTTTCACTGCATCTGTATCTTTGAGGTAAATTTATGAAGCATTTACCACATGCCAGGTCATTTTCATTCATTGTCTCATTTCAACTTCTCAACAGCCATAAGAAAAAAGTACGATTTTTAAAAACAGCTCTTTAAAGGTATAATTGACATACAATAAACTGCACATTTAAAGTGTAAATTTGATGAGCTTAGACATATGTATACACCCCATGAAACCATTACCATAATCAAGATAATTAACATATCCATCATCTCTAAAGTTTTCTTACTCTGCTTTGTTATCCCTCCTTTCTGACCCTTCCCATCCCCCCTGCCAAGCAACCACTGATCTGGTATCTGTCATTATAGATTAGTATGCATTTTCTAGAGTTTTATATAAATATAATTAAATGGCATATACTCTGTTTCGTCTGGCTTCTTTCACTCAGTACAATGATTTTGGGATTTATCCAAGCACTTACATGTATCAACAGTTCATTCTTTTCTTTTTTAAACAGCTTCATTGAGATATAATTCACTACCATATACTTCACCCTTTTCAAGCGTACAATTCAATGATTTTGGTATATCACATTATTCATTTTTAAATTGTGGCATAATATATGTAACAAAATTTGCCATCTTAGTACATTTTTATGTTGCTGAGTAGTATTCTATTGTATGGATCTACCATAGTTTATCCATTCAGACAGGTAATATTATATTTGTGCTCACTTTACAAATAAGGCACAGGGAAGCACGGAGAGACGTTAGCTGTGATTGTCCTAAATCATAGGCAAATAAATAAAAGAGCTGGGATTCAAACCCAAGTCTGTCCAATACCAGAGGGTTTTTATTTTATTTTATTTTATTTATTTATTTGAGAGAGAGAGACAGAGCATGAGTAGGAGGGAGGAGGCAGAGAGAGGGGGAGAAGCAGATACCCTGCTGAGTGGGGAGCCTGACATAGTGCTCAATCCCAGTACCCTGAGATCATGACCTGAGTCAAAGGCAGCCACTCAATCGACTGAGCCACCCAGGTGCCCCAATATCAGAGTTTATGCTCTTCGCCATTATGTTACACTGTCTTTCCAAACTGAAAAAACCTAGCTGTATTCTAAATCAAATGTGTGCGGTCCCCATGGCCAACAACATATCAGTTCTTGTCACAGTGTAGCACTGGATCATGGTTCTCTTCCCCTAATAATCTAAAAGATCCTTTAACACTCACAAAAGGTAAAGTAAAAGCCCTTGTCAGTATAAGCCACAAACACTAAGGTGACTATACTGTAAACAGCAGGCAGGGTTCCAGAATCAAGGATCAGACATGAGTCCAAGGAGCTAGATATTAAGCATGACCAAACAGGTTAGTGTCAGAGAGGTGAGCTTTGCCTAATCATCAGGAAAATAAACTGCCCTCCTCAGGCTTGTGCAAAGGATTAATTGAATGCAAACTTGGAGAAGAAAAGGTCTTTTGGGATGCCTGGGTGGCTCAGCGGTTGGGTGGCTGCCTTTGGCTCAGGTTGTGATCCCAGGATCTGGGATCGAGTCCCGCACTGGGCTCTTTGCGGGGAGCCTGCTTCTCCCTCTGCCTATGTCTCTGCCTCTCACTCTGTCTCTCATGAATAAATAAATAAATCTTTAAAAAAAGAGAAAAAAGTCTTTGTGTGATAGTAGTTCAATTGGAACAAGTACCCAAAAGAGTTACTTCAGCTCTCAAGGGAGTTGATTCACCCACCCCATAGTAGCGCTTCAGATTGGGGGGGACACTAAGACATACTCTCCGCTTTTTCCTAGAAAGAAGTGTGAAGATTAATGCACTAAACTACCTTCATAGGATCATAGGACATAAAGGCTGCCATGGGAGAAGGCAGGGGTGGCCTCATCTCTATTATCACTAATTCAGGAAAAGAGGAAATGAGGTGTAGTACAAATAGAAAGGCATTGCTTGACAATATTATAAACCATTGTAATATAAGCTGTCAAAGGAGGCTGTGGAATCTTCTTCCCTGGAACTCATTAAGAGCGAGAGAGATACCCACTTGGAATACAGCCAGGAGAGTCAGAGGAAGACAGCCACTTAGAGACATACAGAGAGGAACTAACCGTGGTCTGCCACAAGGGCTGACTGCAGTCAACCAACTGGATCGCAGCCAGTTGCACAGGCTAACCAGCCCAATAGATTGTAGGGATTGCTTTACCCTCCCCCCCCCCCCCCGTGTGGCTAGATAGTCCCAATGAGTAGTTCCTAGAGAACTGGACTCTATGCTTCTACTTAATTTCATCTACTTCTTTCTTCTGTAAGAACATGGCCACACCAGGGCCACTAATATAACATCTGGAAACCAGAATATGATTTAGTTTAAGCCTCCAGGACCTTTGGTTTGAAAATACATATTAGACACAGAAATAGCAACTGATATTTCAAAAAACAAACCTGAAACACATGGATCCTGATCATTATAGGCAGTAGCCATCAAAATTAGGAGGGGGCTGATAGAATAGGGCACAGCTCAAGACAAAGGAATCTTAATTCCTGACCACAGCTCTAAGATCATCTACAAGGGTCTGATTCCAATCTCTATAGGCCTCCTCTACTCACAGCTGGAACATCAATTTGATCCCAGCTGGAGGCTCAACACTCACTCTAGCAGAGTTTTAAGAAGCTCCTCCCTAACATCCTAAGCCTCAACGTCAATTTGCTACAAGTCCCGTGCTTGTGGCCCAGTTTTTAAAACCTGGAATTCCGGGCAGCCCGGGTGGCTCATCGGTTTCGTGCTGCCTTTGGCCCAGGGCCTGATCCTGAAGACCTGGGATCGAGTCCTGCATCAGCCTCCCTGCATGGAGCCTTCTTTTCCCTCTGCCTGTGTCTCTGCCTCTTTCTCTCATTAATAAATAAAGAAAATATTAATAAAAATAAAAACTGGAATTCCTTCCCCACTCTGTCCCTCCCACCTTTTCTTCCTCCGTCTCAGCCCTCCCTCCTTCTTCCCCATCATCCAGCAATTCCACTCTCAGGCTTTTACCCAAGAGAGATGAAATCATATGTCTTTAAAACGATTGGACTATCAATGTTCATAGCAATTTTATTTTTATTTTTTAAAAGATTTTCTATTTTTGGAGTTTAAAAAAATTTTTATATGTTTATTTTTGGAAGTAAACTCTACACCCAATGTGGGGCTCAAGTTCATGACTCTGACATGCTCTGCCAACTGAGCCAGTCAGGTTCCCCTGAGACTTGATTTTTAATAGCTAAAAAACGAAAAACAGCCCAAGTGTCCATCAACAGAAGAATTGAGAAACTGTGGCACATCCATACAGTGGAATACTACTCAGCAAAGAAAAGGAATTAAGAACTGCTATATGCAACAACATAGATGAATTATAAAAACATGCTGAGGGATCCCTGGGTGGCTCAGCGGTTTGGCGCCTGCCTTTGGCCCGGGGCGCGATCCTGGAGACCCGGGATCGAATCCCACGTCGGGCTCCCGGTGCATGGAGCCTGCTTCTCCCTCTGCCTGTCTCTGCCTCTCTCTCTCTCTCTCTCTCTGTGACTATCATGAATAAATAAATAAAATCTTAAAAAAATAAAAAAAATAAAAAAAAAATAAAAACATGCTGAGTGAGAGAAGCTAGACACAAAACAATACATACTACAATGATTCCATTTATATGAAATTCTAGAACAGGAGAAATCAATGGTGGAGAAATCAGAATAGCAGTTGCATCTGGGCATGTTATGGGTTGAATTATGTCTCCCCAAAAGATACAATGAAGTTCCAATCCTCAGTACCTGTGAATATGACCTTATCTGGAAATAGAGTCTTTGCAAATAAAATGAAATTTAAATAATGTCATTAGAATGGGCCATAATCCAATAGGACTGGTGTCCTTATAAACGAGAGACAGACACACCCAAGGAGAACACCATGTGATCAGAGAAACAGGGACTGGAGTGATGAGTCTATAAGTCAAGGAACACCAAAGATTGCAAGTATCACCCAAAGCTAAAGGAAAGAAATGGAACAGATTCTTTCCCTAGAGCCTTCAGAGGGAGCATGGGCCTGCTAACACCTTGATTTTAGACTTCTAGCCTCCAGAAC
The DNA here is from genome assembly GCF_018345385.1 of Vulpes lagopus. NCBI lineage: Eukaryota > Metazoa > Chordata > Mammalia > Carnivora > Canidae > Vulpes > Vulpes lagopus. The sequence goes on from NC_054848.1 coordinate 104,747,730, forward strand.
TATGACAGAATACATTTCTGTGGTATTAAGCAATCCAGTTTGTAATAATTTGCTACAGTAGCCCTAGGAAAGTAATACAGGATGGGTGGAGCGGGGCTTGGCTAGAAAGAACCTTAGGTGACTCTGGAGGGTAAAGGAAATGTTCTATATTTTGCTAGAGGTTTGGGTTACACGGATGTATGCACATGCCACAACTCTCTAATAGTGTACTTGAGATTTGTGCATGTTACCGTATATAAAGTTTACCTCAAAAACAAAAAGTACCATAAATAAACACTGAATTCTAGTTAATGTTATGCATGCTGAAGCATTTAGGGGTGAAGTGTACTGATGTCTGTGACTTACTTTAATTGGTGGGTGGAAGGATGGACAGACATGTGATAAAGCAAATAGAGCAAAATGTCAACTGCTACAGAATCTGGGTGGTGAGCATTTGGTGCTGGCTCTACACTTCTTTTCACTTTCTTATGTGTTTGGAAGTTTTCATAATAAAACAACAGAGAGGAAACAAACTCAGCTTGCTGTGTGAAAGCATCTTCGCAACCGGTTCCTTAGCCTACCATACCTCTGCTCCTTCCAACCAGACCAGAAATTCACGGGAGCCGCCACTGCCTCAGAAACATTTTACAGTTGAGAAAATTGAGTCACAAGGTAGTTCTGTCTGTGACTTGCCCAAGGTCACACTGCTAGTAGTGGGGCTCAGGCCATTTTGATTCCTCAACATGCCAAAGCTGGGATCACCCTGCCCTAGTCGTCATTGTATACCCAGTACCCTAGCACAGCACTGGTCTCTGGCATGTGGTAGAAGCACGAAATGAATGAAAGGCAGCAAAGCTGTGCTTTTTCTACACTTCACACACCCTGTCCTGAGGTCCAGGCCCTGCTTGTGCCCCGGTCCTGGTCACTGGAACTATGCCTCTTCCCTGAGCTTAAGCCCTCACTCTGGTGTCCCACCTAGTACGGCTCCCTCTCTGCGGACGAAGATCTTATTCCCCTCCAGACTATGGTACCTGTTAACAACTTCCTACTCTCCAAGGTAGACAGTCAGCCTACCTTGACTTCTCATGTTATCTACCCTATTCCTCCCTGCAACAGTAACCCAGCTGGCTAGCAGCACCTCCCACCGCTTTTGGCACACATACTGACCCCTCCTTCGCCTAACACTGTATGGCCTATTGTAGTCACGCTTTGCCTGATGGTCTGGCCTTTGCAATGGAAAGAAAAACAGAAATGGGGAAAAAAAGCCTTTACATCAAACCCTTCCAAATGCCACCTGCTTCCTGGTTGTCTCTGGCTTTATCTGATCCCAATGTGATCAGAGACTCAGAACCCTGGCAAAGTGCCAGACTGCCCCAGACTGAGCCGCAGCCTACTCTTCTAGGAACTGAGACAACCTCCTGAGCCTGAAGAGAATAGGAGGGAAGCAGAGAGGGAAGAAAAGGAGAGAACACAACAAAAATGACTCCTTCATCTTCAAACTGTAGGGCAATATGTGAGAGTGCAGGCGTGGAATAGAAACTACATTTTTTAGAGGGAACAAAACACCAAAATCACTAACCCAGCATTTGGGGGAGGGGACAGAGGCAAATAGAATGCAAAATGGGACATAAAATGGGAAGAGATCAACAACAGTTGTCAGCACAAAGCACCTGAGGCCCATGAAGGAGAAGCTAGAGAGAAACGTCCAGACTTCGTATTTTTCATCAACTTGTTGTATCCTTCTAAGCTGTACTGAGACTCAGTGGGTACCTTATATAGAAACTGTTTCTGAAAATCCTTCTCTGGTCCCCAGGCTCTTTCAAATGAATGCCTACATTCACAGACATGTTATAAACTATATATACAAATATATGAATATATATAAATAAATGTGTATATGTGTATATATTACTGACACAGCTTGCATGTGGCCTGCAGGTGGCCAGCCTGACTGAAGTGGAGAGAGGGCCCAGGAAGGCAACCCCTCCAATTGGAACTGCCTCACCAATCAAAGATAATTCCGCAAAAGAATTCTTTTCACTTCAATTCACTTCAGATGAAATTAGCCAGTGACTAACACAAGATTGAGCATAATGAGTCCCTTTACCTTAGATAGGCATACAACAGAATGAACGATGTCTCCTGCACTCCATACCCCAACTCTGGAAAAGCTCTTGAACTTAGCAGCACTGGTGATTGCAATTAGCCTCTTAATATATAACAACCTCGTTTGTATTCATATCAACTTACTTGTAATAGTCTACAAAAACTTTGTTCTCATAAAACTGCATTCACTCACCCTTCCTTTGTGCTTTACATCTTTACACATTAAGAGCCCATGAACACATATTTATAATTACTGCTTTTTTGCCACTGTCTTTTAAATCAGATAGGAGAAAAACACATTACACGGAAAGATACATAGATACTGTCTTTTATGTTTATCTACGGAGCTAACTTGACTGAGGCTCTTTATTTCTTCATGTGGATTCAAGTTACGGTCTAGTGTCCTTTCGTGTCAACCTGAAGAATGCCCTTTAGTATTATTGGGAGGCAGGTCTGTTAGTGAAGAATTCTTTGTTTTTATTCATTTGAGGATGTCTTAATTGCTTCTTCTTTTATGGAGTATAGTTTTGATGTATTTAGAATTCTTGGGTGACAGACTCATTCTTCCAGCACTTTTTTTTTAAAGATTTTATTTATTTATTCATAGAGATGCAGAGAGAGAGAGAGAGGCAGAGACACAGGCAGAGGGAGAAGCAGGCTCCATGCAGGGAGCCCGATGCGGAACTCGATCCCGGGACTCCAGGATCACGCCCTGGGCTGCAGGCGGCGCTAAACCGCTGAGCCACCAGGGCTGCCCTCTTCCAGCACTTTGAATAGGTCATGCCACTGCCTTCATACAGGTAATATGCCTCCATGGTCTCTGATGATAAGTCACTGCTAATCTTATCAGGGATCCCTTACTATGTTTTGGATCACTTTTCTCAAGCTGTCTGCAATATTCTCACTTTATCATCTTTCAACAGTTTGACTCTGATGTGTCTAGGTGCAGATAGAACTTAGCAGCACTGGTGCTGCTTTCAAATGAATGCCTACATTCACAAACATGTTATAAACTATATATTGTTTATATATAACAATGTTATATACATTGTATATACATTGTATTGTTATATACATCTCTGTTGTTTTATTATGAAAACTTCCAAACACATAAGAAAGTGAAAAGAAGTGTAGAGCCAGCACCAAATGCTCACCACCCAGATTCTGTAGCAGTTGACATTTTGCTCTATTTGCTTTATCACATGTCTGTCCATCCTTCCACCCACCAATTAAAGTAAGTCACAGACATCAGTACACTTCACCCCTAAATGCTTCAGCATGCATAACATTAACTAGAATTCAGGGATCCCTGGGTGGCGCAGCGGTTTAGCGCCTGTCTTTGGCCCAGGGCGCGATCCTGGAGACCCGGGATCGAATCCCACATCCGGCTCCTGGTGCATGGAGCCTGCTTCTCCCTCTGCCTGTGTCTCTGCCTCTCTCTCTCTCTCTGTGTGACTATCATAAATAAATAAAAATTAAAAAAAAAAGAATTCAGTGTTTATTTATGGTACTTTTTGTTTTATGGTACTTTTTGTCTTTGAATTTAATTAATTAGAGTTTGTTGAGCTTGTTGGGTGTGCAAATTAATCCTTTTCATCAAATTTTGCAAGGTTTTTGGCCATTATTTCTTCAAATATTCTTCCTGCTTTTTGCTCTCTTCTCTTCTGGGACTCTCATGCACATGTTGGTACATTTGGTGGTATCCCACAGGTCTCTGAGGCTCTGATTATTCTTCATTCTTTTTTCTTTCTGTTCCTTAGACCAGATCATTTCAATTGACTATCTCCAAGTTCTCTGATCAAATATCCTGTTGAGCCCTCTAGTGAATGTTTCATTTCAGTTAGTGTCTTTTTCAACTCCAGAATTTGATTCTTTTCTCTTTTTTACTTTATTTATTTTTTAGGTAATCTTTACACCCAAAGTGGGGCTCAAACTCATGATCCTGAGATCAAGAGTTGCATGCTCTACAGACTGAGCTAGCCAGATGCCTCCATATGGTTCTATTTTAATGAATCAAAGTATATTTGATACACAACATTACCCTCATTTCAGGTGTATAACATTGTGATTCAACAACTCTGTATGTTTTGTGTGCTCATAAGTGTAGCTACCATCTGTCACCATACAACACTATTGCAACACCATAGAATATATTCCCTATGTTATGCCTTTCATCCCCGTGACTTATTCATTCTGTGGATAGAATAAGTATCTCCCACTTGCCTTCACCCATTTTGCCCATCCCCCAACTTCCCTTCATCTGGCAACAATTTGTTCTCTGTATTTATAGATCTGTTTCTGCTATTTATTTGTTCATTTGTTTTGTGTTTTCAGATTCTTCATATAAGTGAAATCATTTGGTATTTGTCTTTGTCTGATTTATTTAATCTAGCATAATACCCTCTAGGTCCATCCATATTGTCATAAATGGCAAGATCTCATTCTCTTTTTCCATTTGGTTCTTTTTATAATTTCTATCTCTTGATTAATGTGCTCTATTTAATGATACATCATTCTTTTTAAAAAGATTTTATTTATTTATTCATAGAGACCCAGAGAAAAAGAGAGAGAGAGAGAGAGACAGAGAGAGAGACAGAGAGACAGAGAGAGAAGCAGGCTCCATGCAGGGAGCCTGACGTGGGACTCAATCCAGGGTCTCCAGGATCACACCCTGGGCTGTAGGCAGCGCTAAACTGCTATGCCACCAGGGCTGCCCATGAGACATCATTCTTATACTTTCTTTTAGTTCTTCTGATATATTTTACTCTAGTTCTTTGAACATAGTATAAGCGACTGAGTTAAAATATTTGTCTAGTAAGTCTAATGTCTGGGCTTCCTCAGTGACAGTTTCTGTTTATTGCTTATTATCCTGTGTGCGGACCATAGTTTCTCATTTCTTTGCTTATCTTGTAATATTTTGCTGAAAACTGGACATTTTAAGTAATACAATATAAAAACTTTGGAAATCAAATTTTTTCTGCTCCCCAGAGGAAGTTGTTATTGCTGTCTTTTGTAATTTTTGTGGCTTGTTTAGTGATTTTCCTGAAGTAATTCTATAAAGTCTGTATTCTTTGTCATGTGTAACCATTAAAAATCTCTGCTTAGTCGGCTTAATAGTCAGTTATCCATTGAACAGGAATTTCTTTAAAATTCTGAAACCAATAAGTCTAACAATCTTTGCTGAGGGGCTCTGTATGTGTGTTAGGGCCCATGTTCAATGCTGCAGCAAGCAATTTAAAACTTTACCTTACTGTTCACTTTCTGCTTTTGCAGAGCCTCAAGTCAACCAGTGGTGAGAGTTTAGGGCCTTCTCAGGTCCTTCCTGAGTATGTGAACAACTCTGAGGTTGCACACGGCCTTCTAGATTCCCAGGAATACATCAGACAGCTTTTCAAAACCTCTATGAACATCTCATTCCCTAACTTTATTTTAAGGGTTTGGGTTAACTTGTTGTTTTCTACAACTGCTATCACTTCCCTAGACAGCCAGGAAGTTAAACAATTGCCTTACAAATTGCTTTTGACAAATGCCTCATGGGGAAAAGTTTTTCACACTAAGTAAGCTCTGAGTCAGGTCAAGTGCAGACACACTTGCAAGTGGGGTCTTCCAGGGAGCCACCAGACAGATTTACTCTTGGGAAATGAGTCTTTGAAAGCCCTCTATACTGGTTTTGCTCCCTCTGTTGGCTGCCAAGATGAGAAGGTCGGCTGTTGTTTTTCAAGGCTACCAGGGAGCTCAAGAGTAGGGGATAAGAAAGGGATGAAAGCAAGTCAAGAAGCCACAAAGCCCACTGCTCTCACCTAGCCAGGTATTTTTTTCTTACAGAAACACTCCCTGATTGCTGCAAATATTTGGTTAATTTCCAAAGTTCTGAAAAAGTTAATTCTTTTTTTAAAAAAGATTCTAGCTTCCTTTCCAACTAGGGCCCGGCAGAATGGCTCCCGCAAAGAAGGGTGGCGAGAAGAAGAAGGGCCGTTCTGCCATCAACGAGGTAGTGACCAGAGAATACACCATCAACATTCACAAACGTATCCATGGAGTGGGTTTCAAGAAGCGTGCCCCTCGGGCACTCAAAGAGATCCGGAAATTTGCCATGAAGGAGATGGGAACTCCAGATGTGCGCATTGACACCAGGCTCAACAAAGCTGTCTGGGCCAAAGGAATAAGGAATGTTCCATACCGTATCCGTGTGCGGTTGTCCAGAAAACGTAACAAGGATGAAGATTCACCAAACAAGCTCTACACGCTGGTTACCTATGTACCTGTCACCACTTTCAAAAATCTACAGACTGTTAATGTGGATGAGAACTAATCGCTGATTGTCAAATAAAGGTATAAAACTGCAAAAAAAAAAAAAAGATTCTATTTATTTATTCATGAGAGACACACAGAGAGAGAAGCAGAGACATAGGCAGAGAGAGAAGCAGGCTCCACGACGGAGCCTGATGCGGGATTCGATCCTGGGACTCCAGGATCATGCCCTGGGCTGAAGGCAGGCGCTCCAACCACTGAGCCACCTAGGCATCCCTGAAAAAGTTAATTCTGACATTTTTTCCCAGCACTGGGAAATGAAATGAAAATTCTTTCATTTTATTATGTGTACCAATCTCTCCTATACTCCCTTGTTTTTTTTTTTTCTACACAGATTTTTAAAAATCCTCTTTTCCCCATCCCCCACCTACCTCCTCTCTGGTAACCATCAGTTTGTTCTCCATAGATAAGAGTCTGTTTCTTGGTTGGCTCCTCTCTTTTTTTTTCCTTTGCTCATCTGTTCTGTTTCTTAAATTCCACATATGAGTGGGATCATATGGTATTAGTTTTTCTCTGACTGACTTATTTCACTTAGCAATATACTCTCTAGCTCTATCCATGTTGTTGCAAATGGCAGGATTTCATTATTTTTATGGCTGAATAATATTCCTTTGTATGTGTGGGTGTGTACCACATCTGACATTTTTTGACAGTTTTCTTATTCCTTGATGCAGGGACATTTCAGAGGTCCTCACTCTGCTATTTTCACTGGTATCACTCTCTCAAGGATCACTTTTGGACCTTTTTTCCACACATTCTTTTTATGGGACATAAACTGGATGACAGAAATGATCATGGCCATTGTGAAATTAAGGCATCTAGTTTGGGATCCCTGGGTGGCGCAGCGGTTTGGCGCCTGCCTTTGGCCCAGGGCGCGATCCTGGAGATCCGGGATCGAATCCCACATCAGGCTCCCAGTGCATGGAGCCTGCTTCTCCCTCTGCCTATGTCTCTGCCTCTCTCTCTCTCTCTCTCTGTGTGTGTGACTATCATAAAAAATAATAATAATAAAATCTTAAAAAAAAAATAAGGCATCTAGTTTTATAAACAGGCTACCAGCAATGTTCTCAAAATATCAGTCATGCATATATCTGAAGGATAGGACCAGAGGCAGAGAGCAGCAATGACCAGTGAAGAAAAATCTAGTGTAAACAGGGCGGGTTCTTTTTTCACCAACATTTCTCAAATATTGCAGACTGATAAGCAGAGGTACCCCCTTGAGTCTGTCCTCTAAATTTATATCTAAGTAGCCTTCCATTGCCAAAAGGGAAAGGATCTGTCATGATCCATTTACCTTAAAATGACCATCCCATTTTTTTTCTTTTTAATACAAACTTCTGGAAAAATGGAAAAGTTAATAGTAGTCCCTCCTCAACCTCCGTAAAGGCAGAAATACAGTTGCTCAGACTCAACCTATCAAAAAGGGAAGAGACATGGTGCTGTGAACTGAATTACACACCCCCTGAATTCATATGTTGAATCAGTAACCCCTCAATGTAGACTTATTTGGATACAATGCCTTTAAAGAAGTAATTAGGGTTAAATAAGATCATGAGGTTGGGGCCCCAATCCAATAGGACTGGTGTCCTTATAAGAAGAGGAAAACACATCAGGAGTACATGCACATAAAGGAAAGGTCATGTGAGGACACAGAGAGAAGATGGTCCATCTGCGAGCCAAGGAGAGAGGCCTCAAGAGAAACCAAACCTGCTGACACTGATCTTGGACTCATGGCCTGCAGTATTGAGAGAAAAGAAATTTGTATTTTTTAAGCCACCCTGTCTGTTGCACTTTGTTACGGCAGCTCTAGTACAAGCAGTAGCCTTGATGGGATCCTGAAACAGAAATATATTAGGGAAAAATCAATGAAATCCAAATAAAGTATGAAGTTAATAGTACTGTATCCATTTTGATTCATTATGACAAATGGACTGTAACAATGTAAGATGTTTACAACAGCGGAAACTGGGTGTGAGCTACAGAGGAGTGCCCTGTGCTTTCTTTGCAACGTCTCTGTGCATCTGAAACTATTTTAGAATTAAAAGTTTATTTTAGCAAAAACTGAGAAAGGAGAGGTACCCAAAGCCCCCAGGGGCAGGGCAGCAGAGGTTCTAGACTTCCCAGGCAATACTCCTGTTGCCTCTACCACTACTTCCTCCACCATTTCCTCTACCACTACTTCCTCTCTCTAGACATATGCCAGAGCCCCCCAGCTCTCCTCTTGGGCTGCCTTCCAGCATGTGAAGCAAGGTGTGGGTCACCCCCACTCCGGCCCCCTTGAAGCCCACTGCATGGGTGTTTCTCTCAGAAATGGATTATGCCAAAGGAAGATGGAAAATCTGGAAAATCGGATGGTGTTTCCAGCCCCCAAGCTCGGGGGGGGGGGGAGCACTGAGGTGGCTGCTTCTTTTCAGCCTCTCATGGGGAGAGGAAACAAGGTTGCCAAAACTCACAAGCCCAGGGCAGTAGAGGCCTCTGAAGGAGAGGAGGGTGTTAAACGGGAAAATACACAGCCTAGCTTCTCTCTTGCCCCCAAATCAACAGAGATAGTATCACTCTTTGGGTACCTGTCCCCCCAAAATCTCCTTCCGTGAACCTTTCATTCTACCACTTAAGGCAAGCTTCCAAGCTTCAGCCAGGCCCAATCCCCATCTCTGTAGATGCTCCTCGAGTGTGACCAGAGAACAGCACTGGAAAAGGGGGCCATCAGGAACCCCCAGCCCCGAGTGCGATAATCGAGCAATAGGATGGGATCCACAGCGTGAGAAGCCCCAGAAGGAGCTCATGTGAATACGGCTGCTCAGCCTTCACCCCTTCTCTGCCCTATCATGGAATACTGCCAGAGGCCCCCGCCAAGGACTCCCACTTTTTCTCCCTTTGGACTAACTCCAATGCCGACAAGCAAGTCTGGGGCCTCTGTTGATCTGTTCTTGTTATGAGCCACCCGGCACTCTCCCCCTGAACAGCAAGATGGGGAGAAGACATCAGTCACCACGAGCACCTGGCCTGTATAGAGCCACGAACACCTCAGTACAGGTGAAATGAGAAAGGAAATCTACAGGAGCCTGAGGCACAGGGCAGCACTGACCGTGAAGCCGGGGCTGCTGTGAACAGGTCAGTGAAGTCACCCGTTCCTTTGTCCCTGCTGCTTTTACTGTGGAGAAAGCTGTTAACTTGTGTCTTGTTTAGGTGCTACCGGACAGCCCTCTGCGGGTCCCCTTCCATTCCTGCAAGGGAAGCAAAGGTCATTCAGGACCTGTTCCTCATATAGTCTTTCCCTTGGGGAGTAGATAAAGCTGGAAGAGGAAAGACATTCAGGAACTGTAGTTCTTTATCTTTAGGAAGCTCCATCACTCCCAACAGCGTAGAACAAACAAGATTTTAGGCATGGCAGGAGAGAAGCAGGTGAAAATTTTGGCCTTTACAGGTCATTTTCTAGACAGCTGTAAAGAAAAGACCAGTAGCAGTAAGATTCAGATTGGCATCAAAGTCCATGTGGCCATCCTGATAAGGGGCCTGGAACACAGAACTGCCTCCTAGGCATGAGCTTCAAGGAGCAGGCCAGGCCGACTGGAATCCTAACCAGGAAGGAAGAATGAACACTTGGGTTTGCCTAACAAAGCACAACGGGAAGCCATCTCCTGGGTGAGGTGAACTTTGGAGCAGCAAAGGCCAATTGAGCAGTGAACCCCCAGCCAAGGCCTAGGCCTTCCTAACTGCCCCCTACTGATGCCTGGGCCATGTGCTCTCCCCTGGGGATGGACAGGAGTCAGGTCCCCTTGCTTTTTACACACCCCACGCGGTACAGAGAGCTATTTACCACAGCATTCTGCTGGAAAGAAAGTGGATGGTGTGAAGTCTGAAGGAATAGCATCTTATAACTAACAAAAGAAAATGTGAATTGAAGCATAATTACCAATTCACAATGCCATAGCAGTTTCTAGATGCTATACTTAGCAGAAGCCCACAGTCCCTTCTTTGTAATTATTTGTATGCATCATCCAGACCTTCAAACTATCTGTATTATCCACAATTATTAACTCGGCTCATCTACACGTTCTGTTTCCCAGGAGGTGAAAAAACCTCTCCTGATACTTAGTTTATGAATTCTGGGGAATCTGACTGGAGGAGATGTGGAAAAGCAAACAATTGGTAAGGCATATAATTATCTCTTTCAAAGGAAACATTCACCTCCAGCTGGCCTACTTGTGTGGGTTCTAATGCCTGAAAAGAGAATTAATTAACCCAAGCAGGTCTCCAGTGCTTGCATGTCCTCCTTCAAACCTATTTACAAACCTGCTTAGAAATGCTGGGCTTTTGCAAGCAGAGAGTTCACTTAGAAATACAGTTGCACATGGAATTCTTTGAAAATGTAAAAGGAAATTCTGAACAGGAATAACTTGACATTTGATTCTGGAACAATGGTAAAATGTCAACATCTGCCATGAAAATATAGAACCATAAAATAATGAAAAGGGTCCTTTCAGTTTTTAAATCTGTAGCACTGTTTGGGTTTGGTTTTTTACAAAGCTGTGTAGTATCACTTTGCTTCAACAAACTTACATTAAGTAATATTATTTAAGCAGTTGATATAATAGGCATACTGTAGATTTTTAATTTTATTGGAACATAGTAGAAGCCTCATTCTGTGAGAGCTGTGGTCCATCCAGGCCAGAAGTCTATTTTTTCCATGCACCAAAAGCTAGGTTGTTTGACAGCCTATCATCCTCTATTTAGTGATCTTTTTAAAGATCTGGAGCGTCAAACATCCCAAATTCTGTTAAAAATCCATTTTAGGGATCCCTGGGTGGCGCAGCAGTTTGGCGCCTGCCTTTGGCCCAGGGTGCGATCCTGGAGACCCGGGATTGAATCCCATGTCGGGCTCCCGGTGCATGGAGCCTGCTTCTCCCTCTGCCTGTGTCTCTGCCTCTCCCTCTCTCTCTCTCTCTCTGTGACTATCATAAATAAATAAATAAAAAATTTTAAAAAATCCATTTTAATGTTATCACTTATAAATATACTTAAACCTTTTTAAAACTTATTTACAATAAGAACCTGTACCAGCTCAGGAGTGGCTAATTAATCCTTGAGTTGGCTGCCTGTTGTGTAAAGTAGCACCTCCATCATTTCTTTCTGTTTTAAACTTTTTTAATTGTGTTTTTTTTTTAAAGTGCACAACAGGGGCACCTGGGTGGCTCAGTTTGCTGAGCATCCATCCAACTCTTGATTTCAGCTCAGGTCATGATCTCAGGGTCCTGGGATGGAGCCCTCTCCCTGTGTTAGGCTCCCCGCTCAGCGGGGAATATACTTGTCTCCCTCTCTCTCTGAACTTCCCTCCTCCCCTTCCTCTCCCTCTGCCCCCCAACTCATGCACAAGTTACAGACACACTCTCTCTCTAAAATAAACAAATATTTTTAAAAACCCACAACATAAAATTTACTATCTCAACCCTAAGTGCACTGTTCAGCAGCATTAAGTATATTCACATTGTTGTGCAATCAATCTCCAGAACTTTTTCATCTTGCAAAACTGAAAGTCTATTCCCTATTCCACCCCCCTCTGCCCCTGGCAATCACCCTTCTACTTTGTTTTTTGTGAATTTGGCAATATTAGATACCTCCTATAGGTGGAGTCATGCTGCACACGTTTGTCTTATTGTGACTAGCTTATTTTCACTTAGCATAATGACCTCAGAGTTCTCATGTGCAGCATGTGACAGGAATTCCTTCCTTTTTTTAAAAAAATAAGTTTATTATTTTAATTCCAGTAGAGTTAACATACAGTGTTATATTAGTTTCAGGTGTACAATATAGTGATTCAATGATTTCCTTCCTTTTTAAGGCTGAATAATAGTCCACTATATGTATAGACCGTATTTTTAAAAATTGGTTTACCGATTGATGGACCTTTGTGTTGCTTCTGCCTCTGAGCTATTGTGAACAATGCTGCTATGACCATGAGCATGCAAATAATTCTGCAAGATCCTGCTTTCATTTTTCTTTTCTTTTCTGTTTTTTTTAAAGATTTTATTTATTTATTCATGAGAGACACAGAGAGAGAGAGAGAGAGGCAGAGACATAGGCAGAGGGAGAAGCAGGCTCTATTCACGGAGCCCGATGTGAGACTCAATCCTGGGACTCCAGGATCACGCCCTGGGCTGAAGGCAGGCGTTAAACCACTGAGCCACCCAGGGATCCCCTGCTTTCATTTTTCTGGGTCTATACCCAGGTGTGGGATTGCTGGGTCTTATAGTAAGTCTATTTTTAATTTTTTGAGGAACTACTGTATTACTTTCAATGACAGTCATACCATTTTATATTCCCACCAACAGTGCACAAAGGTCTCAATTTCTCTGTATCTTTGTCAGTGCATGTTATTTTCTGGGTTTTTTTGATAGTGGCCAACCTGATAGATGTGAGATGATATCTCATTGTGCTTTTGATTTGCATTTCCCTGATATTGAGTAATGTTGAGCACCTTTTTATATATCTCTTGGCCATTTGTATATTTTCTTTGGAAAAATGGCTCTTCAGAACCTTTGCCTGTTTTTTTTTTAATTTTTTTTTAATTTTATTTATTTATGATAGTCATACAGAGAGAAAGAGAGAGAGGCAGAGACACAGGCAGAGGGAGAAGCAGGCTCCATGCACCGGGAGCCCGATGTGGGATTCGATCCCGGGTCTCCAGGATCGCGCCCTGGGCCAAAGGCAGGCGCCAAACCGCTGCGCCACCCAGGGATCCCCCCTTTGCCTGTTTTTTAACCGGGTTATTTGGGTGCTTTTGTTATTGAGTTGTAGGAGTTCCTTATACATTTTGGATATTAATCCTTTATCAGATGTAGAGCCTGCAAATATTTTTCTCCTGATCCATAGGTTCTTTTATTTTGTTGATTGTTTTATTTGTTCTACAAATCTTTTTAGTTTTACATAGTCCCACTTGTCTATTTATGCAAGACATAATAGTTAATTGGCTGTGCTTTTTGTGTAATATCCAAGAAACCATTGCCAAGATCAATGTCAAGAAGGTTTTCCCCTATTTTTTTCTTCTGGGAGTTCTACAATTTCAAGTCTTATTTAAGTCTTTGATCTGTTTTTAGTTGGGCTTTGTGTATTGTGTAAGACAAGGGTCCAATTTCATTCTTTTGCATGTGGATATCCAGTTTTCCTAGCATTGCTTGTTGAAGAGACTGTCCTTTCCTCATTGAATGATCTTGGCAGACTTGCTGGAGATCAGTTGACTATATATGCGTGGCTTTCTGGGATCTCTATTCTCTTCCATTGTTCTACATGTCTGGTTTTTTTAATATGTCTGTTTTTATGCCAGTACCATATTGTTTTGACCACTATCACTTGATAATATATTTTGAAATCAGGAAATATGATGTTTCCAGCTTTGTTCTTCTTGCTGAAAATTGCTTTGGTTATTTAGAGGTTTTGTGGTTCCATATGAATTTTAGGATTGTTTTTCTATTTTTGAAAAAAAAAAAAAGATAATGGGAGGGGTGCCTGGGTGGCTCAGTCCATTAAGCATCTGACTTCAGCTCAGGTCATGATCTCAGGGTCCTGGGATCAAGCCCTGCATCAGACTCCATGCTCAGTGGAGAATCTGCTTGTCTCCTTCCCTCTATCTCTGCCCCTCCCCCTGCTTGTGCTCTGTCTCTGTCTCTCTCTCTCTCAAATAAATAAAATCTTAAAAAAAATGATAATGGGATTGGATACATTGAATCTCTAGATCATTTTGGGTAGTATGGATATTTTAACAACTAATATTTCTGATCCATGAACATAGGAAAACTTTCCATTTTTTTATGTCTGCTTTAATTTCTTTTTTTTAAAGATTTATTTATTTTGAGAGAGAGACAGAGCACACAAGCAGGAGGGAGGGAGAGAGAGAATCTCCAGCAGACTCCTCACTGATCATAGAGCCCAACACAGGGTTCAATCTCATGTATCATGACCGAGATCATGACCTGAATTGAAACCAAGAGTCAGACACTCAATTGAATGAGCCATCCAGGTTTCCCTGCTTTAATATCTTTCATCAGGGGTGCCTGGGTGGCTCAGCGGTTTGGTGCCTGCCTTTGACCCAGAGCATGATCCTGGAGTCCCAGGATCGAGTCCCACATCGGGCTCCCTGCATGGAGCTTGCTTCTCCCTCTGCCTCTCTCATGAATAAATAAAATCTTTTAAAAAAATTCTTTCATCAGTGTTTAGCTTTATTAATGAATAATATTCCATTGTATGGATATACCATATTTTGTTTATTCACTCATCAGTTGGTAGACATTTGAGTTGGTCCACTTTTTGGCTATTATGAATAATTATGCTATGAAAATCCATGTACAAGCTTTTGTTTCGATGACTTTCAATTCAATGGTTTTTTTAAAAGATTTTATTTTTTTTATTTTGTTAAATGTATTTATTCAGAGAGAGGGGGTGGGCAGAGGGAGAAGCAGGCTCCATGCAGGGAGCCTGACGTGGACCTGATCCTGGGTCTCCAGGATCATGCCCCAAGCCAAAGGCAGGCGCCAAACCGCTGAGCCACCCAGGGATCCCCTCAATTCAATGTTTTAAGTATATTTACAAGGTTGTACAATCATCACACTTCCTGATTCCAGAACATTTTTACTCCTTGAAAAGAAATCTCACACCCATGCAATCGCTGTCCAATCTTTACTCCTTCCTCTAGATTCTGGCAACCACTATTCTATTCTCTGTCTCCATAGATTTGCCTATTCTAGACATTTCATATAAATGGAATCATACAATAGTTGTCCTTTTGTGTCTGGCTTCTTTTAATTAGCAGAATGTTTTCAAGGTTCCTCCATGCTGCATGTGTAAGAACTTCGTTTTTATAGCTGAATAATATTCCATTGTATAAATATATAACATTTAGTTTATTCATCAGTTGATGGACATTTGGGTTGGTTCCACTTTTTAGTTTTTATGAATAATGCTGCTATGAACATGTGTATGCAATGTTTTATGTGGACATGTTTTTGATTCACTTGTGTGTTTTCAATATATGACCCAGTGATATTGCTGGGTCATATGGTCACTTTATATTTAAGTCCCTAAGAAACTTTCAGTTTTCCAGTTTTTCCAGTATAAAAAGTTAAACTTTTTATATTCTAACTAATAACGTATGAGGATTTAAATTTCTTCATGTCCTTGCCCACACTGGTCACAGTCTTTTTTATTATAACCATACCAATGAGTTGAAGTGGCATCTCATTGTGATTCTGATTTGCATTTCCACCCTAAATGATGCTGAGCATGTTTTCATGTGCTTAATGACTATTTGTATGTCTCTTTTTGAAGAAATTTCTATTCAAATCCTTTTCCCATTATATCATTGGGTCATCTACCTTTTTATTTTTGAATTGTCATTGTTCTTTATATATTTTGGATACTATGCCCTTATCAGATATATTTGCTAACATTTTCCCATTCTGGAGGTTGTCTTTCCATTTTATTGATTATATTATCAATAGCACAAAAGCCTTAAAAATTTTGTGTAGCCCAATTTATCTCCTTTTTCTCTAAAGTCTAATTCTTTTAAAATTGTGAAATTGGACCAAAAGTAAAGCAAGAGATGAGGCACACAATCTTGTTATGTTTATACTTTAAGTGCACATATGTATGTGAAGTAGTAACTCAGCAAAGAGGCCACAGAGAAAGTAAAGAAGCTGTGAACAGTGGGGGTTCAGTTTAGGGAAATGAAATCAACTGCTGGATTCCCTCTTGTAGGTGATAGCAAACAATTTAAATCACTGGCCAAAAGGTCAAGATAGCCTGGATCTTTAATTACTCTAGCATTGGTGTCTAAGGGAGTCAGTCTACAGAGTAAAGTTATGGCAGCAAGGGTCTCCACACTGGAGTGAATAAACCTGTGAATGAAGTGAGAGTCAGCAACATGGTTTGGAGTAGTCCATCCAGTGTAGAGTAGAACTGCCATCAGCCACTCAGAATACAGAGAATGGGGGAAAGAGTTGGTGAAAGGAACAGCAGAGAAAGTCCAGGAAATGAAGGCAGAATTCTATAAGTGCAGACTAGCAAAAATGGTACAGGAAAAAGAACATGAGGAATTAAAAGAATAAACTATTTAAGGTTCATTCCCTATTTACCACTGGTGATGGCTAATTTTATGTATCAACTTGGCTGAGCCATGGGGTGGCCAGCTATTTGGTCAAACATTATTCCAGGTGTTTCTGTGAAGGTGTTTTTGGCTGAGATAAATATTTAAATCAGTAGACTGTGTAAAGGATATTGCCCTCTATAATGTGAGTGGACCTCATCCAATCAGTTAAAAACCTGAGCAGAATTAAAACATTGACCCTCCCCTAAGTAAGAGAGAATTCCTCCTGTCTGACTGCTTTGAGCTGCAACATCAGCTTTTTCTGCCTTAACTCTTGAACAGAAACATTAGGTCTTTCCGGATTTCTTTTTTTTTATTGATTCTTTTTTTATATAAATTTATTTTTTA
Organism: Vulpes lagopus; assembly: GCF_018345385.1. Lineage (NCBI taxonomy): Eukaryota > Metazoa > Chordata > Mammalia > Carnivora > Canidae > Vulpes > Vulpes lagopus. Next base: position 104,764,612 of record NC_054848.1, read on the forward strand.
TTGTTGTTCAATTTGCCAACATATAGAATAACACCCAGTGCTCTTTCCAGATTTCAAGCCAATCTTTAGAGTGGAACTATGCCATTGCCTTTCCCAGCTCTTCAGCTTGCCAACTCACCCTGCAGATCTTGGGACTTGTCAACCTCCACAATCACATGAACCAATTCCTTATCTAAGAGATGTATTATAAGGAATTGGGTCATGTGATTATGGAGGCTGACGAGCCCATACATATTATATTCATGTATATACATACATATCACTGGTTCCATTTCTCTAGAGAACCCTGATCAATACTCCAGGTTCAGGGAAAGCCAGACTCCATTGGTTATGGGGAGCTCCTCAATAGCATGTTTGCTTTCAGAGTGGCTCATGCATTGGATAGGACTGAGCTTTCAAGTTTGAAAGCATTAATACATATTACAATATTGCTAAAGAGGTAAGGAATGAAAAGTTCTAATACTGAAAGATGACAAACAAGCCTATGGTCACCAGGTGGGTTTCACAGTGTATAATAATATTACTCCTTGGCCTTCATTTTCTGGCCTGAAAAGCATATGATGTTAGATATTTAGATTTTCATGCCTCATATAACAATCTCCTCTATTTGCCTGAGTTTCAAAAATGCTCTCCTCAGGACTTTCTGTAGTTCCATCCAGTCCTTTTTAAAGTAAAGAGATCAGAACTTCTAATACTGCTTCAGGTTCAGAAATATCTTGGTTTCATTGAAGAAGAAGCTATTTGGGCTTTCTCACCAGTTGACTTCTCTATTTCTCAGCACTTTGTTGGCCTTCCCTCACTATGGTTGTCTCAGATGGGGCTGTGCTCAGAGTCTTCCTGCCTAGCCCCTCTAGTGGGGTTAACTCAACAGACAAGAACAAACAATCTGATCAAGGTGTTTGATTTTTGTTTCCTGCTTTCTCTATAATGACTCATAATCCAGATGCTCCCATGGGAGTGGGCTTTCAGAATCCTTTCATTACACCATTACTATATCATAATACTTTAAAGATGATAATAGCACACTTTTCACCAGAAGGATGTCCATATTTCTTCATAACTTCAATATGTCTTCTACCTACTTCTTTGTCTACACTAATCAAAAATTGAAGGAAGAAAGATGGATGATGCATCATGCTGCCCTTCTTTTATGCTAATAGCTTAAGATCCTGTAATGAATTTTGTGAAATCCAAATATGGTTACCTAGGAAATCATGAGTCTCCCAGGAAGCTCCTGCTGTCTTTCCTATATATTCAGTCTTCTGTTTCCACTTATTTCAATTGAATCAATCTTTAACATGCAATGAAAATTCTCAAATATGTAGATGCTGACAGTTTTTAAGCAATTGCAGCTATGTAAAGAGGCTTTTCCATTTTTAAAAGTTGGTATTTTAAAACACATCTTAAACACAAAATTGTTTTAAAGAGAGTTACACAGTTTTCTGACAGGAGGAGAGAATGACAAATTTGTAAACAATGTTTAAGCATAGTCTCAAAAAACATCATCTATTACCCCCTTTGAATTTCATTTGTAGGCAAGAGTATACTTTTAAGAGACACGGAGGCACACAGTCTTTCTGCCTCCTGCTGGAAATCCAGAGAAATGAATTGCATTTATTTCTCAGCCTTAAAGTTGATAAGTAGAACTCTAGAGCATTATAACATCTGTTTACATTTGTTTAGAAGGAAGTAGTAAGCAATTTTTCAGGGATTTTTAATATATTTACAAGGCTGGACAGACATCACTACTCCTAAATTCTAAAAAAAATTTCATTAAACTAAAAGAAACCCCATATATATTATCAGTCATTGCCCATTCCTCCTTTCTCTCAGACACTGGAAACCACTAATGCACTTTATGCCTCTGTGGATTTCCCATATCGGACATTTCATGCAAAAGAACACATACGATATGTAGTCTTTCTCACTGGCTCTTTTCATGCAGCATATGATGGTTTCTGGGTACATTGATGTTGTAGAAGGCATCAGTACTTCAGCACTATTCCATAGTGCTGCATAGATGCACATTCTATTTTCCCTTTTATCAGTTGGTGGGCATTTGAGTTGTTTCTCCCTCTTGGCTACTAGGAATAATGCTGCTATGAACATTTATGTACAGGCTTTTGTGAGGATATTAGTTTTCATTTCTCTTGGATATATACCTAGAAGTGGAACCAAAGGCAGACGCTTAACTGACTGAGCCACCCTGGCGTCCCTCATATATGTGATTTGCAAATATTTTCTTCTAATCTATGAGTTCTCTTGTCACTTTCTGGATGATACCCTTTGGTGTATAAATTTAAAATATTTTTTTATTTGAGAGAGAGAGGTCAAGCAGGGGGAGGAGCAGAGGGAGAGGGAGAGAGAAGCTGAAGCAGCCTCCACCCTGAGCACAGAGCCCAATGTGGGCCTCGGTCCCACAACCATGATATTCTGACCTAAACTGAAACCAAGAGTCAGATGAATAACAAACTGAGCCACCCAGGTACCTCATAAGTCTTTTTAACTTCAATGAAATTCAACTTACCTATTTTTTTCTTTGGTTGTCAGGCTTTAGGTGTCATGTCTAAGAAGTGCCTAAATTGGAGCACCTAGGTGGCTCAGTCAATGGAGCATGTGACTCTTAATCTCAGGATTGTGAAATCAAGCCCCATGTTCAGTATAGAGACCTCTTAAAAATAAAAAAAATACCTAAATTGCCTAATCTAGGTCATGAGGATTTATACCTATTTTCATTTTAAGAGGGTTTTTAAAAATATTTTATTTATTTATTTATGAGAGACACAGAGAGGCAGAGGAGACACAGGCAAAGGGAGAAGCAGGCTCCATGCAGGAAGCCCAACGTGGGACTCGATCCCAGGTCTCCAGGATCACACCTTGGGCCAAGGGCGGCGCTAAACCGCTGAGCCACCTGGGCTGCCCATTCTTAGAGTTTTATAGTTTCAGGTCTTTGAACCATTTTGAATTCATTTTTTTTTTTTTTTGGTATATGGTGTAAGATAAGGATTTAATCTCATTGTTTTACATGCAAATATCCAATTGTCCCAGAATCTTTTGTTGAAAAGACTACTCTTTACCCTTGAATGGTTATGGCACTCTTGTTGAAAATCAATTGACCATAGATGTGAATGTTTATTTATGGACTTTCTATCCTATTCCATTGATCTATATAGGCCAGCATCACACTGTCTTGATTAATGTGGTTTAGCAGTAAGTTTTTAAATCAGGAAGTATAAAGTCTATATTCTCTGTCATTTTGATCCCTCTCATGGCTGTTAAGTTGCTGGTTTTCACTGTGATTGTGAGCTGTTGGTTTTCAAGGATACCACAGAGTTGGGGAGGGAGTATGGGAATAAGGGAAGTTCTAATGACACAAGGTTACTGTTATTAGCAAATTTAAATTATTTTTCTTGAGGAAAGGCTCTCTCAATTTTTGCAAGCTTTTAGTTAATTTCTAGAGTTCTGGAGAAGTTGTTTTTGACATTTTTGGCTAGTGTTCTCATTGCCTTTTTTTTTTAGAGAGAGAGAAAAGGCAAGCATGAGTGGGGCTCGGGGACAGAGGGAAAGAGAACCTCAAGCAGGCTCCTTGTCCAGTGCAGGGCCTGACAAGGGGCTTAATTTCATGACCCTGAGATCATGTTCTGAGCCAAAATTCAACTGAGCCACCCAGGCGCCTCCTCATTGTTTTAATGGAAGAGAGGTTTCTCAGAGTTCCTTACTCCACCATTCTTGACATCATCAAGATCTGAGCTTTTAGCCTCCACTACTTTCGCCTCCTTTGTAACAAATGTTAGACCAACTTGCGCTTTTTCCGAGGAATTAAGTAGATGACAATATCACAAATTATCATGTGCGCTATAAACCAGCATAAAACTGTTGGGATTTAGGCAGCCCTGGTGGCTCAGTGGTTTAGCACTGCCTTCAGCCCAGAGCATGATCCTGGGGACCCGGGTTCGAGTCCCACGTTGGGCTCCCTGCGTGGAGCCTGCTTCTCCCTCTGCCTGTGTCTCTGCCCCACCCCCGTGTCTCTCGTGAATAAATAAAATCTTAAAAAAAAAAAAACTGTTGGGATTTCCAGAATATTAGGCTATGTGAGCCAGGATCCTTGTCTTTTTATGTTTTAATGTATCTCTTATCCATGAAGCACAGTGTTAAAAAGAGAATATCTGGGGCAGCCGGAGTGGCTCAGCAGTTTAGTGCCACCTTTGGCCCAGGGCCTGATCCTGGAGACCCAGGATCGAGTCCCGCGTCAGGCTCCCTGCATGGAGCCTGCTTCTCCCTCTGCCTTTCTCCCTCCCTCTGTCTGTCTCTCATGAATGAATGAATGAATAAGTAAAATATTTTTAAAAAGAGAGAGAGAGAATATCTGTCTCCAAATTGCTGCTGGAAAATATATGTGACAAATACCCATCATTCCTGTTATGGACTAAATGTTTGTGTTTCCCTAAAATGTTGAAACCATAATCCCAATGTGATGTTACTTGGAGCTGGGGCCTTCAGAAGTAATTAGGTGATGAAGGTGGAACCCTGATGAATGGGATAAACGTTCTTATAACAGGAGACCAGAGAGCTAGCTAGTTCTCTTTCCACCAAGTGAGGACACAGCAAGAAATCAGCTACCTACAACCAAGAAGAGGGCTCTCATCAGAACTTGACCATGCTGGCATCATAATTTCCAGCCTCCAGAATTGTGAAAAAGAAATGTTTGTTGTTTAAGTTACTTTGTCTGTGGTAATTTGCTATAGCCAACTAAGACGATTCTAAATGGAAATATCAACCTATCCAATGAAGGAAATGCTTGGTGCATTATAAAACAGTGTACTACCAGCCTCTGGTCTAATCAAGAGAAGAAGAGAATGATTAGGAAGGTAACCAATGAGTGAGGATTATTTAGAAGACTGTCATAATGCAGTGCATTTCTCTCCCCACTCTCCTGATCTTCAAACTAAAGTAAAGGGCTTCAAGGGAACTACTGTGAGCTTGATATGTATTCTCCAGAATTTGAACACTTGATATGTGCCTTTGAAGTTCAGAAGGCCCAAGGACTAGTGACCGAGGTTTGCCTAAAATAATAAATTGAAAGACCAGTTGGAGTTGTCTATGACTGCCGAGCAAAGACAGTAGGTTGCAGTGGGTGTTGTCTGAACTTCAAGTATTTGGTAGGACAAAAGTATGGAGTATTTACCATGTGACAGAAAGGATCCCAAGGAAGATACCCAGGCTTGAGTTTTCTTGAAAGGCACCTGCTGAAAAGGTATGCATGTTAGGGCGAGGTGATCTTAATCACCAGAATCTAGGTGGGGTGTGCAGCCAGCCAGAGTTGGAAGCAGAGGGGAAGAACAGTAAGCAAAGAATAATGGTAACAGTGGCAGACACTGAGACAATGAGAGAGAAAGCTGGTAGGAAAGAGAGAAGTTTTGAGTTTGAGTTTAGACATCATTTTCAATATTCAGTATCCTGATGATTATTTCACATCGGTTAAAAGGTATCTCTGCAAAATTCTTTGTATATACTTAGTATTTCCAAAATATTGTAGAGGACTTGGCAATATTTTCATTGGACCTGAGATGCTTCACTAAAACAAGGAACAAAGAGCCTAAATTCTTTTTTTTTTTTAAGATTTTAGGTAATGTCTACACCCAACATGGGGCTTGAACTTACAACCCCGAGATCAAGAGTCATATGCTCTACTGACTAAGCCAGCAAGCACCCCCAGAAAGCCTAAATTCTAATATCGGTTCCATCATTATGTTGTCTGGGACCTTAGCCTTTTTTGCCTCAGTTTCCTCAATATAAAACGTAGATAATAGGGCAGCCCGGGGTGGTTCAGCGATTTAGCGCCGCCTTCCACCCAGGGTGTGATCCTGGTGATCCGGGATCGAGTCCCGCGTCAGGCTCCCTGCATGGAGCCTGCTTCTCCCTCTGCCTGTGTCTCTGCCTCTGTGTGTGTGTGTGTGTCTCTCATGGATAAATAAATAAAATCTTTTAAAAAATGCAGATAATAGCTTCCCATCTCACATGGTTATGTGATCATGAAAGAAAATTCAGGACAATTTATGTTAAATTTCTTTGGCAAGAATTATGCAAGATTTATTCCAAATCTGTTTTGCATAATTAGTACATACTAGTAATCTAAAAGAGGGCAGAAAGCAATGAAGCTCCAGTTTGTATTCCAAGACAGGAATCTAGCCGCCCCCAATAAATGTAATGAAACAACCAATGTAAGTTATGGCCAGTGCTCACCTGGAACAAAGTGCTCACTGAGGGTGGGGATCTGAGAACTGCAGAGGTTTTGCTCTGAAACATTAAGAAATGACAGGACCTAAATAAATAAATGAATAAATAAATAAATAAATAAATAAATAAATAAATAAATAAAATAAAAAGAAATGACAGGACCTACCGGGTGGAGATGTTGCATTTTAGAACACTGGATAAGTTAAAAGTATAACAAAACATCCCGCATTTCTCCAAAGTATAGACTGAAACTCAAGGCTTGACTCTGCTAAAAGAATCTCATCTCTAGCCAGAGGAAGTAGCTCCCCACCTCCCACCCCACACACACTCCAAATGCAAAGTCACTATACAAGAGCCCAAAAATGGGCAGCCTGGGAGGCTCAGCGGTTTAGTGCTGCCTTCAGCCCGGGATGTAATCCTGGGGACCTGGGATTGAGTCCCATGTTGGCTTTCCTGCGTGGAGCCTGCTTCTCCATCTGCCTGTGTCTCTGCCTCTCTCTCTCTCTCTCTCTCTGTCTCTCTCTCTCTCCCTCTGTGTGTGTGTGTGTCTCATGAATAAAATGAAATCTTAAAAAAAAAAAAAAGAAGATCCCAAAAGACTTGCAGGAATTGGTGAGTTTATACACACCAGAAACTTAGGATGCCATACTAAGGAGGATGGAGTTTGCCCCTATCTTTGCTAGCTAGAGCATCAGGATATACCTCTATTGTCTCACAAATCTGATTAGCATGAATCTAGACTAGATGCTGAAACCCTAGAAATCCCCCAGCATGATGCAAAGGAAGGAATTCAAGGACTTAGTGAGAGAAATATACTAGTGTAAATTTATCATGTGTGACTTGCCTGCTCACTCCCTAAGTACATCCTCTGAAACGCCAGAGGACTATCCATTCACTAAAAACTTGAGACAAATTATTGAGTTAAGCCCAAATATCTTTTTGTTTTGTTGAAAAGAATGTGAAACTTTTGGAAGGATTAGAAGAACACAAAAAACACATATATACCCTTTAACCAAATACATCTATTATTAACATTTTACCTATTTGCTTTAACATTTGTGTGGGGCTCTGTGTGTGTGTGTGTGTGTGTGTGTGTGTGTGTAATATTTTCTGAATCCTTTGGGGTTGTTTTTTTTTTAGTTTTTTTTTTTATTGGAGTTCAATTTGCCAACATATAGCATAACACCCAGTGCTCATCCTGCCAAGTGCCCCCCTCAGTGCCCATCACCCAGTCACCCCAACCCCCTGCCCAATTTCCCTTCCACTACCCCTTGTTCATTTTCCAGAGTTATGTTTTGTCACTCTCACTGATATTTTCACTCATTTTCTCTCCTTTCCCTTTATTCCCTTTCACTAAATTTTATATTCTCCAAATGAATGAGACCATATAATGTTTGTCCTTTTCCAATTGACTTATTTCACTCACCATAATACCCTCCAGGTCCCTCCACGTCGAAGCAAATAGTGGGTTTGTCGTTTCTAATGGCTGAGTAGTATTCCATTGTATACATAAACCACATCTTCTTTATCCATTCATCTTTCAATGGACACCGAGGCTCCTTCCACAGTTTGGCTATTGTGGACATTGCTGCTAGAAACATCGGGGTGCAGGTGTCTCGGCGTTTCATTGCAACTGAATCTTTGGGGGTAAATCCCCAACAGTGCAATTGCAGGGTCCTGGGCAGGTCTATTTTTAACTCTTTGAGGAACCTCCACACAGTTTTCCAGAGTGGCTGCACCAGTTCACATTCCCACCAACAGTGTAAGAGGGTTCCCCTTTCTCTGCATCCTCTCCAACATTTGTTGTTTCCTGTCTTGTTAATTTTCCCCATTCTCACTGGTGTGAGGTGGTATCTCATTGTGGTTTTGATTTGTATTTCCCTGATGGCCAGTGATGCAGAGCATTTTCTCATGTGCTTGTGGGCCATGTCCATGTCTTCCTCTGTGAAATTTCTGTTCATGTCTTTTGCCCATTTCATGATTGGATTGTTTGTTTCTTTGATGTTGAGTTTAATAAGTTCTTTATTGATCTTGGAAACTAGCCCTTTATCTGATACGTCATTTGCAAATATCTTCTCCCATTCTGTAGGTTGTCTTTTAGTTTTGTTGACTGTTTCTTTGGCTGTGCAGAAGCTTCTTATCTTGATGGAATCCCAGTAATTCATTTTTGCTTTTGTTTCTCTTGCCTTCATGGATGTATCTTGTAAGAAGTTGCTGTGGCCAAGTTCAAAAAAGGTGTTGCCTGTGTTCTCCTCTAGGATTTTGATGGAATCTTGTCTCACATTTAGATCTTTCATCCATTTTGAGTTTATCTTTGTGTATGGTGTAAGAGAATGGCCTAGTTTCATTCCTCTGCATGTGGATGTCCAATTTTCCCAGCACCATTTATTGAAGAGACTTTTTTCCAGTGGATAGTCTTTCCTGCTTTGTTGAATATTAGTTGACGATAAAGTTGAGGGTCCACTTCTGGATTCTCTATTCTGTTCCATTGATCTATGTGTCTGTTTTTGTGCCAGTACCACACTGTCTTGATGACCACAGCTTTGTAGTACAACCTGAAATCTGGCATTGTGATGCCCCAAGCTCTGGTTTTCTTTTTTAAAATTCCCCTGGCTATTCGGGGTCTTTTCTGATTCCACACAAATCTTAAAATAATTTGTTCTAACTCTCTGAAGAAAGTCCATGGTATTTTGATAGGGATTGCATTAAACGTGTAAATTGCCCTGGGTAACACTGACATTTTCACAATATTAATTCTGCCAATCCATGAGCATGGAATATTTTTCCATCTCTTTGTGTCTTCCTCAATTTCTTTCAGAAGTGTTCTATAGTTTTTAGGGTACAGATCCTTTACCCCTTTGGTTAGGTTTATTCCTAGGTATCTTATGCTTTTGGGTGCAATTGCAAATGGGATTGACTCCTTAATTTCTCTTTCTTCAGTCTCATTGTTAGTGTATCGAAATGCCATTGATTTCTGGGCATTGATTTTGTATCCTGCCACACTGCAGAATTGCTGTAGGAGTTCTAGCAATGTTGGGGTGGAGTTTTTTGGGTTTTCTAGGTACAGTATCATGTCATCTACGAAGAGGGAGAGTTTGACTTCTTCTTTGCCAATTTGAATGCCTTTTATTTCTTTTTGTTGCCTGATTTCTGAGGCTGGTACTTATAGTACTATGTTAAATAGCAGTGGTGAGAGTGGGAATCCCTGTCTTGTTCCTGAACTTAGGGGGAAAGGCTCCCAGTGTTTCCCCACTGAGAATGCTATTTGCTGTGGGCTTTTTGTAGGTGGCTTTTAAGATGCTGAGGAATGTTCTCTCTATCCCTACACTCTGAAGAGTTTTGATCAGGAATGGATGCTGTATTTTGTCAAATGCTTTCTCTGCATCTATTGAGAGGATCATATGGTTCTTGTTTTTTCTCTTGCTGATATGATCAATCATACTGAGTGTTTTACGAGTGTTGAACCAGCATTGCATCCCGGGGATAAATCCCACTTGGTCATAGTGGATAATCTTCTTAATGTATTGTTGGATCCTATTGGCTAGTATCTTGTTGAAAATTTTTGCATCCATGTTCATCAGGGATATTGGTCTATAATTCTCCTTTTTGGTGGGGTCTTTGTCTGGTTTTGGAATTAAGGTGATGCTGGCCTCATAGAATGAGATTAGAAGTATTCCATCTCTTTCTATCTTTTCGAACAGCTTTAGTAGAATAGGTATGGTTTCTTCTTTAAACGTTTGGTAGAAGTCCCCTGGGAAGCCATCTGGCCCTGGACTTTTGTGTCTTGGGAGGGTTTTTGATGACTGCTTCAATTTCCTCCCTGGTTATTGGACTGTTCAGGTTTTCTATTTCTTCCTGTTCCAGTTTTGGTAGTTTGTGGTTTTCCAGAAATGCGTCCATTTCTTCTAGATTGCCTAATTTATTGGCGTATAGCTGCTCATAATAAGTTTTTAAGATCGTTTGCATTTCCTTGGTATTGGTAGTGATCTCTCTCTCATTCATGATTTTTTTTTGTCTCTTCTTTTTAATAAGACTGGCTAATGGTTTATCTATATTATTAATTCTTTCAAAGATCCAACTCCTGGTTTTGTTAATGTGTTCCCCAGTTCTTCTGGTCTCTATTTCATTGAGTTCTGCTCGAATCTTTATTCATTCTTTTTCTGCTGGGGGTAGGATATATTTGCTGTTTTTTCTCCAGCTCCTTTAGGTGCAAGGTTAGCTTTTGTATTTGAGTTCTTTCCAGTTTTTGGAGAGATGCTTGAATTGCAATGTATTTCCCCCCAGGACTGCTTTTGTTGCATCCCAAAGATTTTGAACGGTTGTATCTTCATTCTCATTAGTTTCCATGAATCTTTTTAATTCTGCTCTAATTTCCTGGTTGACCCTTTCATCTTTTAGCAGGATGGTTCTTAACCTCCCCGTGTTTGAAATCCTTCCAAACTTCTTCTTCTGATTTAGTTCTAATTTCAAAGCATTATGGTCTGAAAATATGCAGGGGACAATCCCAAACTTTTGGTATCAGTTAAGAACTGATTTGTAGGGATGCCTGAGTGGCTCAGAGGTTGAGCGTCTGCCTTTCGCTCAGAGCGTGATGCTGGGATCCAGGATCGAATCCCACATCGGGCTCCCTGCATGGAGCCTTCTCCTTCTGCCTATGTCTCTTCCTCTCTCTCTCTGTGTCTCTTGTGAATAAATAAATAAAATCTTTAAAAAGTTTTAAAAAAAAAAGACCTGATTTGTAACCCAGGATGTGGTCTATTCTGGAGAAAGTTCCATGTGCACTTGAGAAGAATGTGTATTCAGTTGCATTTGGATATAAAGTTCTGTAAATATCTGTGAAATCCATCTGGTCCAGTGTATCATTTAAGGCTCTTGTTTCTTTGGAGATGTTGTGCTTAGAATATCTGTCGATTGTAGAAAGCGCTATATTCAAGTCACCAAGTATAAGTGTATTATTATCTAAGTATGTCTTAACTTTGATTATTAATTGATATACTTGGCAGCTCCCACATTCGGGGCATAAATATTCATGATTGTTAGGTGCTCTTGTTGGATAGATCCTTTATTTATTATATAATGTCCCTCTTCATCTCCTACTATAGTCTTTGGGATAAACTTTAATTTATTTGATATAAGGATGGCTACCCCTGCTTTCTTTTGAGGACCATTTGAATGGTAAATGGTTCTCCAACCTTTTATTTTCAGGCTGTAGGTGTCCTTATGTCTAAAATGAGTCTCCTGTAGACAGCAAATAGATGGGTCCTGCTTTTTTATCCAGTCTGAAACCCTGCGCCTTTTGATGGGGTCATTAAGCCCATTCACGTTCAGAGTTACTATTGAAAGATATGAATTTAGTGTCATCCTGATACCTATTCAGTCCCTGTTTTTGTGGATTGTTTCCTTGGACTTCCTCTTTGTTTTACAGAGTCCCCCTTAATATTTCTTGCAGAGCTGGTTTGGAGGTCACATATTCTTTCAGTTTCTGCCTATCTTGGAAGCTCTTTATCTCTCCTTCTATTCTGAATGAGAGCCTTGCTGGATAAAGTATTCTTGGCTGCATGTTCTTCTCATTTAGGACCCTGAATATATCCTGCCAGCCCTTTCTGGCCTGCCAGGTCTCTGTGGAGAGGTCTGCTGTTATCCTAATGCTTCTCCCCATAAAGGTTAGGGATTTCTTGTCTTTTATTGCTTTAAGGATCTTCTATCTTTGGAATTTTCAAGTTCCACTATTAAATGTCGAGGTGTTGAGTGGGTTTTTATTGATTTTAGTGGGTATCTATCTCCTGGATCTGAATGCCTGTTTCCCTTCCCAACTTAGGGAAGTTCTCAGCTATGATTTGTTCAAATATACTTTCTGGACCTCTGTCCCTTTCAGTGCCCTCAGGAACCCCAATTAAACGTAGATTTTTTCCTTCTGAGGCTGTCATTTATTTCCCTTAACCTATCCTCATGATCTTTTAATTGTTTTTCTCTTTTTTTCCTCAGTTTCCTTCCTTGCCATCAACTTATCTTCTATGTCACTCACTCGTTCTTCTACCTCATTAACCCTCATCATTAGGACCTGTAGTTTGGACTGCATCTCATTTAATTGATTCTTAATTTCGGCCTGATTAGATCTAAATTCTGTAGTCATGAAGTCTCTTGAATCCTTTTTGTTTTTTTCTAGAGCCACCAGTAGCTTTATAATTGTGCTTTTGAATTGGATTTCTGACATTGAATTGTAAACCAAATTCTGTAACTCTGTGGGAGAGAGGACTGTCTCTGATTCTTTCTTTTGTGTTGGGTTTTTCCTTCTAGTCATTTTGCTCAGTGCAGAGTGGCCAAAAACAAGTGGTACTAGAAAAGGGAGAAAAAGATATGGAAAAAAAGGGGGGGGGGGACAAACAGAAAACAATAAACAAGGAAGAGTATCCTCTGATTCTATATACTGTAAATCCCTTGACTTCCCCTGGAACTTTCCAGTGCTGTTTAGTCAATAACTTGCTTTTCCCCTGTCATTCTAGCTGGTCTTCTAGGGGAGGAGCCTGCTGTGCTGATTCTCAGGTGTGTGCATCTGGGGGAGCTGCACAGCCCCCTGCCATGTGTTCGACTCAGTGGGAGCTGTTTGTCCTGTGAGGCCCCTGCTCCCTGGCGGCCCTGCTCAGTCCCAGGCACAAGGTGACACCAGGAGGAACAACAACAGTGGTGGCGGCCAGCTCTCCAGCTCTAGAGTCAGTTCCCGCAGTAACTACTGTAGCTCCCAGTCCGCAGGGGCCTGGATACTCCGGGGGCAGGGGGGCGTCCATCCGCACAGCTCGGGCCACCCAGTGGCAGGAGCGTCCTTGCTGTCCTGTGTCCTCCCAGCCTCTGCCTGTCCCGGGGGAGCTCGGGATCTTGGGCTGAGTCCCCCAGTGCCCTGGGCTCCAGGGCCTGCACCACTGGAATTGCAGTCCCGGCAGCGCAGCCCCCTCCTTGCGGAGCCACCGCCGGAGCCGGCGCCCAAGATGCTCCCGGGCCCTGCTGGGGCAGCTGCAGCCGTTTAGGGAGCTTAGCCCAGGCGTGTGGCATACTCTCCTCCGGGGGTAAGGTCCTCTGTTAGTGCCCCTGGGAGCCTGAGGGCATCCCTGCCCCTCCTGGGATCCTGCCTGAGATCCCGGGGAGTGCCTTTCCATCCGGGAAGATTGGTAAAGCTCCTGCTTCTCCGGGACTGGGGTCTCCTGACCTGGGGGCACTCGCTGGGCGGCCTTATCCGGCTCCTCATGGGGCACCTCCCCCTTGGTTGCTTTTTTATTTACTTTTTTCCGTCTTCCTACCTTGATAGAAGCGCAAGCTCTTCTCACTGTAGCATTCCAGCTGTTCTCTCTTTAAATCTGACTGAATTCGCAGGTTTTCAGGATGATTTGAAAGTTATGTAGGTAAGTTGGTGGGGACAGGTGACTTGGGGACCCTCCTCTTCCGCCATCTTGCCCCGCCTTTCTGAACCTTTTGAAAATAAGTTGCATACTTCATGGCCCTTTCCCCCAAATTCTTCATGGTATATTTTCTTAATAGGAATATTCTCTTAGGTAACCACAGTACAGGTATGAACTTCACTGAGTTTAACACGAATACAGGGGCCCCGGCGGCTACCCACGCTGAGGTGTGGGTGCAGGAATCTCCCCGTGTGGCCCACCGTGGCCCAGAATGCTGGAAGAAGCTGGTGAGGTGCTGGAGAACATGCCAAAAGCGTTGCGCCCGCCGCTCAGTTCCGCTGTCCAACGCATGGCACGAGTTCATCCACCGCCTGCAGCAGTACGACCCACATGGGCGGTCCAACCGTCTGGTCCCGTCAGGAGAACCACCGGCTTCAGCCCAGTGGCCCCAGGCCCACCCTCACGGCCTGCACCCAACCTGACCTGCCCCCGCCCAACCACCAAGCCCTGGGAAGGCAGCGCTCCACACGCAGGCGCACGCCGATGCGGGCGTGCTGGACGTGAGGAGGCGCGGCGGCTGCTTCCGGCCGCTGGGCTTCCGCGAGCAGTACCAGAAGGCCTTGCGGTGGGCGGGCGGCTGTGCTCGGCATCCTGCCTCAGGCCGCGGACTTTGTGTCCCAGGACATCATTCAGCAATTCATGGAGATGGGGCCCAAGGTGCTGGCCACGCAGACCGTCGTCCCCACGTTCTTCCCTGTGCATGATGAGGCCCTGCTCTCCCATCTACACGCAGACACAGGTCAGGTCTGCTTCCAGGGCTCTGCCTCTGTTGCCAAATTACTGCTCCATCCCGCCACTGCTGGCACCTTCCAGATGGTCACCAGCGGGTCTGCTGCAAGTGACTGGTGGCTGATGGGGCTGGGTGGAAAGGACCTTACCACCCTCATCATCACCATCCTTGTGGCTCACTACGACGTTTTCAGAGTGGCCTCTTGGCTGTCGCATGGCTTGGACTCCAACGTGGTTGGCCTCTCCGCACTGCTAAGACTCTCTCGCCCCTTCTCCAAGCTCTACACCAACAAGCACACCCATGCAGTGTACAACTTCCTGCTCTTGGCTTCCGGAGGCGCAAGTTCAGCTACCAGGGAACCAAGCATTTGGTTGGAAGACAACCTGGACCACACAGATTCCAGCATACTCCAGTACAATGTGACCTTTATCCTCTGACACCATGGGCCAAGGGGACAGCCTGTATCTTTATAAAAAAGATTTATTTGATAGAGCATGCACGTGTGCACAAGTGGGGTGGGGGAGGGAGAGGGAGAAGCAGACTCCCCACTTACCAGGGAGCCCAATGCGGAGCTCATTCCAGGACCCCAGGATCATGATGTGAGCTGAAGGCAGCTGCTTAGCAGACTGAGCCACCTAGGTGACCCCAAGCTGTATCTTTTTTTTTTTTAAGATTTATCTATTTATTCATGAGAGACACCCACAGAGAGAGAAGTAGGCTCCCTGCAGGGAGCTCGATGCAGGACTCGATCTCTCGGACTCTGAGATCACACCCTGAGCTGGGCGTCCCCCCAGGCTGTATCTTCTCATGTCTAAGCCACCTTGGAAGGAGACTCTGTGGCATACCTTCCTGCCGGAGCTGGAGATAGTGGCTGCCAATTCCAGGCCACCAGTTCCTGGAGGTGCAGTTCTCCATGATGCACAAGATCATCATCCTGGCTGAGGACAGCTTGGCCTGGGAGCATGAGCGCTCCTCCATTCTCTGTATACCTTCATTCACCCTGTCCCACCTGGAAATCCACCATAACAGCCAGTGCAGCAGCATCATGGACACAAGGTCTCAGGTCAGTTCTAAGACACTGACCTGCAACTGGACGCCCATCACAGAAGCCCTGACCTGAATCATTTACAACCTAACCACCTAGAGAACCCCTGACACCTGCCAGTCTTCCCAGAGCAGATGATCCAGCAGGAACAGCCGGACGTGGTTATGGGCTGGCTCACCAACCAGCCCCAGGCCACCCAGCTGGTGGACAAATACTACATGTTCCTCAGCATGCCAGAACACTATCTGAGTCACTACCTGAAGGAGGTGAAGCAATATTGCCTCAAAGCCGATACACTGGACCCCAGATTTGTCTTCCATAACCAACTGAAGTAAGCGATGAATGCCTGTGAGGTCAAGCCAGCCATTTTCTGCATGTTCCTGGCCATCTGCATTGTTACCTGCCTTGGGATAGCCTACACGGCAGTCCAGGTGAGCAGGCAGGGGCTCAGGTGGGATGCAAGACCTCTGTGGGAAGGTCAGCCTGGCCAGATGAGCCCTCACCTCCCCCATCCTGCCTAGAAGCAGGTGACCCCACAGGTGGTGCCCAGGCCTTCCTTGAGGCAAGATTTGCTCCTGACCTCACTCAAACCCTCCTGCTGCCCCCAGCACTTCCACCTCCTGTACAAAACAGTTCAGAGGCTGCTCCTGAAGGCCAAGAGGCAGTGACATGGCCACTCACCAGCAGAGAGAGCTTTCCACCTGCCACCCCTCCCTACTCCACAGCTGGCAGGAGGGCAGGGCTTCACCCCTTGCTAAGAGGCCCCAGCCCTGAATTATAGAGCTTTTCTGGGTTGCTCTTAAGGACTTAGGGGATTCTTTCTCCTTTTTGTCTCCTGAACTCCCTTGGAGGAACATTTGGTGGACGTCCCAGGGCCAGGCCATGGGCTTGAGAAAAGCCTGCCATGAGCACTCAGCCCTGGCAGCAACCCCATGGTCCTTAGCGCTTGTGAGCCGAGATAACGGGAAATGCCCCCAGCACAGCTTCAGCGGCCTTCCTCCTGCCCGCGATGCTGAGCAGGGACTCCTAGCTCTGTGTCTGTCCTCCATTCTGCTCCAGTCGCCATCTGGTGACTGGGATACTCTCTCCTCTTGTCTGAAGGAGGGCAGGGCCAGCCTCTGGGTCCGTAGCTCTGGCCCCTCCCTCAGAAGCCTTGTGTCCCCCGACCCTGGCCAGGGCCAAGGGGAACCAGCTCAGGGTGCAACCTTGGATGTGTCTCCCCCAAGCCCCGACAGATGGCCGGTGCCCTGAACATGCAGCAGCCTCCCTGTCAGGCTCCTTGCACCACCTGCCCTCCCCTGTGCTCCTCACTGCCTCTGCCCTCCTACTGCATCCTGGGGAGCTTGGGCCTGTCCCCCTGGGGCCCCAAGTGCCTTCAGAATCCCTGGGGCAGGAGGCAGCCCTAGAGGAGGACCCAAGGTTCCTCTGCCTCTGGCTCTCTGGGCCTCAGTTTCCTCATCTGTAGAGAAGAGGATATGTTCAGGGGCAGCTGGTGCTTCTGTGTCCTAGAAGGGATTCCAGCCTGGGGGTGGAGCGAGAGCATTTTCTGGAGGAGATGCAACTGACAGACCATGGGGCTGACAGGGCTGCCTTCCCAGGACCTGGGACCTGAAGAGGGAGGTCAGGGCCTGAACCCCACAGATCGGGTGTCTCATAAGGGAGGGGTATGGAGAGACCTCACAGAGACACAGGTGTTTATTCTAGGGGTACTGATTCATTAGAAATATAGTCAATTAAGTGTTTTGTGCTGGGAGGGTCAGGATGAGGGATGAGGTGCTCAGGCAACTGCCTCCTCTGCCACCAGGGAAGTCTTGCCATCTTCCCTCATGTCTGCTGCCTAGCCAGGCACTCCCCACTCAGAACCCAGCTCTCCATTTGCTGGAAGGGAAAGTTCCTGGAGGACTGTGTATCTGTCTTCATCTTGGGCCTCCTGCCTTTGCCAAGCCAGACCCTCCCTGGCAAGGCTACTGTCCCAGCCTTCCCGGCCTTCCAGGCTTTCTAGGCACCAAGCTAAGCCGGGACCCAAGAGAGGCAGACATGCAGGCCACAGGTTCTCTTTTGCCCGTCCCCCCTTCTCTGCCCCGCTGGGTGGCCTTTCTCCCCCAGAGACTGTTTACTGAGTGCCCAGCCAGACAGCTCATCTCTGGGATGTTGGATGCAGGGACCAGCATTATCTCATTCTTCCCTCACCCTCCCTTCCCAAGGCAAGTTGTCGGGACCGCTGACTGTTAAGAGCTCAGGCTGCTTGTGGGACACAGCTGGATGATCAGAAACTAAAGCCATATCAAACAATCAAAAAAAATAAAATGAATACAGAGCTTTGATCTGATCTAACTTCTATAATTCAGTTTTGTCAATTGACCAATAATACCCTGTATAGCACATCTTCACGCTTGAGCACAGGATCCAGTCTAGGGTCACATATTGCTTTTAGTTGCCACGTCTCTTTGGTCTCCTCTAGCCTGAAACATTCAGTCTTTCTTCTATAACATTGAAATTTTTGACGAATACAGTCCTTGTTTTAATGCTCCTCATTTGTAGCTTGTCTAATATTTCCTCATGTTTAAATTCATATTATGTATTCCTGGCTAGACAACTGCATAATTGATGCCATGTCCTTCTTAGAGCATAATATTGGGAGGCACAGGATGTCTGTCTGCCCCTAAGGATGATTTAAATTTCAATCAGCCAATCAAGTTGTTTCGTGAGTTTTCCACTTCACAATTACTGTTTTTTTCTCTAGCAACTAACAAGCAGTCTGTGGAGAGACATTTTAAGAACAGTGCAAATAGGGAAGTCCCGGTGGCCCAGTGGTTTAGCACCGCCTTCAGCCTGGGGCGTGATCCTGGAGACTGGGATCGAGTCCCACATCGGGCCCCCTGCATGGAGCCTGCTTCTCCCTCTGCCTGTGTCTCTGCCTCTCTCTCTGTGTGTCTCTCATGAATAAATAAATAAAATCTTTAAAAAAGACTTATTTAAAAAAAGAACAGTGCAAATATTCTGATCTTCATCAAGACTTCACCCCTTTGTTTTAGCATCAGTTGATTTCCTGCCTAAACCAATCTTTACTATAATGGTTGGAAGATGATGATTTTTCCAACTCCAGCACTCCCTCCACATTTGATACTCAAGTCCTCTTATATTTTGGAACAGTTTTATTACCTGTTTCTCTAGGTGGGGATGCTGGTGTGATGTATTGCACTCATAATGAGCTTGCTAATCTCAATGGGGGATAATTAAGGGCCTGGGATAGCAAAGGCTAGTTGGGGGCACTGACCAAACATAGACACAGTGAGGGTGACTACTAGAATCCATAGCAAGACCTGTATAGTAGTTAGAAATTGTAATTCACAAGGATCTTTGACATGTAATTGAGCAGGAGCCCTAGGACACAAATGTGTGGGCAGCCCATGAGAACCCTTCCATAACTGACAAAAATCCTGGCTAAGTGAATGGAAACCTGCCTTGATCTACCATAAGGGTGAGTCATAACCTTTCACTCAATTACCAGATCTAAGTTGATTTATAAATTTAGGATCCCATAAAAGAAAGGAAGGCCAGATACCTTTAAGGAAGAACACCCCAAGTATGTATACCTTTTTCTCCTAGCTTCCCCCTTGGTGAACCTGCAGCCATTTTCCCTAGTACAAGGGAAATACCCCAACCGTTGAAGAATAGTAAATCCTAATTCTGAGTTAAACACTAACTTCTGATCAACTAGGACAGTATAGCTACCAGTTATACACTTAGGGTAAGAAATGACAAGATATAAGTGCCGTGTTTGACTCTTGTCGGTCTCGCCAAAGGCCCAAGGAAACCACCAAACCCAATCCAGTGGAAATATCTGCAGTTCCTGAGGCTATAAATGACTTGCATATCCTCAGGAAATAACAGAATTCCCACCTGGGCTCCTTGAGCCACAGAGGCAGGGCTTTTAAGACTATTACAGAAGAAAAGGCCAAGTAGAAACTCCTGAAGCTCCAGTTCTCTAATAAGAAAGCACTACTGCCTCCCTGGTAGATAGAATTGCAGAGATAAATGCTACCATCAATGACTTGGAAGATGTGGGAGCGATTATTGAATTCACATTTGACTACTTGAAAAGGCAGGTGAGTGGAAATACCAGAAAGGGAGACAGAACATGAGAGACTCCTAACTCTGGGAAACGAACTAGGGGTGGTGGAAGGGGAGGTGGGTGAGGGTGACTGGGTGACGGGCACTGAGGGGGGCACTTGATGGGATGAGCACTGGGTATTATTCTATATGTTGGCAAATTGAACACCAATAAAAAATAAATTTATAAAAAAAAGAAAGAAAAGGCATGTGGGTCTCAAAGTGACCTTAGATTATCATAAATTATATGTCAACTGTAATTGTGGCTAGTGGTCCAAATACCTTATAAACACTTGGCAAGTAGCATTGATCCTAATGGAAGCATTTTCCCTATACATCAATCAGGATGGGGTTAGGGTGAGATGAGTGAAGTGCTCACATCAGACAAAATTTAAGGGAATGTCAGAATGCTTAGTAAGAACCAAGATAAGTAATATTTTAATGCAATATTTTATAAAACTAAAATTGATGCAAAAAAATTATGATGTACAAAACAGCAAAATTTTAAACAGAGACAAAACTAGCAATAAATAGAGAACACCAGAAGCAGAACACCACTATCTTGCCACAGTGTACATCAGCTCTTCAGCCATGTGCTACTAACTTGCAGGGAATATTAATCATCTCATCGTCCCATGAAAGATCATTATACTAGTCCACCTTCAGTGACATTGTGTTGACTGAATCTGGAGAGCAAAAATGAACAGGTACCCCAGATGCTAGAAAATAGGTAATGATTCTCCAGAAAGTACTGAGGTGCCTGCTGACACCTCAGTAAAATTTAGAGGTGGGGGGCAGGTATATCCAGTGATCTGGGACATGCCAGATATCCTGTCCACTGTGAATGAAAAGTTGTCACATCATGGAGCCCCTACTATTTAATGGACTTCAGTGGATGTTGGATGTGTTTAATGGACACATATCACATTTGATTGGTCACTTCTTTCCATTTACTGGCCTAAAAAGCTGCAACCTTCTATCTTTGAGAAGGCCCAGAGCAAGAGATGGTGCCTCCTCTAAGCCAGGCTATAGTGGGAGTGGTTCTACCCCCCAGCCCTTATTATTCAGTAAACCCAGTGGTAACCAAAAACATTTCTGGCACATTGGGATTTTATGACAATGTGTGGAAAATCCATTCCAGTGAATCACAGTAGGAAGCCACTGGAGCTCTGGAACAAACCTATGTTCCTTTTAGGAAGTAACTTTGCTCTTTTAAAGCCATTTCCTGTCTTGCTTCTAGTTTTTGATCGAGATTGAATTCCTAGCATATATCTTCAAGTGACCATGTAATACAAACTGCCTGTCATAAATTGCATGCGGAAAACTCCCTAGCTGTAAATTTAGGTGTACCCTGAAGCATTTCATCTTCGGTGGAAGCTGTGTGTTTGGAACGTGGCTTGAACAGATCTTGAAGGTAAAAGTCCTATCATATCTCTCCCTACCATATAGGTATTGTTCCAGTGACTCACACCTACAACCTCATAGAGTGTTCAAGGCTTGTTTACAAATAACTCTGCATTATATGCCCACAACAGGCAGAAGTGAAGTATTCCAGCATTCTAACCCTCAGGGGTATCTCTGAGGGGCAATGGAGAAGTAAAATCCTCCAGTGGGCAGGCCTTCAAGGAGTACTTCTGGTCCACTTTGTTTGCCTGGCCTTCAGGCCAGGATCTAGACTGGGAATTGGCAAGCATTTTTCCTAAAGGTGCAGATAGTAAGTATTTTCAGCTTTGTAGGCCACATACGATCTCTGTGGCAGCTGCTCAACACAACCCTGGCAGTGTGAAAAACAACCATAAATGGTATGTAAATATGTGGATCTGGTTGTGTTCCAATAAAACCTTATTCAGAAAACCAGGTAACAAACTAGAGATAACCTCTCATCTATACCAATTCATTGGCAGAGGTTAATGGTTTGGTCAGACAGTTATGGATTTGGAAGTGAAAGTAGAGGATTGATAACAAGTTTAGCCTCTTAATTTGGGGTCCCCAGAACCCTAAGTGGCCTGAAGATAGAACAATGTAATATTATATAATAATGGTTTCCTTACTAATTTTATGTGTTTAATATGTTACACTTTATTACTCTGAGAAAAGGTCCATAAACTTGACCAGACCATAAACTACCAAAGCCTTTGAAAGATGAAAATGTGAAGAACTACTTAAAATGGGTGTAGACATAGATCAATGGAACAGAATAGAGAACCCAGCAGTGGACCCTGAAATGTATGGTCATCTAATATTCGATAAAGGAGGAAAGACTATCCATTGGAAGAAAGACAGTCTCTTCAATAAATGGTGCTGGGAAAATTGGACATCCACATGCAGAAGAATGAAACTGGACCACTCTCTTTCACCAGACACAAAGATAAACTCAAAATGGATGAGAGATCTAAATGTGAGACAAGAGTCCATCAGAATCATAGAAGAGAACACAGGCAACACCCTCTTTGAACTTGGCCACAGTAACTTCTTGCAAGATACATCCACGAAGGCAAAAGAAACAAAAGCAAAAGTGAACTATTGGGACTTCATCAAGATAAGAAGCTTTTGCACAGCAAAGGATACAGTCAACAAAACTAAAAGACAACCTACAGAATGGGAGAAGATATTTGCAAATGACATATCAGATAAAGGGCTAGTTTCCAAAATCTATAAAGAACTTATTAAACTCAACACCAAAGAAACAAACAATCCAATCATGAAATGGGCAAAAGACATGAAGAGAAATCTCACAGAGGAAGACATAGACATGGCCAACATGCACATGAGAAAATGCTCTGCATCACTTGCCATCAGGGAAATACAAATCAAAACCACAATGAGATACCACCTCACACCAGTCAGAATGGGGAACATTAAGAAGACAGGAAACAACAAATGTTGGAGAGGATGCGGAGAAAGGGGAACCCTCTTACACTGTTGGTGGGAATGTGAACTGGTGCAGCCACTCTGGAAAACTGTGTGGAGGTTCCTCAAAGAGTTAAAAATAGACCTGCCCTACGACCCAGCAATTGCACTGTTGGGGATTTACCCCAAAGATTCAGATGCAATAAAACGCCGGGACACCTGCACCCCGATGTTTATAGCAGCAATGGCCACAATAGCCAAACTGTGGAAGGAGCCTCGGTGTCCATCGAAAGATGAATGGATAGGGGATCCCTGGGTGGCGCAGCGGTTTGGCGCCTGCCTTTGGCCCAGGGCGCGATCCTGGAGACCCGGGATCGAATCCCACATCGGGCTCCCGGTGCATGGAGCCTGCTTCTCCCTCCGCCTGTGTCTCTGCCTCTCTCTCTCTCTCTCTGTGACTATCATAAATAAAAATATAAAAAAAATTAAAAAAAAATTTTTTTAAAGATGAATGGATAAAGAAGATGTGGTTTATGTATACAATGGAATATTACTCAGCCATTAGAAACGACAAATACCCACCATTTGCTTCAACGTGGATGGAACTGGAGGGTATTATGCTGAGTGAAATAAGTCAATTGGAGAAGGACAAACAGTGTATGTTCTCATTCATTTGGGGAATACGAATAATAGTGAAAGGGAATATAAAGGAAGGGAAAAGAAATGTTGGGAAATATCAGGAAGGGAGACAGAACATAAAGACTCCTAACTAGGGGAAACGAACTAAGGGTGGTGGAAGGGGAGGAGGGCGGGTGTTGGAGGGGAATGGGTGACGGGCACTGAGGTGGACACTTGACGGGATGAGCACTGGGTGTTTTTCTGTATGTTGGTAAATTGAACACCAATAAAAATTAATTAAAAATAAAAAAATAAAATGGGTGTAGACGGTGAGAATTTGCATGTCTCAAGTAGAATGCATCCCAACAGGCCCATAGCAGAGGAATGGTACCAGCAGGCTCAGGGAGAGCAAATCCAGAAATAGTCTGTTTTCTACTTAGGGAAATTGCCACTCCATCCATAATGGAAGGGGTTTAATGTAATCAACCTGCCATAAGGTTATGGATAGTCACCTCAAAGCACAGTATTTTATGGGGAGCTCAGAATTTGTTGCTTCTACTGATAAGCTGGTTTGAAGTCCATGAGATTCACTGGCTTTATGTACATCATCTCAGAAGCAGCAGATCTCATAGATTGTTGGAAAGGCTTACTGAAGACTCAGCTATGGTACCACCTGGGAAATTAACTTCTTGCATGGTTGGGATGATGTGCTATAGGATGTGAAATCACTCTGAACCAACCAACAGCACATAAATAATGCTGTTTCTCTCATTGTCAGAGTACGTGAGTCTGGGGTCCAGGGGCTAGAAAAGGGTTACTGGCACCTCTTGTGGGTCATTAAGCCTAATTGACAAAAACTTTTGTTTCCCATACATGAAACTTAAAAGTTGAGGACAGCAGTACCTATGGTAGACCTAATGAAAGAGTATAGACAAGACCACTTGAGAGCTGAGTTTGAATGAGATTACATTCTCAGGGAGTCCAAGAAATAACAGGAAGGGGGTTGGTATAAAGGAGAACTAGAGATTCCACGAGACTCGATGGAAACAAATGAAGAGAAATGCTGTGTGACTTACTCTGACCACACTGTGATTATTTAGACATAATAATGGCAGTTTTCTCTGTGAAATCTGTGAATTTTACAGTCATATGATTGAAGGAACCATGAATTAACCATTACTTATGTTTTACAATTTATATAGCTGTTTTCATCTATTTTTGACAGTTTTGCCTCTTTCAACTGTTAACATTTCTTGTGTCTCTGGGAAAGTAGATATGTGCTCCTTTATCCATGTTGTACCCACCTTTACTTTTAAGAAGAGAAGAAAAAACCTCAGTCTTCCTCCTGTGTATCTCTTTTTCTCAACTCAACTCAGTTCTGCCACTGTCTACCTGGAACTAGCATCAGATCCCAAAGGATAAAGGCTCAGTTCCAGAAGACTGCCCCCACTCTACTTCAGATGCCATCAGGAAGTCCAAGTTGTCACCTGTGCCTCTGACCTACCCACTATAAATCAGAGATTCCCACAATCCACTCCTCAGGTTCAATTAATTTGCTAGTGTGTCTCACAGAACTCAGGAAAACAGTTTACTTACCATTTGCCAGTTTATTATAAAAGGATATGATAAAGGATACAGATGAATAGCCAGATGAAAAGATACTTAAGGCAATGTCTGGGATTCTAAGCAAGGAGCTCTGGTCCCTACATAATTGGGGTGGGTCACCCTCCTGGTAAGTAGATGTGTTCGTCAACCTGGAAGCTCTCCAAACCTCATACTTTTGAGATTTTAGGGAGGCTTCCTCATATAGGCATGATCTACCATTAACTCCATTTCCAGCCTCTCTCCCCTCTCTGGAGGATGAGGAGTGGGGCTGAAAATTCTAATCTTCTAATCATGGCTTTGATGACCAGCCCCCACCCAAGAGCCCACCAAGAGTCACCTCATTTGAACAAAAAGACACTATCACCCCGGACATCTCAAGGGATTTAGGAAGTCTGTGTCAGGAACTAGGGTAAAGGCCAAATATTAAAAGATGTTCTTAAGTGCTCTTATCACTAAGGAAATTACAAGGGTTTTAGGAGCCCTGTGCCAGGAACTGGGGACAGAGACCAATATACTTTATCTATTACAGTGCCGTGAGCATCTCACTACAGGCTGGTGTGGTCTGGGGTAACAGATTATAATACAACTTTATGCTTAGTTATACATATTCTGGTAGTGTTCACCCTGGTGAGTTTCTTTGTTCCTCAAGTACAGGCTCTATGTCTTACGTCAGCACTGCTCAAATTGTAGTCATCTGTGGACTATTTGTTACCAGTCCCTACCTAGATAAATTCAGGAATTAAGATTGAGCATTTAAAAATGTTGTAGAAATCTGACAAGGTAATTTTAATGTCTACAGAATCTTTCAGATTTTGGGGTTTTTATTCCCTATGCCTTGGTGATTTTCAAAAATATTCTTCTAATAGTTAATTTTTATTGTATTTTTAAAAAGTATTGGTCCACTATGAATTGGAAATTGTTAGAAAAGAGCTTGAAGCACTATTTTTTATACAACTTTTACTTTTTTTCCTATCAAACCTTCGAGTTTCATTTTGAGGCCAGGCTTTACATTTTAATTAGAAAGACTGAAATACAAGTGACAACATGGGCAAAATATTACCAAAGAAATAAGAGGAAAGATACGAAACAAAAATAAATCATTGGTGTATATTACCGATATACACCCATAACATTACAGACACCATCAGATATTTCTTTTAGCTCAACTTATTTCAGATGACAGACAAATGATAAGTTGCAACATCTCTCGGTTCTAACATGAATTTTTTTCTTTACAAAGGGAAAAAAGGGATTCCATGTTTGCATTATTGTCCACAGAACAGATTTGTCTTTGTGAAACCAAAGTTTTTGGTATATATAAGTTTGCTTTGAAAGATACTTTGTAAAACCTTTTATCACTTGTGACTCCTAAAATATATCTTTTAAATGGTGGATCTTACACTGGTTCAACTTCTTTTTTTGCCTAGTAAGATGCTGGTTCTGAAATGTATGACTGCATAGAGTCTAGGACAAAGAAAATCCTGAAAACTGACTTTTCTCACCAAAATAATGAATAAAAATTATGTCTAATAACTAACAATTCATTCAGCATGTATTAGACATCTGTGTGCCAGATGCCCAAAGATAGGCCATGGCAAAGAAATGTAATTTTAACTTTCTTACAACCAGGGATCTTCTTATTCTGTGCCCCAATAATGGCCAGGTAATATATCCTTGGAAAAGCTTTTATTTGCCTAATACCAGAAGCCTAGTTCTGAATTCATAATTACTGAAAAATGAGCTATTCTAGTACTTCGTGGATTTACCCATTTCCATATTATAATACATTATAAGGTGAGAAAAGCAGGATATAAGATTATATGTACACCACAATTACAAAAGAGTAAAACATGCATATGAAAATAGCCTAGAAGGCAATAAAAATGATAATAGCTGTATCAGACTAGTGGCATTAGGGGTGGTTTTTTATTTTCTGTTTTCCAAATCCTTTGTAATATATGACTTTCACAATTCAAAAAATAGACATAGTAGACATGAACAGACATTTCACAAAAGAAGACATTCAACTAGTAAGCAAACAGAAAACCATTCATACTCTGAGAAAGGAGTATATATTAAAACACCACTATGGGGGCAGCCCCGGTGGCTCAGGGGGTTTAGCTCCGCCTTCAGCCCAAGGCGTGATCCTGGAGACCCAGGATCGAGTCCCACATCAGGCTCCTTGCATGGAGCCTGCTTCTCCCTCTGTGTCTCTGCCTCTCTCTCTCTCATTCTGTGTCTCTCATGAATAAATAAATTAAATCCTTAAAAAAAAAAAACACCACTATGGTGCAGTTCTCCACCTAGTTGGCAAAAGAATTACTTTTTCAAAAATAACACCTAATGTCATGAGGATACAGGAGAACAGACATGCTTATACACTGTAGATGGCACTGTAAATTGGTTTGACCCTTGTTATGGGTTGAATTGTGTCCCCCCAAAATCCATACATTGAAGTCCCCTCCCAGTACCTCATAATGTGACCTTATATGGGAATAGGATCATTGCAGATGTGATTAAGTTAGGATGAGATCATGCTCGAGTAGGTTGGGTCCCTAATCCAATGTGACTGTTGTCTTTATAAAAAGGGGGAATTGGGGGGACGCCTGGGTGGCTCAGTGGTTAAGCGTCTGCCTTTGGCTCAGGTCATGATCCTGGAGTCCTGGGATCAAGTCCCACATCAGGCTCCCCACAGGAAGCCTGCTTCTCCTCCCTCTGCCTATGTTGCTGCTTCTCTCCCTGTGTCTCTCATAAATAAATAAATAGTAATTTTTTAAAAAAGAAAAGGTGAATTGGGAGCAGATATGCACACAAGGAGAAGGCCATGTGACAATGAAGGCAGAGATTGGGGCAATGCAGCAGAAGCCAAGGAGCGTCAAAGGCGACCAAAAAACCACCAGAACCTAGGGAGAGGCCTGGAACAGATTCTTCTTGCTCTTGGAAGGAACCAACCCTGATGATACCTTGATTTCATACTTCTGGCCTCCAGAACTGTGAAGACAAAATTTTGCTGTTTAAACTACTCGATGCATAGTATTTTGTTAACAGCAGCAGTCCAACTGACTGAGCCACCCAGGCACTCCCTATGTTTATATTATATAACATACTGATATAACATTGATATTTTGTATTTATATTTATTGTATTTATGTATTTTATAAGTGTATATTTATATATATGAATATAATTATATATAATTATGTTAATACTTATATATGTGAAATACAAGTTATATATTAAAAACTATGGCATTAAAATGATGTAGGAGAGGGGTGCCTGGGCGGCTTAGTGGTTGAGTGTCTGTCTTTGGCTCAGGTCATGATCCCGTGGTCCTGGGATCAAGTCCTGCATCGGGCTTTCCTGCAGGGAGCCTGCTTTCCCCTCTGCCTCTCTCTGTGTCTCTCATGAATAAATAAAGTCTTTTTAAAAAATGATGTAGGAGAATTGATTTTTCCTTTTCTCTTTTGCCACTTTATTTAGTGTATTTATAGTACTTTTTTAATGGAAGAAAAATTAATAAAGTGTAAAAATAAGAGTAATTTGTTTTTTAATTCTCTTATCAATTCATAGACCAGTATTGAGAAATACATCTCTTTAGTCTCTAGAGAACATTTGAATTCTGAAGTTTTTGACTCTGCAAAATGGACAACAGTTTCCCTGATGGTGTATTAATAATATTCCTTGTAGGTTAAACAACCTTCCAAGGATAGATGGGTGAAAAATTCAATCAGAACCTTACTGCTAAAAGGAGCCCAAGTCAAATATACAACTGCAGGATTCACTGAATTCCCCACATCCTCCATGACAGATGCCCATCTGGCTTTTGCCCAAGTACTTACAATAATGACAGGGAGGTCACTGCTTTTCCAATTAGGCCATGCAATTATCGCATAACAATCATAGTTAAAGTCTTCAGTATATTGAGCTGAATTCTGCTTCTTCTTATTGTGTCCAGGGTTCCCTTTGGAGCAACACTAACTGTATTACCTGATTCATAGGGCTCCTGTTTAAACATATGAAGTCTTTTCAGATCCAGTGTTTAATTCCTGAAATGGCTCCTCATGTGCTATTATTGCCAGAGATCCTCTTTTCATGCTTGCCTGGTCATTCGCTAGTCTCTCAGTGTGCTTCAAGATATGTTATAAAGATAAAGTTCTCCAGGTATAAAATGAACAAAGCAGATTATTGTGGGTAAATTACCACAGTTGATCTAATACAAGACTAAGCACTAAAAAATATTACTACTAACAAGTACTTTGCATAATTCTTTTTTTTCGTTCTCTCCATCACCATACATTGTGATCAGTCATATTTGACAGTTAAGAAAACTGAGACACAGAGAGGTGAAGTAATTTGCCTAAGGTCACACAGTCCAAGCTGAGAACAGTTGAAATCCTAAGCCCTTCCTCTTAACCAGCTGCCAATATGCATTTGTTGAATACATGCTTAATAAATACTTGTGGAATGAAGGTGGGACTTATATATTTACATTCTAGTAATTTTTGCCCTGTCCTAATCTTGGCACTTAGGGAATTTGCACTTAACTGAAATCCCCAGATACTTTTCATAATAACAGCCTTTAATTCTCATCCTAAGCAGCCACAGCCCTCAGCATTAACCTAAATGCAAAAATGTACATTTCTCTCCATTACATTTCACCTTGTTGGTTTGGGCTCATCATTATAGCTTGTTGAAATATTTCTGAATCTTGACTGCCATATGGTGCTCTCCTATCTCTGTGTCATTGCAAATTTAATGAGCACACCTCCAATAATTCTGCAGTTTAGAAAGAAAAAAAATATAAAGACCTTTTTCCTAATTTTCTATGATAAAACTATTGCTTTTATAACTACACGTTCTTCATAAAGTAAAAGTAAGGACAAAAGAAAGGCATGCTGTGCAAAATCAGTTTTAATTATTTCATGTTGACATTCAGCCCTAACGGGGCTGAAACTATGAAATTTTAGTGTAGTGTCAGGAAACCGAGAATGATGTCACCTAATGCTATATAGGAACCATCAGCTTTATGTAGTATGTCCGGGTGCCTGGATACAAGTAATAGAAAACAGCTCAAATTAGCTCCAACAATTGTGAGTTTATTAAGCCCTATGGCAAGGACAACTGAGATAAGGCAGTTTGGGTAATTCACTGACCCCACAATACTATCAAGGATTCCTCCTCCATCCATTTCTTCATTCTGAGTTTCTGTTTATCTACTCTCCTCATAGCTCAGAATGGTTGCAGCAGCCCCAGGTATCATGTCCTCAAACAGTGACATCCAAAGGCCAGAAGAGAGGACATCCTTTTCTGGTTCCCCTTTCTGAGAAAAGCCTTCCCAAAAGCTCCCCAACAGACTTTTCCACATGTCATTACCAAAATTATGTCTGTGCCTAAACCAGTCATTAATAAGGATAATGAAATTACCGTGGCTCCAGACTGAGAAAAGATTTGCAGAAGACACACCTGATAAAGGACTATAACACAAAATATAAAAGAACAGTTAAAACTCAGTAAGAAAACAAGAAACCTGATTAAAAAATAAGCCAAAGACCTTAACAGACACCTCATCAAAGAAGATATACAAATGGAAAATAAGCATACGAAAAGATGCTCCTCACCATAAAGGAATTGCAAAGTAAAACAATGAGATACCATTAGATACTAACTAGAATGGCCAAAATCCAGAACACTGACAACGCCAAATGCTGCTGAGGAGGTGAAGCAATAGGAACTCTCGTTCACTGCTAACAGGACTGCAAAATGGTACAGCCACTTTGAAAGACATTATGACAACTTCTCATAAAACTAAATGTACTCTTGCCTTATGACCCAGAAATCACACTTCTTGTTATTTCCCCAAAAGAGTTAACTTGTGTCCACAGAAAACCCTGCACATGTTTATGATAGCTTTACTCATAATTACTAACACTTGGAAGCAACCAGGATATCCTTCAGTAGGTGAATGGATAAATTGTGGTTCCTACAGACAATGGACTAGTATGTAGTGCTAAAAAGAAATGATGTATCAAGCCATGAAAAGACATGGAAGAAACTTAGAGGCATATTGCTAAGTGAAAGAAGCATCTGAAAAGGATATGTACTATACAATTTGCATCTTGGAAAAGGCAAAACTATGGAGACAGTAGAACAATCAGGGGTGGCCAGGGGGACAGGGAGGGATGAATAGGCAGAGCCCAGAGGATTTTTAGGGCAGTGGAAATACTCTGCATGATACCATAATGATGAATACATGTCATTATGCATTTGTCCAAACCCATAGAATATACAATACCAAGAGTTAACAGTAATATAAATTATGGGCTTTGGGTGATAATGACGTGTCAATGTAGGCTCATCAATTGTAACAAATGTTAACTCTGGAGGGAGAGGTTGGTAACGGGGGTTGGGGGGGCTATGCATGTGTGGTGATGAGAGATATATGGATAATCTCTTACTTTCTCCTCAATTTTGCTATGAATCTAAATTGGCTCTAAAAAATTAAGTTTTAATTTTAAAAAAATTACCAAAAAATAAATAAAATAAAATAAAATAAAATAAAATAAAATAAAATAAAATAAAATAAAATAAAATTACCAAGGTTGGCTTAGCCAGGTTAAGGACTGGGGCTGGGAAAGGACTCATTCTCTCTTAAAACCCATGGCACCTCATACCAGCACAAATTGGGGTTCTGTTATCATGGTAGTAATAGGCAATAAATGGTGTCTACAACATGTAATAGGATATGTTCAGACATTTTAAAATGTGGAATGAATAGATGACATCCAGATGTACTTGCACAATTATATATAGAAGACTTAGAAACTACTTAGCAATGGGATAAACCTATTAAAATCCAAACCCATTGGAAAACCTAAAACAGCACAGTACTCTACTTGATGGGCATTATCATGGATGAAAAGTGGGCCTGATCTCAATATGTTAAAAACAAATTGCCACATGTTTCATCCATTCAAACAAGGATTGCATCAAAAAGAAAAGAGAACTTTCAGAAAATCCAAGTAGAACACAGTAAATGTACAATGAAGTATCATGATTTATTCCATAGAAAAATAAGCAATATACTTCAGGCTTCCTTATGTTTATACAAGTACACTCCGTAGTTTCTTTGATGTCTTCAGTATAAAGGCACACTAATACTAGTTTTAATAAGGAGTAAGAGTGATACAGTGAATATTTCATTTTGAGGAGTTGGCAAAAAGATTATTTTTAAGTTTACTTCAAAGGAAAAGGATGAAATAATAAAAGATGAAAGACCGATTCATGTTCTCAGTGCTAGTTAATTCAGAAGACTCCATGGTCCCATTTTTATCTGCTGACTGCAATCTTTCTAAGATAATTGATCTAAGTTTCTGTTTGATTGCATTTGCTGTCACTCATTGCATTGTTTGCCAGATTAGAAGTGTTTGATACAAGTTTATGTACCAGGTATAATTTCAACATGTCATCCAGTCTTTGTTCATCCTTCACTGTCAGTTGATGGCTTAAAATTGGCTCTCCAGGAAATCTTAATTCACTATAATCTAACTGCTGCATTAAAAA
The DNA here is from genome assembly GCF_018345385.1 of Vulpes lagopus. Classification (NCBI taxonomy): domain Eukaryota; kingdom Metazoa; phylum Chordata; class Mammalia; order Carnivora; family Canidae; genus Vulpes; species Vulpes lagopus. Next base: position 104,796,821 of record NC_054848.1, read on the forward strand.
ATACTGAGGAAGGGACTTCATCACCTACAATTTCAAACATAATTCCATAAACCCTGCACACTCAGAGCTACAGCAAAATTAGTTCAGTTGAACTTTGAATTACTCAGTCCAGTTCACAATTTTATAAAAATAATATTGCAAGTCCATGAACCAGATTCATTTCCTGGATTAGGAAGACAGGAAGTATTTCTAAAACAATTCTGAAGATATCAGTGGTTTTCACAGGATCAAATGGCTAAGAAGTACAATATTATCCAATAGTGTATAGGAAAGTTTTTTATTTGGTGGCATTGGTACATTTTGTTTTTGTGACAAAGTAAAACAGACTGTAAATATGGGTGTACCTGCTAACAGAAAGGAGGTTTAGCCATGTTCACTGGAGAGTACATATGCCTCAACTGTAAACCAAGAGAAAATACTAAAGTGTCAAGAGGAAGTTTCTTCCCAGCTTTCTCGGTGATGTTGTTTTTCATATAGTAAGGGAGGAAAATCTACAAAATCTACAGGAGGGGATGACCCGTGGAATTCAAGGATGAGAGCAAAGATATCTCAGAAAGTAATGATTTGCTTCAGAAGTTTCTAAGAAGCTGTGGTGAGTCATGCATTACTCAGAAGCCGTTAACCCACAATTCCCCCTGAGGGCAAGGCTGCTGAGAGCCCCCCCCCCCCATCAAGTTACAGAGCAGGGAACTGTTGTGCTTAATTTCAAACGAGTTTATCAAGACTGCGGTGGTTCAGGAAATGGGCAACAAAGGAAAGTACAATAAACAAAGCACTCCTTACAATGAAATTTGTCAAACTTTTCAAGAAAAGTCACTATCAAAAGAATTTTGCATAATACCTTACCCCGGGGGGTTGAAATCAAAGTTTCACAAAGTCTTAATCTTATTGCAAAGTTGGAAAAGAACAACCTGATTCTTTCAATAAACATTTATTTAACACCTACTATATGTAAAATTCTGTGTAAAGCACAGAGGATAAAAAAAACAAGGTAAGATACAGTATTGATCCCCGAAGAGGTGTGTTGAAGGGAAACAGACACTCATTGATTCCAGTCAAGTACAGGGAGTCCTAGGCTAGAGAGCTGCACAGGGGTTACTCCCCACCCCTTCATTTTATACTCTGGGCAGCCTTTCTGTCTACTCTCCAAAAAAATGTACAGATGGAAATAGAAAATGGTGGGAAAAGGAAAGACAGACTGGTTTGTGGAATGAGCAGAGGACAGCTGTAAAAGCTAGAAATCCAGAATGTAGGAAATTGATCAGATCTGGTTTCTTCAGCAAATAAATCACAGGTTAAAGAAGATGTGGTCTATGTATACAATGGAATATTACTCAGCCATTACAAACGATGAATACCCACCATGTGCTTCGACGAGGTATTATATTGAGTGAAGTAAGTCAATCGGAGAAGGACAAACATTATATGGTCTCATTCATTTGGGGAATATAAAAAATAGTGAAAGGGAATAAAGGGGAAAGGAGAAAAAATAAGTGGGATATATCAGAAAGGGAGACAGAACATGGAAGACTCCTAACTCTGGGAAACGAACTAGGGGTGGTGGAAGGGGAGGAGGGCGGGGGGTGGGGGTGACTGGGTGGTGGGCACTGAGGTGGGCACTTGACGGGATGAGCACTGGGTGTTATTCTGTATGTTGGCAGATTGAACTCTAATAAAATTTAAAAAAAAATAAATCATAGGGAAAAAAAGAGGAAGGGTGAAACTTAGATTCAAAGAGATTTAAAGAGCATAACCAACAGTGTGAAATTTGTTTAGATCATGATTTGAACAAATCAAAAGCTATAGGAGGGGCACCTGGGTGACTCAGTCGGTTAAGTGTATGACTCTTGATTTCAGCTCAGGTCATGATCTCAGGGTCCTGAGATTGAGCCCAGGTCGGGCTCTGCACTGGACGTGGAGCCTGCTTGGGGCTCTCTCTCTCCCTCTGCCTCTCCCCCAACTAGCACATTCTCTCTCACTCTCTCCCTCTCCCTCTCATCCTCTCTCTCTCTCTAAAAAAAAAAAAAAGAAAGAAAGAAAGCTATAGGACAGGGAAAATTGAACACTATCTGGATATTTGATATTAAGGAGACTATCAAATTTTTTAAGTGGATAATGGTATTTGGGTAGTACCCTTTTTTAAAAGGTCCTTATATTTTAGAGAACCTTACCAAGTATATACACATGAAGTAATAGGATGGCTGAGATTTGTTTTCAAATTATCCAGTATGGGGAGGGGAATGTGTCAGGGTATAGAAGAAACATGGTCATTTTCAGTTTGGGCCAGTTTGCTACTATAAGTACTCATTTACATGTCTTTGGAGCACAGGTGCGAGTTCTTCCTAGGGTATAATGGCCTAAGAGTGGGTATAATTGGCTATGGATAATTATTGAAGCTCAGGGATGATTACATGGTGGTTCATTATATTATTTTCCTTACTTTTGTGTATGTTTGAAATTTTCCCTATTAAATCAACCTGGGAATCAGAGGTGGCTTCCAAAAGGAGGTTTTAAGTGAGTTTTGAAAAGAGCTATCGAGCTAAAGGAAGGGCCATCCTCTCATCTCAAAGAACGTATAAATAATATTACCTTTCAAAAAAATAACTTTAAAAATTGTAATTTTTTTATATTGTATTGTAGATATAATAGTGTACTTAATGCAGGTACACAGTTTAAAGAATAATAATGCAAGAAGTTGCTGTGGCCAAGTTCAAAAAGGGTATTGCCTGTGTTCCCCTCTAGGATTTTGATGGATTCTTCTCTCACATTTAGATCTTTCATCCATTTTGAGTTTATCTTTGTGTATGGTGTAAGAGAATGGTCTCGTTTCATTCTTCTGCACATGGCGGTCCAATTTTCCCAGCACCGTTTATTGAAGAGACTGTCCTTTTTCCAGGAGATAGTATTTCCTGCTTTGTCGAGGATGAGTTGACCATAATGTTGAGGGCCCATTTCTGGGTTCTCTATTCTGTTCCATTGATCTGTGTGTCTGTTTTTGTGCCAGTACCAGTGTCTTGATGATCACAGCTTTGTAGTACAACCTGAAATACAGTAGAATATTACTCAGCCATTAGAAACAACAAATACCCACCATTTGCTTCAATGTGGATAGAACTTGGAGGGTATTATGCTGAGTGAAGTAAGTCAATTGGAGAAGGACAAACATTATATGGTCTCATTCATATGGGGAATATAAAAAATAGTGAAAGGAACTAAAGGGCAAAGGAGAGAAAATGAGTGGGAAAAATCAGAGAGGGCGAACAGAACATGAGAGACTCCTAACTTGGGAGACTAACAAGGGGTAGTGGAAGGGGAGGTGGGTGGGGGGATGGGGTGACTGGGTGACGGGCACTGAGGGGGCACTTGACGTGATGAGCACTGAGGGTTATACTATATGTTGGCAAATCAAACTCCAATAAAAAATTTTTAAAAATTAAAAAGCAAAACAAAATTAAAAGGCTGATATGATGATAAAAAGAAAAGAATAAGAATGAAAATCTATGACCTGCCACCCAGCCTAAGAAACAAGAAACAAAGCCTTCCAAGCCCCTCCTCAGCCTAACATCTTCCTCTCCACCTCCAAGATTCTGAAAACTCTCCTGAATTTTGTGTTAATTATTCTTTGCTTATCTCTATGGTTTTTGTCACATATGCGTTTATCTTCAACCAAAATGGTATTACTTCGTTTTGCCTGGTTTTGAACTCTACAAAAATGGAATTATACTGCATGTGTTCTCAGATTTACTTTATTCAACATTGTTTTTCAGATTAATTTGTGATTTTGTGCGTACTTGTGGATCATTCTCTTTGCTGTCCGTGTTCCATTTTATGAATATGCCATAATTTAATCATCCATTCTACTATTGATGGACATTTGGGTCATTTTCAGTTTGGGCCAGTTTGCTACTATAAGTACTCATTTACATGTCTTTGGAGCACAGGTGTGAGTTCTTCCTAGGGTATAATGGCCTAAGAGTGGGATTTATAGGTAGGATTAAGATTGCTGGGGGATCCCTGGGTGGCTCAGGAGTTTAGCACCTGCCTTCAGCCCAGGGCATGATCCTGGAGACCCGGGATCGAGCCCCACGTCGGGCTCCCTGCGTGGAGCCTGCTTCTCCCTCTGCCTGTGTCTCTGCCTCTCTCCCTCACAAAATCTTTTTTAAAAAACTAAAAGGATTAAGATTGCTCTTTGGGGATCCCTGGGTGGCGCAGCGGTTTAGCGCCTGCCTTTGGCCCAGGGCGCGATCCTGGAGACCCGGGATCGAATCCCACGTCGGGCTCCCGGTGCATGGAGCCTGCTTCTCCCTCTGCCTATGTCTCTGCCTCTCTCTCTCTCTGTGACTATCAAAAATAAATAAAAATTTAAAAAAAAAAAAAAAAAAAGATTGCTCTTTGAGGTGCTCCGGGGAAGACGGCTGCCAAAACTTTTGCTTCCCGCCTCAGAGGCTCCGGGCGCTCTCGGGAAGTCTTCGTGGCCGAAGCTGCGGTGGGCACCGCGGGAGGCGGGTTCGCGGCCGTGCAGTTGCTCGAGAGGCAGAGCGCTGAGGCAGCGCCGCAGTGAGGGAGCCCGACGATCTTACTTGCTCCTTCTGATACTTCGCATCTAGCAAGAGACCTACTGGGGTTCTGCAGAAAGGTCTCTCCAGCACAGTGTATGTGTTTTTGTGAGTGGCTTATTTCACTTAGTATAATCTCCTCAAGATTCATCCATTGTAGCATATGACAGGATTTCCTTCCTTTTTAAGGCTGAATAATATTCCATTGTATGTGTATGCCATTGTGATTTAATAGAAAATGTATAAATTGATCTCTGCCCCTGGCTCCTGGCACAGAGCTCATGAAACCCTTGTAAATTCCTAAGTGATAAAAGCACTAAGAAGATCATTGTTGATCGAATAGTTGTTCTTTGATGCAAGTTCCTGATACGGAGCTTTTAAATCCCCTGGAATTTCCTGGGTGATAGGAGGATCTTTTGTCCTAATGAGGCAACTTTGGGTGGTCTCCTGGATGGCCCCTGGATGGGGGTTGGTCAACAAAAAGACCAAGTCATGAATAGAAGCTTGGAATTTTCAGCCCTTGCCCCCACTTCTCCAGAGAGGGGAGAGGGACTTGAAAAGGAGTTAATGATTGATCATGCCTACGTCAAGAATCCTCCCTTAAATCCCAATACTTGGGGGTTTGGAGAGCTTCCAGGTTGGTGAATACATCCATATACTGCAAGGGTGATGCCCCCCCAATTCAATGGGAACAGAAGCTCCTGTACTCAGAACCCCCCCAGACTTGTATATCCCTTCATCTGGCTGTTCATCCATATCCTTTGTCATATTCCTTGATAAACTGGTAAACATTAAGTATCTCCTTGAGTTCTGTGAGCTGCTCTAGAAAATTAATCAATCCCCAGGAGGGAGTCATGGGAACTTCCTATTTGTAGCCATGTTGAACAGAAGTGTGGGTAACCTGGGGACCTACTATTTACAATTGGCAGAAGAAGGAATGGTCTTGTTGTACTGAGCCCTTAAGCTGTGAGATCTGATGCCATCTCCAGGTAGATAGTGTCAGAATTGAGTTAAACTGTACAACACTCAGCCTGTGTTAGAGAATTGCTAACCCTCACACAACTCATGTTAGAAGTGTTGTGAGTGTGGTAGTCACATTAGAAAAAGCAGGAGGAGAGGACTCGGTTTTTCCCTGTACATTTTGCTTATCCATTCTTCCATTGATGGACAATGATTTAGCTATTGTGAATAATGCTGCTTTGAACACATGGGTGTACAAATATTTCTTTGAGACCCTGCTTTCAATTCTTTTGGGTATATACCCAGAAGTAGAATTATTGGATCATATGGTAGTTCTATTTTTAACTTTTTTTAAAGAATTTATTTATTTATTTATGGGAGACACACACACACACACAGAGAGAGAGAGAGAGAGGCAGAGACAAAGGCAGAGGGAGAAGCAGGCTCCATGCAGGGAGCCCCACGTGGGACTCTATCCCGGGACTCCAGGATCACGCCCTGGGCTGAAGGCAGGCGCTAATCCGCTGAACCACCCAGGAATCAGGTTGAGGAGCTGCCATACCGTTTTTCACAGTGGCTGCACCAGTTTGCATGCCCACCAACAGCACACAAGTTTCCCTCCTCTCCATATCCTCACCAATGCTTGTTATTGTCTGCTTTTTTTTATAGCAGCCATCCTAATGGGTGTGAAGTAGTATCTCATTGTGGTTTTTATTTGCATTTCCCCAATGACTAGTGACTTTGAGCTCATGTGTTTACTGACCATTTGTATATTTTCTTTGGAGAAATGTCTATTCAAGTCTTTTGCCCATTTTTGCATCAGGTTGCTTGTTTTCTTGTTGAGTTTTAGAAGTTCTGTATATATTCTGGATACTGGACATATGATCTTCAAAGATTTTCTCCTATTCTGTGGGTTGTCTTTTTACTCTGCAGATAATGTTTTTTTTTAAGATTTTATTTATTTATTCATGAGAGACACACACACACACACACACACACAGAGAAAGAGAGGCAGAGACACAGGCAGAGAGAGAAGCAGGCTCCATGCAGGGAGCCCGACGTGGGACTCTATCCCGGGACTCCAGGATCATGCCCTGGGCCGAAGGCAGACACCCAACCGCTGAGCCACCTGGGCTGCCCTACTCTGTGGATACATTTACTCTGTGCCTTCTTACTCTATTTTACTCTTTTCATGCACTAAATTTTTAAATTTTCATGAAGCCCAATTTGGTTTTTTTTTTTTTCTTTTGTTACCTGTGCCTTTGGTGTCATGTCCAAGAAATCACTGCCAATGAAGTTTTCATCCCAGGTTTTCTTCTAAGAGTTTGATTGTTTGAGGTCTTACATTTTAGGTCCTTGATTCATTTTCTGAGTTAATTTTTATATATCTATATTATTTTTGATCTTCACAACCACTCTTGATGGTGGAAAGTATTAGCATTCCTATTTTTACAGAAGAGGAAACAAATTTAAAATGGTAAACGTCTTATGGAATGACTAAGTCACAGCATATGACTGTGGATGAAAGGCCACAGGAATGAAAGGCACAGCATAGGTTATATAGTGAATGGCTTTGTAATAGCACTGCGTGGTGCCGTATGATAGCTATACTTGTGGTGAGGCATAACATAATGTATAGAGAAGTTGAATTACTATGTTGTACACCTGAAACTAATATAACAGTGGGTGTCAACTATATTCAACTTTAAAAATGTTTAATAAAATGAGGACTACCTTGTCAAAGGCCTCAGAGATGGTAAGTGGAGGAGTTAGGATTTGAAGCCATGTCTGTATGACCCCAAAGCTCAGGTCCTTGCCCTAACTCACACAGTCAAAGCTTGGCCAAGAGCAGGAGGAAGTTATAGCCAAGTGAACCAATGTCTGACTTTTACTTGAGAATAGGAGGTGTGGGGTTTTCCCAGGGTCAGGGATTAGCCCAGGGGACTTTAGAGTTTGGCCCTGGTGTGACTGAATGTAAAGCCAGTTGGGATGTGAGTGTAGCTAAGAAAGTGGGGGACAGTGTGTGTGATGGAGTGGGGACCATCAAAGCAGAGGAAGAACTTGAAGGCCTAGAAAAAGTTAGAGCCAGTGTAGAAGGCTGTGGTCCAGATGGGAGTTTCAGAGTTTGTGGTGAAATCTTAGGAGATGTAGCAGATCCCAAAGCTGGCCATACTCATGCTCCCTCCTGTGGATCTTTGCACGTGAAATTTTCTCTACCTTAAATATGATTCTCAATGCCCACTCTACACTCCAGTCACACACACACACACACACACACACACACACACACACACTGATCTTGCCTGGCTAAGTCCTATTGATCCTTCGGGTCTCAATTTAAATGACCCCAGCTGAATCGGATGCTTCTTGTCTGTGCCCCCACAACCCTCTATGCTTAATTGTAATCACCTGACTACCCTTTATTAGCACTGAGAGCTTGCTTCTCTCTCTCCGATAATGTGTGAGCTTCCTGAGGGCAGGAACAGTTTCTTACTCATCTGCCTGTCCCCAATACCTACTCTAGGGCCTGACCCAGCATATTTTCTCAATAGGTATTAAGAAGCAGTATGAATGGAGCACTTGGCAGGCTTAGTCAGTAGAGCACACACCTCTTGATCTCAGGGTTGTAGGTTCAAGCTCCACATTGGGTATAGAGATCACTTTAAAATTTTAAATCTTAAAAAAAATAAGTGAGGATGCCTGGGCGGCTCAGTTAGTCAAGCACTCTGCTCTTGATTTCAGCTCAGGTCATAATCTCAGGTCCTGGGATCGAGCCCCATGTTGGGCTCCCTGCTCTGCAGGGAGCCTGCTTCTCCCTCTCCCTCTGCCGCTCCACCTGCTTGCACTTGCTCTCCCTCTCTGTCAAATATATATATAAAATTTTTAACAATAATAATAATAATAATCTCAGAGTCCTGGGATTGAGCACCATGTTGTGCTTCCCACCCAGTGAGGAATCTGCTTCTCTCCCTCTCCTTCTGCCTCCTCCCTTGCTTACACATACACACACATACCCCCACACACACACACAGTCTCTCTCCCTTAATAAATAAATGAATCTTTTTTAAAAAGAAGCAATATGGTTCTAAGAGTACACTTGTCATGAGCACTGAGTAATGTATACAACTGTTGAATCACTATATTGTACACTTGAAACTAATATGTATGTTAATTATACTGGAATTCAAAAAATAAAAACAGAAACAGAAGCAGTATAGCTAAACACAATGTGGCATTTTGAATTGGATTTTGGAACAGGAAAAGGATATTAGCGGGACAACTAGTGAAATCCAAATTAAATATATCATATTAATTATTATTATTAATAGTTACCAGTCTATAGTTAATAATAGTAACATAGTACCAACATTAGTTTCTTGAGACAAATGCAGATGGTTATGTAAGATGTTAACATAACTGGAAACTGAGTATAAAGTATATGAGAATTCTCTGATCTTTGAACTGTTCTGTAAGTTAAAATTATTTTTAACTGAGCCACACCTGGGTGGCTCAGCAGTTGAGCATCTGCCTTTGCCTCAGGGCATGATCTGGGGGTCCGGGATCGAGTCCCACATCGGGCTCCCTACAAGGAGCCTGCTTCTCCCTCTGCCTATGTCTCTGCCTCTCTCTGAGTGTCTCTCATGAATAAATAAAATCTTTTTAAAAGATAAAATAATAAAAAAAATAAAATTATTTTTCAATTTAAAAGTTTATTTAAGTGGCACCTGGCTGGCTCAGTACATAGAGCATACAAATCTTGACCTCAGGGTTGTGAGTTCAAGCCCCACATTGGGCATGGAGCCTGCTAAAAAAATAAACAAACAAACAAAAGAATCAGGGCATCTGGGTGGCTCAGTTGGTCGGGCAGCCAACTCTTGATTTTGGCTCAGGCCATGATCAGGGTCCTGAGATCGAGCCTCATGTTGGGGTCCATGCTCAGCAGGGAGTCTGCTTCAGGATTCTCTCTCTCTCTCTCTCTCTCTCTCTCTCTCTGCCCGTTCCTCTGCTTGCTCACTCACTTGCTCTCTAAAATAAATAAATAAATATTTTTTTTAAAAACCAACCAATCAATAAAAGATTATTTCAAACAAAAACAGGGGCACCTGGGTGACTCAGCAGTTGAGTGTCTACGTTTGGCTCAGGTCGTGATCCCATGGTCCTGGAATGGAGTCCCGTATCCGGCTCCCCACAGGGAGCTTGCTTTTCCCTCTTCCTATGTCGCTGCCTCTCTCTCTGTGTCTCTCATGAATAAATGAATAAAATCTTTAAAACAAAAACAGAAACAGTATTGTGGTTAGGAGGGGAGGCTGTGTGACCTTAAAAACCTACTTGCCCTTCCTAAACTTCCATTTTTTTATCTGTGAAATGAGGATAATTAGACTATCTCCCTTCTTTTATATTTATTTATTTGAGACAGAGAGATTGAAAGAGAGAGAGCACAAGCAGGGGAAGGGTTGGCCAGGGGCAGAGGGAGAGGGAGAAGCAGACTCCCTGCTGAGCAGGGAGCCCACAGTGGGGCTCCATCCCAGGACCCTGAGATCATGACCTGAGCTAAAGGCAGACGCTTAACTGCCTAGTCACCCAGGCGCCCCCAGAGTATCTTCTTGATAGAGTGGGAAGTTTTTCTATACATATAGATTTTATTATCTCTCTCTAGAGAGAGAGAGACAGAGAAATGTATATATTACAAACATATGTCCTTGCAAATAATAATGTTCACTGGATGGAAATTACTGTTCTAAGTACTTTACATATGTTAATTTCTTTTAATCTTCTTCCAGCCCCATGAGGTAGGATCTAGCCACAGCAGCAGCAGCATCCCCCTTATACAGGTAGAGAATTTGTTCGAGGTCAACAGGTAGGAAGTGGTACAGCTGAACCATGAACCCAGACAGTCTGGCTCCAGAGCTGATGCTTGCATTATGTTACCTCCTTTTAAGGTTAACTGAGTTAATACCTGTAGAGCATTTACACCAGTGCTCAGGACAGAGGAAGCACTGAATAGCATTAGCTATTATTTAATTACTTCTGAAAGTCAGATCTAAGGTGGGATTCTACTTGTGAGCTCCAGGATGGGATGGAGGTAAAGAGCATAGAGGTTTATAAAAATAAAACTTCAAGCCAAGGAGTTTGGAGGTTAGAAAGGAATAAGCAAGAAATGAAGACCCGTTCTTTGGCTTGGGTTTTTCCCCCGTTCACTTCCACTGCTTTTCATTCAACTTGGTCTGAAAAAGATCTAGAAGTCTTCTCTAGTGCTCAGGATTCTATTGCATTTCTGAGGATTATTTTTAATTATCTAACCCTGCAGTAGTTTTTAAGCCATCAACACTTTTAAAAGTCCATTTTTATTAACTTATTTAAATTCAATTAGTTAACATATAGTGTATCATTAATTTCAGATGTAGAGTTCAGTAATTCATCAGTCACATATAACACCCAGTGTGCATTACATCATGTGCCCTCTTTCATGCCCAACACCCAGTTACCCCATCCCCCCACCCACCTCCCCTCCAGCAACCCTCAGTTTGTTTCCTAAAGTTAAGAGTCTCTTATGGTTTGTCTCCCTCTTTGATTTCATCTTATCTTATTTTTCCCCTCTTTTCCCCTATGATCCTCTGTTTTGTTTCTTAAATTCCACATATGAGTGAAACCATATGATAATTGTCTTTCTCTTATTGACTTATTTCACTAAGCATAATACCTTCCAGTTCCATCTATGTCGATGTAAATGGTAAGATTTCATCCTTTTTGATGGCTGAGTAATATTCCATTATATATCATTATATATATAACATTACATTCCATTATATATCAGTATATATATATATATATATATATACTGATATAATATATAAAACATCTTTATATATATTTATATACATTTATATTATATGTATATTTTTATATATAAAATATATTTATATTTTATAAACATATATATAAAACATCTTTATCCAGGCAGCCTGGGTGGCTCAGCAGTTTAGCACTGCTTTCAGCCCAGGGCATGATCCATTATATATATAACATTATATTATATATCAGTACTGATATATATAAAACATCTTTATATATATTTATATACATTTATATTTTATAAACATATATATAAAACATCTTTTTTTTACTAAAACATCTTTATCCAGGCAGCCTGGGTGGCTCAGTGGTTTAGCGCTGCTTTCATCCCAGGGCATGATCCTGGAGACCCAGGATCAAGTCCTACATCGGGCTCCCCACAGGGAGCCTGCTTCTCCCTCTGCCTATGTCTCTGCCTCTCTCTCTGTGTCTCTCATGAATAAATAAATCAAATCTTTAAAAAACATTTTTTAACCATTTATAACATCCACAGTTTGACTATTGTGGATATCACTGCTATAAACATTGGCATGCTGTTGCCCCTTCAGATCCATTTTTTTTTTTTTTCAGATCCATTTTTTATGAAGCCTTTTCTGGTTGATTTTAAGTCACATGCAAACTTAAAGCACATTTTTTTAAAAATGTATAGATAATAAAAGGGAATATACAGATAACTTTTAGCACATACAGGGGCTTGAGGCTATTTTGGTACAATCACACTATTGTCTGGATAGAGAAGGTAGCCAATTTAATAACATGAAACAAAACAAAACAATCACCTTGAAGCCCCTCTTACTGGTCAAGGTACTAATTCCACACCAGCTTCTTGCCTGATCATCCAGCTCTTTTACATATTCGAAGTCTTACACGTTTCCAATGAGTATTTCTTATCAGCTAAGCCATGATTCAGGATCCCAAGGTGGGGATCACCATGGACCCAGGTCCCCCTTCACCACCCTGGGAGAAGAACAGAGGACAGAGGAGAGGCAGGTGGAGCCAATTCAGGTCTTTCCAGGAAACGTGCCTGCTGCCTGGCTGACACCCAAGACGTGGAGAAGAGGGGACTCTACACACACCAGTGCCATCCCCCAGACAGGGACATTACCCCCTTTGGCCATCACTGCCTTCTTACCACGGTGGAAGTCCAGGTAGTTCTGCCAGCAGTTCCTGCTCTGGTTCTGGTTGGGAAAGCAGCTGTCACAAGGGGGCAGTGTGGTAGTCCTCGATTTGGGTCTTGACATCTGTCGCGGTGCTGACTCCTGAAGACACCCCTGAGGCAGCTCACAGCTCATCGTGACCCTCAGTGAAAGCACTTTTTTTTTAAAAAATGTATTTATTGATGTATAGTTGACATATTGAAGTACTTTTTAACCAGTGTTGCTCAACCAGCCCTCTTGGAGCAATTTGCTGCAGCTGGCAACAGCAATGGGGCTACAGCCTATGCTCTGCCAGCCTCCAACTTAACCTGGGACTACTGGATCCATAGAGGACACTAGAAGTCGTCTAAATCAGGACCCTTTCTCATATATGGCTTTTTCTGTGCCAGACACTGTGCCAAGTAATTGGGACACAGAGATAAACCAAAACCAAAAACAAAACAAAACACCTCTGACCTCTAGTTCCTTACAGTCTGGTGCATAACACAAATGTAAGCATATAATGTGATAGGTGTTAACAGAGATGTAGAAACAGAGTGTTAAGGTGACAGCTGGCCCTGGGGAGGTCAGGGAAGGCTTCCCAGAGAAGGAGACCCTGCAACTGGATGTTTCGAGTGGAAAGAATAGAATGTAAGAGGCATCCTGGTAGGTGAGGTTGCTGAGGTAGTCTTCCCTGAAAACACAGGCTGGGCCCCAGGTCCTGGCCCCCAGCCTCTAGCACCATACCACTCATGGTTTTAGGGATGCCTCTGCAGGGACACCCCAGTCTCTTTTATACAGCCATACCCAGCCAGCTTCCAGCACTGCTATGGCCCCAAGTTGAGATCGCCAGATTTAGCAAGTGAAAATACAGGCCACCCAATTAAATTTGAGTTTTGGCTAAGCAATAAATATTCTGTAGCATAAGTAAGTCCCCATAATATGAATGGGACATACTTGTACATACTTATACTACAGAATATATGTTCTTTATCCGCTGTTCAAATTGAACTGGGCATCCAGTATTTTGTCAGGCAGCTCCACCTAGAGTAAATACATATTTGTGGGAGTAAGAGAGTGGGAGAGGAAGGGAGGAAAAAGGGAAGGAAGGGGAGAAGGGAGCTGGTTCATCAGTGGAGGCTGAACAGGAAGCCTTGCAGGTTTGAGGGAAGCAGTTAGATGTGTCAAGACCTAAAAACCACACAAAATCTGGCCTTAACACAACTTCTCACTATTTCCTTTCTGTTTTCATTTTTCCAGTTTTATTGAGACATAATTGGCATGTAGCACTGTATAAGTTTAAGGTATACAACATGATTTCATATATGTCTATCTTTGCAGAATGATCATCACAATAAGCTCAGTTAACATCCATCACCTCACATAGCTACATTTTTTTCTGCTGATGAGAACTTTTAAGATCTACTCTCTAAGCAACTTCCAAGTATACAATGCAGCATTGTTAACTATCGTCCTCACGTTGCACATGACAGCCCCGTCTCTGTTTTCAGTTCCATCTAGTACAAGATAAGCAGTTGTTCCCCCCCTTCCGTTTTGTTGTTGTTGTTGTTGTTAAGAAGTCTGCCCCCGTGTGGTAGGAAAAAAGTATTAGGCCAGAAGTCTTCATTCTCTAGTCTTTCAGCTCTTTGGGGCAAAAAGTCCCACAAAGACCAGTGATCTGGAACACAGGACCATGCTAGGAGTTTATATATTGTTTCTCTGTTTAGGTGGGGCGCAGGGGAGGAATGAGCAAAAGATGAACAGACTACATGGAAAGTGTTGTTACAATAGCTTTAAAATGTGATTCAAAACATACTTGTAGAGATGCCTGGGTGGCTCAGTGGTTGAGCGTCTGCCTTTGGCTCAGGGCGTGATCCTGGGTCTGGGGATCGAGTCCCGCATCGGGCTCCCTGTGAGGAGCCCACTTCTCCCTCTGCCTATGTCTCTGCTTCTCTCCCTGTGTCTCTCATGAATAAATAAATAAAATCTTTACCACACACACACACTTGTAACTTTGTACAAACCAGCACAATCTGTTTCTAAGCTGTTTAGGTCAGAAAACAGGTAAAGGGACTGGGCCTAAAATTCACATGGGAGAATATTTAAACAGAGACACGTTACCAACAGTCAGGCACCACTTAAACGTTGTCAATGAGGGCACCTGGGTGGCTCAGCGGTTGAGCGTCTGCCTTCAGCTCAGGGGGTGATCCTGGAGTCCCGGGATCGAGTCCCACATCGGGTTCCCCACAGAGAGTCTGCTTCTCCCTCTGCCTGTGTCTCTGCCTCTCTCTGTGTGTCTCTTATGAATAAGTAAATACAATCTTTAAAGAGGAAACATGTTGCCAATGAAAAAGCCACCATGGTAATCTCGGATGTGAAGAAAGCCTGGTTTGCACACTTCTTCTAGTCATTAACCCTAAGCAGGTAGCCCGATCCCTAGGCTGCATCCACCACTTCCCAGCTAGGGGTTGCTCTTCCCAGTGGAGGTTGCTCGTTCTCCCCAACCATGAGAAGAAGAGACCAGGATGCCATTTGCCTTAGCTCCAGACTTCCCATACTGCCATCATCCTGGGTAACCCCCGTGCCTATGTGGACACTCCTCCAAACACCAGGCCTCATGGTTCCTGCGTCTCCTTACCTCTGGGGTGTCACAGCCCCCCACACCTCACACCCACGGACATTTCTTTAGCTTTGCCATCTCTGGGTACACCTCCTCTTTTGAAATCTCCAAAATGTCACTCTCAGACTGGGCCATGACTTTCAGACCTTCCAACTTTCTCACTTTTCCATTAAACCAATTCCTTTAACTTCCCATAGACTTCCAGAATCCTGAGAAGTCCCCATTTTCACAGCCTCTTCACCCCCTGGTGACTTCCCATCCTCCCCTCAGCCTGGACTCCACACATGATCACTTAAAGTACCTTCTCCCCAGCACCCGGACCCCTCAGCCTCTTTCAGCCAGGCCAGGCCCTCCATTCCTTCCCCAGGCCAACCATCTGTCCCCCCACCATTCCTTTGGGGGGATGGCTGGCACTGAAGTGAGGGGCACACAGGGCAGAAGGTGCCCTCAGAACTTTCCTTCAGTTCTTTCACCTGCCCTTAATCAGCCGCCTCCTCTCCCTGCCCTTCCTTGGCTGTTCCAAACCTCTGACATCACTAGGATCTCAGCTTCCTCATCCACGAACTAGGGTGATGACACTTGTCCTAAGGGATGTTAGGAGGAGGAGCTGAGGTGTGTCCAAAAGCAGCCAGGCTCGATGCACACCACTGACCTACCGACTGACCACCATTTGCCTCCAGAGCCCACTGCCATCTGCATCTCTCCCTTACCCCGAACAAATGGCCTTCCCTTGGGTACCAGGGAGGTACCAGCTGTACTCCACTCAACCTCCCAACCTGGCCAGTGCCCGCCCACCTGTACTAACTTGCCTCTCATACCAGAGAGTGAGGGATCCCTCCTCCTGGGCTCAGTCCAGCCTCTCTCTGTCGCTTGTTTCTTCACATCCCCCCTTCCCAGTCTCCTCAGCTCCTCTGCCCACTCACACCCCTCCCCCTCTGCCTCCTCACCTTCCTGACCCCCCCCACACACACACACACAGGCAGATTGTTCTCTGCCCTCAGAGCCCCACTGATTTGGCTCTCCCGAGGTCAGTGGTGTTGCCAGAGCCAGTGAGTACCCCCCAGATGTCATCCTACTGGGCCCTATTTGACAGTGTGGGCCACTCTGTCCCTTCTGTCGAAGTCTCTAAGGGCCCAGTGCTGGCCGGTCTACACTCCTCCATCGATGCTCTCTGCCACCACCAGCTCATTCTGAACCAGCTCACACTGACTCTCCCCAAACATCTACGTCTGGCCCAGCCCTCTGTCGTGAGCTGTCGAGCTCTTGGCACAGCTGAGGCCAAGGACCCTTTCAGACAAAACCCACACACTTACAAGAAACGTTCACTTATTTTCACATCTCTCTGCGGGGCAAGGCACTTACCTGGCAGATAGCTACTCACTCTCCTGACCCTGCTGCTGAGTTCAAAAGTGGCCTCCACCATTTCTCAGCTATGGGAGCTGGATTAAGTTACTTGACCTCATTAGCAAAATGAGATTAATCATGGTGTCAGCCTCAATGGGTTGTAGTGAGGATGAAACAAGATAATCCACGTGAAGTGCTTAGTGCCCTGCCTGGCACATACATTGTAAACACTCACTGTGCCTTATACCCCATTGGTCAGTCTGCCTGGGTCTGAATTCTGGCTCTACCACTTCCTCCCAATGTGGCCCTGGGCAAGTTAGTTACTTAACCTCTCTGAACTTCGGTTGTCTCCTCTGTAAAATAGGGATAACCGGTATTGTGCACCACATAGGGCCAAGGCTGGACATTCAGTAAGTGGGCACATATAGCATGGAGGCGAGTTCTCATAAAGTATTAAATATTCATGTCGTGTCATCCCCAGAAAGGCAAGGATTACATGTGTGAGCCGGTCAGAGCACAGCCATCTGGACCTCGCTCCTGGGTCCCCCTGTAATATAAGAGATGCCTGTACATACGTTCCTTGAGGCCAGCCAGGGAAGGAAAAGCAACACCAGGATAACAGATATCACCTGGCACAGCCCAATGCAGGCTGCTTCAGGGCCAGCTCTTGTGTGGGGGCCAAGAGCCTGGGCAGCTATCTCCGGCTCCCTGATTTCTCACAGCTGGACATTGCTACGTGACACTCCCCTGAGGTCCCAGTTGCCTCCCCTGGACTGTCAGCATCCTGTTCTTTCTTATCTTGCAACTGTCTCTAAGGCCTAAACAAGGATGTGCTGTTCTCACTTGTAAAGAAATGATAAAAAGTTATTAACCCGTAGCAGCCCTGTGCCCTGCTGCACCTGGGAACCCAGCTGCCTTCGGAACACGTCCAACAGGCCCTCCGTGCTGCCCAGTGACCCTGCACCTCCTCCCCTGGTCAGCTTGTGCTTCCACTCCCTCCAAACCCCTCGCTCTCCTTACGCCTCCTGTCTTGCCATCTCCCAACTCTCCCCGCCGCACCCCATCTCTCAACGGCTGACCATGCCTCCTACTTCACAGAGAAAATTGAGGTCATCCGATACAAAACAATCACTCAGGGCTGGCAAATCTAACAGTATGTTCTGTCCGCATCGTTCTGGATGCATCAGCATTTGGCTCTGTTGCTCTCTTGGCCTTGACACAATTCCATCCCTTGGGTTCTAAGATGCTACAATCTCCTGGTTTCCCTCTCCCATCAGCGACTACTGTTCATCACCCTCCATTGCTGGTTCCTCAACATCAAGTTAACTTTGAGTGTGAGAGAGCTTCATGGCTCTGTTCTTGGACCTCTTCTCTTTACCCACCTTCACCTCCTTGGTGACTGCATCCAGCTTCGTGACGTTACCTACTATCTCCCATCACATTGATGGCTCCCAAATTTATATCTTCAGCCAGACCTCTCTCCTGAACTCTGGGCTCCTCCTGCTGCCTGAGAGATATCTCCACAGACTGGGTGGCTTAAACAAGAGGCACGTATTTTCTTGTAGTTCTGGAGGCAGGAAGTCCAAAATCAAGGAGCTGTCAGTGTCTGGTGAGACCTCTCTTCCTGGCTTGTAGATGGCCACCTTCTCATTGAGTCCTCACATGGCCTTTCTCTTGTGTGTGCATGGAGAGGAAGAGAGTTCTCAAGTGTCTCTCTCTCTTCTTAGAGAGATACCAATTCTATAAGATTAGGATCTTACCCTTTTGCTTTCATTTAACCTCAGTTACCTCCCTAAAGGCCCTATAGCCAATTACTATCACCTTGGGGTTAGGGTTTCAACATAGGATTTGGGGAGGGACACAGTTCAGTCCATAACAGATATCTGCCAGATGTCTCCACCTTGATATGTCCAAAATGGAACTTCTTTTTTTTTTTTTTATTTATGATAGTCACAGAGAGATAGAGAGAGAGGCAGAGACACAGGCAGAGGGAGAAGCAGGCTCCATGCACCGGGAGCCTGACGTGGGACTCGACCCCGGGTCTCCAGGATCGCGCCCTGGGCCAAAGGCAGGCGCCAAACCGCTGCGCCACCCAGGGATCCCAACTGGTTTTTTTTTTTTTTTTTGGAACTTCTTTCTGATCAGGGGCACATCCAAATGTCTGGGTCCTGAAACTTATCCAATTTGGAGCCCCTTCTCCAGAAAAAAATAACTCGAAAATAACTTCCTAACATACTACTAGAGCCTGAGCAAATGAGAGACCTAAGCATCATTAGCTTTACAGTACATCTGTTTCTGCTCTTGTTCATTCCGTCCCTCCCCACAAGCCCCTGACTCTCACATCACCCTTCCTCCTCTAGTCAATGGCAACTCCAGCCTTCAAGCTGCTCAGACCTAAACCTTTCAAGTCATACTCAACTCTCCTCTTTTTCTCTCCCCCTACATCTAGTACATCAAAAAAAAAAATCCTGCTGCTTCTACTTTCAAAATATGTTTAGAATTTGACTACTGCTCACCATCACTACCACTACCACCTAGTACTAAGCCATGATCAACTCTTGCTTGGAATATGGCAGTGGCCTCTAACTGGTATCATTGCTCCTACTGTTGACTTCAAATGTCTATTTTCAACATAGTGAGACTTTTAAAAGTGTAAACCAAATTGTGTTAGCTCAAAGCCCTCCAATTTTCTTGTTCGACAAACATAATCAAGGCACCATTCTAGACTATTGGGACACAGAAGTGAAAAAAAAAAAAAAAACAGATAAAGAGACCTGCCTTTATGGAGCTTACATTCCAGTAATGCATTCCCTGCTCAATCAGAGTAAAGTCCAAGGTCCTTATAATACATTTTCCTTATTTACTTATTTATTGTGTCTCCCATGACTACAGTGCAAATTGCATAAGGTCAGGAATTTATTAGTCTGTAAACTTAGTGCCTGGCACATGTTAGATATTTAATAAGTATTTGTTGAATGAGTGAATGGCCTTTCCCATACCAAACTGATGCATCTACCCACATCTGTACTTTCTGATCCACTTTCTCTCCTGTTACAGTAAAGGAGGTATCCTTCCTTTTATTTATGGTACAGTGGCTCTCAAACTTGAGTACACATCAGAATCCCCTGAAAGCCTTGTTAAAACACAGCACTCTAGGCCCCACGCCCCAGAGTATCTGATTCAGTCAGTCTAAAGTGAGGTCTGAGTACTGCATCTTTAACTAGTCCCAGGTGATGGTGATGCTACTGATCTAGGGACCACATGTGAGAATCAGGGATCTCACCCCACCCACTTTCTCAGGAGCCTTACACTATTAACTGTCTTTTCTTTCTATAGTTATTTTTTTTTAATTTTTATTTATTTATGATAGTCACAGAGAGAGAGAGAGAGAGAGGCAGAGACACAGGCAGAGGGAGAAGCAGGCTCCATGCACCGGGAGCCTGATGTGGGATTCGATCCCGGGTCTCCAGGATCGCGCCCTGGGCCAAAGGCAGGTGCCAAACCGCTGCGCCACCCAGGGATCCCTGTCTTTTCTTTCTAAATGTCTTCAGTGGCTACCTCTCAGCTGAGTCCTTCCATTCCCTTCCTACTGCTACTATAGCTCTGTCCTCTTTTTTTTAAAGATTTATTTATGTATTTATTAGAGAAAGAGAGGGGAGGGGGAAGGAGCAGAGAGAGAGAGGGAGAGAGTCTGCTTGTGACTCCCTGCTGAGTGCAGAGCCTGATGCCAGGCTCAATCCCACAACCCTGAGATCATGACCTGAGCTAAAACCAAGAGTCAGACATTCAACTGACTGAGCCATCCAGGTACCCCTAGTTCTGTCCTCTTGATTATCAATCATATTTCTTAAAAGTGTTATCTATACTGGAAATCTCCATTTTTCACCCTCACTCACTTCTCCATCTACTCCAATCAAGCTTCTATTCCCATAACTTCACGAAGACTTTTCTCACCAGGGTCACAAATGATCTGTGTGTCTTCAAATCTAATGGACATGTTTTTAGTCATCACCTTACATGCATTCAACATGCTGAAAACTCTTTCCTCCTTCTTGAAATAGTGCCTTCCTTGGCCTCTTCCTCTTGACCTCCATGAAACTACAGTCTCATTGTTTTTCTTGTACTTCTCTGGCTGATCCCTCTCAGGCTCATCTTCTTCTATCAAAGCATCAAACATTGGAAATCCTAAAGATTTGATCCTACATCATTTTCTGTTGTTGCTCCATATCCTTCTAAGGAGATTTAATATGACCAAGGCTTCAATTTCAAGATGCCAATATTGCCCAAATTAATATCCCTAGCCATATATTTAGATATTACTAACTCTGAATTTGTACAATGACTACCTATAAATTGACTTCTCTGCTTACTTGTCTAATAAGAATCTCACACTTAACATGACTACATGGGAACTGTTATTGTCCCACAACCCAAACTATTCCTCTTCATCTTCCCCCAATAGCACTGCCACCACCATCAATCTACTCACCCAAGCCAAAAATCATTATATTTAAATAAGTTTTTATTTAAATTCCAGTTAGTTAACATATGGTGTAATATTAGTTTCAGGTGCATAATATAGTGATTCAACACTTCCACACAACACCCACTGCTCATCACAGTGTGGGCCTTCCTTGACCCCCATCACCTATTTCACCCATCTCCCCAACCCAACTCCCTTCTGGTAACCATCAGTTTGTTCTCCCTTGTAAATATCTTCCAAAAATCATCACATTCTCTCTTAGTCCATGCCACCACCAGCTCTCACTTGGGCTATAGTTTTAGACTCTTAATGATCTTGCTACTTCTACTCTTGCCCCACTCTCCACCCTCTACCAGCAGCCAGTGATATATCCAAACACAAATCTTCCTCTACTTGCCACCTTTCCATGTTGCTCTTTACACTAGGATAAAGTTAAGGGTGTGCGCAATGGGTGCAAAAACCCACTGAGCTCAATAGCAAAACATATGTTTCAAGGCCTTTGTCATGTCTCCCCTGCCTACCTCTTCTTCACTCTACCTCCTACAAACCCCTCATTCTAGCAATTTTATCCTACCGCAATTCTTCATCCTAACACAATTCCCAGAATGCTGAGTATCCTTGCCCAGGATACTCTCTCTTCCAAGAAGCCTTTCACTTCCTCATCCACTTGGCTTACTACTATCTTTAGAGAGAGAACTCAAGGGATGGCTGGGTGGCTCAGTGGTTTAGCGCCTGCCTTTGGCCCAGGACGTGACCCTAGAGACCTGGGATCAAGTTCCACGTCAGGCTTCTTGCATGGAGCCTGCTTCTGTCTCTGTCTCTCATGAATAAATAAATCTTTAAAAAAAGAGAATGCTCAAGTGTCATTTTCTCACATATCCTTCACTTACACTTCCCCTCCTGCCTCTGTGCTTCCAGATATTCTCATCCCTTCTCTGTGATGTCACTTGCTACTCTGTATTTTATTTTTATTTCTTTTAAGATTTACTTATTTATTTTAGAGAAAGAGAGAGCAGGAGGAGGGGCAGAGGAAGAGGGAGAGAGAATCAAAGAGATTCCTTGCTGAGCCCAGAGCCTGACCTGGGCCTCGATTTCATGACCCTGAGATCATGACCCCAGCTGAAACCAAGAGTCAGATGCTTAACTGACTAAGCCACCCAGGTGCCCCTGCTACTCTGTATTTTAATCACTTGTTTTATTTCCTATTTCTCTCATAAAACTATTAGAGTCTTGTAGGGCAAGGGCAATCATGACTTATTTATCTCTATATCCCCAATATTTAGCCCAGTGCTAACACATAGTAGGAATTCAATAAATGTGTGTTGAATGAGTTGTTAATTAATTAACTTATGAACAAATTTTGACCTTGGAAAAGCAAGTTTAGGAGTAAGCCTCTTTCCAATGGGCTAAAAAAAAAAGGTACAAACCACCGTACCCACATTCCAAGCAGCAAAATGAAGGAAGGGGTAAGAAGAGGCAAAGGCTATTTGTACTTCATCTTGGAACCTGAGGAAGAAAGCCACACTCTGGGGTTGGAAGAGCATAAAGCTGGACAAAGCCTGAGTCCCTGATAACTGTACAACTACCACATCAAGCTTGGACCGCCCACCTCACCACCTTCACATGAGACCGAAACGTTAATTTCATGTTAGCTATTGTTAGGTTGGGTTTCTCTGTTACTCACAGCAGAACCCGATCCTAAGAAATAACAAAGGGTGGTTTTATTTAGGATGGGGGAGATAAGATAATGTTTAGAGCTAGAGAAAGGGGTCAATAGAAAGGGAGAGAGAGGACCCAGTTGCCCAGATTGAGCAAGGTTAATGAGGATATGGGAGGGATGGGGACACGGGACACAGATGGAGGGATTTGCTTTGGAAAGAACAGAGACATCTCCTTCTGTGAGCCCTAGGAAAAGAGACAAGAGCTAACATTTGTGAAGCACATTCTATGTACTAAGTCCTTTAGAGATACTATCTAACCTAAACCTCACAACACTTTAAAGAGTATAATTTGTAAGCTATTTGTGGTTAGTTGCGTACAAGATGTGACTTATTATTTCAATAAGAGTTCAGTTTCTATCTCACGCCGGTAAACAAGTTTCAATTCAGTCAATATTATCTGTGATAATAATAGCAAAAGACTGCAAACAACCTAAATGTCCATCATAGGGGATTGGTTAAATAAAAAAAA
This sequence comes from Vulpes lagopus, assembly GCF_018345385.1. Taxonomy (NCBI): domain Eukaryota; kingdom Metazoa; phylum Chordata; class Mammalia; order Carnivora; family Canidae; genus Vulpes; species Vulpes lagopus. Next base: position 104,819,963 of record NC_054848.1, read on the forward strand.
ATGGTCCATCCTCACAGTGGAACAGCCTACAGCAGTTGAAAAGAAGGAGGAAGCTCTTTGGGGATTGAAATGGAATTAACTCAGGGGCAGCCTGGGTGGCTCAGTGGTTTAGCGTCACCTTTGGCCCAGGGCGTGGATCCTGGAGACGGAGGATCAAGTCCCACGTTTGGGCTCCCTGTGTGGAGCCTCCTCCTCTCTCTGCCTCTGTGTCTCTCATGAATAAATAAAATCTTTAAAAAGAAATGAAATCAACTCCAAAACGCATTGTAAAATGAAATACAAGGTGGTGGGTATAACATGTTGTAAACTTGTGTTTAAAAAGGAAAGGCACGGGGGCAGCTGGGTAGTTCAGTCGGCTGAGTGACTCTTGATCTCAGCTCGGGTCATGATCTCAGGGTCGTGGGATCCCGCCTCAGGACTTCCTGCTCAGTGGGGAGTCTGCATGCCCCTCTACCCCTCGTGCTTTCTCTCTCTCAAATAAATCAATTAAAAAATTTTTTTAATTTAAAAGGTTTTAGGGATCCCTGGGTGGCGCAGCGGTTTGGCGCCTGCCTTTGGCCCAGGGCGCGATCCTGGAGACCCGGGATCGAATCCCACACTGGGCTCCCGGTGCATGGAGCCTGCTTCTCCCTCCGCCTGTGTCTCTGCCTCTCTCTCTCTCTATCATAAAAAAATAAAAATAAAAAAAATAAAATAAATAAAAGGTTTTAAATTTTAAAAAAGGAAAAGCAAAACAAACGAATATATGGTAACTCTGAAACAATACACAAGAGACTAGTAACGTATGGCTAGCTCTTAGGTTAAGTTGGGGTAGTGAGAGGGAGACTTGTGCTATGTACTTTTTGGTGCCTGTTGAATTGAAGATGATCTACAACTGACTTACTTTGCTGATTAAAAAATAAAGAACATGCCCCTTCAATAAGTAAGAAAACTGTCAATTCAGGGTTTTTTCACTGCCCTTCTTCCTGAGACCCCATCTCAGTTCGAACAGGCTTATATAGCCTCGCCGCTGTGGTGGGGAGCAGCTATTTAGGCTGGTAACAGACCAGAGGGGGATCCAGGTTTGATGAGGCCCAACTTACACAACTTGGAGGGCCTCTTAAAGAAAAATCCAGTGCAGTTGTGAATACAAAAGGAAGCACGGGGCCTTCAAATTTATTCGGGCAGACGAGGGTCCGGGAAGCTGCAGCTTCATTAGCTTCGAGGTAAATCAGCCTCTGATGCTGAGTGTATTATTCCATTGGATCCTAGCCATTAGGACTCCTCCACATCGCTCCACCGAGATAAGACCATTCTCATCTTGTTGCCAGCCTTCCAGCCGTGCTCTGAATGCGTATAAGCCTTATAGGCAGACTTTGCCAGATCTGCCCCCTTCCTCTCTTTCTCAGATAACTTCAGTGCCCTTCCCAGAGCTTACAGGGAGACTCAGCTGCTCCTTCAAGGCAGTGCTGGGAGAAAATTGGAAGCATCAGGATGCAGCGTTGTGAAATCCTCTGAGATCGTGATGACATGAATGCCCACCTGGTTGTGTTGTGTTCTCTGGCAGTGGCCAGGTACTCAAGCATCAGGGCAGAGAAAAGGGGGCTGTTGTACTGATCCAGAGTTGGGATTTTGCACAAGAGTGTGGTGTCAGGACAAGGACAAGGGAGGTCAGGGTATGGTATGGTAGATGTTGAATGGGTGGACCATGGACACCTATCTTAATGGTAAAGATAGGGACTTGGAAAAAAGAGTGGGAATTGAGGGGTGGGGTTGAAGTGGATGGAGTTGAAACCCATTCACCGTAAGGCCATGGTGCTTGAACTCACATCCCCAAGATCTAGAGTTGCATGCTCTACCGACTGAGCCGGCCAGGTGCCCTAGTTTTATACACCCTAGTTATGGGGCTCTGTCCTGCTTAGTGCAACTACTATCTCTCTGTTACCTAAGCCAGAACCCAAACAGCTATTCTCATCTCTTGTTCCTCATTACCCCTCCCATGTAATATGATATCCATTGCCATGTCCTGCTGATTTTATTATTTTTTAAGATTTTATTCATTTATTCATGAGAGAGAGAGAAAGAGAGGCAGAGGCAGAGGGAGAAGCAGGCTCCATACAGGGAGCCTGACGTGGGGCTTGACCCCGGGACTTCAGGATCATGCCCTGAGCCAAAGGCAGATGCTCAACTGCTGAGCCACCCAGGCATCCCAGTCCTGCTGATTTTACCTCAAAAAATATCTTTTTAATCCATCCACCTCCCTCCATCTCCACCACCACGACTCTACCTGGACTATTACCAGAGCCTTCTTTAAAAAGAAAAAGGGGGGGGGATCCCTGGGTGGCTCAGTGGTTTAGTGCCTGCCTTCGGCCCAGGGCGTGATCCTGGAGACCTAGGATTGAGTCCCACATGAGGCTCCCTGCATGGAGCCTGCTTCTCCCTCTGCCTGTGTCTTTGTCTCTCTCTCTCTCTCTCTCTCTCTCTCTCTCTCTCTCTCTCTCTCTAATAAATAAATAAAATCTTTTTTTTAAAGGATGTGGGCTCCTGGGGTGGCTCAGTCAGTTAAGCATCTGCCTTTGGCTCAGGTCATGATCCCAGTATTCTGGGATCAAGTCCCACATCAGGGTCCCTACTCAGCCAGGAGCCTGCTTCTCCCTCTCCTTCTGCCCCTCCCCCAGCTTGTGCTCTGCTCTCTCAAATAAAATCTTTATATATACTTATTTTGGAGAGAGAGAGAGCAAGTGGAGGGAGGGGCAGAGGGAGAAAGAATCCCAAGCAGACTCCCCACTGCGCATGGAGCTGGACGTGGAGCTCAATGCCAGGACCCTGAGATCACAACCTGAGCTGAAATCAAGAGTCAGACACACTGGGCAGCCCTGGTGGCGCAGCTGTTTAGTGCTGCCTACAGCCTGGGGTGTGATCCTGGGGACCCGGGATTGAGTCCCATGTTGGGCTCCCTGCATGGAGCCTGCTTCTCCTTCTGCCTGTGTCTCTGCCTCTCTCTCTCTCTCTCTCATGAATAAATAAATAAAATCTTTTTTAAAAAGTCAGACACTTAACTGACTGAGCCCCCAGGCACCCCTGCTTACCAGAGGCTTCTAAATGACCTCCACATACTTACTCTGGCCCCTCCACTCATTGTCCACATACAGCCAGAGATGATGCTAGCAAAGAACTGATTGGACCAGATCACTTCCCTTAATGCCTATGTGATCAAGTCCATTTCTTTGTGTGACATAAATGATTCTCCAGTATCCTCAACAGCCTCATCTCCTGCTCTGTTCCTTTATCAGTCAGGCGCTCAGGGATTGATTTAAAGATTTTTGGCATCTGCAGTTTATACCATTCGATGAGGCCTCTTTAAGCAAAAGAATACAAAATTAAGTAAGAGGCTCTCTGGGGGAAGGAGGCCCCACAAGTGAGGAGCCCTGAAGCTTAAAATTCATTAGCATCCAGTAAATCTGTTTCTAAGAACACTCAGCAAGTCACGTGCAGTCTCATAAATGCCCCGTGCTGTTTCATGCGCTTGCTGCCTTGACACACGGGACTCCCTTCACCTGAAATGTCTTTTCCCCATTACTTAACCGGCAACTCATTCTTTGCTGGCAGTGCGCTGGCATCAGATCACAAGCTGACTGTGAGACACGAAGTTTGTGAACCAGTTGCTAAACACAGCCATTATTAAAAATTACGTTAACTTCAAATTAAGTAAGCTTAAAAAGTAAAGATACTAAGTGCTCAAAACTCATCACTTCCTAATTATTTTACCACATTTTCCTATTATCCGTGTTTTGGATGCTATATATGTCCATCCTATCTGGGTGGTGGAAATATTCTGTAATGATGTGCTGCTGTGCCTCTCTTCCAAATTCCCACAGTCAACCACTTCGTATGGGTAGCTTGAAGCTGGCTGTGGTGGGAGTATTTTACAACACAAAATTCGGCAAGTATCTCAAGCCAGGGCTTTGTTTTCCCTGGAGAGCCCATTGTTAAGAATTTACCAGCACACCACTGTTTATAATCAAACCCAAGGCTCTCCTCCGTGCAGTCTTCCCTGATTTCCTTGCCCTCACACACGCACACACATGGGTGCACACACACAATCACTCTGCCCCTTCTATATCCTATATGCCACTCAATAGCATTTAATATACTTTATTTCAAGAGTTGGTTTCATTAACGGCAGGTACTACATGTTATCCACTTTTGTACCACAAATGCCTCACACATTGTAAGGGTTCAATAAATGTTGGTAGAATAAATTTAACCTGTCCGGGTTCAGTTTCTTTTTATGTCAAATGAGAATACCTGCTCTCCCTACCACACACAGCCCTTATGAGAACAAATGAAATTCTAGACGTGAAAGTACTTTGAAGGAAAAAGTGAAAAGTATCATACAAGTGCAGGGTATTATTTTCACGTGTTCATGTAGTTTAATGAGTTTCCATCATAAAACACCTGTTGAAGCATATAATTCTAGCTTTCCTCTGTTCTCTCTCAAGATGGTCTAATTTAACCCCTGGGCTCCCTGGGCCTCTTTGAACCTTTCTGGTGTGAGCCCAAAGAAACTCTTTGTTTTAATAAAGCTGACTATAAAGTATGTTTCTGTAAAGTTGATTTTGGACTTAGGAGGAAAAACCTCTGAGGAAAATGATAAAATCAGAGATGCATTCTCATTAAGGGAAAAATCCCAACTGACAATCAAAGACCCCAAATCAAGGCATTAAGATGGGTCAAGCCAGAGATTCCTGGCTGGCTTGATCCTGAGGTTGTGAGTTTGAGCCCCACATTGGGTGTACAGATTACTTAAAAATAAATTTTTTTTAAAAAGGTGGGTCAGGGTGCCTAGGTGGCTCAGTCAGTTAAGCATCCAACTCTTTTTTTTTAATATTTTATTTATTTATTCATGAGAGACACACAGAGAGAGGCAGAGAGGCCGCTGAGCCACCCATGCGTCCCAAGCATCCAACTCTTGATCTCAGCTCAGGTCTTGATCTCAGGGTCATGGGTTCAGACCCCTTGTTGAGTTCTGAGTTGGGCATGCAGCCTACTTAAAAGGAGGGGGGCACCTGGGTGGCTCTGTGGTTAAGCATCTGCCTTCAGCTTATGTCATGATCCCAGAGTCCTGGGATTGAGTTTCACATCAGTCTCCCTGCAGGGAGCCTGCCTCTCCCTCTGCCTATGTCTCTGCCTCTCTCTCTGTGTCTCTCTTGAATCAATAAATAAAATCTTTCATTAGAAGAGAGAGAGAAAGACTCTCTTTGTACTTTATTTTTAATTATTTTTATTTATTTATTTTTTAGAGTGGGGAGGCACAGAGGGAGGGGGAGAGAGAGAGAGAGAATCTTTTTTTTTTTTTTTTTTTTTTTTTAGAGAGAGAGAATCTTAAGCAGACTCCATTCCCAGTGCAAAGCCCAACATGGGGCTCAATCTCAGCTCTTGAGATCATGAGCTGAGCTGAAATCAAGAGTTAGACGTGTAACTGGCTGAACCACCCAGGTGCCCCTGTACTTTATTTTATTTGCATTTGTATTTATCTTATTTAGTAAGACCTAATATGTCACTATGTGTCAGACACTTTCTTAGTACTTTATAGATATTAATGCATTTAATGTCCATAAAACACTTCTTATTCGCATTGTATAGGTAAGGAGACTGAGTCACAGAAAGGTTAAGTAAATTGCCACTTTCCTCCATTGTAGGAAGGATGTGGCCACTCCCAGCAGAATATTACAGAAGGTTGTAAGCCCTGCTCTGGGGCTCTTCCTGCCTGGCAGGCTTCTTGCCACCGGAGGACTGCCTTGACCACCAGACCTCTGCAAGAAGCTAGCCAATCACTGGGGACTGCATCCGCTCCCTCATTTATATCTTTGATTCCAGATCCTTTATGCTGCTTGTTTGATGGTTCCATAGCAAACTAAAATACAAACAACTGGGGACCAATGTGAGTTGCTATAATCACAGGACTTTGGATTGTGCTCAGCCTTTGGGGTCTGAAGTATAGCAGGCTTCCTGGGCAAGTTGTTTAACATCTCTGAGCCCCAGCTTTTCCATCTATAAACACGTAAGTCAATGTGATATAATGGAAAGAAAAAAGGAGTTTGGTGTCAGACAAGCTTTTTTATTCATTCATATTTTTATTCACCAAAAGAATGCTTACAGAGTCTCCATAATGTGCCAGTCACTGAGTGGGGTCCTGGAGACAAGTGGTGAACAAAGCCAATAATGGGGTAGTGCCTGCCCCTATGAAGGAAGCTTAGGGGAAACAGGCAAGAGACAAGCAAGAGACAAGCAAACAAACAAATAACTATAAATTGAAATAAGTGTCACACAGTAAACACTATGATAGAAATGGGATGTGGGGATGGGGGAGGGGAAGGTCTACTTTCTACAAAGTGGTCAAATAACGTTCCTCTAAAGAAGAGACATTTAGGGTGCCTGGGTGGCTCAGAGGTTGAGTGCCTTTGGCTCAGGGTGTGATCGGTCCTGGGATCGAGTTCCCCATTGAGCTCCCCGCGGGAAGCCTGCCTCTCCCTCTGCCTATGTCTCTGCCTCTGTGTGTCTCTCATGAATAAATAAATAAAATCTTTTTAAAAAGTGACATTTAAGCCAATTTATTATTTTACTAGATTTGTGACCTCAGCCAAACTGCAGTAGTTTAAAAAATTATGACAGGCAACTGCTCTGAGCCTCAGTGGGCATAATCCCTACCTGCCAGGATCCTTGTGATGATCCAATGAGATGATGTGTGTAAAACCTCTAGCACATAGTAAGCACTCCATAAATGTGCATTCCTTTCCCCTTCTAGCTCGAGCAGTCAGTGTTCTCCTGGAAATGACTTAAGGTCACACAATCTGCTTTGGCAGTTACTTAGCTACTTAATCAGTTTAATAATCCAGGAATTTAGTGGGCAAATCAAGTCCCCCCCCCCACAAATAAAATTAGCAAAAATTATACATACTTACACTTTGGGATTGAACCGGGATGCCTTCAATGTAGGGCCTTGTCATCATGAAATCTGGATAAGCCTGCCTCTAAAATAATAAGCAGGCAAAATAGCAAATTAATGTCCTCTAATTCTGCCAATTGCTCCAGCTAGATTTCCCTATCACTAATTTAACCTTCAACAGTAAGTGATGGAAGATAACTACCGCTGGACCCTTGTTCTGTGCAAGGATCTGGCACCTTGATTGCTCCTCGGAGTGGAACAGGGGAACAATCCTGTGGAATGGAAAGGGTGCTGTGATTAACTCCACTTGCAAGTAAGGGACCAACAGAGTTTAATTTTCACGCCCAAGGTCACATAGCAAAGTTGCTAGCAAGCTCAGACTAGAATTCGAGGCTATGGATTCCTTTGCTACTATTTTCTTGCTTAGACCGGTGGTTGCCTGGGGTGATGATTACAAAATCAATTCAGCAGAACTGAAACCCCTACTGACTGGTTATCCCATCACAAGACACACACACACACACACACACACACACACACACACACCACTAAGGTAGTCAAACCTTTAAGTACTTATTGTTAATAATGTACCCACAAGTAAAAGTTTAAGCCATGTTTCAGCTATAGTCTGAAATGTGGGGAGGATCACACTGTTGGGCCAGGAAGAAAAGGCAAGTTGGTCAACTCGATGACACAAATACAATATTCTTGGTTTCTGAGGTAAGATGATTCTCAGGTTCAAGAATCACTATTCAAATATGCTTCCAATTATTAATATTAAAGATTACCAATCTCTTAGCTTGTATTTTGTCTGAACCAACCATGGTATAACATAAATCAGCACCTGAAACATTAGGGGCATCATGAAGTTTTTATCTTTAAAAAAAGTTATTGAAGATATGGGATGCCTGGGTGGCTCAGTGGTTGAGCATCTGCCTTCAGCCCAGGGCGTGATCCTGGAGTACCGAAATTGAGTCCCACATCAGGCTCCCTGCATGGAGCCTGCTTCTCTCTCTGCCTATGTCTCTGCCTCTCTATGTCTCTCATGAATAAATAAATAACATCTTTTTAAAAAAAGTTAATGAAGATACGTTTTTGCCCCAAAACAGTTATACTCATTTCCAATTATATTCAGTATAGTCAGTCCTAATCCTAAAATTTAAGAGCTCTGTCAAAATTAAAAACTTGGGGATTAAGCTAAACTATGTTTTTTTTTTTTCCAAAATTTTCAATACAGAAAACAGTGGGGTATGCTTGAAATAAATTAGAAGCAATGGCTGGAACAGCCCATTTCCCAGTCAGTGCTTCTGAGCAGCTCCTAGAAATAGATAGTAATATCTCTGGTTTGGTGGCCAAAACAATTTAAACAAATTAGAGATGCTTAAGCCTTTGTCAAATGGCTGTACTAAAATCAAATTTGATATCCTTTAAAAACCAATATTATAGATAGTAATTATAACTGCTTCTGACAAGTCAGTCGAGAAACCATCCCAGACTTCCAGCATCTATAATACTGTGTTTAAGCACAATACTCCATAAATCACTCAAAGCAACAAAAGAACAGGAGTCACTATAAAACAGATGCAGTTTGGCAACTTGGTTCTCCTAAAACAACTTGCTCTGGCACACAGTCGAAGGACTCTAGGGCTGGAAAAATCCATGGAGAACAAGAGGAATTCCTGGAATAATATAGAAGAGCCCCCACTTCACCATGAACAGAAATTATTTTATGATTCCCAAAGTGAACTTGCTTTTCCTTTGTCTTGTTAAAAATATTCACCATCAGAGGGCTGCCTGGCTGGCTCAGTTGGTAATAGAACCTGCGACTCTTGATCTTGGGATTTTAAGTACAAACACCAGGTTGGGTGTAGAGTTCATCTAAAGACAAAATCTTTAACAAAAAAAAAATTCACCATTAGATATGGTGAATGTAACTCACGAGGAGATTTTTCTCCTATTTTCCTATAGAAAGAAGGTAGGCTGCATAAAGGTGTTTCAGTATAGAAATATTCAGGCATCTACCAACACAGGAACAAATATTCTCAAGTGTAAATGACAGGAAATTGGTATTCTCAACAAATGTTGGGCTCTGTGATCACCAGGTTCTTGTGCTGTTTCTTCTACCTGTGGCTAGGCTGAGCACTCTCTTCATCTACTCTTGAAATGAGGTTCTGTCCTGAGCGCTCTCTGGTCTTCTCAACTGCCGAGGCTTCAACAGCCACCCAGAATCAGATCTATGTCCTCAGCTCTAGTACCTGCTGTCCCCATCTGTCCCACGATGTCCCAAAGACCTCTTGAACCTCATATACAAAAATGAGTTCACATCTCTCTCCATCACCTCTACCATACCACCTCACTTCCCACAACCCTCTACCTACCACCACCACCTACTGTTCCTTTGTATCTCAGCTGGGCTTACCAGAAATTTGGGAGCCATTCCAGAAAGACTGCAAGGAGTAGGGATCAAGTGTGTGGGCTTGGAAATTGTTACTCCAGGTGCCACTACATTCTACTTAGATGAACTACCCTACACTTGAGCTTAGCCAAAAGGCTGAGAAGCCATGACTTAGATGAACCACCGGCAAGATTATCCCACTTCTGGGACGCCTGGGTGGCTCAGTGGTTGAGTGTCTGCTTTTGGCCCAGGGCGTGATCCTGGAGTGCTGGGATCGAGTCCCCTATCAGGCTCCTCGTGGGGAGCCTGCTTCTCCCTCTGCCTGTGTCTCTGCCTCTCTCTCTCTCTGTGCCTCTCACGAATAATTTTTTTTTAAAAAAAAGAACGCGTTACGTCATAGGTTATTGTATTAAAATATACGCTGCTCGTGAAGCACTAGCATAGTGCCTGGCACGCTAGTCACTATTATAATGATCTAGAGTCTTCCTTCTTCCAATTATGTTTTTCTCCCAATATTTCATTATAAAAATTCCCAAACATAAAGAAAACCTAAAAGAATTGTCCAGTGAACATGCATATCCCCATCACATAGGCTCTACTATTAACAGCTTGCTCTACTGACTTAAGCATATACCCATTCACCCATCAGACAATCTTAATTTTGTGCACATTTCATTTTTTTTAAGATTTTATTTATTTATTCATGAGAGACACACACAGAGAGAGAGCAGAGAGACAGACAGAGGGAGATGCAGGCTTCATGCAGGGAGCCCGATGTGGGACTTGATCCTGGCTCTCCAGGATCACGCCCTGGGCCGAAGGCGGCGCTAAACCGCTAAGCCACTCGGGCTGCCCTCTGTGCGCATTTCAAAGTAAGTTTCAAAGTAAGCATTCATCCCTCAAGGCTTTCCCATGCATATCATTAACTAGAATTCAGCATTTCATTTGGGTTTTGGGGGGTTTTTTTGTTTTGTTTTTGGTTTTTTTCTGTTTTTTGTTGTTTTTTTCAGGTAAAATGAACATACAGTGAAATGCATGACTCTTTAGTGTAATCTTTTGGTGACTTTTGACAACTACATATACCCCAAGGAACCCAAACCTCTGTCCAGACACAGAATACTTCCATCACCCCAGAAAGGTCTCCCATGCCCCTTCGCAACTGGGACACCCTAATTCTCCCAAGAGGCAACCACTGTTCTGATTTTTCTCTGCCAGAGATCAATTTAACCTATTCTAGAACTTCATATATGTGGAATTTTATAGTATATACTCCTATCCCCAATCTTTTTAACCACAGTACATATGTGAAAAACAAATCTTACCATTGTTTTAATTTACATTGATTACTACTGAGAATGAACTTTTGAAAAGTTATCACTTGGGAATTCCTTCTTTTTAAAAAAAGATCTTATTTATTTGAGAGAGAGCATGAGCAGAGAACGGGAGAAGCAGACTCACCGCTGAGCAGAGAGCCTTATGCAGGACTCCATCCAAGGACCCCGGGATCACGCCCTGAGCCGAAAGCAGACACTCAACCACTGAGCCTGATCTGAGCCAAAGGCAGATGCTAAACCGACTGAGCCACTCAGGCATCCCCAGGGATTTCCTTCTTTTATATCCATCATTCTATTGGCTGAGACTCCAGAGACATAAGGATATGGACTTGGTTCTTGGCTTACTAGATGTGTGCAAACTTGGACAAATTACTTGACCCTTCTGCACTGCAGTTTATTCATCTCTAAACTGGAAATAATAATAGATTTTACAGAATATTTGTGTCTTACAGGATTGTGAAAATTATGAGATAATGCAGGTAAAGTATTTATTGTGGCAGTGTCGGAAACACAGAAAGTGCTCAGTGAATGTTAACTCTTATGATGATGCAGTTCTTTGTAGACTCATAAATTGCCATTCCATGCGGAGAAAAGGGAACCCTCTTACACTGTTGGTGGGAATGTGAACTGGTGCAGCCACTCTGGAAAACTGTGTGGAGGTTCCTCAAAGAGTTAAAAATAGACCTGCCCTACGACCCAGCAATTGCACTGCTGGGGATTTACCCCAAAGATACAGATACACTGAAACGCCGGGACACCTGCACCCCGATGTTTCTAGCAGCAATGTCCACAATAGCCAAACTGTGGAAGGAGCCTCGGTGTCCACTGAAAGATGAATGGATAAAGAAGATGTGGTCTATGTATACAATGGAATATTACTCAGCCATTAGAAACGACAAATACCCACCATTCGCTTCGACGTAGATGGAACTGGAGGGTATTATGCTCAGTGAAATAAGTCAATCAGAGAAGGACAAACATTATATGTTCTCATTCATTTGGGGAATATAAATAATAGTGAAAGGGAATATAAGGGAAGGGAGAAGAAATGTGTGGGAACTATCAGAAAGGGAGACAGAACATAAAGACTCCTAACTCTGGGAAATGAACTAGGGGTGGTGGAAGGGGAGGAGGGCGGGGGGTGGGGGTGAATGGGTGACCGGCACTGAGGGGGGCACTTGACGGGATGAGCACTGGGTGTTATTCTGTATGTTGGTAAATTGAACACCAATAAAAAATAAATTTATTATAAAAAAAGAAATTGCCATTCCAAATTTTTGCCATTCCATCATGAGCACCTCCTCTCTACTCAATTGTCACCTCATCAATGAGAACCCCCCTGATTGTTGTATTTTGATCTAGCAGCCAATCCCAGAACTAGTCCTTATCTTGCTATACCAGGTTGAATTGTGTCCCTTCAAAAGGTATGTTCCAGTCCTAAATCCCATACCTGTGAATGTGACTTTATTTGGAAATAGAATCTTTGCAGACATAATCAAGTTGAGATGGGATCACACTGGATTTGGGTAATCGAATGACTGGTGTCCTTATACAGAGACACACAGAGAGACACAGGAAGAGTATCTTGTGAGGACAGAGATTCGAGTGATGCATATATAAACCAAGGAATGCCAAGGCCTGCTGGCCCCTAGGGCCTTCAAAGAGCCTGCCAATACTTTGATTTTGGACTTCTAGCTTCCAGAACTATGACAGGATAAATTTCTGTTGTTTTAAGCTACCCAGTTTGTCATGGCAGCCCTAGCAAACTAATAGGTTTGCTTCATTTTTCTGCATAGCATTTACCATCTGACATACTAAATATTTTATCTGTTTCCCTTCACTAGAGTATGAGAACCATGAAGACAGGGACTTTGTTTTGTTCTTACTGATTCTCTAGCACTAAGAGAGCACCTGGCACATAATGCTCAGTAAACATTCCTGGAATGGGGGAGGGAGGAGGAAGTTTACTATTTCTATATACTAAACACTATGATTTCTGAGTTTGTCTTTTGCCTTTTAAGATTTTTTTTATTTACGTATTTGAGGGGCACCTGGGTGGCTCTGTGGTTAGGCGTCTGCCTTCGGCTCAGTGTGTGATCCCAGGCCCAGGGATCGAGTCCCGCATTGGGCTCCCTGCGAGGGGCATGCTTTTCTCTCTGCCTGTGTCTCTGCTTCTCTCTGTGTGTCTCTCATAAATAAATAAATTCTTATTTAAGAAAAGGATTTATTTATTTGAGAGAGAGAGCACAGGCAGGAGGCGCAGAAGCAGAGGGAGAGAGAATCTTAAGCGGACTCCACGCAGAGCATGAAGCCCAACACCAGGCTCAATCTCACAACCCTGAGATCACCACCTGAACTGAAACCAAGGGTTGGACACTCAACTAACTGCACCATCCAGGTGCCCCTTAAGATGATTTTTGTTGTGAGATTTTTATGTGTTCAAATTCAAAATTTTTTGTATATTTTTTATTGGAGTTTGATTTGCCAACATATAGCGTAATACCCAGTGCTCATCCCATGAAGGGCCTCCCCAGTGCCTGTCACCCAGTCACCCCAACCCCCTGTCCACCTCCCCTTCCACTACCCCTTGTTTGTTTCCCAGAGTTAGGAGTCTCTCATGTTCTGTCACCCTAATTTTTCCCACTCATTCTCTCTCCCATAATCCATTTCACTATTTTTTATATTCCCTGTATGAGTGAAACCATATGATTGTCCTTCTCCGATTGACTTACTTCGCTCAGCATAATACCTTCAATTCCATCCACGTCTAAGCCAATGATGGGTATTCATCATTTCTAATGGCTGAGTAATATTCCATTGTATACAGACCACATCTTCTTTATCCTTTCATCTTTCGAAGGACACCGAGGCTCCTTCCACAGTTTGGCGATTGTGGACATTGCTTCTATAAACATTGGGGTGCAAGTGTCCCAGCATTTCACTGCATCTGTATCTTTGGGGTAAATCCCCAGCAGTGCAATTGCTGGGTCATAGGGCAGATCTATTTTTACCTCTTTGAGAACCTCCACACAGTTTTCCAGAGTGGCTGTGTGAGTTCACGTTCCCACCAACAGTGCAAGAGGGTTCCCCTTTCTCCACATCCTCTCCAACTTTTGTTATTTCCTGGCTTAGAACTCTTAAGTGACTTCCCTTTCTATACAGAACGAAGCTCCAAGATCTGGTCCTAACCTACCTATCCTCTCACACACAGCAGACATTTTGAACCAAGTGCAGTTCTTTGGAGGAGCCTTGATCTGACCTCATCTTTCCTTTGCTTTTTGCATAAACTCTCCTCTCCTCCTGATAAGGACCCTCCTTTAGACCCTTCGAAGGCCTTCTTGCCTGCCTTGACCCCCCACAGCCTCCCTCCCCAGGGAAGCACTTCCTGACCCAGCCACACTCCCCATCCCAACCAGAGTCCTGTGTCTTGCTCCCTGCCTTCACACTTCCAGCATGGCACTCATCATATCGGTCCCTGATTATTTATCAAAACCTCTAGCAAGTCACTTCTTCCTGGACTTCAGTGTCCGCAGTTTCTGAAGAAAGCTGGACTCCCTCTTTCGGGTAAAATTTTAGCTTTACCCATTTTGCTATTTGTCCCTCATTTCAAAGCTGAAGTAAGTGGGGACTGTCAAAAGAGCAACTTCCAAGTCAACACATGTTTGAGCTAAGCCTGTGCCACACTGACTCTTCCATCTAGGGAGAATTAATGCCCACGCTGATGACCCTGAAAACCCAGAAGATATTAAACTACACTCTAAATTCAGCTGAGACACAACATATACCTGGTAACACTTCCACTGAACTTACTGCAACTCTTTAGAAATGAGTAAACCTTACGTGTTCTATGTATACATTACTAATTTTGCCCATAACTAATTATTTCAAATACCCCTTTCCCCAAAATCTCGAAACAAATGAATTAGGTGCAAAGCACTTTTGGGATCATTTGAGACTTGTAACTTTAACAAGGACAGATCAGAATTTTTGAGGCCAGAGGAGGCCCTAGGATCATCCAGCTCAACCCTGATTGCAGTTGGAGGAATGGGGACTCTAACAGGCAGAGTGGCCTACCACTAAGGAACACGGCTCCTCCACACATGCCCATTAAAAGTGGAAATTCCAATAACTGTCTGCATACTAGCCACCTTTGGTAAAGCACCAGTGAACCACTAGAGACAATAAACTTGTATTATTAAAGCGGAGGTTTGGTGGTGTTAAGGATTATAACAAATAAGCTTTAATCCCCTCTTTTACTGAGCTACTTTATTAGAGGGGAGGGAGACCTTTGCTTTGCTGCCACATCAAACTTCACTATGATTAGGCACCAACAAAGTAGTAAGCATTAGACAGCACAGGAAATATCTGTAGAGTTCTTTATGCTCGTATAATTGCCTCAAGCATTAGTCACTTTAAAAAAATCACACACACATACTTAACACTGGAAGACAGACTTTACTACCAAAAGTCTCTTTTCATTAAGATTTCACTTCATCACGAAGAATTAAAGTCCATCCCCCCCAACCACTACCTCCAGAGAATGCACTTAACCCACCTATCCTTGAGGTAGACCAGTGTTATCATCGCTGTTTCCCCTAATGAGGAAATGAAAGAAAGACCTAGGCAACTAGCTCAAGGGTAAAGTGCAATTCAGTAAGAGCCCCTTCTACTGATTAAATTGGACCCATGGCGTAAGGGAAAACTAAAGGGCTCTGAAAATTCCAAAGTTTCATGGCAACAGGAAAGAAGAATGACACAGAGAGACCCTTGAGTCTGCCAACATCTTTCCGGGGTAAACTAAAGATTAAATGTAAAATTAAAAATAGGTAACTTCCTTTGCTAACTGTATTTGTCCTAGAAGCTGACATCTTCAGATTCTTTTTAGCAGTGGTTCTCCAAGTGTGGTCTCCTGGCCAGCAGCAGCCTCACCTAGGTTACAAATGCAAATCCCTAGGCCCCACCCCAACCTCTGAAGGAGTGGCCACCTAGGTTTTAACAAGTGCTAGGGTTTAAGAACCACTGGAGGATTCAAATGGCCTCACCTAGGTGGCAACTGGCTGACTACATTTAACACTTTGTGTTATTAATCAATACTCACTTTGTCTACCTTGTGAGGTCTCAAACAGCTAACTAGCAGGGCGTAGTAATTTCTGCTCAAGGTGGGCGACCCTATAGAGCCCCCTGAGACCCAAAACAATAGGCCCACATCCAGGTGTCCAACGCATACTAGCCTCTGAAGTAAAAGGCTGCGTCTCTCCATCCAGTGGCCGCTCCACCCAAACCTTTTATCAGAATCCCAAATCGTGTTTAACAAGTACTCTTCTCTCATATTGGATCCCAAGCATGCCCAGTTCTGGAAGCACGGGTGTCACACTCGTTTACAACTTTGAACCCCTTCATATGGATAAGCACATGTACTTAAAGTGGGCACATGTTGTCCAAAATATGTTAGCCTGGCTAATTCCCAAAATTAGGTGTCTTGCTTTCTGTAGTTGCAACTTGAAAAGCAAGTATGCCTAACTTTTAAGGACCACCACTGCCACCACCACCACCACATCTTTTTAAAAATCCTCTAGCATTGTTAATCTTAAAAAAGAAAAAGAATCAATTTTTCGATTTTAAAATTTCATTTATTTTGCAAACTTGAGATCCAATTACATTCAGTAACAATCAGATCATTTACCAGAGTGCCAAAACACACACACTTCATAATTTCAAATAGTTTATTCAAAAATCTTAATAAGGTTATTTTTTAAATCTAGATACATTCCAAAATACTCATTAACAGCAGGAACTAGAGAAAGGATTTTACCATCTTACTTTGACCCTGACAGACTGTCGTCAACGAAGGTCCTGCGGTTTACAGATGGATACCGTGCAATTTTTCTCCTATTATACTCATCAAAATTGCATCGTGATCCACCCGACAACAGCAAAACAGGTCATGTTGCAATTACCAAAGTATCAAAACTTGCAACCTCTGCAATTTCAAAGAAGAAAAAGAAGACGATAAAATCCTCCTTTCTTCCACAGGCCGGGACAAGTGCAATACTTTATATGGAACACAAGTAATGCCACAAATCCCCACCCGCGGATGAATGGGCATGAAGGCTGGAGAGGCACGCCTTGAGTCATAGAGCCACCGACGGCACACACATGATCACGGTCAGTTTTGCATGGATTTGCACAGCCCTATATGCACAAGTACGCTGAAATGCAAACCTGCAAAACTAACCGGAAGCGGCAGGGTCTTTCACCAACATTCTCTCCGGCGTGCTAAGACTCGCTGTCCGAGGGTTACCGGAAGTGCCCACACTACAGTAGAGAAAAGCCCAGACTACCTGCACTGTGAGCACTTTGGTACCCCTCAGACCCCATCTTCTCTTCCGTACACGCGGCCCGCGGTGCCCCCCCTGCCGTGCAACCTGCCCCCCCCACCCCCGCCTGCTCCCCCAACACAGACCTTCGAGACTTCGTCCCATTCCAGAGATTCCTCGAGGAGAACTGTTTAATGATGAGCACGAGGCAGCCTGTGCCGGAAGGGGCATTTAGGGCAGTAGGTTCTAAGCGGCTTCACTAACTGCACTAGATGCACCTTAACACAGGTCACACGTGATAAGGAGGGTAGGAGGGAGCGCCACAGCCATCGGCAGCACAGCGACGCAGACTCTGGTTCTCGGCGACCGATCCCATCGCCCCAGTAATGTAAGAAGTGCTTGCATTGCAGTAGATCGCAGAATGCTACCTGCACTGTAAGCACTTTTACACGGCCAAGGCCCGCTCTTGGAGCATGAGGCTCTTCCATGAGCCCGTCTTCTCCATCCTCCCAGATCCATTCGAATTCGCCTGGTTAAAAAACACACACGGACACAGACAACAACAAAAACAAAAGACGTTAGGCATGGCACAAGTAAACTACTAGTTAATATTCCTGAAACAAGCTTGCCTTTGGTTTTGGAGCTGCAGCCAAAGCCTGAGAAATAGTCATCATCTGAATTATTTACACAGCATTGCAGGCAAATAACACTGGTGGGTGCAAAAGCCCGATTCTGAAGTATAAGCTGACTGGGGACTTCAGAAAACTTGAGATCTGCATCCCAGTGCGACCGCAGGGGCTCATCATCTGCATCCTGATTTTAGAAGAGGCGTGTCCAGAGCAGGATGCATGTACAAATCAGGGTACGTGCTTCTTGAGGTGGAGCCTCTACACAAAACGTGACTGTTAGATTAAATGCATAGTCTCCGCCCCCACCCCATTAATAGAAAATGAGAAATTTTAGAGCTGGTTTAAGAAACCTAGCCTCCCGCGCCCTTCAAATAATGCACAGATGGCCCAGAGATGTCACATTTTGATCTATTTCAAAGGGCTCTTGTTCTGTTTAAACATTTATGGACCCATTTTCTCCATTAAACCCAAAGAAGGCAGATTAGCTCTCCTTTCCTTCATGTCATTATCGTCCATAAGTAAAACCTTCTCCCATTTCCAAGTGCTTATTTTACCTAAGAACGTGCAGCAAGGAAGTGAGCCCCCATTTGAAAAGGGCTCAGAAGGTTCCCCTACCTCTTCCACGATGGGTTAAGTTTTGTCAAAAGAGGCAAAAATCAGAGTCCAAAATCTGTAGTAGGTTTACCAAATGAGGGAGTTTTACATGTCGGGTTGCCGTCATGGTACCCCATATGCCAGTAACCCCATCTTTAAATTAAAATTCAACTGATTCATCATCATTACACTTAAATCTAAACTCAAATTTTTTATGGGGGAGGAAGACTCAAGTTAATAGAGGGGAAAAAAAAAGGACCAGGAGTACCCTTTTTCCTCTTTAAATCGAGTTTCTAGTCCCACAAAGTTATTTAGTCTCTGCTTAAAACAAAACAAAACAAAACAAAAAAAACAACAACAAAAACCATACTGCCAACCGGACTCCTAATGCAGACTATTTGCCGACTCCACTCGGCAAAACTGCGCCGCAGCAGGGTCGGAAGGCGCGCCCGGCACACTTACCACCTCTCCGGAGTTCGCCGGTCATCTGGTACACGTCGCGCACGCCGGGCGGCCACTGTAAAAGCTCTTCGAATGCAAAAGAGAAGGCAAAGCCCCGCACGCCGTCCACGCGCGCCTCTGCGGACCCCCAGGCCCCTTCCGCGTGTCGCACACGCTCACCTAGTGCCGGGTTGAAGGCCCGGGGCGCCCGCGCCCGGGGTGTGCTCCAGCTGCTCGCACCACGCGCTCCCGTCCTCGTGCTGCAGCCGCCGCCGCCGAGATTAAAGAGAAAGAAACAAAGCATCATGGGAAACGGAGTTCTCCATTCAAAGCACCAAAAACGCGCCAAGCCCACGCCTCCCTCCCCCTCCATTCCCGGGTTGGTGGGAGAGAAGCCAAGGGGGAGGGGAGTCCTTTTCTCCCCTCCACGTGCACCCCCCTAGGCCCGTGCCCCCCCATCCTCCCGGAGCCTAAAAGTCAGCGACGGAGGAGAAAGGGGGCCCCGCTTTCCGCGCGCTCCCCGCTACTCCCCCAAACTGCACTCTGCGTATCAGCTTCTCGCAAGTCCCGCCCGCTCCGTCCCCCCGCAACCCCGTCCCCTCCCACCCGGCAGTCAAGTCTCCCCGCTCCCCGGCTGCCCCCACGAAGGTCCCCGCTTCTGCCCGCGCCCGGCCCTCGCAGGTGGCACGCGCGGCGACCCCGCGCCGGCCAGCCCGGTCCCAGCGCCCGCGCGACACACCGCCCGAGCGCTCCGGGGACCGGCGGCCGGGGGCGAGCGCTGCCTGCCCGCCGAGCCCGGCGAGGAAGCGAAGCGAGGGGACGCATCCCGGAGACTCCTGGGGGCGGCGGGCGCACGCCTCAGCCGAGCGCCCCCGACCCGACGGCGCGGGCCATCCGCCCCGCGGCCACCACTTGAGGAGCGCTCGGTGCCCTCGGCCCTCAGTCCGGAGCTATATCCCTGGGAAAAGCCCGCCCCTCCGCCTTTAATAGCCCAGGGAAAAAAGCCCGCCCCCGCCCACCCGGCCGCACAGGAATTAGGAAACGGAACCCCCACCCCGCCACAACGCAAACCCCACCGAGGCGCACTTACCCACGGGCCGGGCGGGCGCAGCCGGCATCTCCCCCGCTGCCCCGAGCCGCAGGCTTTATTTAAAGGCGGTGCCGCCGGCGCGGAGCCCAGGGCCGCGCGCTCGCCGCCACCCCGTCCGCTCCGCCGGCGCTCGCCCCATCCCCCCACCGGAGACAGACGACGAGGCCCACGGAGCCGTGGGACCGGGGTGTCCCCCACCCGGCGCGCGCATGCGCGCCGCCCCGCCGCTAGACTGAAAGTGTTCCGAAGGCCCGGAGAGGAAAGAAACACAGACGCAGCATTTCCACCCTCTGCACATGTGAAAGTTTTAACCTCTGGCACCTTGTGCTACTGTTCGGAGGATTTCGCCTTTGCCAGGCGCCCCCCCCCCCGCCGCCCCGCCTCAGCCACTAAATCAGGGCTTCTTGGCAGGCATCGCTAACGGTAGCTGCCACCGAGTACACGCACAAATGCAAGGAAGATACGGTGCAATTATCTTGCTTTCTCTTCTCATTCCGCGGCTAATGAGAACCAATTGAGGGCGGACTGCTTAAAGGCCAAAGCCCAAGTACACTCTGAAAAGTAGGACGATGGCTCAGTTTCAGAAGCACAATAAAGATGGGACGGTGCATACCAGACTTGGAACACCGGGCAAAATGCGCTCGTCACACTGTACCTACTCCACTACCCAGGCGGACACGGGCGCCGGACGGAGTTCGGGGGGCGGGGAGGGGGTGGCGCGGGAGCAAGTTGCGGCGGGCGGCGAGCCGGAGGGGCCCGGGGTGAGGAGCGCTGGAAGGCCCGCGGGGGGAAGGACGGACGGGGGTGCCAAACGAAGGCGGACCCTTCCCTCTCCACGACTGTTACGCAGCCCCAAAGCCCAGAAGAGGACAAGGGCGCCATGTGACTCTCGACCTGGTGCACAGTAGTGGCTCAGGCAAGCCGATCACAAAAGCCTGACCTCTCCCGCCCCTGGCCCGCGACGGGGTGCGACCCGAACGGCCAGCGCCCCTGGGGACTCCGCGGCGGATGCCACGCAAGCCACACTCAGTTCTCCAGCAGGAGTCACCGCTACAGGTGGGCTTTCTCCCCTTTACAGAAAACGCGCAGACCGACCTTGCCGCCCACCCCGGCGCGTCCGGTACTTTCTGGAAACTACGCAGCCCCAAGTTTACCATCCAGCCAGACCCCTCCTGTGCGATGGCACCGAATGCAATGCGACTTTCGACCTTTAATGGTAACTACTAGGCAGTGGACTGAAGAGGAGGGGGAGGGAAGGGAGCTTAAGCCCGACTTTAAGAAACCTTTTATTAAAGCAAGATAAGAACAGTACCTTTGAGCTCCAGCAAAACCAGGAGGAAAAAAGGGTTTTTGCAAAAGTGGCGCGAAGATAATATCATGTGATCCGACCCCAGGGCGTCTCCTTCCCCTTTTGCCAAACTCCCCCCCCCCCCAGAAAACGGGGGGTGGGGGAGTTACATCCGCTCCTCACAAACTATTAGCATAATTAATTGTGTCCTGCAGCTGCAGCCAGAGCTCCCGGTCAATGAGTAAACATATCCTCATCCTCTTCACCATCAGAACAAAAAGACCCATTACCCTGATTTGGGAAAATGTTCCCAGATAAATCTCATTATCATCAAAAGTCTTAATTTGACGTTCCTACTCTATGCGTCTTGGTTTGAGAGACCGAAGGGAGTTGGAAAAGATGAAATCATCCCATTAAGGGGAAACAAGCAGAAGTAGCTCCCCAAAAGTGAAATATTTAAGTAGAGGCTTTCAAATGGAAATACCATATTGAGGGATTTCACTAGCTTAAAATTTTCCAAAAGTTTTAAACAGTTCATTAAACAAGACATCCTCCCAGAGTCTTCCTACTCGCCCCCCCCAACTCCTACCCCTCCTCCCCCCACCCCTCCTTCCCTTTAAAGCCAGAACAATACCCGGAATAAGGTATTTTGAGATTGCTTTACCAGGATATTTTCTTGTTCTTAACTTTTTTTAAAGGCTTGCAACATATAGAATGTCTGGATCAAGTTCCCAACTGGCGAAAATAATTTATTCCATCTCACTACCTGCCTAACGCAAGGTAAAATTAAGTACAAGATATTGGTTATTTTAAAAACGAGGACACTTTGACACACGAAGTAATTTATTTTTGTCTTTTTTTCTTTTGAAAAAAAAAAAAAACAGTAATCATCAGCCAAAATACCTAGACAGTCAAAAAAAGCTAAAGAACAAAGCATTTCACACACACACACACACACACCCAAAAAGTCAGAATAACTAACAGCTCAAAGAAAAGCACGTGATCCCTTCATGCTTTAAAACTTGTGGTCATGCTGAGGCTAAAAGCTAAGAGCTTGTGACCCCGCAACCCCATCCCCTCCCCCAGACCACAGCCCAGGGCTTAAGGCTCCAGGCTCCCACCAGGCTCCTGCTCCGCTCCCAGTATTGTGAGACAAACAATACTTAGGCATTCTGCAAAATAAAGGAGCCACATCTCCTAGCCCCAGGCACATCATTTACGCCCAAACAGATTGGCCTGTGTGTGTGTGTGTGTGTTTATCTAGATATATCATATAGAACATATGCTTACACAGAAGCCCAGATGTTCTATAAGAATGTGTGAGAAAGGTATCAAAACTGGCCCAAGGGAGGGGGAACATATCTTTTGTGAGCCTGAGAATTCTCATCGCAATTTAAAATTCTTGCCACTATTTTGAGTTTAGAATGAATTTTAAAAGCGGATATCCTGTAAAGTAGTCCCCCCCAAAATAGAGATGCTTTGAGCTTTTATCTGCCTGAAGAGGGGAGGAGGGGCTCCTCTATACTGACCTCTAGATTTAATTGTGCCCATAGAGCAGCGTTCCCAAGTAGTTTGGATTTTAGCACCTTTAAAAATACTACCAGTAATTGACATTTTACCCAGTTGAGAAATCGTTTCACTTGATTTAGAAATAATATTAAGTGGCTCTGTTAAACCTAATGATTGGTATCTTAGAACAAAAAGGTCCCCATGGAAACCAGAAAGTAATTTAAGAGTATTATGTTCCTTGCACAACTAGAATAGAGCTTTTGTTCTATGTGTATTTACTACTTTAATTTTTTTGGACTACATTTGCAGCTAAGGCCTCTTATGCTCTAGTTTTGCCTGGGATCAAGAATGCAGTGTCTTCCTGCAATATGTGTTCTGCAACATTTGTGTAGGTCTGTGTGAGTGTGTGAGTGTACTATGCCCATGAGGCCTAAAACAAAGCCAGCAGATGAGAACTCTCACTGAACAAAATGGGGAAAGGTCCGGGGAGAAAATATTTCAAATGCTATTTTGCTATTGGATACTAGGACAGGGACTGTAATTTCATTAGATTCAGATCATACTGGTCTTCATTAACTTTGCTTTTATGAAAAACAAAAATAAATGTTGTATTCACAAATGTTTCATATTTTTGAAAATGCATCAGTCTTGTTTTGAATGGTAACAATATTAAGATTAAAAAACCTAAAAAAAAAGTAATGTGAATCTTTTTATTTACCAGACCTTCATTTGTTTATGAATACATGTCAGCAAAACAGGGGAAAAGTTAGAGTGAACAACGAACTTCTGAATGGGATTTCTTTTCAATAGCATGTACCAACATAAATCATGTAAATAACATAAACAATACATCTTCAACTAAGTAGTGTCAATGTGAATTAAGTATCAATTTCAAAAGATGTACCCCTTGGTAAGAAGCAGAAAATTTCACTAATTGGACATGCACAGTTAATACAATTTGGTTGAAAAATGCAAAAAGTAAAAATATATTTATCCCAATCTCACTTGTTCGAAGATCAAATGGCAGCAAGAGATGGATGGACTTTCTGAAAAGTGACTAAGTTTAAAATACACATTTTATTAAATCTCATTCATTAGTAAGCCTTACCTCTCTAAACTGGTCTTGGCTAACTTTGATTTTTTTTTAGGAATAAGTGTTTCATTATTTACAAACATTTCTTGGGTTTATTAATGAGTTAATCTTATTTTGAATGGCAAGAATAATTAAATTACAATAGAATGAAAGTACATCTTATAGAAATCAGATGAGGTATGTTGGTACTAACACAACATGGAACTCATTGGTTAATAAGCAGTGCTTTAAAATTACACTGTTCTGTGGATCTTTGCTTCTCAGTAGTATGCTAAAACTGTTTCCTCTCACTAACAAAGTATGTTTTACAGGTCAAATATTTTAAAACAAAATACTTATGCAAATATTGAAAAGATATAAAAAGAGCCTGCCATCCATCAGTAGAAAATTTTTTCTTGAATTAATTCTCCTACCTTGAGAATAGACTCAGTAGACATTAAAGTGATTCACTATTAAGATTAAATAGTGTTAAAGGTATTTTTACACTCTGTTTGAAACACTTTGATTTTCCTGTTTATGTGACCTTAGAAGTGGAACTTCTGGTATTACAAACCATAAAATTGCTAGCAGACTGTAATACTATAATCAAAGAAAAAGCTATAAAACAAAAACGTTTTACACACATCACTTTTTTTCAATTACTTTTCTGATTAAATTTGTCCATCTTGGCTCCGTTCTACATTTCTACATGAAAATAATCATGGTCTGGAACACAACCTCCAAAAACGTGTCACCACACCATTTGCTTCCAAAGCAAGCAAATCGCGGTGTTTAAAGGCGATCCAATGATATAATCGTTTTACACTTAGTAAGTGTGCTGTCTGAAATTGTCGCGATTAAGCAGTTAAAGCCCTGGATCACAACTATTCACTGAAAGTGAGAAAAATTGAAGTCATTTAATAGCCTCTCCGCTGGGACTGAACTAATGCCTGGTGATATCCTAGGACGACCTATGTGGAAAGAGATCACAGTGGTATTTTTTCTCTCCCCCCCCTCCCTCCTCAAAGATAACGTTTATCCTCATCTTGGTAGTTCTCAGCTAAGCTGAGAGATTCCCTTTAACTGTCTCCTGACTTGTGATTGCTGAAGGAAGTAGATCTATTGTCTGGCCTTCTTCATGCTGAGGAGGAAGGCGCAGTGAAATGTGTTGAATTATCCAGATGCCTGAAAGGACTGCTCTGAAAGCTTGGAACAACCGAAATAACAGGGCTGACGCTCACTGTCAAAGGGAATCTTTCAACAGATACAGCCTACGGAGCACATCGACTTTAAAAATGAAAGAGAGATTTTCTGTTCTCGAAACAAATGTAATCTAGCTTACTTTTGAAAGGTTTGAAAGGGTGTCTAAGTCAACAGGAAGACTCATGATTTAAAAATCAAACATGGCAGGACAGAGTTTTATTTTTTCTAATCATATCATTTATCACCCTCTTTGGGGCTCCGTGTGTATTTTTATTCTCTCAGAAAAAGGGTGATCTGTGCGTATCATCCCACACTTCTGCAAGCCCTCATGAATTAACTTGAAACTTTACTCCCTCCATTTAAAAAATGAGTCACATCACTAAGACAAACGGCTCCTTTATTGCTGTTAGTGATCCCTCTTCTATAGCTGCTACTTATTAAAACATCTTTAAGACTCAAAACGGTTTCTGCGCTAAGAGATTAAAGCCAGGAGAAAATGTGGAAATTATGATTCAAGTGTGGGTTGCATATTTGTGAAACTGTTTAGGTATCAAATTGATAAACTTGCTGAACTAAATAACAATATTATAGGATGTGTTTTAAGTATCCCAGAACTCAAGGTTAAAGAAGCAAACATGATATGTTGGTATGTATTACAAAAAAAATACTGTACAGCAACATTTAAAGCTTTTTATGTTTTTTCTAATTAATTAAGTAGACCAAAGTTCAGTGTTTCCTTGGAGGATATGAAGACTAATAAACAAAGCCATTTTAAATATAGAGTCTGCTTGTTGATTTTGGAGAAACAGCAAGACAAATAATCCCAGTGAATATCTAGGGTTAAAATATATTTTTAGAATGTAATACTTGACTAATCTGTAAATCCTTTCATATTTATTTCATTAGCAATTTTACTTTAAAGATCATTGAAACAAAAGCATGGAAACCACTAGATCTTGATGAACAGTAGTAAGGGTAAGACACACACACCTTGAAAATGTCAACAACCCCTAGATCTGATGATATTATCTGAGGCTTTCTTTAATTGGATCCAAAATAAAATTTGTTTTCTTCCTTCACATATTTTAATCATGGCTTTTCGGTTATCAGAAATACACCTTTTCTTCTGACACCGTATTGTCTATTTGGATGTTCCACCTTTTATTGGTCACTAGATGTAATAATAGCCTTATATTTATTCCTCAACCCAAAGTATTTTCAAAAATCTAGTGTCTAAGGATAATCAACAAACTAGAAATTAAATAGACCCCATCCGTTTGGTTAACCACCTAACAAAAGCAAGACCAATTTTTATGTGCCGTAGTCCCCCCTCAACTAATTACCCCCTCTTCATTAAGCTTCAAAAGGCTCTTCTTTAAATAGTAGTTTATAACATCTTTAAAATCTGCTGGGTGGGGGGGGGAGGGTGTCATATATCTACTTGATTTTTACTTCTGCATCAGAAATTTAAGTATAAAAGTTAAGAGGATACATTTTATATTTTGGTTCCTTAACAAAGTGTCCTATTTACACTTGTTTTGCTCTAGAGTTCCTTGGTTTCTTGCAATTTCAACTATTTCATTTACAATTCAAACCCCACCATTCTTAACCTAATCTCTATACTTGATTAAACTCCAGTAACAAAGTTGCGAATTTACACAAAAATCTTAATATTTAAGATCTAAAGCTCTTAGCAAATTAATTCTAAAATTATTTCTGCTTGCTTTAATACTATCATGTATTTGCAGCCTCAGAAGTTAACGCCAGTATTTGACAGACTGGCACAAATCCTGAGGGTGGTGGTGGGGGAGTCCCAAATTCCAATTTGCCTTTCATTTTGCCTGACTCCTGGTCAAATTCTTACATCCTTTTGACACGAAGTTTATGATGAACTATTGTATGTAACAGCATTAAAGCTTGAAATGACATAGCACAATAGTTCTTAAAGAATAGTTGGAGCCGATATTTTAGGTCAGCAAGGTCCTTAGTAGGCATCTAACCCAATCGCTTCATTTTACAGATGAGGAAACTGAGCCCCCCGCCTCAATAACTTGCCTGAGATGATCACTAATCTTCACCCTGCCAGAATAAAGAAAACCACTATTTTGGTCAATTCTGAAAGAAACTTAAGTAGTCCTTGGATTATTTTCAAGCTTGATTGTCCCATACAGCTGTTGCCAAGATTAAAATGAGATCATATGTGAAAGTGGCAGAGCCACCACAATGTGGTGGTACTTGGGAGCACCTCACCAATGATCTTCCTTCTTTGCACTTTGCTGCTGATGGCCTGTGCCTATTTTTTTCAGACTCTTTCCCAAAATCCTGACTTCTTACTGCCAAGATCTGGAGCATCAGAGCAAGCCACTGAAAGAGGGTTTGGGGAGGCTGATGCTACAAAAAATGCAACAATCTAGTCATCTTCTGTTCCAACTACAATCTAATGATACCAGCTGAAAAGACACATAAACTACCAGCCTCTTACTCAGATGTTCCAGGGAACCTGGCTGCCCCACGGGGAAATGGGTACAGACTTTCTCAACATCCCCCCCACACCCCTGCTCTGGGATCCCAAATCATGATACCAGATAACGACCATTTGAACATCCAAATGCAGCTTTTTCTGTTTAAATTCCTAACCTGCAAACTGAATTGTTTCTGATGTTTGCTTCTTAGATTTTTCTTCAACTATGTAGCTGAAGAGGAGACACACTGCTGGTTCTCTCTCAGATGGCTTTATATGTCCTAGCTTGACATTAAAAGAGCTGTTAATATTGTATAAACTGTTATACCATCTGTGTTATAATTCTGCCTCATCAGGTTTTATGGAACGCCCCCCCCCCCATTTCCTTCATTCCACCAGGCATGTCATCAAAGGAGAATAAATTAAGTATTGTGCCAGAAAATGTGGTCTACTTTCTAAAAGGCATCTATCTCTAGCTTTCAGAAATGCCTTTTGGAATGAGCAATGTGGAAACAGTGTGCCCATTGTTGTATAGGAATGTCATGAATTGGATCCCCACCCCAGCCTTTTATAGAGAAAAAGAATAAAAAGCGTTCATCTGAGTTTAAAATTATCATATTTTATAGCATATGCTAACATGCTAATGAGATGAGGTATTATCACATCTTCACTGAGGCCACGATAGATAATTGAGCTTTGTCCATCCGCCCAACTGGATTGTAAACTCTGGGATGGGGAAGACAACTTCAACTTTATAGTTTTACGAGCCCCCTTTCAGAACGTGTTGACACTTCCATTGTCGGTCTAGTGGCTAGGTTGAATATTTGTATTGGGGGATATCAGATATGCCACCTCTTTCCCACTTGGTAAATTCCATTTCAACCCTAAGTGTTTACTAGCAACCAAAAACCGTGTGCGAGGTGCTAGATAACATGAGCGATTCTTAAACTTGAAAAATATTTAACTGAGAGTTCAAGCCATGTTCCCCTAGCAAATAAAGACAACTCTAGGGGAGTATCTCGGTAAAGATTTAGACAGCTCACAGAGAAGTTCCTTTTGGTGGTTTGGAATAGAAAGGGGTAGAAGATTAAGGGAAGCCAGTTCAAAGTGTAAGAGAGAGGGTTTTGCATCTCAAAGAGGGGGAGGGGGTGGGAATCTAAGGAGACCGGGGCTGGGATTTTGGGCCTTACCCTTTCCACTGACTGCCCTGTGAGCTCCTTCTCCCCAAACCACGTGGTGGTGTTGGAAGGGACCTGGAGAGGGAGGGTCAGGGGATTTCAGGTTCAGTCTGTGCTCTGTCACTAACTAGCTGAATGACATTTAAGCAAATCACTTACTAGATTACCTCTGAGATCTCTTCCCACTCCATAAATCTTTGCTCTTGATCTCCTTCCCCCCACCCCTTCTTCCTGCTCTTCCTTTTAACTGCAATAATAGTAATAATGAATTAGTTACCTCTGGAGAGAGAGCCGAGATGGTGTGTGGAGAATGAATGGAGACTCTGCCTTTTTATCTCTGCCTTGAACTTTTTTCCTTTATTTCCGTGCATTTGCGGTATTGATTGAATTACAATTTCTCAGAAACGTAAGGCACTTTATTACATTTAAGTGTTCAATAATCTGCCCAAAATGTTCCTCTCTGAGGGATATAAATGTTAACACAAAACATTTGGTCACTAAGAGGGCAGTAAATCAGGGATTCGTATGGACTTATTCCACGTAGACCTACCATGTAGGAAAATACTCCACAAGAGTGAACATTGGAACCCGGGGTTCCTGGTGCATTTTACTTCATCTTTTATTCTATGGATAAGAGTTTGCATTCATGCAAGTCAGCAGAAAGATTCCAGGAGCCCCTTTGACTGTGACTGTGCCCTAAGTGGATTTGTACTTTACCTGGTGATGCGGACACGACAGTGGCAGCGATTTGGGCACATCAGTGGCCTCTGGATCTTCTTTCTCTCTCTTTAGGGGCCATTTGGAGTTACACCTCCTGCAGAAAGCCTTCCTGGTAAATCAGCACATGGTGATTTATGCTTTCTCTGATCCAGCAGGGCCCTTCAATTCCATTTTGTTTGAATTGTGAACTTGGGGGCATTTAGAAAGAGAAGAACGATTTGTGGTCTGCTCCAGAGTGGGGCAGTTTTCAAAGCACATCAATATACATAAATTATTTTGTCTGATCTTCACCTGAGACCTCGGAGGTAGATGGTTGAAGTTATCCCTATTTCCACTGGCAGAAAAAGTGACCTACAAATGCTACCATTCCATGCAATCTATCTTTTGGATGTATCACATTCACGAAGCCTGCGCCTGGTTCCCACGTAGCCCCTGAGAAATTATTGTAGCTGCTCTCTCTCCTCCTTCAGTTCCCTCAAAGAAGGGATACTAGAACCCAAAATGCTAAGTATTTGGTGATTCTGTAGCTTTATCATTCACCAGCAGAATAGCCTGGGTAGGTTTTCCACCTGAACTCAAAAAAGATTTAATAATTCAGACCCTACCACCTCAAAAGACACTCCAGGTTAAGATAGGATAAATAATCTGTAACATCGGGGCACCTGGGTGTCTCAGTTGGTTGGGTGGTTGCCTTTGGCTCAGGTCATGATCTCAGGGTCCTGGGATCTTGTCCTGTGTAGGGCTCCCTGCTCAGCAGGGAAATCTGCTTCTCCTTCCTTCTCCCCGCTTGTGCTCTCTCTTGCTCACTCTGTCTCTCTCAAATATATAAATAAAAAACTTTAAAAAAAATCTATAACATCGATTGAAGGCTTACTATGTGCCAGGCACTGCTCTAAATATACAAATACCTCATACCATGACCATATTAGATAGGCAAGTCATTAGTGTTATCCTTCTGCATCAGATGATGAACTAAGGTCCTAAGAGGACATGATGGAACCTGAGCTCCAAGCGAGGCCTGTCACTCAGCACCGTTCCAGAAATCTCGATTCTCACCACAAGGAAGACATAGCAAAACCATGGTGGGTGCATTTGGATTAGTAAATCAGAGCTAATCACAGCATCAGTGTCAGTGATAGAATGTGGCTTCCTTCAGAGATTCTTAGAGGAAGGGAAACAGAATTTTCTGGAACAGAGTCACATGGCAGTTTACCCACCAGTGAGAAACTTAATGAGAAAGAGGTTTTTTAAAAAGATTTATTTATTTATTCATGAGAGACACAGAGAGGCAGAGACATAGGCAGAGGGAGGAGAAGCATGCTCCATGCAGGAGCCTGATGAGGGACTCCATCCTGAAACTCCGGGATCACGTCCTGAGCCGAAGGCTCAACTGCTGAGCCACTCAGGTGTCCCAATGGGAAGAGTTTTAAGGACAGTGACAGTCTACTCCTTTCACACTATGGAGCAGTGCTGTCCAATCACAAGCCACAAACGTGATTTAAAGTTGTCTTGTAGCCACAGGACAAGAGTTTCAAGAAAGGAAGAAATTAAGTTCAATAGTATATTTTATTTCACCCCAAATAGCCAAAAGATATTCATTTAAACATGTAATCAACATAAAAACTATTAATGAGATGCTCTACTTTGTTGGTATTAAGTACTTCAAATCCCAGGTGTATTTATACATGCTGCACATCTCATTTCAGACTAAACACATTTCAAGTGCTCAATAGCACCTGTGGCTAGCGGCGACCACATTGGACACAGAGACTTAGGGGATTTGTGCTGCCTTCTGGCACCGGCCACTCTATTAAT
Organism: Vulpes lagopus; assembly: GCF_018345385.1. Taxonomy (NCBI): domain Eukaryota; kingdom Metazoa; phylum Chordata; class Mammalia; order Carnivora; family Canidae; genus Vulpes; species Vulpes lagopus. Next base: position 104,850,937 of record NC_054848.1, read on the forward strand.
AGCACCAGCTACTCTGTCTCCCTTTCTTATTCATCATCCGCAGCGCGGCTGTTAGCTGTTAATATTGCTCTGCCAATGTTTCCAGGTCATCCAGCCATTTCTGCTAATAAGGGGTTCGCTCCATATTCCTCTTGTGATAACCCCTAACATTTATTGAATATGTATTATGTGCTAGGCATGCTTCTAAGGGTTTTTGTCTCATATAGAAAGTCATAAAATCCTCACAGCAGCCCTACAAGCTGATCTTTTTACCATTTTCCCACTTCCAATTGAGGAAACAAAGGTTATTTAACTGCCCAAAGCCACACAACTGTTAATGAAGTGGGGAGCCACGATTCCAACCCCATAGGCTTGACCACTTCTTCAGCCCACCCCAACCCCTCACTGGGCCTGTGCTCTGGAACCAGGGCCACAGACAACCGGCTAGGTAGACCTTCATCTGAGTCAGTGACAACTTGGTCTCAGCTCCTCCCGCTCCCCCACCCTCCAGACCTGGGAGGAATCTGGACACAACTTCTTCCTCTCTGTGGTAGTTGCCCACAGCGACTAGTACATAGTGTATATACAGGGTTTGTGTCTACCTGTGTGGGTTTGTACCTATACACACACACACACACACACACACAAACGCACACCAATAGAGGGTGTTCAAACACAAGCTATAGAGGGTGTTCAAAAAACCATAGAATTGTAGAGGCAGAAGGGACCTTAAACACCATCGGATCAAGAAAAGAGGCTTGCTCAAAGTTACACGCTTTGTTACATCGCACATTACAGTTACATCGCGCATTAAAGAGGCTTGCTCAAAGTTACACGCTGAGCTAGAACCCAGATACACTGACTCCAAGTAATTTAGTATCTTCTAGATATCTCTTAGGGTAGCCCTTGCTACTTGCGATGCAGGAGCTGCCACAGTGTAGCAAGTCTGTTCTCACCAATATACACTTTATCAAATGTTTGTCTTCTTTGCCAAATGCCATGTTTTCTCACGGCCCAATTTGCAAAAAGCATTTACCCTTTATAGAAATTTAAAATTGGAGAGCCCAGAGTTAAAGCGGATTCCTTTTGCCTTACCTTGTTCGTGCCTTTGGTTAAGCATTTACATTGTTTTCTAAATGCTTCACCACGCCAACGACGTATTAAGTTCTTTAAAGACCATAAACACTTATTAGAATTCCTACATGCCACCGAATTCTTGAGAATAAATGTGTCATTAGCAAAATTGAAATTGTCCAATTAATCTGTATGAAGAGGTTGTGTTTAGCCCTTTCGTTTTAAAGATTTATTTTTTTTAATGACGTTAAAACGGGCTACTCAGAAAGCATTGTTACCAGCTTGACCTTTAGGATTAGTGCAGGTCATCATTTCAGCCAAACAGACAGCAGTAACATCTCACAAAGATTCTTTCTTTCAGCAACAAACCAGCCACCACTCTTTCCTCGGATCCTTCTATTTCAAAGTGGAAAACTTGACCATAGTTTAAATGTTGAAATGTTTCCCACTTAAGCCCAAAACATGCTTGATTTCGTTTTTTTTTTTTCTTAAGAAAAACCCGGCTTTTATAGATTATGTTTCAAAGTGGAGATGGCTGTGAAACTTGACCTCAACCTGACTTCTGAAAAGTGCTCCAAAAACTGTTCTTCTAACAAGCATGATGAGAGTCTGTTCTTTAATGATTTTTTTTGCCTGCCTACATAATTTATTCTAAATCATTAAAAAATCAAAATAGTTTACATTAAATAAATCCTCCAGTATGAAAGAGGACGGTTTCACCCATTGTTGGATAAAGACTGAGAACTCTACAGAGCTAGTCCCGGTGTAAAATAGTGTAGTGACAGCTTAATTCTCAGGGGCTGTTACTTAACAGAACTTTAAAAGAAAAATGACATATTCTTGAATTATTTATAAAATCATGCAAAAAAATCCACTTTAGGGACCATGGGAAATTAATTTTGTTCTTACTTTTAACATTTTCAGAGCCTACCTCAGTGAACAAAATGCTAAGTACAAAAACACATGAATTAACATTTAGGTGGTTGAGCAAGACTCCTGGTTTTTGTTTATTACTCTTTGATTTTTTTTTTTAGTAGCTCATTGTAAAAGCCCTGGGGCACACCTTCAGAATACATGAATAATGTCAATAATAACTAATAGAGTCTGCTATGGAAAATACTCTGTTTTCAAAACCACAGGTTAGTTCCTGGAAGTCAGCCGGTCCGAGAAAGGATGTGGTATAGCAGCAAGTTGTGCAACAAAGGAAAGAGATCTGGTGACTTCTGCCTCCCAGAGGGTGGAAATCGGAAAGAACTAGACTGAAATAGCTCCTTCAGAAAGCATCGAAGGTGAAGAATTCATCACATTTTGAAAAGCTTCACTAATCACTTTTGGGAAATCAGGTGAGAAAGGAACTCATGTATCAGGGTAAAAAGATGAAAATAAGTGTTAACTTTGGATTCAACAGATCAGTCTGGTTCGTTTTGGTTGTTAGACGGAAGGCAAGGACACCACTTTTTAAATGAGCCCCCAAATCCCATTTCTCATTGTTGCAAACTGACCGAGTCATTGTAATTCACCTGGCTTGAAAATTTCTGTGCAGTCTTCATGTTCTGTAGCCAAGTAAGTTCCACAAAATAAACTCATCGCAGGCGCAGGAAAAGCAGCTCTTTTGCAAATACCTTGTGATCAGGCTCTAGGTCACGACCTGGGTCTTGAGAAACTTGAGTTAGTCGATGTTAGTTTTTCTTAGCTCTTTGTTTACCCTGGACTTAGACATTTTGTATTATTAAAAACCTGTGGCTTTTAAGGACATTCTATTTATCTTTCCAGGCTTTTTTGATGGAAATGCCTGGATTTTCTTGGAAACAGGGATTTTATTGTGGATTCCTGGTGCCCCTTGGAGAGGCTTATTTTTCTGGACAATAGTTTTCCTTAGTGTCACTACTCTTTTCACCTCCCAGTGGTCACGAGCTCCCAAGGTCGGGAAAAGTGCATCCTTTTGTTCTAATGAATCTGAAATTCCATTTTAAAAAAGTCCTGTGAGAGGGGTGCTTGGTTAGTAACTTAAGGCATATTTCCACCGCACGAAGTATCCAGAGGGATAAGATACTTCAAGACATGTGGAGAAAAAGAAAATCCAACTCCATCCAAGTCAAAGAATTTAGCAGGAGGCTTCATAGTTTGATTTTTGCCACTTAAGAGTTTTAATCTTTTCTTGTCTGCACTTGAAGTGTGTTGTACAACATAGACGTGCTCGCCTAGAATAGAACCTGGTAAACTTTGCATAAATAAGTAAATTACCATTGCCTCTGACAGTACGTGGGATTTTCATGGTGTTGAAAAGTTCTGTTGCTCCAGACTGCATCTCGCCCTCACTATGGCAGAAACACGACGACGTTTTGTGCGCTCCATGGTATTTTCATCAATGACGTCATCTTTCAGGGGGAAAGTGAATAAACATGTTTCCTTCAAAGCCACACCTCTAGCCAATAGCCACATGGGGCTCTTTTGTATTTACAGTTTCGTCTAGTTGCTCAGTCTCACTAGCCACATTTCAAGGACTCAGTAGCTACCTGTAACTAGTTGCTTCTGTATTGGACAGTGAGGATACAGACTATTCCCATCATTGCTGAAAATTCTGTTGGACGGCATTGCTTCAAAGGGTGATTATTCTTTGACATGAATCTTAGTACCTGGCAGCAGAAAATGCTGATCATTGTTGTAGCTCACCATTCACAGAAGCCCAGCTTTCTGGAAGATGAATGGTGTCTCTTCTCCCCAGTCACATTGTGGAGAAATCCACTGAGGCTGGTAATTTGGTGTGATTATTAAGAATTCTGAAAATTTCCCTCAAGAGTTGTTTGATACTCTACACTGTAATTAAAAACAAACAAGCAAGCAAAACCCCTTCAGTGCCTCCATGCCATCCAGCTCTGATGAAGCAAAAGAGAAACGTGGCTTCCTCTGTTTCTTTTCCCAGCCATGCTATGCAGAACCCTGTAGAAATTGTGTTTATGCACATGGACATAGAATCTTAAAAAAAAAAAAATGTTGTGTCGCATAAATAACTGTTCGGTAGCTCGGTTTTCTTTTTTTTTTAAGATTTTATTTATTTATTCATGAGAGACACAGAGAGAGAGGCAGAGACACAGACAGAGGGAGAAGCAGGCTCCTCACAGGGAACCTGATGTGGAACTCTGTCCCTAGACTGGGATCATGCCCTGAACCGAAAGCAGATGCTCAACCACTGAGCCACCCAGATGGCCCCAGTAGCTTGGTTTTCTATGCTTCCCAAGTCTGTGGTCCCTTGGATTCCAAACAGGTCCATCATCTCTATGGCCCAACTGGCTCGCTCAGGATGCCTTGAATACATCTCCTGCTTTCTTCATCTCTTGCCTTTGCTCACGCTCTTCTTGCCAGCTAGAGCCTTCTCTCCACTTCTTCCTTTCTGAGACCTATCCCTTCTCCAAGGCCCTTTTGAAATGGCTGGCACCTCTCTCAGGTCCCTCCAGTGGAAGTGATCGCTTCTGTCACTACATTTTAACTGCATTTGTAAATAAGCGTCTCACCTCCCTTACAGGACTGTAAGCTCCATTGGCACGAAGATCTCGGTCTTCGTCTTCACTGGATCCCTCTGTGCACTGGGCATGGAGCTGATGCTCTAGACATGAAAAATGCTACCAGTTCCTAAACAGACACACAAGATCTCTCGAGCTGCAATTGCCTGGACAAACCAAAGGCGGTAGTGTGGTCCACGTGGCTTTCCAATACATGTTAGCAAATATTTCACCCCTGCCCACTCATTCTGGCTCATGTAATGTTAGCATGGTGACGCCGACCTACAGTGGCGTACTCCTGTGAGCTAATGAAGAAAGAACTGGGGCTGCAGTGGGATAAAATCTGGCTCTAGTCACATCTAGATTGCATTAGCCCTTGACAAGATTAGCATTTATTTCAGGGGGTGGGAGGGATGGAAATTGGTGTACTTTCTGTGGAAGGCAATTGGCAATTTGGTAAAATGAAAAGATGGCACATGTCATTTCACTTAGAGGAATTTATCCAACAGTCACACCCCCACCTATATAGAGGCACGTTTATGGTTTCCTGAGGGAAGTGCACCACTCTGTCTAGGGAGTGCTCGTGCCAAAAGCATTCAGTCTGGACCTAATGAAGTCTCCTGATCAAACCACCAGGCTGCAGGAAATACAAGAGAGAGAACGTGTTCAGCAACACCACGAAGTGCAGTCAGCAAAACCCTGAACGGGGGTGGGGGGGCTCCTGGGGGGCTCAGTCGGTTAAGCGTTGTTAAGCGTTGGGTAGCCTGCTTCTCCCTTTCCCTCTGCCTGCCTCTCCCCTGCTTGTGCTTGCTCTTTCTCTTTCTCTCTCTCTCTCTCAAATAAGTAAACAAGTAAATAAAATCTTTTAAAAAACACACAGAATGTGGGTAACTGTAGGATGAACAACCCAGTTTTGCCCACAAATAAATCCCTAGGAAAAAAGGGGAGAAGGGTTTCTAAATTAAACTTAAGAGGGTTAAATAAATAAATAAATAAATAAATAAATAAATAAAATAAACTTAAGAGGGTGACTTAAGAGGCAGGTCAATCAAATGCAATCTTGTGGACCTTATTTGGATTCTGACTTTTAGCAAATTAGCTGTAAACAACTGTCCATAGAGGAAATGGAACACCACCAGCACATTATCGATAGCAAGAGAGTATTGTTAATTTTTTAGGTAGGGTAGTGATATGGTTTTATTTTAAGAGCCCTTATCTTTCCAGATACATAACAAAATATTTAGGGAAGAAATTTCCCTCAAAATAATCTGGTTAGGGCAGTGGAGGAGTATAGACAAAATACTTTTGCCCCTGTATTGTTTATTGTTAGAGAATTGGGTGTTCGGTACATAGGAGCTCATTGTGCTGTTTTCTCTACTTTTGTGTATCTCCTACACTTTCCTTTTTTAAAAGAAGGAGGTGTGATGTTTTATGGCAGGATTGCTTATAATAGAAAAGAAACCCAGAAACAACCTGTATATCTAGAATAAGGACCGATTCGATAAATGAAGGTACAGGGGTGCCTGGGTGGCTCAGCTGGTTAAGTGTCTACCTTCGGTCATGATCTCAGGGTCCTGAGATGGAGCCCTACATCGGGCTCCCTGCTTGTAAGGAGCCTGCTTCTCCCTCTCCCTCTGCCTCTCTCCCTACTTGTTCTCTCTCTCAAATAAATGCTTTAAAAAAAATAAATGAGTGAAGGCACAGTCACACAGAGAAATACTATGATGTCAAAGATAAATAGATCAATTGATTGACTTCCTGCTATGGAACAATCTTCAAGATATAACAAGTGAGAAATAACATGATCCCATTAATAAGATGATGCCATTTATGTAAAAAAAAAAAAAGGGGGGGGGTGGACAAATACACACATTTGTGCATGTACGTATACACGTTATTCCTAAAAAGTATTCATGAGAAATCGCTAACATTGGTTGGCTCGGGAGAAGGGCTTGGGTGTTACAGGAGGACGGGGTCAGTGAGAGGCACTAGCTACTTTTCTAGTTTAAAATGTACTTTTCTTTTTTTTAACACTTTAAAGTATGGCCCAGCCCAGCCCAGTAGTTAAGAACTAAACTTCTTGAGTGGACTCAATGCTCATTGACAAATAGATGCTAGAAAAATGTCTGCTAACTGCTGAAAGCATGGGGGTCAGAACACATTTTGAAATGATCTGCAAATTGGCAAGCATTAATGCTGTCCTCTGTGTCAAAGGAAATACACGCATTTCTCACTCCCAAACGAGAGAAACATTCCTATTTGGAGGTTCCCCAGGGGAACCTATGTTTATAACTAAACACATGTTTTCAAGGGCTACAGAGCTGCAGAGGAAATTTGACCCTCTAGAGCAGTGGCAGAGATAATCTGAAACAGCAGATAATCCAAACCTCATAATATTTTGTTTTGAAATGCACAATATTATTTTTAGAAGCAGGCCATCTATGTTCTTAATTATGTTTTGCTGAGGATCATAGACAAATTAAAGTGAATTTGTAGTCTCTGCGCACGCTCCTCTTCCCCACCAACAGAAGGTGGTAGGAGACGTGGGCCAGAAATATGCCTTGTGGTAAAGGAGATGCTGATGACCCATAGCTGGCTCAGGAGGTGGGGACTGCGGATTTTTATTTCACTTCCCGCCACCATGTAGATATTCCGCCTTTGCCTTCATATGACCTCCCCTCCAAAGTCTTTCGGAGAGCATTCCATCTAATTTTCCTTCCAAACCAAAGTTTAAAATAACAATACCAATCTGTAAGAAGAGAAGAAATCATTAGCATCCTTTCTATTTGTAAAGGAAAAAGATTAGGGTATTTTTCAATTAATATGTTCCACATGGACAGCTCCATTATTCCTGCCTAGTGAAAGGTGAGTGTCCTACACACCAATTCCTCTAGGTATACAGTTTAACAAGTAGGGCAGGGGCCTTAGGTAGACAGCGTGGAGAGCCATACGTCTCTGGTGAGAGGGCATTGCTTCAAGCAATTTTGTCATTTTCCCCGTTTGGTGGTGGCGGTTGGGGATAGAGCTCATGGAAAAAGCAAAAAAGCTGTAAAGGCCAGAAATGAAATCTCTGCTCCCGATCACTGCCTGCCTGACGTGGTGCCAGGCGCTTCTAGACAGGGCACCGCCGCGTTTTCCTCCCAAAGACCCTGGGAAAGAGGTGAGGGCAGAGCAGCTGCCTGGGGCAGAGACAGAGAAGGTGTCACCCCCGCCGGATTCCTAGATCCACGGGCTGGGTGGATGTGATGCCTTTAGCAGAGATGGGGAACACAGCAGGAGCTGCAGATTTGGGCGAAAGTTAGGAAGAGTTAGTGAGTTCATTTTCCACAGGATAATTGGTGGGTCAGTAGGTCCTGACGGGTCACGTGGTGCATGGGGGTCATAACCTTTTAGCCAGTGAAAGAAACAAGCCATCCTTTCTATCCCTCTGAAACCCTTAATTCCCACCATATGTTTTACTGCCCATGGCACATTACAGATCATCGGTCTATTTTTTAAATGCCAGAAAACTGTATGTCTATTGTTCTGATCTTTAAACGGTTAACACTTATAGTAGCAATAGAAAAGTTTTATTTTTCTTTTAAGTGCAAGAAACATGGAAGTGCATTTCATTTACATGGTAGCTGTCTTCCCCTAGAGTGGCACATATATCCATTCATTTTCAACACACTGGAGCAAAGTACTTCTTTAAAGAAACACGAGTATCCAGTAAAACCTAAGACAATGTTCGACCTCGCTCACAGTGGAAGAATGCTCGGTAAGACAGCATTATTCCCCTTCCCGTGTTGGCAAGAGTGCGGGGAAATCTCTAGTTCCTCTCCAAACAATCATAGCGGGAAAACGCTCAGGTCTTGATCTCGGGGTCCCGGGATCGAGCCCTGCCTTGGGCTCCCTGCTCCGTGGGGAGCCTGCTTCTCCCTCTCCTTCTGCTGTTCCCCCTGCTTGTGCTCTCAGGCTCTATCTCTCTGTCAAATAAATAAATAAAATATTATTTTTAATGTTCATGGCAGGGCCGCCCTGGTGGCTCAGCGGTTTAGCGCCGCCTTCAGCTCAGGGCGTGATCCTGGAGACCCGGGATCGAGTCCCGCATCGGGCTCCCTGCATGGATGGAGCCTGCTTCTCCCTCTGCCTGCGTCTCTCTCTCTCTGTCTCTCATGAATAAATAAAATCTTTAAAAAAAAATGTTCGTGGCAATACTGACATAGCAAACAGCTAGAAAAAGCTTAAATATCAATGACTGAGTAACTAGTCAAATAAATGAGGGTACATCAGGCAGTGGAATAACATACAGCTCCTAAAAAGAATAAGGGAAGTCTATCTGTATTGGGCTCTAATGTGATCCCCTTGGCGTCTGAACAAAATAAAAGTACACAAACAAGTTCTTTCTCTCCCTGCTTGCATACTGCAGAACATTTAGGGATGAATTTGCAAGAGACTAATAATGATGGCAATGTTTATGGACAAGATCAGGGCAGGACATGGACAGAGGAAGACTCTTTTCACTTTTTACCTTGCTCTATTGTTTGACTTGAAAACAAAACCCATGCATCTGATCGGTAACAGTAGAAAAAGAGATGCAGAAAATTTTCTCTGAAAATAAAATATATTAATTCTGTAAGCTTTTAACACCTATGCTTCTTGGTGGGCCTGGCTGGCTCAGTCGGTGGAGCATGCAACTCTTGATTTGGGGTTTGTGAGATTGAGCCCCACATTGGGTATAGAGATCACTTAAAATCTTTAAAAATAAAAAAGATTTTAATTAAGTAAATAAAAAATAAAAACTGTACCTTTTGATACATCTAAAAATGTCATGTACTCCTTTTGTACTATTGAAAACTTAAATTAGATATAAGAGTGCCTCAGCCACTAGAGCATGTGACTCTTGATCTCGGGATTGTAAGTTCAAGCCCCCTATTGGGTGTACAAGTTACTTTAAAAATAAAATCCTTTTAAAAAATTAGATGTTGTAACTGCAAAGAAATCAAGGCAATGCAACAAAATGTTTTGTTTTCCAAACTCACATGGGCCCCTCCATAGAGATCCTAGTACTATCTCATCCTGATTTCCCTAATTCCCTCCAGAATGCCCAATGTCCTTATTCTGCCTTTTAAATTTTATTTTATTTTTATTGAGATATAATTGACATAACATTGTATAAGTTTAAGATGTGTAACATGTTGATTTGATAATTTATATGTTGCAATATGATGACCTCCATAGCATCAGCTAACACCTGCATCACCTCACGTAATTACCATTTCATTTTGTAAGCACATTAAGGTCTAGTCTCTTAGCAACTTTGAACTATATAACACAGTGTTGTTGATTGTAATCATTATGCTGTGCATTAGCTCTCCTAAACTTACTCATTTTCTAGTTGCAATTCTTTTAAGATTTTATTTTTTTATCTGAGAGAGAGAGCAAGTGAGAGAGAGAACACAAGCGAGGGGGTAGGGACAGAAGGAGAAGGAGAAGCAGACTCCCTGCTGAGCAGGGACCTCAATGCAGGACTCGGTCCCAGGACCCTGGGATCACAACCCTAGCCAAAGGCATACACTTAACCCCCTGAGCCACCCAAGTTGCAACTTTTAAAAATACTTTTTAAACAGCTTTATTGAGGTACAATTGACAAAAATTATTAAAGAAATGTCATTTGATAATTATTGCCATATGTGTATACCCAGGAAATCATCACCACAATCAAGATAGTGAACATATCCATTACCCCCTCCCCAAATTTCCTGGTGTCCTTTGTAGTCACTGCCTCCCCCATCCCATCCCTCAAAAACCTCTGACCTGCTTTATGTCACTATAGATGAATTTATGTTTTCTAGAATTATTATACAAATGGAATCATACAGTGTATAGTCATTTTGTCTGCCTTTTTTCATTCAGAATAATTATTTTGAGATTCTCCCATGTGGTTGTATGTAACAAAAGTTTTCTATTTCTATTGCTGAATATTATTACTTTGTATGAATGTACCAGCATTTGTTTATCCATTCATCTATGAATGGGCACTTGAGTTCTTTTCAGTTTTTGATTATTACAAATAAAGTTACTATGAATATCCACGTACAAGTCTTTGGACATGTGCTTTCATATCTCTTGGATAAATACCTAGGAGTAGAATGGTTGGATAATATAATGGGTATAAAGTTTTTATGAAATTGTCAAAATTTCTCATCATAAGAAAAAAATTCTGTAACTATGTACGGTTATAGGTGTTAACCAGACTTATTGTGCTGATCATTTCACAATATATACAAATATCAAATCATTATGTTATGTACCTGAAACTAATATGGTATGTCAATTGTATCTTGATAAAAAAAAACACATTTTTAAAATAAAATACAATAAAAAAGAATTTTCTGAAGTGCTCATACCACTTGTACCACTTGAACATTCCCACCAACAGTGTATAGGAGTTCCAGGTCTTCCAAATCCTAGCCAACACTTGGTATAATCAGCCTTTTTAATTTTAGTAATTCTAATAGGTGTACAGTGGTATCTCATTGTGGATTTCATTTGCATTTTATTAAGGATTAATCCATTGAGCATCTTTTCCATGTCTTATTTGCCATCTGTATATCTTCTTAGGTTAAGTTTCTGTTAAAATCTTTTGTCTCTTAATTGAGTTACTAGTTTTTTATTTTATTTTATTTTATTTTATTTTTTAAAGATGTTATTTATTTATTCATGAGAGACACACACACAGAGAGAGAGAGGCAGAGACACAGGCAGAGGGAGAAGCAGGCTTTATGCAGGGAGCCCTATGTGGGACTCGATCCCGGACCGCAGGATCACGCCCTGAGCCAAGGCAGGTGGCCAACCGCTGAGCCACCCAGGGATCCCCAAAGCCTAAATATTTCTATGCTTAATAACAGAGCTTCAAATTATATGAAACAAAAACTGATAGTACTGCAAAGAGAAATAGACAAATTCATAATTATCATTGGAGATTTCAACACCCCCTTCTCAATAAATTAGACAAGCAGACAGAAAATCATTAAGGGGACAGAAGACCTGAACAACACCATCAGGTAATTCGACCTAATTGATAGTGATAGAACACTCCACCATCAGCAGTCGAATAGATATTCTTTTTTTAAGTACACACATTGACCAAGATAGAACATATTTTGAGCCATAATATGTCTTAATGCAGTTAAAATAATTCAAAGTATGTCTGATCACAATGGAACTGAATTAGAAATCAATAGTGGAAAAACATCTGGGAAACTCTCAAATATTTAGAAACTAAATAATACACTTTTCAATGACAGATGGGCCAAAATAGATTCAAAAGGATTTTATTTATTTATTTTTAAGATTATATTCATTAATTTGAGACAGAGAGAGCACAAGCAAGGGGAGCAGCAAGCAAAGGGAGAGGGAGAAGCAGACTCCTCACTGAGCAGGGAGCCTGATGCAGGGCTCTATCACAGGACCCTGGGATAATGACCCGAGCTGAAGGAAGGCACTTAACCACTGCACCACTCAGGCACCCCATTCAAAAGGATTTTAAAAGTACTTTAGGGATGCTAAATCAGGTTTAGCGCCTGCCTTCAGCCCAGGGTGTGATCCTGGAGTCCTGGTATCGAGTCCCACATCAGGCTCCCTGTGAGGAGCCTGCTTTTCTCTCTCTGCCTGTGCCTCTGCCTCTCTCTCTCTCTCTCTCTCTCTCTCTCTCTCTCTCTGTGTGTGTGTGTCTCACATGAATAAATAAATAAAATCTTAAAAAAATAAAAGTACTTTAAATTGGGGGCATTTGACTGGCTCAGTGGATAGAGCACCCAAATCCTGATTTTGGAGTGGTAGGTTCGAGTCCATGTTGGGTGTAGAGATTACTAAATAAATAAATAAGCTTAAAAAAAGTACTTTGAACTGAATCAAAATGAAGACACAACATATAAAAATTTATGACAGGCAGCTAAAGCAGTTCCTCAAGGAAAATTTAGAGCACTAAATGTCTATGTTAGAAGAGAAGCAAGTTCTAAGTACTTGAATCAATTACTTCAACTTTCAACTTAAAAATCTAGAGAGAGGGATCCCTGGTGGCGCAGCGGTTTGGCGCCTGCCTTTGGCCCAGGGCGCGATCCTGGAGACCCGGGATTGAATCCCACGTCGGGCTCCCAGTGCATGGAGCCTGCTTCTCCCTCTGCCTACGTCTCTGCCTCTCTCTCTCGCCCTCTGTGTGACTATCATAAATAAATAAAAAAATTTAAAAAAAATCTAGAGAGAAAAGAACCAATAAAACACTTAATAAGCCACCTTCTCAAAAGAATAATAAAGATCAAAGTGGGAATCAGTAAAATATAAAAATAAAGAAAGCCTGGGGGCACCTGGCTGGCTCAGGTGACTAGTGATCATGCTAGGGCTTATGAGTTCGAGCCCTACCTCGGGTGTAGAGATTACTAAATAAATAAAAATAGAGAAAGTCAATGAAATAAAAAGTTAGATTTTTTTAAAGATTTTATTTATTTATCATGAGACACACACACACACAGAGGCAGAGACATAGGCAGAGGGAGAAGCAGACTCCATGCAGGGACCCTGATGTGGGACTCGATCCCAGGTCTCCAGGATCACGCCCTGGGCTGAAGGCAGCGCTAAACCGCTGAGCCACCCAGGCATCCCTCAAAAGTTAGATCTTTGAAAAGATAAATAACTGATAAACTTCTAGCCAGACTGATCACAAAAAAAAAGAAGAAAAAAGAAAGCGAAGACACCAATTACTAATATGAAATGGGAGAGATGAAATCATTACAAGATCTACAGATACTAAAAAGGCAGAATATTATGAACAACTTTACATCTACAAATTCAATGACTTAGGGGATGTCTGGCTGGCTCAGTTGGTGGAGCTTGCAATTCTTGATCTCAGGGTTGTGAGTTTGAGCTCCATGTTGGGCATCAAGATTACTTAAATTTTAAAAAGTCATGGGGCACTTAGGTGTCTCAGTCAGTTAAGCACTTGACTCTAGATTTGGGCTCAGGTCATGATCTCAGGGTTGCGAGACTGAGGCCTGCATTGGGCTCTTTGCTGGGTGTGGAGCCTGCTTAAGATTCTCTCTCCCTCTTCCTCTGCCCCTCTCTCTTCTCTAAAAAAAGTCATGAAATGAACATAGTAATGGCCAAAAAATAAACAGAAATAATAAAATGTTTCTCTTAAAAAATTCAATGACTGAGGCACCTGGGTGGTTTGGTAGTTAAGCATATGGCTCTTGATTTTGACTCTGGTCATGATCTCAGGGTTGTGAGATCAAGCTCCATGTCAGGCTCTGCCCTCAGCTTGGAGTCTGCTTGAGATTTTCTCTCTCTTTCTTCCCCTCTCCTGGCTCTTGCTCTTTATCTTCCTCTAAAATAAATTTTTTAAAAATCTTTTTAAAAATTAAATGACTTAGATGAAATGGACAAATTCTTTAAAAGCAACCACTTACTGGGGACCCGGATGGCTCACTCTGTTAGGCAACTCTTGGTTTCTTGTTAGGGTCATGAGACCAAGCCCTAAGTCGGGCTTGGAGTCTGCGTGGGACTCTCTCTCTCCCTCTGCCCCTCCCCCCTGCTCTCTCTCTCTCTCTCTCAGATAAATAAATAATTTTTTGAAAGATTTTATTTTATTTATTCATGAGAGACACAGAGAGAAAGAGAGGCAGAGACACAAGTAGAGGGAGACAAAGGCAGACGCTCAACCGCTGAGCCACCCAGAAGTCCTTAGATACAAAAATTATTTTTTTAAATATTTTATTTATTTATTCATCAGAGAGAGAGAGAGGGGGGCAGAGACACAGGCAGAGGGAGAAGAAGGCTCTATGCTGGGAGCCCCATGTGGGACTCGATCCCAGGTCTCCAGGATCACACCCTGGGCTGAAGGCGGCGCTAAACCGCTGAGCCACCAGGGCTGCCCAGATACAAAAATTCTTAATAAGATATTGGTAAATCAAATTAAGTAACCTAGTAAAAGGATAATGCATCAAGTGGGGTTTTTCCTGGGAATGCAAGGTTGGGAACACTTGAAAATCAATCAATATAGCTCAGCAGCAAGCAACAACAACAACAGCAACAAAAATCCATATGATCATCACAATTGACATGGAAAAATTATTTGAGGAGTGCCTGAGTGGCTCAGTCAGTTAAGCATCTGCCTTTGGCTCAGGTCATGACCCAGGGGTCCTGGGAGAGCTTGCTTCTCCCTCTGCCTCTGTCTCTCTGTCTTTCATGAATAAATGAATAAAATCTTTTTAAAAAAGAAAAATTAGGGATCCCTGGGTGGCACAGCGGTTTGGCGCCTGCCTTTGGCCCAGGGCGCGATCCTGGAGACCCGGGATCGAATCCCACGTCGGGCTCCTGGTGCATGGAGCCTGCTTCTCCCTCTGCCTGTGTCTCTGCCTCTCTCTCTCTCTCTCTCTGTGTGACTATCATAAATAAATAAAAAAAAAATAAGAAAAAAAATAAAAATAAAAAAGAAAAATTAGGGGATCCCTGGGTGGCTCAGCGGTTTAACACCTGCCTTCGGCCCAGGGCGTGATCCTTGAGTCCTGGGATCAAGTCCCGCATCGGGCTCCCTGCATGGAGCCTGCTTCTCCCTCTGCCTGTGTCTCTGCCTCTCTCTCTCTCTCTTTGTGTCTCTCATGAATAAATAAATAAAATCTTTAAAAAAAAATAAAAATTATTTGATAAAATCCAATATCCCTTTCTTTCTTTGTTTTTTTCAGAGGTCTCAGGAATTTATTACTGAACTAACCTACTGGTGCAGAAGCACAGTAACAGAGAGAAATCATTTCCCTGATAAACATGTCTACTGTTCAGGTAGTAGGGATGTTTACACAGTGATAGGATCTGAACATGTGTCCTTCATGCAGCATAAATATTCGTGCCCTCTCATGTGTGATTCCTTATAGATCCAGCTTGGTTCTTCTTCAATGCCTCCTCTACGAGTTATACCTGATTTTTATTACACCATGATGGTGGTGAAAAGGTTAGTTTTCCCTTTTAATAAAAGAAAATTTTGTTAAGATTTTTTTTAAGTAATCTCTACAGCCAATGTGTACTGGAACCTACAATCCTGAGATTCAGTGTCACATGCTCTACCAACAAGCCAGGCAGATGACCCCCAACATCCATTTCTGATAAAAATTCCCAGAAATCCAGGAAGAGGAGAAAACTTCTACCTGATAAACGGCATCTACTAATACCTACAGCTGATATACTCAGTTGTGAAAGGCTAAATGCTTTCTCTCTAAAATTGGGAACAAGGTAAGGATGTCTGTCTTCTCCATTTATATTCACCTATTACTGGAGTTTCTAGCCAGTGCAATAAGGCAAGATAAAAAAATAAAAGGTTTCTAGGTAGAAAGGAAAGAAGTAAAACTGTTTTTGTTCTCTGAGACATGATCATCTTTGTAGAGAATCCTGCTAGAAGCTACAAAAAAGTTATCACAACAAATAAGTGAGTTTACCAAAGTTGTAGGATGCAAGATCAATATAAAAAAATCAATTTTGGGGGGGCACCTGTTTGGCTGGGTCAGTACAGCATGTGACTCTTGATCGTGGGGTCACAAGTTCAAGCCCCATGGTGGATGTAGAGGTTACTTAAAAAAATAAAATATTTGGGCAGCCCGGGGGGGCTCAGTGGTTTAGTGCCACCTTCAGCCCTCAGGGTGTGATCCTGGGGACCCGGGATCGAGTTCCACGTCGGGCTTCCTGCATGGAGCCTGCTTCTCTCTCTGCCTGTGTCTCTGCCTGTGTCTCTGCCCCTCTCTGTGTGTGTGTGTGTGTCTCTCATGAATAAATAAATGAAATCTTTAAAAAAAATAGAACTGCCCTATGACCCAGCAATTGCACTGCTGGGGATTTACCCCAAAGATACAGATGCAGTGAAACGGCAAAATACCTGCACCCTAATGTTTATAGCAGCAATGTCCACAATAGCCAAACTGTGGAAGGAGCCTTGGCGTCCACCAAAAGATAAATGGATAAAGACATGGTCTATGTATACAATGGAATATTACTCAGCCATTAGAAACAACAAATACAGGGCAGCCCGAGTGGCTCAGCGGTTTAGCGCCGCCTTCAGCCCAGGGCGTGATCCTGGGGACCCGGGATCGAGTCCCGCATCGGGCTCCCTGCATGAAGCCTGCTTCTCCCTGCATGAAGCCTGCTTCTCCCTCTGCCTCTCTCTCTCTCTCTGTCTCTATGAATAAATAAATAAAATCTTAAAAAAAAGAGAAAGTAACAATTATTCTGTGGTCTTAAAATTCCTTTTTTAAAAATGATTTTGTTTATTCATTCATGAAAGACACAGAGAGAGAGAGGCAGAGACCCAGGCAGAGGGAGAAGCAGGCTCCCTATAGGGAGCTGGATATGGGACTTGATCCGGGAACTCCTGGATCATGCCATCAGCCGAAGGCAAATGCTCAACTGCTGAGCCACCCAGGTGTCCCGGTCTTAAAATTTCTTATCAAAATATTAAAACTCTTTTTACTGTTGCTTATAAATGTATAGGGAAATAAAAAATACATTAAAGTGAATATTCAGTACACTATAAATTAAAAGATAATAAACTTTGAGAACTAAAATACTTTGTTTCTTTGTTAAAAACAATTTATCAGGGCACCTGGGCAGCTTAGTTGGTTGGGCATCTGAGTCTTCATTTTGGCTCAGGTCATGATCTCAAGGTCAGGAGATTGAACCCTCATCAGGCTCAGCAGGGAGTCTGCTTGAGGTTCTCCCTTTCCCTCTCCCTCTGCCACTCCCCTCAATCCCACTCTCTCTCTCTCTCTCTCTAAAATAAATAAATCTTGGGGATCCCTGGGTGGCACAGCGGTTTAGTGCCTGCCTTTGGCCCAGGGCGCGATCCTGGAGACCCGGGATCGAATCCCACGTCGGGCTTCCTGCATGGAGCCTGCTTCTCCCTCTGCCTATGTCTCTGCCTCTCTCTCTCTGTCTCTGTCTGTGACTCTCATAAATAAATAAAAATTTTAAAAATCTTTTAAAAAATTTATCAGAAGACTTCCTCTTCCAGGAATATGGTATAGACATACTTTTCCCTATTTCTCCCTCTAGGTACAACAGAAAATCCTGTGTGTGTGTGTGTGTGTGTATATATATATATATATAAAGACTCTGAAAATTGAATAAAAGTAGACACATCATACTGGCTAGGGATCGTAGGACCCAAGGAACAACATGGTGTTAAGTTCTCTGGGTTTTCTTTTTGCCCCATACCTGTCAGACATGGAGATGAAGAAGTTGGCAACCCAGAAAAGCAAACAGGAACAGACACATACACACACACACACACACACACACACACACCAAAAAAAAAAAAACAATAAAAACCTGCACTCTTTTTAAAAAAGATTTTATTTATTCATGAGAGAGGCAGAGACAGAGGCAGAGGTAGAAGCAGGCTTCCCACAGGGAGCCCAATGTGGGAGTCCCAGAGTCCTGGGATCACACCCTGAGCCAAAGGCAGACGCTTAACCACTGAGCCACCCAGTGGGGTTTTGGTGCCCCAAAACCTGCACTCTATCCAAAAGACTAGGAAAGGGGCAGTCTAGCAAATAAGAAAACATGTTGTATTAAGTGCCCTACTTCAGTCAAACATCACCGGAAAATCTGTGGTCCCACCCCCAGCCATAGCAGCAAACGCAGAGTGGTAGCTTAGAATTCCACACTAAAAGGAAG
The DNA here is from genome assembly GCF_018345385.1 of Vulpes lagopus. Taxonomy (NCBI): domain Eukaryota; kingdom Metazoa; phylum Chordata; class Mammalia; order Carnivora; family Canidae; genus Vulpes; species Vulpes lagopus. The sequence continues at coordinate 104,869,185 of NC_054848.1, forward strand.
TAGCAAGGTACTGCAACACTCCCACCGGAGTGGTGTCGGAAAAGCCAAATCAGGAGCCAGGACTTTCATCAGCAGAGGCATAATAAGCTTCCCCTCACTCCCCCTCCCCCAATGAGGTATCTGTGGAGACGACATGGAGAATTTGGGCGTATCCCAACTGGCAGTAAGGATATGCTCCTTCCCCTCTTTGCTGGAGTAGTATCAGAGGTAATACTAACTTCATAAAATGAATTGGAAAGTTTTCTCTCTCATTCTATTTTCTGATTTGATTTGGCAAAATTGGAGTTAAATCTTTAAACATTTGGTAGAATTCTCCAGTGAAACCATCTGTGACTGAGGATTTCTTTTGGGGAATTTTTACATTATGGATTTATCTTGTATATAGAAAATTCTTTAAAAATCACACACACAAAAAAACCTCTCCAAGCTGGTAAACCAATATAAAAGGTAGCAGGGTACAAGATCAATATATGAAAACCACTTCTGTTTCTATGAAAAAAAGAAAATAATCTTATTTATAATAGCATCAAAAAGAACAAAACACTTAGGAATAAGTTCTTTTTAAAGATTTTATTTATTTATTCATGAGAGACACAGAGAGGCAGAGACATAGGCAGAGGGAGAAGCAGGCTCCCTGCAGGAAGCCCGATGTGGAACTCGATCCCAGGACCCGAGGATCACGACCTGAACCAAAGGAAGACACTCAACCACTGAGCCATCCAGGCGTTACTGAGGTTCTGCTTTTATCCCACTTATTAAGGTAGAATATGAGGGAGCCAGAGTAGTGTATTGGCTATCTGAATTCTTTTAATATAAATTTTCATGGTAGAGGTAGGGACATGAAGGCACCTTTTTATGCCATTTCCTTATGTCACTAACAATTCAGTTTATCAGAAAAGGTCCCCAAACTAAGTATTTGTTTGGGGGGGATAGAATAATAAGGGAAAAGTTATACAACTATTATATCCCAAATAGGAAACAGATCGTGGTCAGAAACAGTCACAATTGTAGAAAAAATGACAACCAAATAGTGATTTAATAGTGGGGACTGCTTGTCCACAGCAGTTCATATCATCAGCAAGAAGTGTGTTTTCCTTCTTGGCACCTCATTTCATTCTTCCTGAAATTTCCATCTCTGTTTTTGGCCTCTTACCCTTTCTAGCCATGGCCTTGTTGGAAATCCTGTCTCAGGCTGTGAGAGCTTGTCAGTGACTTAAAGCTTGAGTAGTTCTCTGACTGTCCCACTGCTGTAGGGAAGGAAATGTGGGGTTTGGGGTTTTTTAAGAGTTATTTATTTTAGAAAGAGAGGGGGAGGGGCAGAAGGAGAGGGAGGGAAATCCCCAAGCAGACTCCCTTCTGAACATGGAGCCTGACTTGTGGGGCTTGATCCCCACAATCCCAAGATCACTACTGGAGCCAGAACCAAGAGTTGATGCCTAACCTACTGAGCTACCCAGGTGCCCCAGGATGTGTGAGATTTAAAAAAAATATTCATTTGAGAGACAGAGAGAGGGATGCGTGGGTGGCTCAGCAGTTGGGCGTTTGCCTTCAGCTCAGGGTGTGATGCTGGAGTTCCTGAATTGAGTCCCACATTGGACTCCTGCATGGAGCCTGCTGCTTCTCCCTCTGCCTATGTCTCTGGCTCTCTCTGTGTTTATTTATTCATGAGAGACAGAGACAGAGAGAGACAGAGAGAGAGAGAGGGGCAGAGACACAGGCAGAGGGAGAAGTAGGCTCCATGCAAGGAGCCTGACATGGGACTTGATCCCAAGTACCCAGGATCAGGCCCTGGGCTGAAGGTGGCGCTAAACTGCTGAGCCACCCAGGCTGCCCCCCCCCCGCCTTATTAAAGATTTTCAAAAATCTTTAAAAGATAGAGAAAGTGTGAGTGGGGGCAGAAGCAGAGGGAGAAGGAGAGAGAATCTGAAGCAGACCTCATGCTGAGCTCGGAGCCTGAGGCAGGCCCTATCTCATGACCATGAGATCACAACCTGAGCTAAAACCCAGTCAGGTGTTTAACCCACTGAGCCACCCATGTGCCCCAGGAAGTATGTTTTTATACAGTTTCTCAGATGACAGTCTTTTCTCATATTACCGATATTATTTCGTTTGTGATAATGAGGTTCTATAAATAATTTCCACCTCAAATTCTTTTTAAACACTCTAGGCTATAGATTCTACTAATAATAGGCTAACATGGTGCTGCTCCCTTCCCAATCCCAGTACTTTCTTGGCTCTTCATTCATGGTAACCTGTATCACCATCTATTGTTCCACATATTTTACTTCTTTCTTTTTTGTTTTATCATATGGATATAAAACCCATGAGGATAGGGAGTTTTGCCTATTTTATTTACTATTGGATGCTCAAGGCTTGAACAGTTCTTGGCACAAATTAGTGCTCAATTAATATATTTTTTTAGATTTTATGTTAAGTCATCTCTATACATAAATGGGTCTCAAACTCGCAACCCCACAGTCAAGAGTTGTAAGTTCCACCAGCAGAGCCACCCGGGCACCCTGATGCTCAATTAATTTTTTTCAGATGTATCTATTTATTTTAGAGATGAGCGAGAAAGAGAGAGAGAGAGAGACAGAGAGAGAGAATGCATGCAAGTGAGGCGAAGGGCAGAGGGAGAAGGAGAGGGAGAGAATCTCCAGCAGACTAACTGTTGAGCGTAGAGCCTGACAGGGGGCTCAATCCCACGACCCTGAGACCATGACCTGAGCCGAAATCAAGAGTCGGTCACTTAACAGACTGAGCCACCCAAGTGCCCCTCAGGTAATATTTTCAAGTGCATAAATGAATTATGGGTTAAATATTATGAACTAAACAAAGGAAACTATCCACTATGTATCATGTTGGATCTGTTACAGAATGTTTTCAGTGTTCCAAATAATGAAATTCTAAGCCAACATGAGAAATACGCTATTTGTACATGATTATTTATTTGCTTAAAGTATAGATAACAATAATAAAAAGCCATGTATTGAGTTATTGAGGAAAAGGGGTAGGCTATATGGCTTTAACCATTACAGTTCTAGGGGCACCTGGGTGGCTCAGCCGTTGAGCATTTGCCTTTGGCTCAGGTCATGATCCCAGGGTCCCATACCATATCAGGCTTCCCACAGGGAGCCTGCTTCTCCCTCTGCCTATGTTTCTGCCTCTCTCTGTGTGTCTCTCATGAATAAATGAATAAAATCTTTTTTTAAAAAAGCATTATAGTTCTATTCACAGATATGTCTTATTTTAGCTTGATCTAGTGTTATTGTCTTGTAACTCATACCTCTTCGCTTTAATTCTGTGCTTAACATGGAATTTCTCATTATAATTGTACTTTCCATGTAGATCTGCTTCTTGAACTCCTACTGTGTGCAAAAAAAGGGGCTAAGATAGTGTGGGAAAACATCAAATAGGGCCTCTACTTTCCTGACATTTTTTTAAGTAAGCTCTATGCCCAATGTGGTGCTTAAACTCATGACCCCAAGATCAAGAGTTGCATGTTCTATCAACTGAGCCAGCCAGGCACCCCTGTCTCCCCAACATTTAAAGATAATTGAGGGAATAGACCTTATATAAATAAACTGATAATAAATATTTACTCAAAAAGTATGATAAATTTATAAAAGGACAGGAAGGAAAAAAGGAAAAGGACAGGATGCCACTGGATTAGGTGGTCAGGGAAAATCTCTGAGAAGTAACTTAAAGTGAGTTGTGAATTATGAATAGGAATTAGCCACGCAAAAAGCATGGAAGCAATATTCCAGGAAAAGAGAACAGCAAGTGTCAAGGATCTGAGATTGGGAGGCACTTGGCTGGCTCACTTGGTAAAGCATGCCACTTGATCTCAGGACCGTCAGTTCTAGCCTCATGTTGGGTGTGGAGACTACTTTAAAAATTAAAAAAAAAAAAAGAATCTGAGGTGGGAAAAATTTGGCCTGTTTGTTGAACTGAAAAAAGTCAATTTGACTACAGAATTATATAAGGGGACAATTATGAATATATAAGCAGGGATTAGATCATACAAAGTTTGGGGGGTAATGTTAAATCATTTGGAATTTTTAAAAAGATTTTATTTATTTATTCATGAGAGACAGAGAGAGAGAGAGAGGCAGAGGCACAGTCAGAGGGAGAAGCAGGCTCCCTGTGGAGAGCCTGATGCGGGACTCAATTCCAGGACCCTAGGATCACACCCTAAGCCAAGGGCAGATGCTCAACTGCTGAGCCACGCAGGCATCCCAATCATTTGGAATTTATCTAATTCTAAAGTGCAGTATTTTGTAGAGTTTGACCCAGGCAAATTGACCTGATTCAATTTTCTTTTTTTTAATATTTTATTTTTAAGTAATCTCTACACCCAATGTGGGGCTCAAATTTAGAACCCCAAGACCAAGAGCTGCATGCTCTACTGCTTGAGCAAGCCAGGGACTCTTCAATTTTCATTTTTGAAAGATCACTCTGGTTGCTATGGGGAGAATGGGGAGAATGTTGGTTGGAGAGAAGAATGAACAGAGAACATCCAATGAGGACATTCAGTGAGGAGGCTACTGAAGTAATATAAGGGATAGATGCTAGGAGCTTAAGGCAGAGTGGTGGCAGAGGAAATGTAGAAATGAGAAGACCCAGATCTGAGCCCTGGAAGAGGAACAGTCATTTAGGAGTCATATCAGAAAGTGAGGTGTTGTGAAAGCCAGAAGCTGGTTTTAAGAGGGAAGGAATAATCAGGTGTGTCAGAAACTGTGGAGAGTTTGAATTAGATAGGAATGAAAAGTATGCCAAATTGATATGGCAGCTTAGTGATCTTTCCTGACCTCTTTAAAAGGAGTTTTAGTGGATCCAAAAGCTATGTTGAAGTGAACCAAAGAGGGAAGATAGGTTTTCTGTTTCTGGCATGTCATCGCTGCTGAAGACAACAAAAAGTACTGGTTAAGAGATGAGAAAACCGGGGCACCTGGGTGGCTCAGCTGGTTAAGTGTCCAAATCTTGGTTTGGGCCCAGATCATGATCTCATGGTCATGGAACTGAGTCCCACATGGAGTTCTGTGCTCAGTGTGGAGTCTGCTTCAGATTCTTTCTCCCTCCTCCTCTGTCCCTCCTCCCTGCCCCTCCCCCTCCACTCTCTCTCAAATAGTTTTTTAAAAAAATAAATGAGAAAACATTTATTTAAAAGCCTCAAAGATCTGCAAGGGAAGGAATTATCATAATAAAACCTAAGAGACTGTGAGAGCACAGAGAAGTGAAGTAATGATATCAACTTTATCCTAAAGGCAATTGTGGCATTTGGGGAGTTTGAGGATTTCAATTTCGCAAAAGTCATCCAAAACACAGGGGTAAGAGGGACGCCTGGGTTGCTCAGCAGTTAAGCGCCTGTCTTTGGCTCAGGGTGTGATCCTGGAGTCCTGGGATCAGGTCCCACCAGAAGCATGGAGCCTGCTTCTCCCTCTGCCTGTCTCTGCCACTCTCTCTGTGTCTCTCATGAATAAATAAATTTTTTTTAAAAAAACCCCACAGAGGTAAGAGACACAAACCCAGAAACAGATTAAAGGTAGAAAGCCTAATAGAGGTCTTTTCCCCATTAAATTGGCGTCCAAATGGAATAAACCCTCATGAAAGAGGACTTAACTTGCTATCCCACCCACTCCCCCAGGGGACTACAAAGGAATATTTCCTTGGTGGTGCCAAGCAGGACACAGAGGAAAAAAATGGCCCAGAAGCTGTCATCATGCAGCCCCAATTCACACTGCCTGGGTGACTCAAGAAATGTCTAGCCATAAATTTAAAATGATCCTGGCCTGTGAATGTTTCCAGACACTTAGCAAAAGCAAGCATAGATCCATTGCTGAAGAAATTCACCCTTGTCCTAGATCTCAAGAATTTATTTATTCATATTATAAGGAAAGTGAGCAGCTTACAAAAAAGTTAATAGCCAAACAAACAATTGAATCACCATAAGTGAGAACTGGATAAAGTAGCAGACAGCAGAGCCATAAATTGAAATCATTTAGATACTGGAATATTTATTTATTTACTTACTTAGTTAAGTAGGCTTCATACCCAACATGGGGCTTGAACCCACAACCCTGAGATCAAGAATCACACACTCTATTGACTGAGCCAGCCAGGTGCCCTTAGATACTGGAATTATTAAACACAGAATATAAAGAAATATGTGTACTATGTTTAAATAAATAAAAATGTGTGTCCGGAGGGGGGGGTCCCTGGGTGGCTCAGCGGTTTAGTGCGTGACTTTGGCCCAGGGCGTGATCCTGGAGTCTCGGGATCGAGTCCTGCATCAGGCTCCCTGCATGGAGCCTGTTTCTCCCTCTGCCTGTGTCTCTGCCTCTCTTTTTGTCTCTCATGAATATATAAATAAAATCTTTTTAAAAATCATTTCATCAAACTTCCAGAAGTAAAAAAAAAAGATCAAAATTAAGAACTCAATCAATTGAAGATATTAACAGCAGAGTAGACCCAGTTCATTAGACAACTAGTGAAATGGAAGACACTTCAGAAGAAATTATTCATAAGAGAACTGAAAATTCTCATCACAATAAAAAAAAATTTGTAACTGTGTGCTGATAACAGATGTTAACTAGACTTATTGTGGTGATCATTTCACAATATATACAAATATCAAAGGAGTGTGTTGTACACTTGAAACTAATATAATGTTATAAGTCAATAATATCTCAGTTCAAAAAAGAAATTATTTAGGGGCACCTAGGTGTCTCAGGTGGTTAAGTGTCTGACTTTGGCTCAGGTCATAATCTCAGGGTCCTGGAATTGAGCCCTGCCTCAGAGTTCACACTCAGCAGGGAGTCTGTTTCTCCCTCTCCCTCTGCTCCCCCACCCCTCACTCGTACATTCTTTCTCTCTCTCTCTCTCTCTCAAATAAATAAATAATATTTTTAAAAGACATTATTTGGAAATCATCATAGGCAAAAAAAAAAAAAAGAATATATGAAAAAAGTACAAAATTATTTCCTAGGCGGGTTTTGTTGTTTGGTAAGCTTTTTTTCTTTTTTTAGCTTTTTATTTATTTATTCATGAGAGACACAGAGAGAGCAGCACAGACATAGGCACAGAGAGAAGCAGGCTCTCTGTGGGGAGCCTGATGCAGGACTTGATTCGAAGGCCCCGGGATCACGGGATTACAGGATCACAACCTGAGCCAAAGGCAGACACTCAACCACTGAGCCACCCAGGGCCCCTATTTGATAAGTTTTAAACCAAGTTGTATAACATAACATATAGGGGATGGTGCAAGGACAACTGAATGTGCACCTGCAGAATTGTTAGCCAGTTCTCTCTTTTTCTTACCAATTTTTAATAAAATGTCACTTGGATTTTATCACTGGGATTCATGGAGTCAACACAACTGTACATTTTGCTGTCTGTGCACGAACCAAATAACAGCTGTGTAGTGACCAGTTGCCAACATGCTTTGAAAGAAGTGATGTGATTGGTTAGTGATCATAATGCATATCTAACAACTGCATAGTTTTTTTTTTTAACTGCATAGTTTTTTGTGGGCTGAAAAGCTAGCAGCAAAGTCTGTACTTTATGCAATTGCTCACAGTTAATACACTGTGGTAACTAATATTGAACCACATATTTGTGTTGTTGAGAGACCGGTGTTATTTAACTAAACTGTGGTAACTGATATTTGTGCATATTGTGCATATTGGAACCAAGCAAAGTGAGAACTAAATGCACTTTACTTATTCAATTCTTTTTTTTATTTATTTATTTATTTTTTTTATTTTTTATTTTTTTTTATTTTTTTTTTTTACTTTTTTTTTTTTACTTATTCAATTCTACCTTCAAATGATATATAACACTCAGGTATAGTATAAGAGCCTTGCAAAACATTGCTTTCATTTATTCCCTCCCAACATTTGTGCTATATTTTTCGTTTTTTTTCTTTTTTTTAAGATTTTATTTATTTATTCATGAGAGACACACAGAGAGAGAGGCAGAGACACAGGCAGAGGAAGAAGCAGGCTCCGTGCAGGAAGCCCAATGTGGGACTCGATACCGGGACTCCAGGATCACGTCCTGGGCCGAAGGCAGGGGTCAAACCGCTGAGCCACCCAGGGATCCCTGTGCTTTATTTTTCATATTTTTTCTTTTATGTATGCTACAAACCCACAAAATATTGATCATTTTTAAATAAGAAAGAAGTCTTTATTTTTCTTTTTTAAGATATTATTTATTTATTCATGAGAGACACAGAGAGAGAGGCAGAGACACAGGCAGAGGGAGAAGTGGGCTCCATGCAGGGAGCCTGACATGAGACCTGATCCCAGGTCTCCGGGATCAGGCCCTGGGCTGAAGGCAGTGCTAAGCCGCTGAGCCACCCGGGCTGCCCAGAAAAAAGTCTTTAAACCTATCCCCATATTTACTGTTTCCAGTGCTCTGCATTCCTTTGTATGGCAGATTTTTTTTAAGATTTTATTTTTAAGAAATCTCTACACCCAGTGTGGGGCTTGAACTCACAACCCTAAGATCAAGAGTCATATGCTCTTCCGACTGAGCCAGCCAGGTGTACCTCTATAAATCCAGCTTTTCATCCTATATGAGGCCTGAAGGACTTCCTTTAACATTTCTTGGAGTTCAGCTCTTCTGGTGTGGAGTTTTTTCAGCTTTCGTATATCTGAAAAAATCTTTATTTTGTCTTTGAAGTCCAGGTTGACTTTTTTTTCTTTGACTACTTTAAAGATGTTCCACTGTCTGCTGGCTTGCCTTTCTTCTGATGAGAAATCTCCTATCATCTGTATGCAATGTATCTTTTTTTCTTTTGGCTGCTTTTAAGATTTTCTCTTTGACTGGTTTTATTTTTTTTAAGATTTTATTTCTTTCTTTCAGAAAGAGAGAGAGAGAGAGAGAGAGAACAAGCAATGGGGGAGGGGCAGAGGAAGAGGGAGAAGTAGACTCCCCACTGAGCAGGCAGCCAGAGGCAGGGCTTGATCCCAGGACCCTGAGATCATGATCTGAACTGAAACCAAGAGTTGGACTTTTAACTGACTGAGCCACCCAGGTGCTCCTCTATGACTGGTTTTAAGCAATATGATTATCATGTGCCTTGCTGTAGTTTTCTTCATGTTTCTTGTGCTTGGGGTTCATTGATCTTACTAATTTTTGAGTGCCCAGTACTTAGCATACTATCTGACATGTTACAGATAAATTAATAAATATTTTCTGACAAAAAAAATATATTTTCTGGATCAAACTAAGTGATTTTGTAAGGTAATGCAATTATATGAATGCCTCTATTTGAATCTTCAGATCTTTCAATTTGTTAAACTAAAATCATTTTCACTGACCTTTTTTACCATTACCTTTTTTTCTGGGGGCTTTTCCTCTCCCTCTGGCTCTTCCTTCCCACTGCCTTGTGTTTGAAGCTCCAAGAAATCTGAATTATTTTGGATTTTCCAAACTGTCATGTCATTCTGTGCCTTTGCATGTGCTATTCCTTCTGTTTTTATTTCTTTTGCCTGCCTAGCTAACAACTATTCATCTTTCAAGACCCAGCTCAGATGGTTCAACTTATAAGGAGCTAAAGACTTCCTTGACTCAAACCTCTTTCCTATCTGATTGACCACTTCTTCATTTGAGCCCATCCTAATTTTTCTGAGGGGGGCACTTGACGGGATGAGCACTGGGTGTTATGCTATATGTTGGCAAATTGAACTCCAATAAAAAATATACAAAAAAAATATTTTACTTATCTGGGGCAGCCCAGGTGGCTCAGCGGTTTAGCGCCTCCTTCAGTCCAGGGCATGATCCTGGAGACCTGGGATCGAGTCCCACGTTGGGCTCCCTGCATGGAGCCTGCTTCTCCCTCTGCCTGTGTCTCTGCCTCTCTCTCTCTCTCTCTCTGTCTCTGTCTCTCATGAATAGATGGATAAAATCTAAAAGATTTTATTTATCTATTTGAGAGAGAGAGAAGGAGAGAGAGCAAACAAGCAGAGTGAGGGGAGAGAGTTAAGGAGAGGGAAAAGTGAACTTCCCACTGAGTGGGGAGCCTGACTCATAACTCGGTCCCAGGACCCTGAGATCATGACCAGAGCTAAAGGCAGACAATCAACTGAGCCACCCAGGTGCCCCGAGCCCATCCTTATTTTGTAAATACTTCTGTCACTGTATTTATCACATTTAACTATCTGAATATATCTAGTACTTAGCCCAATTTCAGGCACATTGAAGCGCACAGTGATTGTTACTTGAATAAATGGTTGCTGGGAGAAATTTAAGAAAAGGAAGAGAGGAATTAGAAGGATTCTCAATGCAAAGCCTGCAGGGCCTTATCATAAGGATTTTAATTTTTACTGCAAGTCAAATTGAGAGCCCTTGGGGCACCCAGACAGCTCAGTTGGTTAAGTGTCAGACTCTTGATTTTGACTCATGTCATGATCTTGGGGTTGTGAGATTAAGCCCTGCATAGAGCTCCATGCCAAGTGTGGAGGCTCCTTAAGATTCTCTTTCTCCCTCTCCGTCTGCCCCTCCCCCTTCACACTCTTTCTAAAAAAAAAAAAAAAAAAAAAAAGGAGCCTTTGTAGGCTTCTGAGCAGAGTGGTAACATGATCCAACTTAATAGTTTATAATGGTCTCTCTGCATGTGTGTTGTGAATCGATGGTGGTGGTGTTGTAGGTTGAATTCAACCATTATAAACTAGATAAGAGGAGGGGAATTTGGGCACACAGACACACAAAAAGGGAAGACAGCTATGTAAAAACACACAGACACATAGGGAGAACAACATGTGAAGACAGAAGTGGAGACTAGAGTGATGTGTCTACAAGGCAAAGAAGGTCACAGATTGCTAGCAACAACTAGAAGTTGGGAGAGACAGATTGTTTCTCAGAGTCTCCAGATGGAATCATCCCTGCCAACACCTTGATTTCAGACTTCCAGCCTCCAGCACAGTGAGAGAATAAGTGTCTGTTGTTTTGAGCCACTTAGTTTGTGATACTCTGATCCAGTAGCCCTAGGAAGCTAATACAGTGGACAAAGGTAAAAGCAGTTAGGAGGCCACTGGCATAGTCCAGTCCAGAGATGACGGGGACCAGGATGAGGGTGGTAATGGTGGAGATGGTGAGAAATCATCAGATTCTGGATACATTATGAAGGCAGAGCCAACAGATTCTCCCTGTATGTAGGTCGTGGGGTGTGAGAAATGTTAGCCTTTATTATCTGCATGGATAATTTAAATACTTATCAATATACAACATACACTCATAAGTGTGTATTTTTTCATTGTCCCAAATATCCCAGGTTTGAGGCTATTCAAACAAGGATCACTCATCATGGAAATGGAAAGCAGCTTATTTTGCTGTGTGATCAAAGGGTAAATCACATTATTTTTCTGGGTCTCAATATCCTACTTGATAAGACAAGAAAGTTGAGCTCTGTTATGTGACTATATGATTCTATTATTTTTAAGTGCCTTGTTGCCTTTGTATTGATCCACTTCCAGAAGATAGTAAACTCTTTTCTGACTTCCATATTTGAAAACCTGTTTCTAAGTCTGCAGTAGCCTTGAGTAACAGAATTCTCTGTCCTCTCTGTGGTTGATTCTCTGCCATTTGATATTTTGAGTACATAAAAGAGTGACCCACCATATTTAAAAATAGAAGTACAGCAAGACCAAAGTAACCCTTTGTGCATTTTTTTCAAGGATCTGAGAGCAGAGTGTGGTTGCCTAATGGGAGTCTGCGACTTCACCTAAAATCAAGATTTGGAATTTTGAGTCTTGAGACCTCACCCTGAGCTATCATCATCTGTGTGTTTATATTTATATTTAGGAGGGTAATGAACTTATAGAACAAGATTATCCTAATACTAATAGCAAACATTTATATAGAGTTTGCTATGTGTCAGGCATTGCCCTAAAGGTTTTGGAAATATTAACTCACTTAATCCTCACAATGCTCCTATGAGTTAGACACAATTATTATTCCCATTGTACAAACAAGGAAACTGAGGCACAGAGCTATTAAGATTCTTTTATTATGCTAATAAGGGATCCTATATCAAGCACAAATAAGTGGGACCCTTATGATAAATGATAAAAGCAAGGCAATTTGGAGATTTAATATGGAGAAAAGAGGTTTTGTCGGTCCCACAAACTAATTCTGACAAGGTCCATAACAAAACACCCATGACATTAGGCCTCTTCCAGCCTCCAACCCTTGCTGACATTGGTTTTCTAAGGAGGAAAAAGGAGACTGAGCAGTGGGCCTCAGGGCTTCTGAATGCAACCTTGCCAGCTCCCAAACACCTGTTAGATCCGGTTCTCAAGAAGTTTTGAAGTTTCAAAATGTATCCTGGTGTTGTTTCTCAATCAGTCCCTTGCTGAGTCTGGAGACATTAGACTGCCCCTTTTCTAATGCGCTTAAACCTTTCACTGGAGATTCCTGAGCCAATGTTTCCTTTCTGGAAAAAGCAGATGATCTTTCTTAACAGTCACGGTTATTACAAATTTGAACGCCCCAGTCCCGCTCTGTTCCAGGCCCCACAACCTTTGCTGGGTCTATCTTTTGGTCAGGCCTAGTTGGGTCCTGATCAGACGAGAGCCACCGTTGTGCGTGTTATCAGTGTGTGTGACCAATTTGGTGATGGAAGAATCAGTAGTAGGCAATCCACGTAATCAAAGTCTGAGAAGAACGTTTCTTTCTACTTGTATTTATTTATTCATGAGACACAGAGAGAGGGGCAGGGACATAGTCGGAGGGAGAAGTGGGCTCGATGCGCGGCTCAATCCCAGGGCCCTGGGATCACGCCCTGAGCCAAAGGCAGATGCTCAACCACTGAGCCACCCAGGCTCCCAGAACATTTCTTTACTCGGCCAAATACCTGGGCTGGAGTCTCTAACAGAAACGAAAAATACCAGCTTGTTCCCCCAACCAAATCCCAGAAGTTGGGAGCAAACTTTGAGGCTGGAGGAGCGCAGTGGTGAAGGTCTGAGTGTCCCCAGCAGATTTTACAGTCAGGTGGGTGCAGCAGTGGTTCGCGGAAGTTCCTGAGTGGCAAATGAGGAAGCCTGAGCTACCAGAGAGCCCGGCCTCCCCTGGGGACAATGCCGCCTGACACAGGTCCTTAGAACGCCGGCCAGGGGCAGAAGTTCCGGCCAGACCACCGTGCACAGGGGCAGGGGTGGGCGTGGGGGCGGGGCGCAGGGTGGATTCCCAGGGCTAGGGACCCCCAAGCAGATCCAGGAGACCTTCCGGAGGCGACCCTCCTCAACGCCAGGCTACTCAACGGCAGGCCGAGGTATGAGCCCTGTGCCACGCCCTCCCCC